>NC_068567.1:2101564-2755794 GCF_025698545.1 Gossypium raimondii | reverse complement strand
TCTTTGCAAGTATTGGAAACTTTTGAGATTTATCAGACCACCAACCAAGTATGTCAAAGATTGCTCCATCCATGGGAATTAAATGTTCATCTAAGTAAATCTCAAGCTCTGACTTCGATGAGGCCTCGCTTGCAGTTACAAATTTACTGAAGGAGTCCCAAATAGAATTATTTCCAAGCCAATTGATATCATCCAAGACTGAAGCGGATGTAGTTTGATTTTTGGTTTCATTGGCATACTCATTGTAGACATTCGTAAGAACTTCACGAAACGTGTTCAATTGCACCTTACTATCATGGCCATAAATCACTATATATGAGAACTCCACAACTTTAAATTTTAACCTTGGATCAAGAACAGATGCAACAGCTAATGCCGAATTGCATAATCTCCAATAGTGGTCGAATCTCCTCTTCATCAATGTAACAAATGAAGGATTGCTTCTTTCCAACTGAAGAAATTTCTTGTATATGTCACAAAGCTTTGGAAGGTACAAGCTTACAGTAAGGGATTGAGTTCCTTTGATATCATCAAAGCATCTCAAACAACTCTGTAGAGCTGCTGCATTCTCCCATTCCTCCATTGATGGGTTTAGTTTAAAATTGCCATCAATTTGCTCCAGTTTACATAAGATTTCTCTTGATCTCAAAGCACTATCAAGTATGCCAAAGTCTGATTCCAGCTTGAGAGAAAGATCATCCCATGATTTCCCATCTTGTAGCTTCACTTGATCTACAGCTTCTTGGAATTTCAATCTTCCATGTTTTGTTTCAGTGACATATTCAATGGACTTCTTTAACTTAAAAAGTAGGTCATCCATCTCACGAAACCCATCCTCAAGAAGAGTGCAATTGATGAACCAATGAGTTGAAGAAAGGGAGACTAGATTACTGAGACAATTTTCTTTTATCTGTTGAACCATACTGTCATCCAAAAAAGAGTTATCCACAGTTATGGAACGTACTTTATTGCCTATATTCCACTCCGAAACTAAGCTCTGAATAATCCCACCAACAGCTTTTGTGTCATTGATATGCTCCAAAGTTCTCAAACCAAGAGTCTTCATCTTTAGTTCCCAACTATCATCAATAAAATGTGCTATCAAACAACAATATGCAGTCTTTCCATGATTGTTCTTCGACAAACTTACTGTCAAATTTAATTTGCAAGCAAGCTGATCAAAATACAACTGAAGTTTCTCTCTCTCTTCATTATAGATGCGATGTATGCCAGATAACAATTTATCTCTTGATTGAAACTCATACATTGGCTGCAAACCTTTCACAAAATTCTTGAAGGCTTCTTGACCAGCCAGATCTAATTGATACTGCTGCCTAATAACCATTTTCACAAGAGCCAAGTGACTCCTTTCTTGATCAAATGTTGAGCTTCTTTCATTGGTATCAACTGGAAGTATCAACTGGCTTTCTTGATTTTGTTTTTTCTTTCCAGGACATACTTTCGAGTGGTTATTCAAGTGTGTGGTTCCACTCTTACTTGACCCAGTAAGCACCTTGGGGCAGTGTTCACATTTGGCTACTTGTTTTCCTTCTTCTTCAGACTTATGAAAGTCCACCCAAACCTTTGACCTCAACTTTCTCTGTTTGTTTCGTTTTGTTTCCACAATCTGAGAGTCATCATTGAAAATAATCTATGAAAAATGAGAATAATAAATCATGTATATTACTTTATATGATTTCAATATTTTATCCAAAGGGAAAATAATATAAGAATATATAAGGTAATGTAATTACCTGCTCAATATGCGCATTTATTTCTTTTGCATGAATGCCCCTTGCTTCTTCAGCTATTTTCAAAGGCATTGCCGTGTTTGAAGATGTAGGAATGCTTGAAATGGCTTCTTCTTGGAACTTAATTTCGGGGCCTTGAACTTTTACTGTTACAAACGTTGTCTTCATATGTTTCAAGTCATCGAAGATACGAAGAGCTACGGATTTTGATATTTCACTCTCAGTTGGAGGCCAATAAAATTCTACGACATAAACTTCATCACTTGTGTGACGATTTTGTAGACAGATGGCAAGAGCAACATCTATGTTACAATCCTTTAACATGAAATATTTGAAGTCTTCTACCTCAGTAAGAGATGGTTCAAAATGATAGCCATCCCTTGATTCAAATGCTTTCTCAAAAAAGGGGACACTGATCATGCGTTCAAAACCAAACATAAAATCATAAGATTTCCGATCTTTCACATAACAATAATTACTTTGGATAAAAAAAGTGTGTTTCTTGTTTGGATCCGAGATAGTTCCATTCATATTGTTAACCTTAGAAGCCCATGTTAAAGCCAATGAAAGTTTGTATTTACAACATAAATCTTTTGATATATTATGTATCTCGGCAAGTGCAGCTAATCGATTCAATATCAAACCCTGTAAAATTATTAAATAAAAACAATTACCACAAATAAAATTTGAAAAATTGAAATAACACTCTAAATGAAAAGAATTTTGACATTGTACTTTTAATTTGATAAAGATAATTAAAATTGAAAGGTGACTTTTTCAGTTAGTTATTCATAAATTTAAACAAATTAAAAACATAATGTCATAATTATACTTATTCAAATAATTTGATTTTCTCTTACATAGATAGGTATTCATAAGTTAAAGTTGGATTGAACCAAAAAAATTAAAAGCTCATCTGAGTCAAGTCTAGGCTACCTAAAATAGTTAATTTTATTATTTTAAAAATTAAAATATTTCAAATATGAGTATATAAGTATTTTTATTTTTATAATTAAATTTAAATAAAATTATACTTTTATTGTAAAAGAATAATTCAAGCCGACAGGCCCAAATGCATTTAAACATGTACAAAGATAGACTATATTTGCTTAGTCTTGGATAACGTGAATCTTAATAAGGATTAAATAAATTGAATTAAAACTTTTAATAAAAAGCTAATATTTTTTATTTAAAATTTAAATATTTTGGTATACTAAAATATAGTAGTTGAGAGTTGGCTCAAACTTGACTATTAATATGATCAATAATTTATTTACAAAATTTATCAATAATGAACAGTAAATATTTTGTATGAAAAAGAAGAAGAAGAGGTAAATGTAAAAGTAATACCTCTAGAAAAGGTTGAAGAGGTTGAAGAGGCAGAGGATTTGGATTGAAACCTACAAACATATTACATTCGATGAAAATGCTATAATTAGTCAAATAAAGAAAGGACAAATGAATCAACTTTTATTAATTTGGTTACTTTCTGTTTAATTCAACTTATAACTAATAATGTCCTAAATTATAAATTAATTTTTATTTATTTATCATTATATTTATATTTATATTTTTCAGAATATTTAAGCTATAATCAGTAAATTAGGCTGGAAAGCTTCTTTTTTCTTTAGATGTAAATCCGGTTAGGTTGTGAAGATACTTTTGCAAAAAAAAAAGATAAATTATAAAAATAGTCACTTTTATTTGCTTTAACTTACATCTTAATTTCTTATGTTTGAAATGTTACGTTTTAATCACTTACATTATCGTTTTGTTACAAAGTAGTCACTCTACCGTTAAGCTCCGTTACCTCTCTAACGGCGATCCTACGTGACAGCCGAAATGAGTTTTAAATGCCAACTTGGACGTCCTATGTGGCGGTCCAAATTAAATTTATTTAATTAAAAACCTATTTTTATCTCAGCAACTGGATATCCAAGTTGGCATTTAAAATTCATTTGGACTACTACCGTTAGGGAGGTAACGCAATTTAATGGTCTACTTCGTAACAAAACAATAACATAAGTGACTAAAACGTAACATTTCAAATATAAATAACAAAAATATAATTTAAGACAAAAAAAATGATTATTTTTATAATTTGGTGGTTGAACCATCAATTCAATTGTAAAATTATTATATAATTTAAAAAAAAAATACCTTGTTCAAACTTATGGTTGGTGGAATTGGAATTGAAGTGTCCATCTTCAACTTTGGGTTTCCATGCCGATAAGAAAAACATTGGACATCCCTTGTAACCTAAAATCAAACACTCTTCTTCCTCCCTCATTATTTTTAAGGAACTATTATCCTCAACGCTAAGATTATCTTTCCTGTGGTTTAATGGAATTCGACTAAAGCCAGCACTTGAAAAGAGATGTTGCCATTCTGGCAACGTTGGGTGCCGCCTAATTATATTATTACCTTCCCCTGCCTCTATGTTGAACTCCCACTCCTTTTTCCCATCAAGATAACGGTCCAACTCCTGCCAGTAATCAAGAGTCTTCAAGGAATACTGAAATGAATCCTTGAAACATGTCAAGAAATCGGAGTCGCTATGATTAGAATAAAAGTCTAGAATGATTACAATCGTCGGATTTATCTCCTTCAATCTTACTAACTCTCTCTTCATTGCTTTTGCATCTCTTACCAACTTCTCAAGTTTAAATTTATAGTAAATCACCACCATTTCATCATCTCTTCTTCTTTTGAAATCTATTTCACATTCATCCACTTCTGCCAAACTATTGCCATAAACCACTTTCAACTCATCCTCCAACTTTACATTAACTTCCTTGGCATCCTTAGTCAAAAACTCCATTTGGCGTGAGAACTCTACATATTCTTTCAGAAATGGTGGAAGTATGTAACTTACACAGACGGGTAGACAATAGCCGACGAAGTTCGGTAGTGTACTAAGAACTGAACCCTCAAAACCGTAATACGGGATGTTGAAATCAATGAGGTGCAATCGCCTGTTTCCCATCAAAGCATCATTGATAACTTTTTTTATGACGCCATTAATATGGCAGCTGTTATATTGATAATATGGTGCAGGGTCCACCGGGAAAGTGAAGTAGGAAGAAGCGGGATGCAGTCCGTAGGCTCGGCGAACCAGAGCGTACGCAAAGTATTTCACCACTATGCTGTCATCTCGAAACCAGTAGTGTCTCTTATCAGCAAGAATCAAGATAACGTGAAGGAACACATCGGCGCTTTTCAGATCCCGATTTTCAATAGCTTCAGCGCAGAATAGTAACAATCTCAAGGCGGTGTCGGAAAAAGAAGAATCCATGAAAGAAGGTGAGATTCAACAGAGTTTGAGTAAAGCAGAAGAGAAATATGGTAGAAAGGTAAGTGAAAGCAGCAAGATGATCACTCAGGTTTCCGCATAACAGAGCGGCTAAGGGTTTTGTTGGCCTGTTTTAGCAGCTAATGGCGTGTTTAGGGTTTATTTTTTTAGTTTAAAACAAATTCTTAAAACGGTGCCGCATTGGAACTGACCCGCTCGGTGACCCGACCAGGGGAAGGATCCGCGCGTCTAGCCTTGATGGTCTATTTCGTTCCAAGTCCTCCTTTTTTGTGTTTGATTTCAATCTAGTTTATGTTGCTTCTTTAAATTGGGTTGTATAGTTTCCTGCGAATTTCATTTCGGTCCTCATGTAACGCTGCGTTTTGGGAGGATTGGAAATATTCCCGTTTTGTTCCCTCATGTTATTCGCGCTCTGCACTTTAGTCCTTTTTATTTATTTATTTCAAGTCTGTTTGTTGCTCTTTAATTTTATTTTAATCCCATTTTGACCCATCATTTTATTTTTTTTTATTTTTTATTTTTTCCTTTTACTTCTGTTTTAATTCAAATTCAGTTCTTATTAGTGTATTTTTTAAATTTAATTGGTTCTTGTTTTTAATATATTTGTTTTTAAATCTAGCATTACTTAATATTTAAAGTTAACATCGTTTTAAAATTTATCATTAGTATTATTTTAAATTATTATTAAAATTATTTAAATTAATCATACATTAACATTTCAAATTCATTATGTATTATGATTTTAAACTTAACATATTATTATTATTTAATTCATCCTTAATTATTTTATATTTTTATGAAAATTTGATATATTTTGTATACGGTTCTGATATCTTATAATATGTATTATTACTATTATGTTTTACTTTATATGTATTACCAATGTAAAATTAATATATCTATGTTATTTGCTTCAAACTTATTTCAAATACTATTATTCAACGTTTTTTATTCTATTTCGAATCTATTTTATACTCACCTATATAATTTATTTTAAAACTTTGGTACATAGAATCTATAAATTAAAATTTCTCCTTTGTTATTTTTAGTGTATCTTTAAAATTTTTTATTAATAATTCATTTGATGTTTGATCGTTGATATTGGTATTTACATGATATATGATTGAAATTATTGTTGTTATGCTTGTTTGTATCTGTTTATTAATTGTTTGTTATTCATTGGTGTACATTTTGTTTTCGAATAGTCCTTTTTGCGTTGCACGTAAACATTTAATCACATTACATTGTTTAAAAGAATATATTTTATTAAAATATCGAAATTGTTTTATTTATAAGTTTTCAAAATACCCGATGTCTAAAGATTCTCGAGAAAATTGTGCCCTAACTTACTGGGCTTCAAATTTTTTTGTTGGATTTAGATGGCCGAGTATCTCTTTTCCAACAAAATTATACACATTTCAAAATTAAAACTTATTCTCGGGAATTCAAAGTATTATTTAATCTTTTTTTTAATCACTTAGGTTTTAAATAATTTAACTAGAGTGGGAGGATTGGTTAAATATGGATGAGTGTGTAATAATAATTTCAGTTTAAAGTCCTTAAAAATTAATGAATGATGTGACCAAATTTTATTAATACCTAAAAATCTTGATTTTTAGTATCATCTTAAGATAAAAACCAAAATGCGCGAGAAGAATAATTTTAATCATAAAGTAAACTTTCATATCAACTGGTAAAATATATTGCACTCTTAAAAGAACGTAAATTAGAACTTTGAAAGTTTTAACTTTAAAAGACAGCATTATTAAAAATGGCAACATCAAACCCCGAGCATAAACCGTAAAAAGGAATATTAACAGTAAAAAAATAGATTAAACTTTTATATAAAAGTTCCTTCTTCCCTTGCTTCCCTCCTCCATCCCAGCCAAACATAGCATGATGCTTACAGCTGAAGATGCATAACTAATAAGTTGTCTTCTTTTTTATGAATATTTATTTTTGGGTTCCCCATTTCTCTCGGCTCCAATCACATTTTTACTTTTTCTATTTTTGGGTTTACATTTATCTAATTTGAAAAATTACCATCAAAGATACAAACCAAAACCTTCTTTCTAATTCATTTTTAGATTCAAAGTTGCCCCATTATGTGTTCTTGTTTCGTTGGTACAGAAACTGGGGTGGGGGGAGGGGCTGGGGGGTTTCATGCAGCACCCTATAGGAAAGCTTATTTTCATGTTTTTAATCTTATTTTCTTTTAATTTCGTCCACAACGGGAATCAAGAGGAAAGCTTCATGATATGTCAATTGTATAATTCATGTTGAATTTAAATGGAAAATCTATATATCTGCAGCTACCATAATATATTGGTGGATTTTCATTTCTCACCAATATTATGTTTATTTTAATGTCTTTGAAGCATTAATTTTTTTTGTTTATTTTTCCATAATGATTTTATTTTATTTGAGTTGAGATAATTTTGAGTATCAATGACCCACCCATCATAAAATAAAAATAAAAATGTGAAGCATCATTTCCTTTTCCAGCCATGAAAGAGGTTGTTCTCGGTCATGGGTAGGTCAAATTACGCCTATAATGCCTAGAGGTATTGATTTTTTTTAATAATTTAAGGAAAAAGAAAAAGATTTGGCCATATTGCAGAGATTGAATCCAGCCTGAGTTGAGCAGAATTAGGTATATATATTTTATTTTCAAAATTATTATTTTAGATGAAGTATATTTATATATTTGTCTGGACTTCATATTAAATATTTATTTTTTAATAATTAATTTATTGCTTTTAAAGGTTTTAAATAAAATAAAAGAACTATGATACCACATGTGAAAAAGAAAATTTTAATATGCCTTGATTGAATTTTAAAATTTTTAATATTGTATCAATTACTTTATTTTATCAATTTAATCATTAATTTAGATTTAACATATTAAAAATAAATAAACGGTGTTTTTAAATTTGATTGATACTGTCTTTTATGTGAATTCAAATTATACATATATATTTATAATTTGATCCATATATTTTAAATATGCTCCACATAATATTTAAATTGCATTTAGCGCTTAAATTGAGGACTAAACTGATAAAATGATTTGTTGATACAATACTTTAAGTACTCAATTAGAACATTTTAAAATTCATGGGCCAATTTAGAATATGAGTTGTCTGTTTTTTTTATCAACTTCTTTTATTTTCCAATTTTTATAATATATTTTCTTTGTTGTAAATTTCAAACAGATATGATGGGTTGAAAATTGACTATTGTTTGAGGTAATTTACCTTATTCATTAGATTTATTTTACATTTTATAATAAACTAAAATACCAATATTTTACATCTAAGTTTCATTTTATTATATAGTTGGATTGACATAAGCATTATTGTTAATGCAGGAAGATACATGAAGATATTATGAGTAGTTCTAAGTAGTATATTTAAAAAGATCATTAAAACGAAATTATTCATAAAAAATATATTAAATATATATTTATTAAAAAGGATTTACTTATCTTAATATTAAATTATTTTACATATTTTTATAATTTTTAAATATGATATATTTGTTATATTGATATATTAATCTTTTAAATTTGAATAACATATTGTGTGGTTGTATCATATTTTTGTTGCTAGGATCAAAGCAAGGAGCCCATTGAATTTTATAGCTTATTGGGTAAAATAGAGCAAAGCTTAACCAAATAATATGCAACTTCTGCAATAAAATAGCAGGTGAGGATCACATTTTTAGATTTGATATTCAACTTTATTTTATAATAATTCTCCAAATTTCCCAATCTTTTTAAAAAAAAAAAAAAAAAACACTTGGGTTCCTTCCTTTTGATTGATTTTTCTTTGTTAAAGTTGAACACAGAGCAAAAGCCATTTTTGCTTTCTATTTGAGGCGTCATCATCCTAGTTGCCTTCAAACGGGTCAGCTATGGCACCTAAAAGGAGCATTGGAGTGCCGCCGCCACCGCCACCATCCGTCCCTGCCGGAAGATTGTTAAGTCGACAACAATCCGTGGGTAAATTGAAGAAATCAAGCATAATGAGTAGTCTGTTTAGAGAATTGAAAACAAAGTTGGAAGGGTCAAGATTGCAAATTAAGTTGTCTAGTAGGACCAAGAAGCAATTTGGAGGTTCTGCTGGTGGTAAAGAAGGATTGGCTGTTTTTTTACGAGAGCTAACAAAAAGGTAACATTTCTTACTTTCTTAGTACATAATATATAGAAAAGCACGAGTTAAAAAACACATAGAAAATTCTGTTAATTTTATAATTTAATTTATTTAAGTGATTTCATCTCCAAGAATGAATAGTATGAAGGGCAAAGCTAGAAAACTGCTTTAGGGGCAAAGATGAATCAAAAATATTTTGAGAGTTAAAAGTAGATTTTTACCATTATATTAATTTATAATTTCGTAAACTTCAAAGGGACTAAAAAGCATAATTACCATTTTTTGAGACCAAGGCTACTGCCTATCCCTATCTACTCCCATAAATAACATCAAACCGTGTCTTAAAAGCTGGATTATGTTAGGATTTTTGATTCACTAGTAAGATTGTATCATTGATTGTGAGATCATATTACTAAGTTATTTATTACGATCTAATTATGCACCAATCCCTAATACCCTTAGACTTTTAAACTTTAGTCCTTCTGCTTTTAAGTCTAAGAATTTTGAATCCTTATACTTGTCTCTTTTAAAATTTAAAGTTTAATTGATTACACTGGTCAGACCTTAATTTTTAAATCAACCCTTTGAATATCAAAATATACTATATTCAAATTTAATGAAACTATATTAATAATATTATAAAGTAACTAAATTATCCCGAAGTAAAAACAAAAAAGATTGAATTTCAAATGCTTGAAAAGCACAGGGATTAAATGAAGAATTAAACATTTATCTGTTTGTTTAATTGGTTATGGTCTTAGATCACCATTCTTCCAACAAATTGAAGAAGATGCTCAAAACCATGCCAAGACGATATTGGAATTAAAAGCAGCCATCAATTCTTTTCAAACAAAGGACATGACTGAACTCATTAAGTTCCAACAACATATGGAAGCCATTCTTGAAGTTCTAACCGATGAAAATCAGGTCAGTATATATATATATATATAAACATACATGTATGTGTGTGTATATATATATATCAAAATTTTAACAAATAATTCATTATTCATTCCATATATGCATAGATCATTTTGATGTTATAATGAATATCCTCCATAGCTGAACTTGTTTAATCAATCATGATTCTTAATGCATTAAGGTGTAGGTGCTTGCAAAGTTTGAAGATTTCCCTATCAAGAAATTGGAAACAATAAGGGCAGCTGCAGCATTGTACTCTAAATCAAACTTGGTTGTTTCCAACTTAAAGAATTGGGAAGTGAAATCACCTGCTGCACAACTGTTGAACAAATTTGATTGCTATTTCACCAAGGTCGATTTTGCTCCCATTTTTCATTTTTCTCTTGTATTATTTGATTTTCCAATTAAATGGATTTTTTTTTAAAAATAAAGGTTAAAACAATACCAACATTTTTTTCAATTTAGTCCCTGATTTTTTTCCCAATAGTCCTAAAATTATCACTTAAAAATTATAAAAAGAATTAAGTGATTACGAGACACAATCTTTAAGTACCATGCCATTACAAGGGATAAAATTGTAAAAGTTGCCAATTTCAAGAATTAATATGGATAAAAAATATTGAGGATCAAATTAAGAGAAATTATCAAATTTAAGGAGTAATAATACATCATCCCAAAATTAAATATGTTCATTCAATTTTTGTGATAATTTTATTCCATTTCCATATATATATATGGGTGGTAAAGGTTAAAGAAGAATTGGATGCATTTGAAAGGACAAAGGATGAGGAATCAAGGAACTTCAAGAGCCATGGGATTGATTTTGACTTCAATATCTTTGTTACTATCAAAGAGTTGATGGTGGATGTTTCTTCCAACTGCATGGAGCTTGTCCTTAAGGTAGCCATTTCTTTGGTATTTTATCCAAACTTTTTAATGTATTCGTATACTATACATAAGATATTAGTATAGATTTCAATTCTATAAAGATATAAACAAATTTGATAAAAATAGAGTTTATTCATACATCACACGTACAAACTTCACTTAATCTAAATAATATATATCAAATACCGATAAAAGTATTATGAAGACCTCTGTATTAAAAGTCAAATTACATTATTTTCTGCTCAAAAAATAGACAAATTAGTCTCTAGACGTTTGATCAAAAAGCAAAATGGTCCTTCTTATTAAAAAAAAAAACCATACATTTAAAAACCGAGTTAGCTAATGGAATAACAAGACAATAACACGTAATGTGCTACGTTTGTCTTATGTTGACGTACAATGATTAGTTTTGAACAGTGAAAACTGATCAAAATTTTAACAAAATGATCAATTTGTTCTTTGATCAAACATATAGGGATTAATTTATCTATTTTTTGAGTAAAAGCGACAAAATACAATTTAACTTATAGTACAAAGACCTCTATAATACTTTTATCACCGCTCCACTTGAGATGAATAATATCCTTGAACAGGTCTATTTGTCCTAAATATGTTTGATTATCTTTTCCTTCTAGGAATGGGGAGAAACAAAAGGTGCAAATGATGCAGAAAAGAAAGCAAATAAAAACTTGCTGTGGAGAGCTTTTAAATTGGCATTTAGGGTTTACTCATTTGCTGGTGGGAACGATGAACGTGCCGACAAGTTGGCTAAAGAATTGGCTAATGAAGTTTTGTGTTGTTCTTCTTCACCTCCCAAGCCCTAAACAAATACCCCAATATTCCATCTTTAATTTATCTTTTTTTTACAAATTATTGGTTAGTTAACTAGCTGAAAACAATTTCTACACTTGTTTTCATTTACCTATCGATATGTAAATATTATTTTCTAAAATAAATTTCATGCAATATATAAAATTTGATTTAATATATAACACGTTTTGATGTAAATTTCAATGATAAACTCCAACGGGAGGAGGTATTGTGGTGTAAATTTCAATTTTTATAAGCATTTCATTGGGACTAATCATTGAAGCTTGGAAGTAACTTGTTGAAATTGTTGGTATTGGTTTTTCAAATGTTTAGAATAATTGTTTGAAAAAAGCGACGAGTTCAATAAGGTAGGAATACTTGAAGAAGTAGACTCTAAATGTGTGCACGATTATTTATCAAGAGAGTTTTAAGCTTAACGCACTTTAATATTGAATAACATAACACAAATGATGAGTTTTGTCAACTAAATCCTATTTTACAATTGGATATTGACAATATTAACCTTGGGAGAGAGATTGCTATAGTTGGATTTGAATGGAAATACATATTCCACCATTGATTTTAATCTCGTTTGTACAAATACTCAATCAAGTTATTGTAATAACTAATTTCATTGTCACCAATATTTTTTTATCTCATTAGAGCTAATCTCACCACCAATCTAAGCGAAATCTAATAAATATTTCGTACAATGGGATCCAATAAATGATTTGCTTTGAATTCATTTAAATTTGTTTAATATATTCTCAATGAGTTCAACTTGCTTCATTGTTTTATGTTTTTTCAAGTGTAGTGAAGGATCTTATACTCACTAAACTTCCAATAAAAATAATTTTCATTTTTTGCCCCATTGAAATTATTATTATTCAAAATTCTATACATTGAAATATTAGATTTAATAAAACATTTTTCTTTATGTCAATGTAGAAACTAAAATGAATGAAAAAGAGTTTACTCTGACAGAATTTAAACTATTAAAAATACACGTTAAAAGCACTAATCAAATCCGACCTTAGCTCAGTTGGTAGAGCGGAGGACTGTAGTTGGCTTAAGCCTTCAGTTAAATCCTTAGGTCACTGGTTCGAATCCGGTAGGTCGGAATATTTTTGTTCATTTGAACAATTCAACATTTTTCGCATTTGCTTTTTTCTCTGATCAAAACAAGTGTGGAAAGAAGACTTCATTAGGCAAAAATTTTGTTTATTGGTTAAGAATAGATTCGAAGAGTTTAAAGTTTAATAGTATTACCATTTACTCCTTATTTTTAAGGTCAAGTTACGCCAAATCCAATTGCTAATAGCTAGTCTAAAAAAAATAAACTTACTTGTAAGTAGCACAAGTATCAGTCAAGAATATATTTGAAGAATCGCGAAAGGACTGACCCAACTTATCTGCTTGATAATCTGCCCCCTCACTCGTTTAGGGCGACGAAGTTGGATCGGTGGGGGATGGACCAGCCTGATTGATTATCTCTTTAGAATGTTGTTTTCGTCTCTTCAAAAGCCGAGTTCTATTTGTTTTTAAGGTAGGAATGTTTGAAGAAGTAAACTTTGAATGCGTGTATGATCATCCATCAAGAGAGTTTCAAGCTCAACACACTTTAATATTGAATAACACAAAACAATGGTGAGTTTTTTCAACTAAACCCTATTTTTCAATTGGATATTGACAATATTAACCTTATGCGTAAAAGATTGCCATAGTTGAGTTTGAATCAAATTACATATTCCACCATTGATTTTAATCTAATCCATATAATACTCAATCTCGTTATTATAATAACTAATTTCACTATTATCGATATTTTTATCTCATTAAAATTAATCTCACCATTCATCTAAAAGAAATCTAATAGATAACTTAGTAGAATGGGATCCAATAAATAAATTGCTTTGAATTCATTTAAATTTGTTTGGTATATTCTTAATGAGATCAACTTGCTTCATTGTTTAAATGATTTAATGTATTCACGAGACTACAAGTGAAGATAAATTTCATTTTTTCTCCTTTGAAATTATTATTATTCAAAATGCAGATATGAGATTTAATTAGAAACTAAAATGTGATGTAAAAGAGTTTATTATACTTGACAGAACATATCTATTTAAAATTTATGTTAAGTCAAACAATCAATTCCGACCTTAGCTCAGTTGGTAGAGCGGAGGACTGTAGTTGGCTAAAGCCTTCAGTTAAATCCTTAGGTCACTGGTTCGAATCCGGTAGGTCGGATTGTTTTTCCTTTCTTCCCATTCAACATTTTCGCATTTGCATTTTTCTCTGATCAAAACAAATGTGGAAAGAAGACTTCATGGGGCAAAGACTTTTTGTTTTAGATTTTCTGGGTATTTTTTTTCATTAACAAAACAAAAAAAATAGCAGAGCACAACCTCAAATCTAATTGTTAATACCGAGTTCAAAAATAAACTTACGTATAAATATCATAATTATTATATTTAAAGAATCGTAAATTTTATATTGTTAATGATTAAACTTTTTACATTTAAGGTAAAATTGTTCATCACTACAATTGCCTCTTGAGATTTCAAAAACGCAAACTCAAATAATTACATACCTTTTGACAGCTCTACAAACTTATAAAATTTAATTTAATGTTGTCAAAGTTTTGAACTATATAATTAAAAAACATAAAATAAATTAAAGAAAGTTAAGTTTGATGTATATTAGCATTTATTAAACATAAGTTAATAAACGTTAAAACTTTAATATTTTGTTTATTAAACATAACTTATATAATTTAAGCAATTAATAATTGTAAGTTTATTAATCTTAAAAGAAATAAACTTCAACGTTTTATTTTTTCTATCTCAAAAACTAAATGTAAGTTAGAGAAACTTATATGAATAAGGAATGAAGTATAAAATTCTCATTCGCATTTAATTTTTGGATTTTATAAAATAAAATAAAAATTCCATTAAACATCATTTTGTAAAACCAAATTTCAACAGTGTTTACATTAGTTTCTTTTTTCTTTTTTATTCTCACTCTATTGTCATAGTTGGGTTTCAATCAATATATATTTTACTGTATCTCACTATTTATTTTAATTTCAGTTGATAGTTTTATGGTCTATATTCGAGGTTTGTGGTTATTCCTCTAATAATGTCGTCTCCTTTCTTTTGGGAATGTAATGTTCCCTATCATTACACCCAATCACTTGTTTTTTTTTTAATTTTTAATAATTTTCTTATATTATTTTCTAATATGATTTATTATATAAAATATTTATTTTAATCTAATATCATTAATCTTTATTTTCTATTCTCAATTTAACTTATTAGTCCATCCCTTAATCATGCAATGAAAATGGCAAACGATGCATTAACTGAGTAATGCCCAAGGATTATCAGGATTAATTATGCTTTATAAAATGTAAACTATTAAAATTAAACTTTAAAGCATTTTAAACAAACCGACCTTAGCTCAGTTGGTAGAGCGGATGACTGTAGTAGGTTGCAACCTTCCGCTAATCCTCAGTTCGCTGGTTCAAATCTGGTAGGGCTGAGGGCTGTAGTCGGTTGTAAGCTTTAGCTAATCCTTAGGTCACTGGTTCGAATCCCGTAGGTCGGATAATTTTTCCATTTTTTATTCAACTTTTTTTGTATTTGCTTTTTCAATATTTCTCTTTTTGATATATTGTTTTCTCTAATCAAAACAAAAGTGGAAGAAGATTTCATTAGCAAAAGATTTTTATTTTCTTCATTAACAAAACAGAAAATTAGCATAGCGCTAACGCCAAATCCAATTGCTAACAGCCAGTTCAAGAAATCGTTTCCTTTTATCAATCAGTTGCTTAAATCCAGGAAAAAGAAATGGTAAGAACACCTAATCTTTCCTTTTCTCTACTTCAATCTATTTGGTTCCTAGAAAGTAATTAGGAAGTAAATAAAAATTGATTTTTACGTCACGGACCAGTAGTAGATCAATTGATTTACGTTTTTCTTTTCTTATTGAAGGCAAAATTTGTCAATTTTATCTTTCTTTTTCCCTTCTGTTTTCCTTTCAACTTTTTTACTGTATTATTTTTGGATCCAATTGCTTCTTCTAGCTTAATTTTTTAGAAGATATAATTAATTGATTATATTGAATGGATTCTTTATGTCATCGCAAAAGCTTAATGCAGTCTTTAGTAATTCTTCTTATTGATTTAAACTTAAAAAAAATTTAGGCAAGCACATTGAGGCTGTATTTGACTTGCATAAGGAACACGCTTGAGGCTGCTATGTGTCTCCAGGTATGCAAATCAAGTTTATCTTGTGAATTTTTATGAATAGATTTTGTGGCTGTTACCTGATCGAACTTTGTTTTTATATTTTACTATAGAATGGCTTGGAAAAGGATGTTTAGCCATCAACTTTTTGCTTGATATAATGCTCATAGATTAAGAGCAGAGGATTCAACGTAGTCAGATGGGAATGGTTAGAGATGTACTATGTTTGTTATCTTTCCTAGTGTTGGTTTATAAAATGTTGTATAAATCTGCTCACTACCAATGACTAATGTGGTTTATTGGGAGCTCTTTTGATTCACAATCTTTGGGTCCTGAAGTCCTTCTGGGTGTGGGTTTTGAATAGAGGAGGCTTCCTCCAATTTTCAGTGCATGTATTAAATTTCCTCATCTTCACAAAATTTAAAGCAATTCCAACCTATATTTTTCGTTCTAGATTACTTTTGGTTTAAAATTTGAAGATCTTTTTGTTGTTATGGAGCTTTTGGATATAATCTTTTGTGTCTACTAAGATAATTTATCTTTACATTAGTTACATGGTGTATTTAATCTTTACGGACTGTTGTTTCCTTTGAACAACCATATGCGTAATGAAAGACATTCGAATTATATGTGTTGGCTTGGCAAAGACCTTCATATGTCAAATTTTGTTTTCTATGTGGTATTGTGCTCATTAATCTTGCTCTGTTATTTACATGTTGGTTGCAGAATTTTCCTTGTCAAGAAGTTGAGAGGCACAATAAGCCAGAAGTTGAACTAAAGTATCTCTATTGATTTCTCTTTCATCTTTAATTTAATATTTTAGAATTCGACATTTTATGACTGGATAAAGCTATGTGAAGCGAAAGTGCTCAAAGTACTAAAAAGGTGTGAAAAATGAAAAAGAAATGCTGATAAACAATGCTTTGTTGTGTGGAATTATATTTTCATTCTATAATGAACTTGCCACTTATCATATGCTGATCATAGACTAGTCTTAACTGATTTAGTTATGCTCTTACATTTAATTGGCAAGTTCTTCCTCAATTGACAAGGTCTTGTTCATATTTGGTATTCATAGATTTTCTTCTTCCTTTTTTTTCTAAATGGTACTAATGTCAAGGTGTAGGAGCTCCAGTTAATTTTGATTCATTCAAGCTAAATAAGCCCTTTGGTCTTTTCAGAATGATTTTTTATTCTTAGATGCAGGCTTTGTTTCAAGTCTTTGATGCCATTCATGTATGCAAGCCTTTTATCATGTTGTTTTACTCTTGCAATTCTCTTATCCTGTCTTTTTCTTTAGATTGCTTTGCTCCCTTCCCTCCCAAGACATTAGTCTATTCTGAAAACTCTAGTTTCTTCTTTTCAGAAACAAGACTTTCGGCAAGGGGCTACATGGACCTTTGCTAGCATGTCAATAGTTTCCACTCAATCTTTGTTTCTATATTTTACCTGATATTTCAAGCGTTTAAAGCTTCTGATCTGCATGTTTATTCTTGTCAGTAGGAATTCATATGATACTATCTCCATTTTGATGGTCAATTGACAAGTGTAATGAATGATGCCTCAAAAGAAATTCACTGAAAAACTTAATAATTTGATTGGAATATTTGTTGTTGACTAACAAGCAAAGTGGAGAATTTACCTCTCTAATCTAATTATGAAAGCTTTCATGTTCTGCACCCTTGTATTCTGCACTTCTGGACATACTAATATTTTTTCTTTCATATTTTGCAGGACAAGCCCAGAACTTCTGCTAAATCCTGTAAGAACCACCTTCCTGAGTTAAGAGACATAGGCATAGTTTTCCATGTTCCTTTTTTTTCGTTAATTTCTTATGTCCTTTATATATCCTATTGGTATTTTATTTTAATTCCTTTGCTCATCTTTAGTCCAAGATGATTGTCTCTTATTACCATATACTTTTGCTTTATACCAAATGAACAAAACAGAAAGAAACAATATAAATCAAGAAGCAAATGCAAACATTATAAAGCAAGTAGCCAAAGCAACAATGAAATGGAGCTATGTTGTGTGTTCTTCATTTTTCACTGTTACTTTTGTAGGTTACTTTGGGCTCTCCATGGTACATGAATCCACCTAGTATGAATTTTTGTTTTTATAGTAATCACTTAATTTCTTTAAGTACATTTAACTTGTTCTGAGCTTGGAGGATTCAAGATTTTAATTTGGACAAATTAAGCCTGAATATTGCCTTTTCTAAAATTATGAGTCCATAGGAGTTTGACATCACCGAACATGCAATTTTATGGTTTCTGGTAGAAATGATTTTTTGTGGCTTATTGGTAGAATGAGAAAATGGCTTGTTAGTTGTTTTATGTTGCTGGTTATGGATCTTTTTAGTATGCTCGCTTGCAATGCAGGTTTTGATATGCCGAAATGAGGCTGAGAAATGCTTAATAGAAACATCTATCAACTCACTACGGATAAGCCTCAAGGTAAAATATTAATAATCTTTCCCTGGATGTTTCTTGGTAGAGTTAATTGCTGCAAAGAGGTCCGAGTATTTTTCCTGCTTTTAGATTAAATAAGCAGCATTGCATGCATGATGGTGATGACTATTTTAGTTTTAGTATGATCATATAGAAATTTTCAATACAAACCGTTGGGTACCTTTTTCTTTTACTCTCCAAATTAGTTAAACTCATTATTAACTCTTTTTTTTCTCTCTCTTTTAATGCAAGTTCTGGACTAACTCATATGGATGCTAATTAGCTTTGTTTGAGACATCAAGCAACAACCTGTGACCAATGGTTCACCTGGAATACAGAAAATGGATTTGATTTGGCTTAAACAATTCTTTTTGCTTCTTAATTTTGAGAGGACCTTAGAGCACAATCTATCATCTTTTGATGGGTGCTTGCCTGAAGTTAATGGAAAATGTTTGTTTTGCAATTTGCATGGTACCAAATTTGGTTAGAATGTTTCATTATTGATACTCAGCTTACATGCAGAGGCATTAACTGGTCTGGAATAACATAGCATTTTATATCCTTTTCATTTGAATTTATTTCTTTGAAAGCTTAGAATTGACCTATCATTCTTACAGAAGTTTGATCTTAACTAAGATCAGGGTAAATTTGCAATCTTTCTTCCATTTCATCCTTATGTATGGATTATCTTTGTCTTATATAGGTAAAACAAGCAGATGAACTGGAAAACATACTAGCTAAAAAGTTCCTTAGATTTTTGTCTATGAGGGCAGAAGCATTTCAAGTTTTGAGAAGAAAACCAGTACAGGTACTTGCATTTGATCTCATAGTTGACACCTGATTTGCCATATAAATTTATGTTGCTTGAAAAATTCATGTGATTAACGACCAATTTACCTTGAAGAATATGATTATTTTTACAACATTTTGTAAAAGCGATCATGAAAATCATTATATTTTGCCAATTATAGGTAAAGATTTTTAACTGTTTCCTTTTTATACACACTATAACCTCTTAAACTGGGTTAATATACGTGCCTTATATCTCAATAACACAGCTCTTAAATTTTTATTTCATTCATGAATTGACGCTGCCTTATGTATAAATTTGATTTCCTTTTCATTACCATTTTGATACTTATTCTGGAAACACTTTATGTTTGATTATAATTAACATACTCTAATTGGATGAAACAGTGAGCAGAGAAAACATTATCATGATGAAACTGGTTTGTCTGTCATTATCTAATTCATTCTTTTACCTTTGTTTAAGTTAATAAATGTTAAGCTGGTAATAGGTTTTTGTAAATGTAACCCCGAAATAGCTCTTATTTCTTCCTTATGCTAGTAAAATTTCTAGTTTATTTTCTAGAGTGTGCGTGTTTTTAATTTTAGTAGTTGTTTCATTAACAGGGTTATGATATCAGTTTCCTTATCACAAACTACCACTGTGAAGAGCTGCAGAAACAGAAGCTCATTGATTTTATTGTGCAATTCATGGAGGTAAGAACATTCTTAACCGTATCTGTTTATCTTTGTCTTCCAATTATAGATAGTGGATCCCTATAAAAAATATTGATAAACCCATGACTTCTTTTCCTCTTTAAGACTTCCAAATGGTCTAAAGTTTCTACTCCAGAGTGTGCAACCTCATTATCTTTTCACACTTTTATAGATGCATTCCCTGAAAAAGTTTAGAAGGATTTAAGGAAAATTGCTTCGAGTGACATGTGAAATTATTCTGTTGCCTGATATTTATGTTCGCTACTGCTTGCCACTCTGCATTCTACTCCCTCTATCAATTTGATTCTGGAACTTGTGTATTTAGTGTTTTGTGGAATTCTAGCTAAATATGTCTTTCAATCTTTCTTATATATTCTAAAATTTTTCTTCCTTCCTCTGTGTTGTATATGATAATTGGATCTGATTCCTCGTTGCAAAATCATATTCATGCTAAACCCTCTATAACCCCCTAAATATTTCATAGCTACCATTGAACTCGTTTTCTTTTCTTTTCTTTTCTTTTTTCTTTTTTGAATATTCAACCATTGAACTCTGGTATTTTGATTTAAGGCCACCATTTTGCTATCCAAAATTTAACTACAATTTCCAGCTTTCCTCTTGTTAGAACTGAGCTTAAGAACAGAAATGCTTGTTTGTGGTTTTGTTATTCTTTTACCATTTCTATGTTACGACTGGATGAAAGTGTCTGATAGCAGTATGTGTCAGATATGGTCGACCTTCTACAAGTTTCCTTTGTATTTCGAGAGTCTCTCAAGGGTCATATCTCTGAACCTGTAACCAAATATGCATTTGATACAAGTACTTCGAGAACAATAAAGAACTTGACCAACATAGATATCAGCGCCATGCCTGGTTTTGCTAAGATGGATGTAAACTAAATAAACTCTTGGCCTATCACTATCGGAGTTCTATATTTTGTCTGTTCGAAGCATGCTTATGTCGATAACCTTTGAATGCTGTTCTTTTTAAATCTCAGGATATCGATAAAGAGATAAGCGAATTGAAAATGTCGGTGAGTACGCGAGGGAGGTTGGTGGCTACGGAGTTTTTAAAGCAATTCTAACATCTTAAATATTACCAGTAGTATTATATCTGAATGAATTCTGGGTTTCATTGCCCACAATTGTCATCCTTCATAGATCAGTAGCCATTGTTAGGTTAAAACAAAAAGACAGAAGTCTCTTCCTCTTTTATGTACTCATGTTCATATGTTTTATGTTGATAGACTTTGGGGGATAGCATCTGCCTAAATATAAAATTGAACTCGATAATATTATTAAATGATATAAAAAGTTTTTTTTTTAAAAGGAAACATATATAAATTGTTAATTCCGTGGGATTTTGTAAGTTTTCTTATTTCCAGGAAAATTAAGCAGAATATATGTTACAATGAGTTTGGGAATTGGGATTTAAGTGATTAATCACTGAAATAAAGTTCTTGTTCTTACTATATATTTCAACAATTATGATTTATGATTTTATTTTGCTGGTTTTAGGTTCAAATATTGGATTAAAAAACATAAATTTATTGAATACAAGAGTAGAATTAGCAATTTGTATATTTATATTGTATTTGCGTCGCCTATTATATAACATACATTGTTAATAAACATAATATATCATACTCATAATACCTTATATTTTGTATAATTGAATCATCTAAAATTATTGATTTAAAAGACAAATTACTTGATAAACAATACTGTCCACGAGGTATGTCGAGTTATTTGTTTAACTTGAAAGTTTGTATTTAAACTATTAAATTTGAAAAAATAGGCTTAAAAAACGCAAAGATATAAACATTTAATCCAAAACTATCTGGAGTCGATAGAAAATTATGACACGTTAGTAACTAGTTTTGTCATAATTCAAGTATAATATATCTGGAGTGGTTGCAATTACTTAATATGATAAAGAAATTAACTTCCGATGATCCACAGCGACAAGCAAAAATTAGTGGTGAGCAAAAATTGATCAAAAGAATCGAACATTCACCAAACTATAAAGAGCAACAACAAAACCATCACCAAAATCACTTGTAAAATTAAGATTACATGCATAATCAAGACTAAAAACTCAATTAACAAATTATGAAATAATTTTTCTTGTATAATATATTTATAATCTATTACATTATATTTATACAAATATATATTTGGGTCTTGAATTGTCATGTGTGAATTTAGTTCAATTTGTTGACTTTAGTTTGAACTATATTAATTTTTAGTATGATCGTGTTGTAATAATTTTATTTTACTTTATGATTCTCCAAACAATTTCTGTCTGTAATAGTTTAATAGTTACGATTTTTCATACATATATTTATATTTATACTTAAATACAATTTATAACGCTTTTAGAAAAAACATTACTAAATTGCTGAACATTAAAATTAAATGGATTTGAACCATCCATCCACAAATATAAACCAGCCCAAACCCAATATGGATTACAAACACCTAGTATAGGGTTTTGAAGGGGTTTCCTTCTCCTTTAACCTTTTATCCCTTTTATCATTTTTTTTTTATTTTCTGGTTTTGCAATCGATTTTCCGGTAGGTAATTCTGATTTCAAGCTCCGCTCCTCCTGTAATTATTATTGGTAAACTCGCAAATCAATGTAAAGTACCAAGTACTAATTTTTTTTGCTTTATTGAATCTCTGGGTGCAGCTAAATTTTGTTCAAAAACTGGTGCAAAAATGCATAATCTTCGCCACCTGATATCCCGTCTTTCATCCACAAAGAAACCTATATCCCTTCAATTCGAGCCATTTCAAGCTTTGGGTTCACGCGCTTTTTCCTCAACATCAGATGGTTCCGATAATCTAGGCTGGGGCACTGCTTCCTCGTGGTCCAGTCGCTTGACCAAGGACCATTTCGACGGAACCATAACTCCCCAAGCTGGTACTGGAGATGCCGATCAATCCATACAGCTTATGGATATTGAAAATGTATCTGATGCGGTGAAAAAATGGAATGCCGACGACAAGAAGTTCAAGGAGTTCACTGATGGATGGGAAGATCGACTGCTTGAAACAAGTGTTTTGTTGAAACAAGTGCTTGAACCTGGTGCTAGAGGGTCTTATCTTAAAGACTCTGAAAAGGCTGAAATGTATCGTTTGCATAAAGAGAACCCTGAGGTTTATACTGTTGAGAAATTGGCCAAGGATTATAGGATTATGAGACAGAGAGTGGAAGCTATTCTTTGGCTTAAGAAAGATGAAGAAGAATTGGAGAAAAAAAATGCTCTTCCTCTTGATGACTCTGTTGAGATGCTTCTTGACAATTGCCCTGAGTAATTTCCTCACTTCTTTTCCTTTTATTTTGTTGCTATTGTTTGGAATTTCTATCCTTGTTTCGTGATTTCAATGGCTCTTTGATGCATTAAATTGTAAAAATTTTTACTGCTAAAGTTATGGTCTGTTTAGTGATGATGATGGTATTGAAAATGATAGAAACACAACATTAGTGCATCTTATGTGATCGTACTTATGGGGTTTTTTGTCTTATCTTTTTCATCTGTACTTTTAGGTTGTTAAGCTAATCTTGATAGGGTATTAGGTGTTATCGTGTCTGCTATAGCTTGCTGTTTTGCTCTAATCTAGGTTAGATTTGGGTGTAAGTGCCGGAGATGGATATATGTATCGTACGGGTATGTTCAACATTTTTTGTCTAAGTTTCTGGTAAATTTGGAGGGTGCTTGGAGGGTTATTTTCCATAAACATGTCTGGATGTGCTTAAAGAAAAATGATAAGTCGGAACAAGATATGCTCTGGGTTCATTGTTGTTTGGTCTCAAAGTCGTGATTGTTTTTGATTGTTGAAATTACTCTCCGTCATATATTTGTGCTTTATAATTTAGATTGGGGCTGAGAAATAGTAGAACCTTTAAAATGATTAGGGACCCTTTTGCCTAATACGAGTGTAGTTGAAATTACTCGGTCATACATTCATGATAGCTAATTCTTGAAAATTTACGAAGTCCTCATTTTAGGTGCCTTTGTCCTACAAGTGGCACATTCACGGTTCTGCTCTCCTTTTTTTTTTCTTTTTGGTAAATTTCCTCATTTTTCTGCTAGGGACCTTTCTTT
The DNA here is from genome assembly GCF_025698545.1 of Gossypium raimondii. Lineage (NCBI taxonomy): Eukaryota > Viridiplantae > Streptophyta > Magnoliopsida > Malvales > Malvaceae > Gossypium > Gossypium raimondii. Next base: position 2,731,644 of record NC_068567.1, on the reverse strand, counting down.
CATGCTTTTAATGTACTTGGGTAGCTCCTGATTTTGCTTTCTGTGATAATTTCTATCATATGATGTATTTATAGATGTTGTATTTTTGCACTTAAAAATAGTTTTTGAAGGTATAAAGACTATAAATAACTAAAACTTGTTAATAGCGTAGTTGTGAATGCAATCCTATTTCCTGCTGCAGATTTTTAAATGCCCACGATCGGGAATTTCATGTAGCATCCCTTCCTTACAAACCTGAGTTCAAAGTTATGCCTGAAGGTTGGGATGGCACCACCAAGGATCTGGATGAATATCATTATGAGATCTCCAAAAAAGAGGATGACATGCTGTATGAAGAATTTGTTCAGAGGTTTAACTTTAATAAAATGAAGGTATGCTGCTGCTTTACTCCATCCGCCTGCCTTCAAAGAAAGAAACATATTAGAATTGCGATATAAATTTTCATTTTCCATTTTGCATGTTGGAACTTTTTATTTTGCGGCTTTGGTCACATTCACATTCTTGTTTCTCTCTCATACACACATCCCGGTGTTTGTGCATGGACTGCTTTGGTTTGGCTAGATTTACTTTTATATAGGCTAAGTGATGCATTTATCTGGGAAATGTGTCCGTATTGAGAAATATATAGAAAGAAAAGAAGTAAGGGTGATTAGATATTGACAAACTAATAGAATAGTGGTTAGCTATGTTACCCAGACTCATGCATGAGCGGCGGGTATGAGTATGTTCAACCTTTTCAAGTTTTCCAAATCTCTTAATAAAACTAATCAATGGAATTTTCACTAGGGATTCTCTTCTGTCCACGAAGTTATCTCGACTACCAATGAAATGAATCTTTACCACCCTCCCTACTTTCATTCTATGCCATCTTGTTTCGGCTTTCGGATTAAGCCCCTTCATCTTCGTTGAGAGGTTGCCTTCCTTCCTAGGATATTCCCAAGACCAGGAGCTGTTTTCTCAACAGCTAGGTTAAACTTTTTACATTGAGGCCAAAGGGTGGTATAAGGAACTGGCCGGACAAGATAACACAGTGCTGGTAGGGCAAAGGATGGTGTCCTCATTTCTCCTTCATTTATGCTTGCTTGACATACAGCAATTTAACTGTCTAGCTTACTGTTAATTCTGTTTACATTTTTCGATAATCCCCATCTGATCTTTGTATATATAGATGGCCGGTGAAGTGAAGCGACACAAGTATAGTAGGAGGCGCCCCACAGAAGGTTGGAACTTCACAGTGGAGAAAATGGGAGCAAAAGGGAAGCGCGGAGGTGGTGGCGGGTGGAAGTTTGTAAGTTTACCAGATGGATCAAGTCGACCACTCAACGAAATGGAGAAAATGTACGTAAGACGAGAGACACCACGCCGAAGACGTAGAATTCTCCCATGATGATTTAGCCTCTGTTGTGCCACCGTCTGCAGATTATAGTCGTTCTCGACATATTCTGTATGTATGATTTAGAGTCCAAGCTGGTGTCATTTTTATATCCCAAAAGGTAAGCATCTTTTAGGAACAAACATATACAGGCCATAAGCACTTTATGCTAATTTTGAAGTTCAATTTGAGGTTAACATTTGATCCTTTACATCGTTTCCTATAATTATTTGTTAAAATGCAGCTGTGGACTAAATTTGATTATTTTGGAATCTGAATGTTGGTTAGACCTTATGAAACTCATGCATCAAGGCATATGCTTTATTTGTTCATTCTCCATTCATATTCTGTGCCTTAGCCAGTCTCCCACGCATGGAATAAAAAATGGAACCGGCCCATCAGACCAGTCGAATCAGAACCGGTAGATTGTTCAGTCCTAGGTCATATTTGAATCCATCAAAAACTGGATTCACTGAATCCTCAAGGAAGGAAAAAAAATCCGGAGATAATCACAAACTTTAAATATGAATCTGAATAAATATGAACATGATATGATTACGTGAAATAAGTGATTTTTTTTTAAATATATATATTAAAAATAGTAATTACATGAAAAAAAAGAAGAAATATGAACATGTTAAAATCTTTTAAGTAATAAATTATTAAATTGTCAAAATTATGTAAATATAAAATAATTTAAACACCATTGAAATAAGATAAAAGTGCATGTAAGTGATACATGTTAAAAATGAATATGAAGTATGAAATATAATATTTCAAATATATGATTTTTTTAAAAAATTGAATATATTATGGGATATATTCGCATTTAATGCTTATCTGAGTTTGTATAATATAGGTTAACTCATAGTACTACTAACCATGCTCATTGCAGACCAAATTTTTGGTTCTCCTCCCGTCAAACTTTGATAACACATCTTTTTATTAGTACGACTTATCGAAAACAAAGTAAAATAAAAAAGATAATTTAAAAGTGTTAAGTATTTGTTTTACTGTGTCTTCCTAATGGTTCATTTATATTTTTATATAACGCACAGTTTGTTGATGTAATGTGCTAGAAGTAACTAGACGTTATGCGTGGTGACACGTTACCTCCTTAAGGGTTGCACGTGTCTTAGATACTCCTTAAAAGGTTATGGGCAAGTAAAGTGATATCATGCAAGTGGTGGACATTCATAACAGATAAACTCTTGGGAAACTCGCCAGATTGATTGACGAGCCTACGTGTCAAACGTGCAGCTACGTTTTATAAAATTTTATATTATTTATATAATAAGATGCTAGAAATTCTATACAACTTTATATACATATAGACATTCATAAAAGTCTACAAAGATTATTGTTATCTTACCCTTGGTTGCTTTTATTTATTTATTTTTGAACTTGTGATCGTTAAATTGGGTGAATTACAATGGTATCACCCCACTCTCTTTTGATTTATATTTTGGATTAAAAAATGATCCCCATTACCATGTTCTTGGGCTTAAATGGCATTGGTACTTTTGACCTTTTAACAATCTCTTTTTATCAAATTGCAATGAACAAGAGATGGGCAATGGAAATGAAGCAATGGTAGCTATGATTCCTCTCAATAATTTAATTTAAATTTTGTTGGAAGTTACTAAAATCAAATAATTCTATATGAATAAAGTTAATAAATTTATTCATTCAAAATTTTTAGATATTCAGTAGTCGCATTGAATCTCAATTAAATTTAAAGTCGAGTTAATTCTGATATTTAAACAATAGATAAAGCTCTTTCAACATTATTCTTTTTCTCTATTCACATAACTTCAACTCGAGACATTACTTAAAACAATCAAATTCCTTCCTATACACCCTTTATTGAAACTTAAACTATAGGCTTTAGCTTAGATTCATGCAATTTAAAAACAACATTCCTTCCTATAGCTTTTTTTCCCCTATTTTGAAGCCACAATACCCATGAAATTTGTTCACAATGAAAAGTATTTTTAATTATTAAACACTAAAATTCCTACATTAGTTTATAGTCATGGTATTTCCTACACAAATCCCAAAGCAAAGAATTGCTTCTTAAAGAGGCCATGCATCGCCAATCCTGTAAACAATAAACAAGAAAAAGAAATACTAAATCCCCAAAAGGCTATCTTGCAGCTAATTACAACCTCATCAAAAGCAACGTATATACATACATACATATATATTTACACACATATATACATAACCATGATTTGAAGATCCAAAAACACCTTAATTTCCCTTCAACACCCAAACCCAAAGCCTTAAATTGTTTAATATGTCAACTCATTGTCCCATTTTGCCTAGTTTCTTCCTCATTTTCCTCTCATTCTTTTGTTACACCTCATATGCTTACACTTTCACTGTAACAAACAACTGCCCTTACACGATATGGCCTGGAACGCTGTCTGGTGCAGGGACACCACAGCTTTCAACGACAGGGTTCCAGTTAGATTCAGGCCAAAGTGTGAGGATCCCATCGGTTCCTGCAGGTTGGTCTGGTCGGATATGGGGTCGGACAGGGTGCTTGTTCGATGCCGCCGGTGTCGGGCTTTGTCAAACCGGGGATTGCGGGGGGAAACTTGCATGTAATGGAAATGGTGCAACTCCACCGGCATCGTTGTTTGAAATAACATTTGGGGTTGGGAATCTACAAGATTTTTACGATGTTAGCTTTGTTGATGGTTATAATTTGCCGCTTGTTGCTGCTCCTCGTGGTGTTTATGGTGCATGTAATGCTACTGGATGTGCTTATGATCTTAATATGGGTAAGAAACTAAATTTTTAGGTTTGTTAAGTGGAGAGACATAAACTAAATTCAGGATTATAATAATATTTTAAGCTAAAAAAGTGTGAAATGAGCTTCAATGCCTTGGAATTCTAGACAAAGATAAGTTAAGGGCACTTGTGCCCCAAATCCTACACTTAAGTTAATCATAAAGGAAAAAAAAGGATCGTAGAAGAAGATAATAGGAAAGAGAGAAACCTATCGCGAGATAATACTTGTTATTTTATCAAGAATGAAGTCGGAAAATTTTTTGGAGGAGTCAAATTTAAATTATAAATATTTGAGAGTTAAAATTTAATATTGTAAAATTTTATAATTTCTCAAAGGATTAAACTATGAACTTTTCATTTTGGAGAGGACATAATTGAAATTTAAATTTTAAGAGAGATCGAAACAAAATTTTATCGTTAAATTAACTAAAAATTTTACAATTTTTAAATGGACTAAAAATAAAAAATTTCATCTTGAGAGGCAAAAGCCGTTGCCTACCCCTCTAGCTTCGCACTTGGATTTTATTCTTCCTACTTTTTATTTATTCTTTGATATTTAAGTATCTTGACATAATGGGTTGACTTTATAGTATCTTGATAGGTTTCATTAATGCTTGACAGCTAGCATGGTTAGTAATGAGATATAATAAATTTAAAGAAATAAAATATCTTTATATGAACAATATGTTTGGAATTTGAACCCTAATATGTATATGTATATATGTATATGTGTGTGTGTAAGGCAGGTTGCCCTAAAGAGCTACAAGTAGTGGGAGGTGATGGGGAAGGGTCAGGGAGAGTAGTGGGATGCAAAAGTGCATGTGAGGCATTTAGACAAGATCAATATTGTTGCAGTGGGGAATTTGCAAACCCAACAACATGCAGGCCTTCCTTTTATTCTTCAGTTTTCAAGAAAGCTTGCCCCAAGGCCTATAGCTATGCTTATGATGATGCTAGCAGCACTTTCACTTGCAAGGCCCTTGATTATCTCATCATTTTCTGCCCTAATTCTCAATCTCATAGGTACCTATTTGTATACATTTATATATGTATGTATGTTCATCTCAAATCAATTATAAATCTCTAGCTAAGACTTAATGGAAATGCAGGGCAAATAGAACAAATGGTGGGTTTACACCACCATCCAACGATGATGGTACCGAAGGCAAAGTGCAGATAGTTTCCAACTCATCAAATCTACCATTTCCCTTTCCAATCCTCATCCTTCTTCTACTTGTCAATTTGTTCTTTTAAGAACGCCTGCGCTTAGCCTTTGAGGTTATGTTACTTGAACTCGAATTTGAGTGTTAGGGATGACGTATATCCTTGAAAAGTCATATCTGTACATGCATATTTCAATACGATGGAATAACGCTGAACATGATGAAAAATTTGGAGGAATATAGCATACATCCCCCACTTGTTTATTTGATGGGCAAATTGTTCAACCACTCATTTGTAATGCATACAATTCCCATTGAGAAAATGTGTCCTCAATATAATCTTACCTTTTAGTTGAGTTGTTCAAGAGTCAGGTTACCGGTTAAGGCCCGTCTGAAAGTTGAAAGTATTTGAGTAAAAATATTATAATCGAAAAATGAGCTTGGGCAAAAAAATTAAGCCCGTTTAAAATATGGATCTGGCTCGAGCTTGAACATTCAAGGCACAAGCCCAGTCTGGCCCATTTTTAAGTTTATAATACTTTATATCATGTTATTTTTATATGTTATGTAATTTAGAACACATTAAAAAAATAAAATCATACTAAATATATAATACTACTCTAATGTAAACATTAAAATAATGTTAAGATAACTATATAAAAAATGTCAATAAATAAAAATCGTATAAATTTATTAAATATTAAAATAAAATAAAATATATATTTTTAAAAAATAATATAAACGAGCTTAAAATGGACTTGGGTTAGCCTTTTGCAGATATGGGTGTGTTTGGGAAAAATTTTTAACCCATGTTTTGGGCCGAGCTGAGCTTGTACAAACATAAAGTATGTTAATGTTATGCTTAAACTCGACCCGATCCGGCCCATAAACACCTCTACCTTTGAATTGGTTTTATGGAATATTTAATATTACAATAGATTTATTCCGAGAAATAATTATGGGATAATTAAAAGAAAGCTCACAAAAGATCTTTGAATGGGCCGAATTAGAGTCCAATTTTTATTATTGAAAAGTTTTTAGAGGATTTTTGATACAATGAAAAAATTCAACTCTTTAATCTTTTATGGTTTTTGTCAATTTAATTTAATTTTTAGTTAAATTTATTCATTAAATTTTAGAAAGAATTAAATTATTTTTCTAATAAAAATATTGACAAAATATTAATTTTTAATGACATTGACGTAATAAATTCACGTGTATTTCATGATGACATGACATGACACTATTTATCTTATATGTAATGTCAACAAATAATTTAAAATTTATAAAAATATTCAGAATTCCAAATTCCAAATATATATATATAAAAGAAGTTTGAGTTTTAAACAATCAATATGTAATAAATGTAAATTGAAATGTTTAAAATTTTAACATTTTATTCTGTATTTTAATTAAAAATAATAATTTGGCTCTTTTAAAAGGTTGTGATCAAATTTAACTTTTTAAAAGGCTGAAAGTCAAATTTAACTAAAAATATAATGGTCAAATTGAAAAAATATGTAAACATTAAAAGCTAAATTTTACATTATTCTCATTTTTTAAAAACTTTAAAAATATATTATTTATATTTATAATTAATTTTTAAAATATATATTTTGATACTCTTGTTTTACCTATATCCGAGGTTGAAAAAAGCACACCAAAAGTCAAAATCGGTGAACACATTTTCTTTCTGGAACGGGGTAAAGGCTTTTTATTCTTGATAAAATTAGCTGATCAATTAAGACTATAAATAAATAATTTTGACATTACAGGAGTAACTATATTGTAAATAATCAATTTTCAGTTCAATTAAAATATTAAAATTTTATATAAAATACGAAAAATTATTTACTGGATTCGTCGGATAATTGAGAAATAAAAAGAAATTAAAGAATTTTCTTTTAAATCAATTCAAATTGACTTTTACCAACAAAAATATATTTGGGTTTAAATGATTTCTGTATTTTTATATTATTTTTAGTTAATTTATAATTATTTATTTTATACATACAAACTTCAATCTTCAAGTATATAAAAATAATTTTTAATTGTTAAAGTTTTGTTGATTGGGGCACTGTTTTTGTTTTTAGAGTATGTTCAAAGAAGTTCTGATTTTTTTGACTAATCTTGGACCCCCACTTGCTGTTTAACCATTGATTTATCTTAAAAGCATCGTTGTTATCTTTGAAACAATAATTAGAGAATAAATTAATAAAAAAATTGGGTACTGAATGAAGCAACAAAGGTCAAATCTGGATCATATTTTTTAAATAATAAAAGCATTGATCTGATATTTTGAAAGGGGCTGCTTTGTTTTGTTTTGATTTGTTCAGAGTGGTTAATTAATTTTGATTAGACAGTGAAGAATTTTAATTAATAATTTTATATTTATTCTTCTAACAATGATTAGATTAGAGGAAAATTAGAACTGTTTTGCTTACTAATCCTATACTGTTGATTAGTCCACAAATATATATATATAAAGAAAGATTCTCTAACATAATTGTAAATTTATTAAAAATAAAATATTAAATATTTTAAAAGCATTTTTTACCAATATAATAGAAATATTAAATTGTTTTTGAAGCTTTACATTATTTAAGAGTAACAAATCAACAATCATATTGCTGAAACAAATGATGGATTTGTAATAATATTATAGAAAAATTAAGTAAAAATAAAATATAACAAATTGATTTTTTTTTAGAAATTTGACTGTTATAACGAAATATTGTTATAACGAATGGTTGTTATAGAGTGGGTCAACTGTATATTTATAACTTTTAAAAGAGTAAAAATTTAAACATGTGCTATAGAAAAAATTTATGTTTTATGTTTAAAACATTTTTGTTGAAGAACTATTCTTTTATATTTATTTGACTTTTAAAAAATTGAAAGCATTAGAAATAATTAATAAAAAATTAAATTGAAGCAGGGTGGTACAGAGCGGGGATGAATGTAATTAATATTCATAAAGATGTTAATGGCTTTTAAAATTATATATCTGTAGTGAGTGGCGTAGCAAAACATACCAATTGTGAAGTGGTAATGAATTTGACAACATCTGTCCCGTCTCACTCCATTGTGGAGTCGATTTAGCATAGAACACTGTACCTCCTTAATAGTTTATATCTTTATAAATTTTAAAAAATTAACTCACTTTTTTATAATTTTAAGGAGACGAAATATAATTTTATTTTTACTAATTTTAAATTTTAAAAATTTTTAAAAAATTTAAATAATAATTTTTCATTTTATGGGAACTAAATTCGCCTCTGTATAATATCCAACCAATCCACTAATTTCAAGAAGTTCAAAAACTTTTTTTATTGAAAATATTTAATTTATAAATTAAATAATAAAAAATGATAAGTGTCGCATCATGTTACAATCATAATTTTCATTAAACCTTGGTGACGATGGAACAACAAAGTTAGCTTTTATGCAGGGGTAGCCACCAACCGAAGCCCCCACCACCACACTCAACTTCTACATGATTTTACGTTCATTATGTGATGTGTTGAAAGCAAAATATGAAATCATATAAAACATTATATTTCCAAAAATAAACAAGTTTTTAGGGTTTTTAAATGTGGTCCGTTGTTGGTCGACATATATTATATGATATAAGCTTAAGGAAAACCCACTTATATATATGCCCATCAAATTATTAATTTCAATGACTCATACTTCCACTTTGGTTTTTCCCTTTCCTATATTAGACAACTCATTATAATCCATGCATAATAAAGTTCAATGGAATTTTGTTCCATTTTCGAAAGTTTTGGTTGAAATTATATTAAGTTTAAATAGAATTTTATAACATGGTTAAATTTTGGGTTTCCATTCTTCTATTAGTATTGATGGTATGCTTTAATCAAAATCACTACCATCACTGAAAATTTCTAATTACTTAATTGATATACTTACGATTCATTTTGAGATTTGTAATTGTCCCTTTCAATAATGTTTTTTTTAAGGTTCGATTCTTGTTCTCCCTTTGAATATGTAATGTGTCTTACTATTGCACCAAACACTTGTTAGTTGAGTTGAATTTTTTTATAACTAAAATTTCATCTTTTAGATAGCGTAAGCAAGCCCTGCCCTGAGATTATTTGAGAGCGCAACTGCCTAAAACCCAACATGAAGGAGCCCCGAATTTTTTTTAATTTTTTAAATGTGGAAAAAAAACTAAAATAAATTAATTAAATGCCTAAGATTTTAAATTTTCACCATAAATGTTTCATCTCCTAGGGTCCTAAAAATTTTCCAACTTTTATTGTATTACATCCTATAATTTTTTTTAAAAGGGGCTCAATTTATTGTTTCGCCTAAAGTCTCAAAAATATCAAGAACGAGTTTTGACATAAGTTTTTTGTTAAATTTTTTTAAAAAGAGTTGAATTTATTGTCAAATATGGTGCAAACCAACCCGAATAATAATAATAATAAAGCCATAGTATATTTCAACTTAATTAATTTTCATAATTATAGTTTTTATTGATCTTTTTTCAGTGAAATACAACTTATCGGGAGCTTTTTCTTTGCTTTATTCTTCTTCTATTTGGGAAATGAGTTGGGAGTCATTTAAAAAGAGAGAGGGATCCGATGCTTTAAGATAATATGGTGGGATGGATGGGAATAAATATCCCAATTTCTAACCCTAATATTATGCCTACGGTTAAAACAAGAACAGCCCTATTTTTGCTTCTATTTTTGTCCTTTCCTTTTTCCTCCTTTTGTTTTTTTCCAATGCAAAATAAAATGATATTAAAATTTTACTCGTACATATTTAATATAGCAATTAGTCCATTATCATAATCGAATCCTTAAGAACTTTAAAATATCATGTTTGAGTCTCACTATGCGTAAATACTATATGAAAATTTCAGCTCAAATTTTATTTTGATTTAAGTTTTATTATGTGTAAAATTCATCCAAATTTATTTTACTTTAAATCCGAATATAATTACGATCAAATGTATATTATTTGTACTTAAAATCGTACAATTATCAATTATGATATTTCTAAATATAAGACTGAATCCAATTGACAATTCAAAACACTTACGAGCTAATTTTCCATTTAGATATATTTCATATAAATTTTTTAACATTAATTTCATTATAGTTTCTTATCATATATATTTTTGATACAATGTCTAGAACTACTCATAGCTCCTCCTCAACCCTTACATAGAAGAATAATGTGTTTTAGCATATTCGAATCCATATCCTCCTACATTGACAACAATATCGATAAGAGCTGGATGAAAAATATTAGTATACTTGATTGAAATGGTATAATTTAGGGTCTTTTAATATTTTAGGCATGCTTTAATTCAAATCATGTATAATCTTTGTTATATGGAATAATTTGGACCATCCATATTAAAAATTTGATAATTATCTTCATATCTATTTATTTAGCAAAATAGTCAATAAAATTATTAATTTAGTCAAGTGATGTATATATTGTTTAAGGTTTAATCTTTGTGAAACTTATTTCCCATAAAAATCAATGGAAGCTTTATTTGTATGAAAAGAATTGCAAAACCTTATGCTAAAAAGGATGTTGTTTAAATTTGATTCCTTGATTTTATAAAAATATAAAATTATTTTAATCCTTGAATTTGTATTGTTTATCAAATCACCTTAAAATGGATGAAAAAATTAATGTTTGTTAGCTTTCTTGATGTAGCATACATATGGATTGCCACGTGTATGTCACATTAATAATTAAAATTTTAAATTATTTTTTAATTTTAACAATTAAATTATTTTTATGTGACATTCACGTTATACCACATCAACAAAGTTACAATGTTAACTTTTCTATCCATTTTAGAGTAATTGACAAAAATGCAAGTATAAGACCTAAAAAATTAAACAAGGAACTAAAATAGATTTTTTGATAAAATTAAAGGGCTAAATAAGTTATTATTCCATTTGATTTTAATGTAAATCATGAACTAAGCTTATCATCTAAATCTCAAACCATTTCTATGCTTGCTTTTTAGATTAAATCCTAATTTCTTTTTTTAATAATATAATATAATATATAAAAATATTGAATCAACCTTTGAATTTTGCTTTAAAATTGTAACATGATTTAGATGAAATTTCGGTGTAAAACTTACTGAAATTTAGAACATGTGCACTTTTTTCTCTCTTTTTAAGGTGGTCCTTGCGAATCTTATTCCACCCAACATCCTTTAATAATCTTGAATATCTTTTAAACCAAGCAAAAATAAAGCTGCCACAATTCTAGCATGCAACCAAAAAGAAAAATAATATCATCTCATCTCTTAAAATTCAATTAAATAAATTTATTCAATCGTTTTAATTTTTTTTAAATCAAAACAATTAAACTATTTAAATATATTTTTAATAATTTTATTATAAGTTGTAATAATATCTGTTCTTTTTGATACAATACTTAAAACTACTCATAATCCTTCCCTAATCCATAAATAGGAAGATAATACACTTCAGCACAATCAAATCCACATCCTCTTACATTGACAACAATGTCCATACCAGTCGAGTAAAAACTTAATTAACAGATATTTTATTAAATTTAGATAAATTAATAAACTTGAATATCTTGGGGTAAAAACTCCCTTACCCATATTGTAAACTCTTAAAAGTAAATAAAAAACATTTTTATGCGTTACTTTCAACTATATAGAAATAAAATAAACAAAAATAGTGTTAAGAAGTTATTTTCTATATATCTATCAATACAATGTTAAATAGCATCCAAAGTATATATATATATGTTTGTGAATGTAATTAATATTGATAGTGTAGTGATTAATGGTCCCCAAGAAAAGCATCACAAAATAATAAATTTTTTTATTCACTTAAATCCAAAAAGTCAACTTCATATCCAACATCCAAATGGCTAATGCCTTTGGGTCCCCCCATTGGAGTGGGAAAGAAAAAACCATAATTCGCTTAATTTATTTATTTCTAATCATTATTTATTTTTTAATTTTTTCGATAAAAAATAAGCATAACACAAATTAACCTCGTATCAAATAAATATCTAATAAGAATTTTATTAAATAAAATCAACACTTTAAATTCTTATAACTTATTTTACCATTAAAAAAATTACTCTAACCCCAACCCAAATCTATTTGCCTTAAGAGAGGACTATATCTTTGCATGGATTTATTTATTTTACAACTAATTATATATATGTGTGAATTATAAGAATAGTCATTTTTATTTGCTTCAGATTATATTTTAATTATTTATATTTGATATGTTACGTTTTAGTCACTTACGTTATCGTTTTGTTACAAAGTGGCCACTCTACCATTAAACTCCGTTACCTCCCTAACGACAGTCCTATGTGGCAGTCCAAATGAGTTTTAAATGTCAACTTAGATGTCTAGTTATTGGGATGAAAATAAGTTTTTAATTAAATAAATTTAATTTGAATTATCACGTAGGACATCTAAGTTGGCATTTAAAACCCATTTGGATTGCCAAATAGGGCTTCCATTAGGGAGGTAAAAGAACTTATCGGTAGAGTGACCACTTCATAATAAAACAATAACGTAAGTGACGAAAACGTAACATTTCAAACATGAGTGACTAAAATGTAATCCAAAGCTAACAAAATTGACTATTTTTATAGTTTGCCCATTATATATATAATTATTTGTGTATGTAATATATAAACACAAAATGATATTATATTAATACTAGTGTTAATATTTTATGAAAATCGGATTAAATTAAAATATCACATATAATATTATGAAAATATTTTATGAAATTCACGTATAAAATTATATATTAAACTAAACTTAATAATAACAATGAGTAAATAAGAGGTTTCAGTGTCTGAGCTAAGCAAACCCACAATGTTTGTTACAGTACTGTCTCGTGAATCTACCGTATTATATTTTATAAATATAAAATATTTTAAAGGCAATTATAATATAATAAAATATAAAAATATATAATTTAAAAACAAATTATCAAAAATAGAAAGGTGAGGTGAGAGAACCTGCCGGGGGGCAGCTTCTTGTCTCATAATATATTGCCGTGAGGCAAGTCATGGGTGAAGTTGGTGAACGGTGGACCAATCTTTCCTTTGTTTTTTTTTAGATACAGCAATGTGTGTTTGTTATCTAAAATAAGTATTAATGCTTAATACTTACTAATAAATTTTAGTTTACTTTTGTGGATATTGAATTTAGATTTCATGTATTAATTTATTGTTTTTTTTTACTTTTTTTTTTAACTTGTAAAATTGGATAAAATATAAAAATATTCATTTAATTATTTAGTTCGTTTTATTTTGACCACTTATGTTTTTTGATTTAGTCATTCAATTATTGGAAATTAAGTATTTTAGTCGCTCTTGTTGTTAACTTAGTAATGGAAGTCTAATATGGACTTCTTTTATTGACCTAATAATAAATTTAGCCTATGATATTTACATATTCTATCAATTTAATCTTAAATCTAAAAATTCAATAAATTTAGACCTCAATGTTTGCAAAATTTGTCATTTTAGTTCTAATTCTAAAATTTATAAAATATAATTAAATATTTTCAAAAATAATTTTATATTTGCTTTTTAAAATTTGATAATTTATATTTACATTTTCTCATTAACCATGCTTATTTTCTCATCAACCAAACATGTGAAAAAATAAAAAATTAAAGCTATTTTTTTATTCAACCCCTTTTGATTTAGTCCCTTTTTTCTTTTGTTGCATTGTTTGTCTCAAATGCTTAATTAAAGCCCCAAAAGAAACCTAAAATTAACAAATTTATAAACCTAGAGAAATGGTTGGTTGACGACATCAACTCCGACAACCTTACTCTTTACTACAATGATGGTACTAGTTTCAAGCTCTAGTGTTCCCGTATCTCTATCATTTATAACTCAAGCATTAAAGAGAGATTGCAAGTTAAGACCATTGCATTTGATATTTTCCAACTTTGTCAATTAAACAAAAGAAAGAACAAAGTGAAAGATACTATTGAAAGTCATTTGGGGTCCAAAAATTTTATTTTTACTTTTTAAAGTTTATATATTTTATATTTATTTTTTTTATAATTAGGACTGAAATAGCAAATCTTGTAAATATTAATGGCTAAATTTATTAATTTTTTTTTATATTTAGAGTCAAATTGATGGAATGTATAAATATTGAAAGACTAAATTTATTATTTACAGGATAGAGCATTAACGAGATTGATCAATATAAAGTCAATATATTATGTTAAGATATTTGAAGACAAAAACTAATTAAGCCGCGACATAAAACCAAAGAAAGAAGCCACGAGTATTAGCTCATAGGGGGAGTCTCTCTCCTTCCTCTCATCTTCTTTTTCTACAATATTTTTTTTTCTAATTTAATCAAACCAATCAAATTAGTAATTTTCAATTTGATCCATCCATTTAGTTTAAATTAAAAAAAATTATTTAAAATTTAAAAAATTATAAAATTCTATTCAAATCGATATTTTAACCTAATAAATAGATTCGTACCAACTCGTGAGTCACCTATTTTTTTACCTTTTTTTTAAATCGATATTTTAACCAATTCTCTACATAACCAACTTTGAAAACATTGTTATAAAAGCCCTTTGAATTAACTTAAACATGTTCTCATAGATGAATCTAGGGGATTAGTAGGGGCGCGGCCCCTTTAAAATGAAAATTTACTATTTAGGCTCTTTAATTTTTTTTTAAATTTTAAATTAATAAATGTAAAATTATACTTTAACCTTTTTAAAATTATAAAAATTCGATTTAATCATTTAAAAGTTATAAAAACCATAGACTATAAAAAATTAAAACTTCATTCAACCCTTAAAAAATTGTTCTAGCTTCCCCTGCATGTTCTGAAACTCGGGAGTCTAATTCATCTATAAAATATTCGTTGATAATACTGTAAATATAATTATTACACAAAATAAAAACAAAAATTATCTGAATATATATGAACCGTAAGATTTAGATGAGAGTGGGGGAAATCGAGCCCAGCTGCTCCTCGGCTACTCTTCACATCACATGCGCCTTCGTCAACCCTAAAAACCCCATTGCTTTCCAAAAATTTGCTTTTTGCATCTGCATGTTTTAATTTTCCGGTTAATATTGTTTGAATTAGATAGAATTATTTCATCGGATCAGTTGAATTAAAAATTGATAGACTTATCAATTTAATTAAAATAGTTAACTCGATTAACTTATGAACTACTACATATTAATCTAACCGATTTTTTAAAAAAAAGCAGTTGAATTATTTTTTCTAAATTTTAATAATTTATTTAATCAAATTGATGAAATAAAGAACCAATCGAATGACTAGTTCAACTACCAGTCCAATTTTAAAAACCTTACCCTAATCCTTTAATCATTCCTAATTGATTTGATTAATTTTGATAAAATAATAATTTCGTTTTATCTAATTTGTTATTTATACATAATTTTAAAACCGAGATATTGATTCCAACTTAAAATATTTTTTAATTCTAATTACAAATGTTGAAATTTAGAGAATTTTGTAATTCCAATATTTAATAAGATGTCATCCCTTCTCATTAGGGAGAGCAAAATTTGATTTTATTCAAAAATTCGATAAAAATTTCAAAATTTGAATTAAATAGTTCGAGTTATTCAAATTATCTGGATTAACTTAAATAAAAAAATCAAAATTTTCGATTTAACTTAAATATCAATTATACAATTCGAGTTATCCGAAAATTTGAATAAGAAAAGGCAAAACTACGTTGTTTTAATAAATGTCTACCCATCAACCTTACTTATGTAGTTAAATAATCTTATACTTTGTCTACTAGTTAAATAATCAGCCCATGTAAACGCAACATTGAGTATAAATAATAAGATTCGTTAACTCGATTTGAAAAAAAAATTCAAATTGAGTTAGGTTGCTAAAATAGGATTCGTCAACTCGACTAACTTAAAATATTTTTACTCGAATAGACTCGACTCGACCGAATGCTCACTCCTACTTTTCACAATAGGAAAAATATATTTTATTTTTCGTATTCTTTTGAATCACATTTTTGGACTTTAAGATTGTTGGGTATTCTTTCTTAAAGATGCTAATTGTTTCGTGGCTTTTTCTTTTTAAATCAATCGGAATTGCATTGAATTTGATATCAAATGAACACCAGTTTGAAATTCAAAATTGATCATTCTACTCCCAATATGTTATCATGATAATGATGATGACCAACATGTCATGAAATAGGCAAGCATAATTTAGCAAAGCGAAACGGAAAGTGGACTGAGCATATGCCTCGGTTCCCTTTCCCATTTATTGTTGTAGGTGCATTCATATTTTGTTTAAGTTGGATAACTTATGTAATAATTCTTTTTAAAATATTATATATTCATATTATATTTATGTTATTTTTTCATATGTTTTTTTATTAATAGTTTTTTAAAACATTTTATTCAATATAACACTTAAAGTAAGTAAAAGAAGATTAAGGATTTCGTTCAAATTGTCAATTAAGTCTTAACTTGATTAATATGAGTATTGTTGTCAACGTAAGAAGACATAGGTTTGAGGGTGCTGAAGCACATTATCCTCTTATTTATACATTCGGAGGGATTATGAATAATTTTAAATATTATGTAAAGAAAATCTAATTAGAAAAAATCTCATTCAAACTTTAAAAGGTAAAGTCATAATTAAAGCAATTTCAGCCGTCGAAACCTGCCTAATACATTGTCAGTTACATAATAGAGTTATAAATATATTTTATTTCTCATTAGATCTTTATTAAGTAAAACTACTATGAAAATCTTTATATTAATAGTTAGATCACATTTTATTTTTTTACTCAAAAAGATAAATCAATCTCAAGACGTTAGATCAATTAATTAGCAATTGATAGAATAACCAAACAAGAATACATGATATGCTACATATACATTATGTTGACATATATGGACTAATTTTAATTATAAAAATAGATAAAAATTTTAATGAATGATCAGTTTACTCTTTTATCTAACGATACAGATAAATTTATTCATTTTTTAATAAAAAATTAAAATACAATTTAACTCTTAATACATATATCTCTATAATATTTTTACCTATCTTCTTTACTATTTCCTTTTAATAAAGTTGGTACCCAACCCGCGGCGGCCATAACGAAAATTTCAAGATTTGGCCAACAAAACCTCTTCTTTTCTCTTAACAATAATAATCAAAAGTACGATCACCATCATCATGGTTTTTGACTAAAAAACAATTACACACAATGGTGGGTGGCTTCCACCACCATAATCCCATCATAAATTTTGCACTTATATTCTTTTTGTACTCTATATAACCATTTTATTTTATTTTATTTTATTCAACTAAGTATAATCTTTAAAAGAAAATTATATATATATAATATAAGACTAAACCCCAAGCTAATTATCCATATTTATTTTGGTTCAAATTTAAATATTATTCTCATTATTAGCTTCATTATATTTTATAATAATTAATATAAAGTACCTATAAATTACAAATCTTTGCTCACACGGCATCTATCCTTTCACAAATGTGTGGAAGTCACTCAAAATATATTCTCATATCCACTTTTTTTTAATTTATTTATTAATTTATTTTTAGTTGTACTCCCACGCGTTTTGTATTTTTAAAATTATTTTTATTACTTGTTACTAAAGTAGGCATGTTATCCGTGACTAAGCAAAAATAAAAATTCTAAAATATTTCTAATTATATTATATTATTATATGTATTTTGAAGTTTATATTATAATATTCAATGAAAGCGGAATGGTTGCCTTTTATTGTACGTTTTAGGTGAAACATTTTGATTAATAATAAAATATACAAAAATATATTATTTGAGTTATTGTTAAGCTAGTTAGAATTATTTATTTTATATTATGTCGATTAAGTTTTAGCTCGATTATATTGATATTGATATTGTTATCAGCGTAGGAGAACGTGAGTTCGAGTGCGTTGAACGCATTATATATCTTTTTATTTAAAGGTTGAGGAGGGAGTATGAGTAGTTTTAAGTATCATATCAAATGAACAAATATGATAAAAACCTATAATACTTCTTCCTGCTTAATATATTCCATTTTTATATAGTTTATGTATTTTTCATATCTTACTATAGAAGTAATTTTATGAGAAATTTCTTGATCCAATGGAGTAATGTAAATATTTAAATAAACAAGACATGACAGAATTAAAAATAATTTATATAAAAAAATTATATTTTATATATATATATATAGTGACATCTATTTTTGTACAATTTTCACCTTTACATTTCCCTATCAATGCACTGGAAGATAACACTATGGCTTTACATTTCTCAACATCACCAGCAAGGCCCTAGCTTATCTCTTTCCATTCTAGAGTAGGAAAAAGTAGACACCAATGGACCGACATTCATAATTTTGAAAACAAACAAACTATCTATGATATAGAATAATTTTATCATAAAGATTGTATAAAATAGAAAAATAGTAATTTTATTATAAAGATTACTAATGAATAATTTTTGTAGGAAAGATTATTAATGAATAATTAATATATAAAAATTCACAAATATAATAAAAGGATTTACAGAATATATGAATATAGTATCAATACATTTGTCATATCTATGACACTATCACATGTAAAAGTATTATGGATGTCCTCAGTATTAAAAGTTGAATTGTATTTTGTTTTCTACTCTAAAACCGGTCTAATTAGTCTATATACGTTTAGATTAAAAAATAGACTGCAAGGGAGAAGCCAAAAAAAATGTTAGGGACCAAAATTAAATTGTAATTTTTACGATAGTAAAAATGTAATTTCACAATTTTAAGAGCATATATATTTATATTTTTCAAAGGATTAAAACAGTTTTTTATCATTTTTAGGGGGTAAAAATATAATTTTATCTTTACTAATTTAAAATTTAAAGGGCTAATCCATTTTAAGGGGATAGGCCCTACCAACCCTCTAGTTATGCCACTGGCAAACTGATCCTTTTATCAAAAATTCATTCCATTTTTATTGTTAATAATTGTTATTTGCACATCTGCATGAGGTACACGTGGCACGCCATATGTCGCTGTCTGATTATTTCGTCAATTATGTTAGTTTTAACAGTACAATTTGAAAAAAAAATTAACTGAAACGATCAATTTACTTTTTGGTATAACGTATCGAGACTAATTTACCAATTTTTTAGTATGGGAGCAAAATAAAATTTGACTCATAATATAAAAGTCTGATGATACTTTTATTATCCACTATCACCCCATACCTAGATAATTAATATAATCCAAGAATATAAGTTATAATATGATTATAATGTAATATTATGATATAATTAAAATATATTATAAAATATGATAGGTTATAAAAACCAATAAACTATAATATAAATACATGAATATTTGGAAATTTATATAATAAAACTTATTAATAATTTTTAAAATTTTTATTAGTATAAATATAGTACTATAAACTCAAATTAATACAAACCATAGCAGATAAAGAAGTGTCACTGTTTGTCGCAAACCATCACAAGTCCGATCAATAGCCACCAGATGTAGAAAAATGTCTACCTAGGTGAGGATGAGGCCACTTAGGGCCTAGGGAGACTCCCTCCTCCGTTGCAGTAGGTTTAGAACGATACACTTTTGAGAAGAAAGACTCCGAAAGGTAGTGAAAATCTAATGAATAGTATTAGAAGCTTTGAAAGAGACCGAAAGCCTGCAGAAATGATTAAAACCTTATGAAACTGAGTAGTACACCAGAAGCTCTAGAAGATCTTAGCCTTTGTGTAGAATTGCATAGGCTTGTGTAAAATATTCTAGAGACTCAATTTTGACCGTCCATGGTAATTAATCCTAGTTGTAGGATAAAAAAACTTTAGCCTATATAAAGGAAACACCCTCCTTTTGAGTAGTAACATTGCATTTGTATGTAGAGAGATTTTAACTTAAACACTCAATAACCCAAATCAATTGCATTAACTATATTAATAAAATAAATGATTTTGATGATCTTTTAAGGTTAATAGGCATAGGTATAAATCACAAAATCCAGGAAATTAACTAAGTAAGAAAGAATAGAACATTAGTATAAATCAAAAGCTTTTAATTTGATGAAAACTCTATTAACTTTTTTATTACACTTAAATTACATTTTTTCTTCAACAATTTCACAAAAAAAAGCACTAATAATAAAAAATCATGAAAATATTAACTTGTTAATTTAAAAATACACATTCTATGGCATTCTTTAATTATTCTCAATTCAAAATAGTTTATATATTTTTAAAATCCACTTCAACCCCTCGAAACCACATGAACCTACCATGCTTGTACTCCAGTATCAAATATATCAAAATATTGTACATAAAAACAACCATAAATTAATCTAAATAATACTAAAAATAATATTCATCAAGTTTATTAATTTAATTATGCCTTCAATCCATTAACTCGTTATGTTTTAAAACTTGAGCTTTTGAATTCAACCAATTTAGTTAAAAATTTAAACTCTAATAGATAATATTAAAATTAACTTCATTAAATTTAAATGTGTTGTGAATTAAATTTTAAATTAAAATTTTGAATATTAACATATCACATATTTAAATTTAATGAAAATTTATTAATAATGTTATTAATTAAATTTTAATTTTTAATTCAAATAAGTACATTGTAATTAAAAATTAAGTGTTAAAGATTCAACACTAAATTTAAGTTTTAAAATATGCTTATTATATTAATTAAATTTAAGTATGAATATAATTAGACTATTTTAAATTAGAATAATATTTTATCCACCATCCGTTAGGAGTGAGCGTTCGATTGGATTAAGTGAAAATTTTCTAGTTAGTCAAGTTGATTTAATTGTATTTTATAATCCTAACTCGATTTAATTTTTTTCCAAATCGAATCGAGTAAAATTGTTGTAGTTAAATTAAAAAAAGTTAAACATGTTAAGTTAAAATCTTGTTACAATATAGCTAATGTCATGTTTGAGCACATAAATTTGAATCCATATATATATATTTGAGAACTCTTTCAAAGCAAAATAAGATAAAAATACAATACTTTAATATGATAAATTTGAATTGGTATTTTACTTCTTTAAGTATTTTGGAAATTTTAAATTTTATTATATATCCTTTAGAATTTTTAATTTTATATTTTTAAATATATGTATGAAAATTTGTAAATTTTTTATAAATATTTTCAAAATTTTCAAAATTTGAAATTTTTTAATTATTTGATTTTTTACTTTTTTTTAAAGGGATCGGTTTGCTCAATTTTTAAATTGGCGACCAAACAAGTATTTACACCAATCTATTATTCGAGTTATTCGATTTGTAAAATTCAGCTTGACTTGAACTCGAAAAACTGAGTTAATTATTCAAGTTGATTATAAAAACTGAATAATTTAATTTGATTAACTTGAATTTTAATTTTTCTATTTTTTCGAGTCGAATTGAGTTTTGTTCACTCCTAACGCCTATACATAAGTCTCATGCACTATAAATGAATAATAACATGTCACCTAATCATTAAATTAAACAAAAATACAGAGGACTTGTAAATAAATACTAATAATAATATTAATTATTATAAATAAATATTAATAACTCTCAAATTTAAGATAATGGATTTAAGTAATAATATTAATTATTATAAATAAATATTAATAACTCTCAAATTTAAGATAATGGATTTAAGTTTTTGGGTCTTAAGATCTCGTCATTAATTTTTATTTAATTATATTTAAATAAAATTATTAGTCTTTATTTATACATTCTCCGTTATTTTTATTTTATTTAATAATAAGGTATCGTATTTTTATTTATAAATTGTACATGAGGCTTATGCACTGATACATATTAAATGTTTTTACGAAAAATTTATTTATTTTTAAAATTTTTACTCCTGAAATCAAAATTTAAATACAAACCTAATATATATAGGGTTACTAAAATAAAATAAATTTAATTCTATATTAAATTATTCTTATCTACTTATCTATATATGGTAAACAAAATTAATTTTTTTTAAATTTCTCTAAATTTGCTTTAAAAGTGGGTCCAATTCCATAAAACAAAAAAACCCCAACTGTCACGTCTCCTCTTCCCAACTATTGACGACTTCCTTTGTCTTTGGCCAACAGTATTTGTAACTCTCTTCCTTTTTTTTTTTTTTTTCTCTCCCACTTTCACTTTCTTTCTTTCTTTTTCATTTTTTTTCAATTTTCATTTCTTTTAAGCCTCTTTGCTCTTTTTCTTTGTTTTCACTTTATTTTCCCAGTCCATAATGCCTGCCCATTTCATGTTTTCTTGATAAAAAATCAAGGGTCGGTGCCAGATAAAAGCATTGTTTTCTTCATTTTTTTTCTTTTTTCTTTTTT
The DNA here is from genome assembly GCF_025698545.1 of Gossypium raimondii. Taxonomy (NCBI): domain Eukaryota; kingdom Viridiplantae; phylum Streptophyta; class Magnoliopsida; order Malvales; family Malvaceae; genus Gossypium; species Gossypium raimondii. The sequence goes on along the minus strand of NC_068567.1, from coordinate 2,708,880 downwards.
CTTTTGGTTGTCAAAATATGCCACCACCATCACCACCCACAATTTCTTCCTATTTTCTCTCTATATTTCAGTTTTTTCTCTGTTTTTTAATTTATGGGAGCTTAGTGCAAGGTGCTAGCTTTTGAGGCTGAAGTGGGATTTTCAGAAAAAAAAAATCTGATTTTGATCCTTTTTTTATCAGAATTTTGAAGAAAAAACTAATTTGGGTGTTCATAGAAAGCTTTGTGCTTGGTTGCTATCAATGGAAGAAATGAAAATTTGGTTGTTTCAAGTACTTTTGAGATTATGGCATTCAAGGCATTGAAAATGACAAAAAAAAGAAGCTACCCAGTTTTTCTTTTAAGTACTTCAACTATGTCAATTGTACAAATATGGTATAATTCTGGCTTTTTTTTTGGGAGGGGAATTCAACTTTAGCCCATGCAAAGGCACGGTCTTCAAGGAGTTTACTACGATCAAGGCTTTGATCACTTCCCCAAGTTGATGATTTTGCATGTCTTTTTGTTGATTTTCAAGTGTTTAGAGATAAAGGGATTCTCAATCTGTAATCTTCAGTTTCAATTGATCTTTCCATTGAAGTGAAGATCCAAGAAAAAAGGGCTAAAAAAAAGAGAGAATTTTCACAATTCTCTTTGAGTCCCTTAGTGAGGAATTTGAGGCATTGGTCAAGGCAAAAAGACAGGTATTTTAATGATACCTTGGCATCCAAAGAAAGTTTTTGCCTTTGAAGCTTGTGGCTTACACTGCTTAGGGAAACTTGAGTTGTTGAAATTGGAATATTGTTATATATATTACTCTTTTATGGTAACATTTTAGCTACATTTTTGTGACTGTTATTCTCTCCTAGTTCTTTCTGGTTTTGGGTTTTAAACAACTCTTTACTTCAAGTACATTCATTTCTTCATCTAACAGCTTTCTGATTTTACAGTTTTTGTGACATTATTGGACTATGATTTAGGTGCTGCATGAGGGAAATTAGAGCCATATTTGTGTAAAAGAAGAGGTTAGAAGGAAAGGGTTAGCAATGTTTAAGGAAAGTTCAGAACTGATGTCTTTAAAACCTGATCTGTTTATGTCTGGTTTTGCATATCAATGTCACGAGTCTCTCATGAGTTCATATGCTATTTGGGCTGATCTTATTGCAGTGATAGTCATATGTTTATTTAATACATTTATCTTTGGTTTCTTGTCTGAAACATTGATTTACAGAGCTAGTTTTTTATTTATGTTTTGTCTGTCTTGACAGTTTTGCTTATGTTTCTTTATTATGTCCTTTTAATTGTTGATTCCATCTGTTTATCAGATTCGAAATCGCCTGTCAGCAAAAATTTTTTGATTACAAAAGCATTCTTGTCTCAAATAAAGACTGTATTTATCATGGCGAAAAGATCGAATAGACGCACTGTTCGATACGAAAGGGATCAAATGGGTTGTATGTGGGGCTTGATTACTATGTTCGATTTCCGCCATGGTCGATCAACTCAGAGACTGCTTTCGGATAGAAGGCGCGGGAACAGAAATGTAGTCGGTAAGTGATTTATAAATGGCCTTTTGGATTGCCCTTATATTGTTAAAAGATTATTTAGCTTGTTTGTATCATTAAATATAAAATCGGTAGTATGTGCCCTACACAGGAATGTTCATAGAAGAACAAGAGCAGCATAGATTCTTAGTTTTCTTTTTGATTTTGCAGGTATGGGAAATTCGGGAAATAAAATTGACATGTCAACTAGTTCGGGTGAAGATAAGGCAATGGCAATGGATACATGTAAGCCAAGCGTAAAGAAACTTCTCGAAGAAGAAATGTCAAGAGAGCATGCTACAAAGGAAGAGGTAAACAATACTGAACTTGATGCAAAACAGTTTGATTCGGGTGAAGGAGACAATGAAAGGAAGAACCAGAAAAGAAGAAACAAAACTCGGAAGAAAAGTTCCGGTGGCAGTCTTGATGTTGATGCTGCTAAGACCTTGGTATCGGAAATATCTTGTTATCATAAATCTGAGCAACAAACTACAAGCAATCTTGACATAGAGAATCTTGTAGAAGAGCTCTGTCAGGAAATGGGTCAAAAAAGAATCGATTGTGTGAATCGTGACCAGCCTGTTGAAGGTCACATGCAGCCAAACATGAAGAGTTCCCGTTTCGAAGAAATGAGCGAGGCTATCAAGTTCTTAGTGAGCCAAAAGCTTATTAATAGGAACCAACTTACTGAAGGTGGGGAACTCCAAGCCTCAAAAGAAGCTATGGATGCACTTCAAATTTTGAGTTTAAATGAGGAACTGTTTTTGAAACTTCTACGAGATCCAAACTCATCATTGGTCAAAAATTCTAAGAACTCGCCAAATGCTCGAGATGAGGAGTCTAAGCCCTTTTCCAGATCCAACTTTTCAGAGCAAGAGCCTGTTGGTTTAAGACAACTGAATGAGACTGTTAATAGAAAACAGCGTAATTTCTTTAGAAGAAAGTCCAAGTCTCTGGAAAGAGACTTATCAGATGAACAGAAGGTTTCCGAAGCTTCAACTAAAATTGTAGTTTTGAAGCCTGGACCGACATGCTCACAAACTGCTGAAACTGGAAGTAGCATTGGTTCGTCACCCGAATCTAAGAACATCATCAGACGTCGAGAGCCAAATGAGAAAGTTGGTTCCCACTTTTTCCTGTCTGAAATTAAAAGAAAGTTTAGACACGCTATGGGAAGAGAGCATCATAGAATCCCTGCAAAAGAAATACCAAAAAGACTTTCCGGTGAGCGGCAAAGTTCGAGTGACAATGGAGGATTAAAGGAATATATTGGGATGAATTCTCCTACTAAAGACCATTTCTTTATTGAAAGAATTGCGAAACCTTCCAGTAGTGTCAAGAAAGGAGAAAAGACAAGCAAGCTAAAGGGCCCTGAATCGAGTACAGAATATGAGACTACTCATTTTTCCAGGCATTCAAACATCTATATCGAGGCAAAGAAACATCTCTCTGAGATGCTAACCAATGGGGATGACATTATGGATCTTTCAGGCAGACAGGTTCCGAAAACCTTAGGGAGGATTCTCTCTCTCCCAGATTATAACTCATCACCCATCGGCAGCCCTGCGAGGAACCCAGAGCCTAGTTCTATAACTGCACAGTCGAGATTCGCCAGCCCGGACAAGCTCCAGAAGTTACAAAACAATGTGAGTAATCTAAGTCAATCCGCGGAGGAACCAGAGAGCCGGCCTGGCGTTTCCGATAATAAAAACGGTGATGAAGTCCGAGGTGATAATGCAATTTTAAACAAACTCGACGCTTGTGTGAATGATGATACAGAGGATCAAAGTCATTCTTCTTCTACTAAAGATGAAATGGGTTGCGAAGGTATTATTTTATAGTTATTTAATTTTTGATGGCAATCATGAATATCGAGGTTTATTAATATTTAACCTTGATAAAAGTTTATGCAGGTGAAGTCATTGTTGTTGAGGAAACTGAAATTACGGTTGAAGAAGAAACCGAGCTTTTGGATGCTTCCTCTGAGACAAATGACTATTCAATTACTAGAGATGACAAAAATGTCGATATGTCAGAAGTTTATGATGAAAAGCAATATCCGGAATGCTCGAAACAGGTAAGTGTAATGCCATTTGCTAAGTATTGTAATTATGAAGTAGATTGTAATGATGAACACATGCTGCTTACGCCCTTCGATTAATATCCGATCTTCCATCGGGAATATGGAAAATATATCGCCCATTTGATATCATCATGGTTTTCTATTATTATGTTGAAGGCAGAGTTAAAACTCCATAAGGAAAATATTTGCTCTTCCGATTACCTTGCTGGTGTTCAATTTGTTGTACGCATCGCATGTGTTATGTCTCATCACTCTCATCTACCGATTTTCTTTTCTTCTATCTCCAGGATTTAACCGAAGAGGACCAACAACTGTTTTCTCCATTAGCTTCTCCATCAAACTCATCATTAACCAAAAAGGTTGAAGGTCTAGAGGAGCGACCGAGTCCCGTTTCTGTTCTCGAGCCAATATTTGCCGAGGATGTTATCAGCCCTGCTAGCATCAGATGTATTTCTGGTAAGACACACGAGTAAAGCCTTCTGTTTTATTTCATATTCTACATTTGTTTTTAACCTTCTTGTGCCACATTTTGGATGATGCGGATTTTTTCACCAATCTTCAGGTGAAACATCCATGCAACCACTAAGAATTCGATTCGAAGAACATGGTGGCTCTTTAGCCACAAATTGCAGTAATCGTTTTAAAACTTGTATGGATGATAAGGAATCAATATATGAGTACGTAAAGGCAGTGCTAGAAGCCTCAAGTTTCGAATGGGATGAATTCTACATCAGGTCACTTTCTTCGGACATGCTTCTTGACCCTTTGTTGCTTGATGAGGTAGAATACTTGCCCAACCAACTTTGTCATGACAAAAACCTCCTCTTTGATTGCATTAATGAAGTTCTGGTGGAGGTTTGTGGGTACTATTTGGGTTCCCCTGGCGTATCATTTGTTAAAACCAACATCCGTCCTATCCCAAACTTGAAAAATACCATTGAAGAGGTCTGGCAAGGGGTTTATTGGCACATGCTCCCAATGCCATTGCCTCGTTCTCTGGACCAGATAGTTAGAAAAGACATGGCTAAGGCTGGAACATGGATGGATCTTCGACTTGACACTGATTGTATTGGCGGTGAAATTAGCGAAGCCATATTCGAAGACTTTGTTGAAGACACTATAACAAGCTACTTAAATGTAAGTCTGGAATGTGAATATCATGCTGAAGGACTACAAGAGTGATATCAACTTGTAAGAGGTGACTGACTCGATTTTGTTCATACTTCATACCAATAATGCACCACTCAATGAGTCAGAATTGGAAAAAGCAAGCTAATCGAGGTCTCAACCTTGCAAGAATGGCTTAATTTAACTCTCCTTGAAGTGTTTTATGCTTCTTTGTAACCTTTTCCATTCAAATCATGTCAATATGGTAGAAATCTTACCCGCATCAAATAACCAATCAACATGGAGTTCTTACAAGTGAGTTTGAAGCTTCCTATTTCATGTGCAGAGATCCATTGCAATGCAAGCACTTGATTTCAGAGGCCTTTCTTGGTTTAGTTTAATCAATAACTACACTATACCATGGTGTCATTTCTCCTAGTGCAAGTGATAATAAACTTTTCTTTCTTACCGGGTAGAGTTTGTAGATTTTGGTGTGTATTTGTTTGTGTGTGGATGGTGTGTTCTTAACTCTGATTTCATTTATTCTTGGGTTTGGTTAACTAGTGTTCTTCCTTATATCTGTGTGCATGGGGTATTTAGACCTGTGAGTGCTTTGAAGTGGAGTGATTGACTACTATGATAGATTTCATACACCTGATATGTATGTATGCATGTAGAAGCTATGATTGTTGAAAATAATAATAACACTGAACATCTTGAAAGAATGCATACATGAGTTAATTTCACCATACATCCCCAAACTATAACCTTCATTCTAAATTGGTCCTCAAACTTTAAAACATTTTAATTACATTCCTCAATCATTAATGTTATATCAGTAAGGTCTTTACATTATGTACTATTTTTCTTTAAAACTTTCATTTTAAATTATAAGAGATTTGATGTATCATTTAATAATTTAATTAACAATTTTAATAACATAAGGACTTATGATATGAAGATGTGATTAGAATGTTTTGAAATTTAAGGAATACAATTAACTCTATATATATATATCAAGAAAACCCTAAGCTATTCGTAAACTTTTTTATCCTTTTATTACCTAAATAAGTCTATATTTTGGTACGTACCTAAATCATCATCATGCCATCATGTCTACGTTGACAACTAAAGAGCTTGCAAATGTCAACCAAACTTAACTTTAAGTGGGCAAACACGGTCACCTATCAGAGAAGTGCAGGCCAATCATTTACTAGAAACTATCCCAACCACCATAGTCGGTCGTTGTGTCATTATCTACACGTTGTCAGCAACTAGAACAATGAAATTCAAGTCATTAATGGAAAGAAAGTGACATCTGAAACGTTTTTTAAACAGAACCATTCATCTGAAACCGACAAAGGACGCCACTGAATTACTTAAAGAGGATCCAAGTCAAATTTCTCCAAATACCCTACTCTAATGGAGAGGCCCTCAAGAGATGCAGCATTTTCCACCATGCCCAAAGACATATCCATTATTCATAGTTTTATTGTCTTAATGAAATGATATTAATCCAATTCTTATTCCATAAGGGATGACATGTAAATGATAAATGCAACTTCTCAACATATAAGAACTTTTTATATATATATATTTTTTCTAATACAGTGATCTATAGAACAAAAACTTCAATTTTTCTTGCATATTTCCATTATGGAAAGTGTTTACAAGTCATTAAATCCAACTAGGAAGTACATGGAATTTTGCTACATTCAAGCATTTCAAAGCTACAAGTTATTTCGGTTTTTTCTTTACCTGTAATTGGGAAGTCAGAGGAACTGCTCTCTTCTTAGAAAATGCACTACTTCTACTATCTAAATCCTCATCACCATCATCTTCATCGACCCTGTCTTTACTAGAAGGGATGGTAGAATCCTGGTTTTTCAAAACTTTTCTTTTTCCAACACCCAACTTAGCAGATAGTTTTCTCTCAACTGGGTCGTTAGAGAGTCCAACTTTTGATTGACGTGGAACTTTTGCTCCGAGTCCAAGCCTGTTAAAAACCCATCAGAACGGTGCATGAATACATGACACGACTATGATACAATACAGTCCCACTGACCTTTCTGGCCGAGCTTCTGGTTCTGCTTCCACTACTTCATATTCTGCAGATCCATTCATTTTATTTACCCATTGTTCGGCCTGCATATCACTTGAGTCAATATTAAACTAATAAACTGGATGATGGTCACAAAAAAGAACCGTAACTGGAACAGCCAAGGGCACTAGAACTCCTATATTCCATGAGACACAACAAGGTACAAAAAAGATGCTCACTTGGTGAAGTGCAGTACATAAAGTGTTTTTTGTATGTGTGTCTATGCAAATATATGGAATAATCTTAAGATGGATAATCATGATAATGAACTATAATAGTGATCCAATTCAATCCCACAAAAACATGCTAAATCTTCTTTTTCTTTTGTTGGCCAATACGCATGATTCTATTATGATTCAAAGCTTTTTCTTTTTCTTTTTCAATCAGTTAATGTCTACAAGTAGAAACTATTATCATAATCACAAATTCCCCAATAAACACAGCAAATTATTCCATCTAGTGACCAATGGAGAAACCCAATCAACCACTAAATAGATTGAAGCAATGTAAACCAGTATAGAATCCTAAAGACTCCAAGGTCTTCTTCAAACATCTAAGTATATTACCAAATCTCGCCATCTTCATATCATATATCAGTAACAAAGCATTCTTTTTTTCTTTCCAAATACCAGACAATCGCAACTGTTCAAACCCAGATAATTAATTAATTCAATGATGAATACGACTTTAACATAGTCAAAACAAGAAACCCAGATCATCATGTTTATCGAAAACCATGAAAAATTCATCAATACCATTAGAATTAAAAGCGAAAGAGATATTTACCAGTTTCAATGCGTTATTCAGAGTAACTATTTTAGGAGGCTCAGATTTCTTTGGCGTTCCCGTGGCCATTGGTCTATTTTACATGGACTCGGCGGCACTTCAATATGACGGCGGGGGAGTTCAGTCGGCAATGACAGTCAGTAGCTAGAAGCCTAGAAGATGAGGAAGAGCAAAGTGAACAAACTAAAGATTAGGGCTTTTCTTTGAATTACGATTTGTTTAGGAGATTTTAGCCCAAAAAATCTTGGGCTTTTGTTTTAGAATAATATTTGATTAGGGTTTAGTCTTTTTAAATTCCAATTCGATTAGGGTTCGTGGTGTTTGTTTTACACCAATACTAGATTAGGGTTTAGGTTTTTGAATTCCAATTTGATTAGGGTTTGTGGAGTTAAAAATAGTATGCATCAAATAATAACAACATTTTGCTTTATATTATTTATAGTGTAGGTTGAAGTCCTATCCTCCCCTCAATTTGTAATGTAATAATAAAAAGTGGTTATTAATATTAGAATAATAGAATATGATATTAAAATAAATTACTTATTTTTAAAAAATTATATTTTTTAATTAAAATTAATGTTCATAAGGCAATCATGATAAAAATAATAATATAGAATCCAATATCTCTTGAACAACATCTTAGATTTTTGTGTTTGAAAAGCTTTTCTTTATGGTCCAATTTAAATTGATTTTAAATTTAATTAAAGTTAATATAATTGCTTGAAATCAAAAATCATGCACCAAAAAAAATAAACCTGATAAAAATTCAATTGTGGAATTTAAAAATGGAATGAAAAATATTACTTTATGGTGATGACAAATTAGAACGGGAGAAAAATGTGCGTTTCACACGGCAGAAGACGTGCCAAATTCTTATAGTGAAGAAGACACCAGTGTTCCTCAATACTATGGACGAGTATTTGTAAGAGAATGATCCTCTCTTAACCTTAGATATTAATACATGTACAATACAGGTTTCATCTTAGTTGACCACTTCGGATACACAATATCCTTCTAAATAGAGACGGCTATTGGATGGAGATTATCAAACAAAGTCCTACACGTGAGCATGAAAAGCAGGATCCATCACCTGTTTTTGGCAAGATAGATCATAAAAATTCCACATATTATGCATATGTGCGCTCATGAAGAGCGGTCTTGACGAAGTGATGCCCTTTGACTTGGTAATCACCTGCTAGGCAAGGGTGGCGAGGTACTTAAAACACTGTCCCCGTTTCTATCACAAAAACATTGAACTAATTTATGAAAATGAGTGTGTCCAAAAATCCATGACATCCCCATGAAAGCCATTCATTGATTTGCAGAGATGGAGGAGATGAAAGCTTGATAAAGAAGTTAAGGTGTTAAAATGTGGGACCAAACGACTTCTCATGCCCCATTGCTAAGCAAAAAGACTAGTGTTACAGTCAAATAAAGTAAAAAAAAGGAAAGCCCCACCAACAATATCAACATTAAATTATCATTTACATCAAATATATATAATTTTTCCCTTTTTAAAGACACAAAATAGAAAAAGAATTGTGAATCCTATGCCTGTAACCTTCCAAAAACAACAGCTAGTTCCAAAATCAGACTTTGAGGGAGTTTAACATGGTCGAAGAGAGAATTCCACACCTGAATATGCACCAAATGCTTTCAGTGGCTCTTTGGTTTTTGAATCTTGACATAAGGGAAAACACCCAAGAAGTAGACAACTTTCGGATTCCATTCTCGTTGCTGAGCACGACAGAACATCAGGAACGTGTTGGCGAAATACGAGTTGAAGCCCATGAGGATGTGCCATAGAGCATGACCCTGAGGGTTGAAGTGCCAATGAGATATCTCTTTGCAGAAGACTCTGTCAGATAGCCAACAAATGCTCGCCAGAAGCAAGGTTGCTACATATAGCTTTGCAAGTCGCTTTGCAGAGACATCTTTAGTGTAGATGTAGTATTTGTACATACGAGGGATGCAGAGAAGGCAGAGAATGATGTAATGCACCTTGAAGCCAAATCCAAAGCGAAAGAGAGCATGGACCACTGCATACAAAGCTCCGTAAAAGAACAAGAAAGTAGGCATTGTACTGCGATAATGCCAATCGGGTGAATAGAGGATGTAAAAGTACAGAAGCATTTCCCACACCATTGGTGTTTCATCACCTTGCTGTTGCCTGAAATAAGTTGAGATTTTCACATTTCAAGTCAACTTGGCAAATAGATAACTATTCTTTTGTAAAGTTCTTAATTCTTAGAGCTACATAACAAGAGCAATGTTTTCTCAAGTTCACTTTCCATAGGTGCCAAATTTCCATCAAGAGTAAAAGCTTTAAGTAACAAAAATAAACAAAACCGTGAGTAAAAGAAATTATTTATTTGCCGACATGAAGTCATGCCAACAGAATATTTACGGGTCTAGCTGCCCAGCAACAATCAGCCCTGAGTGCAATGAACTTACAAACGTAAATATAAATGCGTCTACAGGATCTGCATATTCAGTGCCCCTTTAAGATAGATCCTCTAATTTGCAACTTAATATGTAATTCATATCAAACGAAAAGGCTTAACATTATTAAAGAACATCTTGATTAGATTATATATTTTCTACATAACCCATTCATCCTATCAAAACCTTCAGCTACATATCAAGCTAAAACGACATCCAAGCATTAGAAACTGTGGGAATGGTAAAAGATTAGGCATTATTCCAGTCCAATACATATCCTTGGATATATGTGCTAAAGAAACCGTAAAACAAAATTAACCATACACAACATTTCTTTGCCGAATTCCCAGACTAATTGATGCAATAAAAGGAGGAATATTTATTTTCAAAAATGGGAGTAGGAACAGAAAAACTTGCTTACTGTTGTATTTGTTAACTTTGGTATCAGCATACTGCAGCAAGTAAAATAACTAACTCCAAAAACAAAACCATTATAACAAGAAAAATAAAATGATCTTCGATCAGACACACAGTAACAATTTTCTAAAACTGAATCTCTATTGGAGAGACCTACATCTAATATCAGAAGCTTTTGGGGGAATATAATGGAAGTGTATGAAGTGAAAAAAATACTTACACATGCTGTAATGTGGAGTGGTATATCATGCTCCCAATGGCAAGTATCATGTTAGATATATGAAGGACACTAAATCTCTTCTCAAACCGTTGTCTCAAGGCATTTACAAGGCCGATGAGTGCCAAAAGAATGCCTGGGACATTGGATATTGTGTTGAAAAACTCGGCAATGTAAGATGAGTAAACATAGTTTTTCTCACACCAGTCAGTGGATGTGACAGGACCCCAAAAGCTTGACAATCCATCTTCCATTTTACACTGAATATACCAAAAATGTATGATTGTTCAACTGAGTCACCTTTTGCAAAAATGTTGAGTAACTGTCACAAACCCTGCAATTAGAGTCCACAAAGAACTAAGATTACAGATAATATAAAAATGACAACCACACAAACAAGAAGAACAATGTTTAGCTGAAGTATGCCTTTTTTTATCAATATGAGATATATACAGAAGCTAACTACAACAATTGAGATGAGCACGTAAAGCAACCCTTTTAATAGTTGGCCAAATGACCAAGGGCCCTCAGCCATACCCGCACAGGAAGAAAAAAGGGAAAAGAAGAATAGAAAGAATCAAAGCAGTTGATATTCAAGCCTTTAGTTTCCTAAGAGAAAAGTGTTCTCAACAACTCTCAGTATAAGGTAAAATCTTAAATATCAGCTTCCGCAGAACCCCACATTAAGGAACTTGTAAATTCTTTTATGCCAGCTATATTCTAGATTCCCTGCATTTATCTGATGCAATTTTAAAGTTACTACTAAATTTCAACCCCTTTTCAACTTATTCAATGGCAGTCTATTCTATTTTACAGAAATCACCAAAAAATTTGCACCCAAAGCCAGGTATATATCTAGAGTATAAGTAAAAAATAGCAACACCGGAAATACTACCTAGAATCCATGTAAAACCAGCATTCCACATCATGATTTTCAATTTTCAATACAATAACTATTTTAACTTTGTTTCCAGCTGTCCATCTCTATTTAGGTCCACTGATTTCTCTGTGAGAAAAGACGACTTCATAATCCACAGCAGTTCAGAACTAAAGGTAAAACTACTTATCCTCCTATAGATATTATTCTAAAGATGGAATGAACCATAAATTTGACGTCCACGTCCTGTCTAACATCGCTATCTAATATGGAAACAGTGACATCACTACGTAGCACATCCAAGATAATCTAGACAATTCGGCCCATAAACAGACTCCTATAAGCCTGCAAGAACACCGATCTTATCAAATTCCAATAAACTTTAGATACTAGAGCAGATATTGCAACTGCATCTTACTTTAGTTCAAGGGGCCCAACATGAACTCTGAGATCAATGTACTAGTTAGTATTACTGCCTATTCGAACCTGTCTATTCTAAAAATTTAACTCAGAGAATAGATGCATTAAGCCTCTAGCAAATAAAGAAACATAAGTAATTAACTAATAAATATCCCAATTACCAACCGAAATCCCATTCCTTAAAACCTCCCCTAAACCCTTTTTGACCTAAAGAATCTGGCCAATGCTATCTTCTTAAAGATCCAGCACTTCAAAGTTCTATCCAATCTTCAAGCAATGCCTCGAGCATAAGTTCAAAACTGGCCTCAGCATACTGCATATCTCATAAGAACACACCCCCCAACAAAAAAAATATATCCAACCTAATCCTCAGGAAAGATACCCTAAATTTATAGCACTTAAATCCCCTCTTTAAACAACCTAGCATTGCCTATCAATCAGATTTCTATTATTTTTTCTATCATAAAAAAAAATCCAACTTTGGCAGCAAAAATAATATAAAAAAAATTATAAATTTAAGAAAATAAAACATCTCTCAACTATCCATATCATAATGTACTACCCTTCAAAATCCTAAACAAAAAAAACAAACATCCCATTGAAATTTGACCTTAACCTTTAATACCCATTCCTCAAAAGTAAATCAAAAGGATTTTCAACAGCAAAATTCCCCATATTGTACCATAAAATATGAAACAAAAAAATACAGAAAAAAAATGAAAATGGACATGAAAGTGAAATAGAAACTAACCTTCTATAAGAAATCAGATCTGGGGTTTCAAAGATATCAATTAAACTACAGTCTTTTGGAGTATTTTTTGGGTGTTTCCCTTGGGGTATTTTTATTTTATTTTTATACAATGTTAATAAAGGGGAAATAAAATAAAGAATAAAAAGATTCGCGAAAGGAGGCTAAAAGATGCAGTTGGGAAGATGGAATATTGATGGGGAAGGCAATTTGTGGACGTTGGATCAGAATGATGAAGGGTTGAGATTTTTACCCTGAAAGTTGGTATCGTACGGTCCATGAGGATTTTGATTGATTAATGATTTACTAAAAGGTATTTCTACTTACATGAGTTGGCTTCTTCTTAGTTTTCATCTAACTAATCTCCCTTTTTTGGTTAACTATTCTAAGTTTGGATTATGATTTCTTTTTTTATTTTTTTTACTTTTATTAGTAGTTATAATTTGACTCTCTGAATAATTTTTCTTTTCTTCTTGAAGAAGAAGTTATATAGTTTTTTAAACAAAAATTATATATATATATTTAAGAAGTTAATTATAACCCAATTATTTAAATAACAATAATTAAAATTAATGGTAATAAATTGTGATCGGGTTAATAATCAAAATATATTTTAATCTAGAATAAATTTAGTTAGGGTTGATATTCCATACGTCGTGGAATTTATAAATTAGAACAAAAATTAGCCAGAACTCGTTTAGGATTAGAGTTGTCCATGAGTCGGATCGGGCTGAGTTTGAGCTGAGTCAAGTAAAAATTTTAGGCTCGTTATTTTAGGCCCAAGATCGATCTGAATAAAATGCTAAAACTCTAGTTTAGCTTGTTCGTATTAAATTTTTTTGTATTATTATTTTTATATAAAAATAAATTTAAAAATACAATACATCAAATATTCTAAAAACATCAAAATAAATATTTCTTAACAAATAGATTTTTTTTAAAAGTATACTTGAATAACACAATGCATATTAGTAAACGAATACATCTAAAATAGTAACAAAATTAATAATAAAACAAAAGTTATACAATATCCAAACAATAACAATAAAATAATAGTAATATAATAGCAAAATAATGAAAAAAATAATAGTAGTTTTTTTTTAAATCGGGTCGAATCGAGTTGGGCCCAATACAAAAAAAAAAGAGCTTACTCAATGCCTAATCCAATTAGAAAACGAGTCTTGCTTTTTTATCCAAACGTATTTGTCGCACCTATATTTTGTCCAAACCTTCCCATTTTTTAAGCGAATTTCAGTCCAATCTATGAACAAGTCTACCTAGAATATACACAACGAGGAATTAGAATTCAATATCTCAAAGTTTCCAAGCCTCAGCTTTTCTTTTTTTTTTCTTTTATTAAAATAACTATTTGTGTAGGAATAGGTGATTTTAGGACTACAAAACGATTAAAAGAGACTTGATCATAGACGGTCGAAAGAGAAAATGCCACAACTGACCTAATGAAAAAGGCTGCAAGCAAAGGTCATACTTAGCCATATCTAATACGTATTATGACCACATCAATCATCCATTAAATATTTAAAGGAAATATTTTGGATATTTCAACGATTATTTTATAATAATTTAAAGTAAATAAATAAAGTGTAAATTTACTAATAATTTAATGATATTGACATTTTCCCTAAATAAAATTAATCTTAACCAGTAAAAACTAGAGGTGATCATGGGTTGAGCGGCCCGGCTGACGGTTCGCCCGAAATATGAGAGGGTTCGGGTAAAAATATAGTCTCGAAATATGTGTTTGGGCAAAACTTTTTTAGCCCGGGCCCGACCGAATATATAATAAATATATTTTTTATTTTTAAAATACATTTCTCATTTCCCATTAGACATTTAATATTTATATAATAAATATTTATTTTTTTATTTTTAAAATACATTTCTAAATATAATAAATTAGTTGCAAAAAGGACGATGAGGATGATGTTTCTTCGGTTGCTTTTTACGATATTTCCTTTCTAATTGTTTAAAATTTATTTTAACTTACAATTTATATTTTGTTATAAAATTAAACATGTCATTGATTAATGTATGGATATTCTAGTTGGTTGATTATATTTTGTAGGTTTTTTTTATACAATTTTGGTGTTTACTAAAAAAAAAAGGGTCGGGCCGAGCTTGGCTCGGGCTTAAGAATTTTTTCGGGCTGAGTCTAGACAAAATTTTAGGCCCATGTTTCGGGTCGAGCCTAGGACGAGGGCCGAAAATTTTTTCTGGGCCCAGCCCAAACTTGACCTGGCTCAGCCCATGATCACCTCTAGTAAAAACCAAAAGGTAGAAATAAAAAAACCCCAAAAATTAGATTTCTACTATATTTTGATTTTTAAACTTCAAAAGAATTTAAAATTTGATTTTTATTGTTTTTAGAATTGAATCGAACAAGTCATTTGGATTAGGACCAGTCAAAAGAAAGGGAAAGATTGTTTAACCAGTGAATTGATCAAACTGACCCGTTAGAGTGGTTGAATCGGTTATCGAACTAATTAAATTAAATTATTTTATTTTTTAAATTTTTAATAATTTATTCAATCAAATTGGACTAATCTATTGAAGTAATCAAATTAAAAATTAATGATTTAATTGATTTGACTATTGATATGAAAACTTTAGAATTTTGATAGTTTTAATTTTAAGGTTTTTTCTAAAAGAGGATTATTTTTTCTTTTTTATCTTTAGTTATTATTTTAATCTTAATTTTTTCTCAAATTAAAATATCGACCCATTTGAAAAGGAAGGGAAAAATGAAGAAACTATAAACTTCAGAAACAAAAACCCTTGTAAATTAAACCCTAAGCAAAACGTTGAAGGACAAAAATGGGGAAGAAGAAAAACCAAAAGCAGCAACCATCAGCCTCAAAAGACGATCTTCTCAATACGCTCGGAGACTTCACCAGCAAAGAAAACTGGGATAGCTTCTTTACCATCCGTGGCAGTGATGACTCGTTCGAGTGGTACGCTGAGTGGCCTCAGCTTCGTGACTCACTTCTCCCTCTTATTCAACAACACCCATCACCCTCTTCCCCTTCTCCTTCTTCTTCGTTGCAAATATTGGTGCCTGGTTGTGGCAACTCCCGATTATCGGAGCATTTATACGACGCCGGATTTGGTGATATAACCAATATCGATTTTTCCAAAGTTGTCATCTCCGGCATGCTTCGACGTAATGTAAGGGACCGACCCAACATGCGTTGGCGGGTTATGGACATGACCCAAATGCAGGTTTTTTCTTATTTTCTTAACTTGGGTTGTTTTACTTGTTCAAATTGTTTGAATTTGTTTGCTACTAAGTTCTAATGTTATGGAAGTTTCTCCCTTTGGGGTGCTCAAACAGGGAGTAGCATTCTTAGCTGAAACTTAACTTATAAAGGTGCATTGGGCACGTTCAATGGTATATACTAAATATCCATCAAATTAAGAATTTATATGCCGTTTTAAACTCTTGAGTCATATTGTGCGTCTAGAACAGGGATGATTAGAGATTATTTAGAAGTTTATGATTTTCATCTTACATGATATCAGCTGGAATACTACTGCATAACTGTTATTTATAACATTTATTGAAGTCTGAATTCCTATAACAATATTGTCTCTTGTGATGGAAAGTTTTGAGTCAGATGGACTGATGTCTGTCAACCTATTGCCTTAGTGCTTATGATGCTTCTTAATGAAGGAGTTCTTTTTTTTTAAATGTCCTAGTTCCATCTTTAATGGTTTCCTTTAACTTCTCATTTACCTGATATAACTACGTTTACCAGTTCCCAGATGACACTTTCAATGTTGTTCTCGACAAAGGTGGATTGGATGCTTTGATGGAGCCAGAACTTGGCCCTCAGCTAGGGACTAAATATTTGTCAGAGGTGTTGTGGAGTTCTGATTCAGCTTATTTCATATAACATACTATAATTGTCGTGGTGGGTTCAAATTTTTTGTTGGATTCATAAGAGTTGCATTTATCCAGGTCAAAAGAGTTTTGAAGTCCAGGGGAAAGTTCATTTGTCTTACCTTGGCAGAATCCCATGTTCTAGGTACTTTGACCTTAATGCAAAAAGAAATTTTTTGCTTATATTGAAGAGATAGAAATAAAGGTTGTCTTGGTTTAGAGATGGATATTAACCATTCATTTACCTGCTTAATTATTATTATTATTATTTAGTTATATTTGTCCTACATTTTTTTAATCAATTACTGGCTTTGCTAAGGTACATGTTGCTTTTTATAATTTTAGGTGTGCTTTTTCCGAAGTTCAGATTTGGCTGGAATGTTTGCCTTTATGCTATACCTCAGAAACCATCTACTAAGCCGGATCTCCAAACTTTTATGGTGGTTGCTGAGAAGGAAAGTTCCAATGAACTTCACCAGATCATTTCATCTTTCGATCATTCTTCCCTTGCTTGCAATCCAAATCAGGTACTCAGGGTCTAGTTATTATTATTATTATTTAAAAAAAAGCATTTTGTAACGTAAATTGAGTAAAATTGCAGTAGTCAACCATTGAAATGTAATAATGATCGTGCTTCCTGTAATGGTTTCTTTCGTGTTTAACTAAAATGGAAATAGGCAAATAAATTTCCTCATTATAATATTTCATTACCAATGTAATCTCCATTGTAAAATCTTGGAGCCCAAGTCCCTTTAAAGGTTTTGATATTAATCTATGAATCTGTTTTTAGGCTTCTGGTCTTCTTGAAGCCCTTGAAAGTGAGAATCAAATACGTGGAGAATACTTGAATGGCTCTGATGTACTGTATTCTCTTGAAGATCTGCAACTTGGAGCTAAGGGGGATCTGAAAAAACTTAGCCCTGGTCGTAGAGTTCAGCTTACTCTGGGTGACCAAGGGGTCTCACACTTTTGTTACAAAGCTGTATTGCTTGATGCTAAACAACAGTCTGGGGCATTCTCTTTTCACTGTGGTGTCTTTATTGTTCCTAAGGTATGGTTTTAACTTGTAAATACTTACTAACATGAGAAATTAGAGTATAGGGAAGTTGTGGATAGAATCTATAATAATAAATACAACAAAAATTCACATATTAAGAGCCTTCCAGTTTTCTTTCTTCTTCTATGTTTGCCTGGAAAATGGAAAATATTGTTGTATTATTGAATATAAAAGGCAGTTAGCATATCTTTTCTTCCAGGCACCCATAAACATGTATGCAGAAAAAAGCTAAAGGAGTTGGACCTTTTCAATATTGCACTTGTGTTTCTTGGAATATGTTTTACCATATTAACATGTGTACCCAATTTGGGGCAAGTATATTATTCTGTTCGAAATATGTAACTCAATCTTAGATTTCAGACTCGGTCTCATGAATGGCTCTTCTCTTCAGAAGAAGGACAATGGCAGGTGGTTGAAAGCTCAAAGGCTGCTCGTCTAATAATGGTAGTTTTCTTAGAACAATTTAATACATGGTTCAAGGTCAGCTTTTAGGAGGCTCATTGTCCAATGGAAGTATCTAAGCTAAATTTTGTATAATGAATGAAGGTTTTATTAAAGGCCAGCCATGCTAATGCTGGTATGGAAGATATTCAGGTATGCTACAGAGATATAGCTTCCGTTGTCAACTTCCATTATTGGTTACTAATATGTTTAGATGATATTACTATCCCTTTCAGAAGGATTTGTCTCCTCTGGTGAAACCATTGGCACCTGCTGATAATGATAAAGGAAATCAAATTCCGTATGTTCATGTTCACTTCATAACATTTCCCATTAGCTATTACCCTGTTTATGTTTTATTGCAATGGATGCTAAATTTTGTTTGCCTATTAATTTACCTTGTGGCAATTTTTTATGCTTCACTGCTCTTATTCATTCTGTGAGGGATTTTTGTTGTCTTCCTGAACCAGGTTTATGACAGCAAGTGATGGAATCAAGCAGCGAAGTGTTGTTTACCAGGTTTAATGATTTTACAGTGTTATTTCTATTACAATGTGTTTGTGGCATTTTCAGCACCATCTATGAGAGTTTTTGTTATTATCTACTTTCTTCATTGTTATATAAAAGGGCAAAGTCTTGGTGATTATCTGAATTCTGGTATAAGTGTTGTCCAATGTTCTTGCTGGATTAGATAGATTGCATAATAGTCCTTTCTTCAACATCTTTGGTGTATTTCCTTGTTGCCCTTGTTGTTATTTGAAGTGCAAAGTAGCATATGAATAAACTATATTTGGAGCTGTAGATTAAAGTATGGAATTGAGTTATTTCCAATGTTATAGCTTCCATAGGTGCTAATCCTCTTCCTTGACCACTTAAAAGCTTTGAAACTTGGATTTGAGGGCTTGGTATAGCATAAATCCCTCTAAAAAATTTCACTTGTTAAGATGGTTTTATATTCATATAGAGTTTGCATAGGGATATCAAAGTGCATCAATGGGCTTTATGGTCATAATTCACGAATGTTGCATTGTATCTGGTCATTTAGTGTCACTTGCTCTGAGTCTGTAGTGATTAATCATTTCCCTTGCTTAATCATTGTGTTGTAGTTTTACAAAATATTAACTGGAACCATCATGTCAAGTATGTGATAAAATAATTAATAGTGTTTTAGTGGGTGGTTCTCTTGTCTCTATTTATAATTCTAAATTTTCTACCTTGGCTGCTAAGCCATTTGCAATGTTGTGCATAGCATGTATTCTTTTTCAGAATGTGGTTGCTTGGTTGATGCCTTCTTATTAATTGAATTGTTTACTTTTATTTTGTACAGGGATCATCTTCTTTAACTGGTCCCGTTGTTATTGAAGATGTTGTTTATGAAAATACTGATGATGATGTCAGTCACTCTTTACCCTTCCGCCGCCTTGTCTTCGAAAGAACTGAGGGCCTGGTACAGTCTGAAGCTTTGCTAACTAGGGATGGATTGTTTGACAAAAGTGTTTATGGAACAGAGAAGAAGAAAGCCAGTTCATCTTCCAAATCCAAACGAAGAGGAGCCCTCAAAAGAAATAATGGTAATATGTTTTCTTTGAAATTTTTGGGTAGAATAACTCTTATATAATGTTGGGTGAGTTTGTTTGAGTTGTAAAACTTCTTTCACATTGACATGTGGAATCCCATGAAACTATTCTTTTAGACCATGGTGTTTTTTTTTAATTACTTTTTTTAAGAGATAAGAGCAAGGTGCAGAACTAGGAATTAGTTTCTGGGAATGCCTTTCTGCTACTGTTTCTGTAATCTGAAATTGTGCATTGGAATGCGAAGTCATGTTGGACTGTTAGATATTTGTTCCAACAAGTTTTTAATGTGATTTCTGTGTATGAAGTTTTCAGTAGTGGAGGTAAAACTGTTCCTTGGACCATAGTGTCCTGACGGTGAAAAAACAAGTAGTGAATTTGTGCTTATATGCTAGGCTGACAAACAGTTGATCGTTTGCTATTTCACTGTTCATTTGGTCATGTCTAGCTCATTGTTTTTTTGTTCGTTGGTGGTTTTTGGGTGATTCCTAAACTTTGGTTGACTTTGTTACCAAGTTGGATGGATGTGTTTTTGGAGAAATAATCTACTGTCTTGGAAGACAATGGTCTTGCAGACTCATTTCTCATGAATTTCTACGTTTCTATTGATGTCTTAGATCTATGGTGTTGGGCAGTTGTCCTTTCTTATGCTTCATTTTATATAATTCCTGTGCATTGAATGAACTGTTGTTTCTTTTGGTGTATTATTATTGGTAAAGGGGGGAAATATGGTGCTATTTTCAAGAAAATTGGACAGAAATCATTGAATGAGCAAAATTCTGAGTTCTGTCTGTGTTTTTTATTAGTCACTGTTTATAAAAGCAGAGCCACTTCTATCATGTCATTGAGCAACATTTTGTATTCAAAGTACAGAAATTACCTTCCATCTACAAGACTCTTCTTAACTTTTAAATTGTTAGAATGCTGACTCCATCACCTTTCAACTACTTGTGTGTCATTCTGATGTTGTTTTACATGATATGTAGAATCAAGCGGCAAAATGAAGGTGTATCATGGTTATTTGGCCAGTTCTTATCATACAGCAATCATTTCTGGGTTTTCTCTGATTTCATCCTATTTGGAAAGTGTGGCATCATCAGGGAATAGGGTAACGCTCATTCTCTTTTTTTTGTGGAATATTTGGTAGATTTTTGCCCTCCACCTATTTAGATATCTGTAATTGCTGTTTTGCTCGTCTTCATAGGATGTTGAAAATTTATGGTTGCCAGTTTTAAGTATATTTGGTGGTCATTTGATGTGATTGTTGTGTATTGGGAATAGACCTACTTTAGCCAACTTTCAGATTTGGAGGTCTAATCTTTGTAGCATAATGTTTGTCTTTTTTCAAATCGTTGATGCTTATTTTCTTTGATGCACTGCACTACTGCTCATGTCAGAAGTCATCTTTCTCAGGTTAAAGCAGTTGTGATAGGTCTTGGTGCGGGCTTACTTCCTATGTTTCTTCATGGATGTATGCAATCTATGCAAATTGAGGTAATTCTTACGTTACCCTGTCAAAGACATGTTAAACTGTCTTTCAAAAGGAATTGCTTTGTTAGAAATTTTATTGAATCTTCTGATTGATTTTGAAGTTGACTTCACTTGATGGAAATAGTGCAATGGAATTTTTATGCACAGGGAGTGGAGCTAGATCCTGTTATGCTTAACCTTGCAAGAGACTATTTTGGTTTTACTGAAGATAAACGAATGAAGGTAACTGACTGTATCTCAGTGCATTTTTAGTTTGAAGTGATTAATCCTTTCCTGAAAAATTAGTACCATTGTCACTGAATAGCTTGTTTCCAATAATTATCAAATTGTTTTTGTTTCATCCTTAAACCTGGCTTCAATATAACTCAACTTGGGAAATATTCTTGATTCATAATTTGACCTTCATAGGCGTTTATGGTCAATGATGCCAAACCTTCCAATTATTGTCATTAGAGGTTGGATTGTTTGGTCTAATTAGGAAACCTGTGAGGCCCTGAATATTATCAAGCCTTAACTGAAAGTTTCTTATGAACTTTCTTAAACCCTCTTAGGTCAATTGTCTAACTACACAAATATTTATGTTATTATCAAGACGTCAGCCGTATAGGAAGTATCTTCAATGTCTTAGGTATAATAATAAAAGTTGGAAAAGATAGAATGAATATGGTAGGAAATTTATCTGTTTCACCTTTTCAAGAATGCATTTGTAAAAGAATTGTAAGATGACAGATATAATATATATTTTAAATAGAGCTTCAAATATTTTCGCCTTCCAATTTTTTAGGTACATATTGCTGATGGCATCCAGTTTGTCCGGGACTACAGAAACTTATTTTCAGCTGGCAATGAAGTGCTCCTTTCTTCCAACGGAAGTTGCAAACTTTCAGATGCTGAAAGCAGAAGTACCGCTATTGACATAATTATTGTTGATGTGGACTCTTCTGACTCAAGGTGAATTGCTCTATTAACGGCTACAACAATTGTTGTTGCAAAGCGGAAAGCTTTTAAATACATCTTTTAATCACCTCTGTTGTATTGTCTTTATAGCTCTGGACTGAGATGTCCTGCTGCTGGTTTTGTGGAAGATTCTTTTCTTCAAAACGTAAAAGATACTCTTTCCGAGCAAGGTCTCTTTGTTATTAATTTGGTCTCAAGGTCTCCTGCCATCAAGGATGCAGTTGTCTCAAGGATGAAAGAGGTGAGATTAAGAACATAAATACTCGCTAATCAAAGTTCATCTCTTGTTTCATGGTTCTATACTCTCTCTATAAATCTAATGTAAATATATTTAAAAGCTTCTTGTTACTATTTATTTCTATGTTGGTCCGACTCTTTTTTCCTTAAGTACCCATGTCCGACCTTTATCTTTACATGGATTCAAGGATATGACCCTCCTAGGAATGTTTACTGCATCCCATGTAGTCTAATGCTACTATTTATTTTTATAAATTTAACTTCGTTGATTGTTTTAACCATCGGGAACTTATTATGTGGATTTAAGAATTTAGAAAGCTAACAGTAGTTCTTGGATTAACTAATTTTTCGTTCTCCATGCTTACAACATTTATGTAGCATCGAACCATGCAAATCTCATTGCAATTTGGTTATGTTATGCTCATCATTCAGGTTTTTAGCCACTTATTTTGCATTCAGCTGGAGGGAGAGGTCAACCTAGTACTTTTCGGTCTTTGTTCGGAGTCTCACATTGAGGAGGATTGCATACCTGATGCTGCCCTTAAACTTGATAAATTGCTCAAGTCCGAACATCCCGAGATAAGCCAGAGCATCACAGATGCAGCAAAGAAGCTCAAACGTTTAAAGTGAAGACCGTTTGATAACAAAGTTTCCCCTTTAATGTATTCTCAAGTAACTCGAGAGCAAGCTTTTGCAGATTTTGAAGCAAATGGCATTGAAACTGGGTGACTGAAGATTGCGCCACAGAATGAGAAAAGTCCGAGGTGGGTTTTTATTTCCTTTCTTTGAATGGTATGCATTCTGCATCATCTCCAGTTTGGTTGCTCGATGTCTTAATACTTCTGTCTTGCATCGTTTTTGCATACATTTTAAGCATTACAGTCGGGGGCCCGAATTTGAAATATACCCTCTTCAATATGTAATAGTATTAACCTGTAAATCACACCACTGGGTGTACAAAATTCGACAGGATTTTTATTTGACTGACTTAATCGGTTCATTGAGATTTGAGACCATTGCCATGTTTTGTATTCCTTGAATAACTAGAGTGCTAGTATTGAAAAACATCCTAGAGGCTACAATGAGTATTTCATTCAATGGTGCGAATATTTATACACTTGGGAGAATTCTAGTACATAACCGATACCGGATTCATGTTTCTTCTCTGACTATTGACATTTTTTTCCCACTTAAACGAGGGTCCATTTTCTTCAGTGGTAGAATGTTAGTTCCCTGTCTTGTGACTGCCTTAGAACTGGAAGGACATGAAAATGTTAATATTTTAAATTGCAAGGAAGTTCCCATGATGGCAACAAACAACTGCTGTGGGTGTAATCTATATGATTTGAGATATAATCTGTATATGTTTATAAACTTTATAAATGTACACTAACATATATATATATATATATATATATTAAATGAACTAACATGAGTTCGATTTTATTTGATAGTGAGGATGGAAATGAAGGAAGAAGGAAACTAACATGCCTAAGATCAAGCTTGTAATATGATTCATATAATACTAAATTAATAAAATTAAAATTTATTTAAATTTGAAAGTCTTATCATGCACAATTTATGATGTATGGATGTTCAGTATGGGTTATGTTTGAACCAATGGTTTGTACTTGTGAATGTACTTTGTAATGGTAAACTTTCAAATTGAGGTTTTCTGTTTTGGATCGGGTTTTAAGAATGATATTATTATATTATATATATTTTAATTTCTATTTTTTTGTATAAAAAGTATGGATATTTATCCAATTCATGAGTCAATTTCACTTCATTTACTCTAGTTTTGAAAAAATACAATCTTGGGGCTTTATCGAGACTAAGCCTAGCGATTTTATACTAGTAAAATATATAAATACTATACTTAGTCAAAAGAAAAAAAACAAAAATTATGGTCTTACAAAATGACAATTACTTAAATGCATTCATATTAAGAAGAAAATCAAATGGTCAGCAAGTCAACTGTATTTTAATTTCAATTTGCTCCACTCAATTTCTTGTTCATACGATTGTACTTGTTAAATAATGAAGTAGGTTCATGGGTGGACTTACGCAGTTTGGCTGACTTTAAGTAAACCAATAGCGTAGACTATTGACTTATATTAACAATGGGTAAATTGCAAGAGTAGTCACTCAACTATGCACTTCGTTTTATTTTGTTCACCGAGCTATTAATTTTTTTAATGTAATCACTCGAATTTTCAAAATTAAATATTTTTGTTACTCTCCATTAGTTTCTGTTAGCTAAGGGGCGGAAAGCTGATGTTGGTTTTATTATTATTATTGGTATAATAGCGAACTTAGTTCTTCAATGTTTAAACATTCTATCAATTTGATCATAAATCTAATTTTTTCATATGGAGATGAGATGGATTGGGGGGGGGGTGTATTGTCAAGAGTAAGAGAGGGTCTAATTGTTTCTTGATGTAATTTGTTTAATTTTTTAAATTTAGGATCAAATTGATAAAATGTATAAATATTGGAGGGCTGAATTTATTATTAAGCTAATTAAAAAAAAGCTCAAATAAACTTTTCGTCTCACACAAGAGCGATTAAAATATTTGATTTTGAAAAGTTAAGTAACTAAATCAAAAGAATAAAATTTTAGATGATCAAAATAGAACAAACTGCATAGTCCAGTGATTATTCTTATACTTGACCCATTAAAAGTCGATAATGACATTGTAAATCCCTTAATTAGACGTTTATGTTTTTTTACGAAGCAACCCTTATTTTCTTTTAAAGTATAATTTAAGTTACTAATTTATGTAAATTTTTTTGGGCACAGGCACTGAGTTAAAGATGGCAAATGCAATAGGGAGTTGTGATGTTTTTGGGCATAGCGGAGGTTGTGAAATCAATGAATGCTTCAATGCATGCAGGGCCAAGTTGGGACAAGATGCTCATGGATTTTGCTACACCATCAAAACTCCTAATGATACTTGCATGTGTCGTCATCCTTGTTAATTTATTTAAGAAAATTAATAATTAATTTCCCTTTAGGATTATTTTTGGGTTTTTATTTCTATAGTTGTGTTTATATTTTTGGTATCTAGTTTTTATCAAATAAATTTATGTTTCCATTTTATTTAGTCCATAATTGAATGGTTAAGGGTAAATTTATAATGAAGATCTCATAGGAATACAAAAGTTTATATAAAATTATGGTTAATGTTTAAATAAAATTAGTATTTACTTATAATTTTATTTTTATTTAATTTAATGAGGATGGATTATGTTATTATTCATTAATGGTGTATCAAAATTATATGCCATGAGTAGTACGAAGTGTAAAGCTGCTTGGACAACTTTATCGCAATTTATTTTCATGATTAAAATTGAATTTTCATACCACCTAGATGCCTTAAAAATAAGTCAAGCTTCCTTGATGGTCGGTTGTAGGGTAAATTTTGTTATTAGTTTTTATACATAATGGAAGTTTTGAATTTAGTTCTTTTAATTTTTAATCATCGTATTATTTTGATTTTATACTTTTGAATTTTAAAATTTTAGTTATGACCCAAGTAATACTAGTTAAATTCGTTTTAACTTTAATTACTAGTCTTGTACTATACGTATAATTGTAGATTTGGTTCATATTCTCCAATTGAATCATTCAAGTCTCTGTTCTTTTGAGTTTTGAAATTTCGGTCTTGATGCAAATGATAATTATTAATCTATTAATTGGGTTTTAGTGAGTAATATGTGGAAATAATAAGCTAACATAACATTACACATATGATAATATGTTTAGTACGTCAAATTTCAACAATAGCAGAACTTAATAAATTCAACATTTATCGTTTGGTGAGAACTAAAATTTTAAAAATTGAAAAATACAAAGGCTAAAAGTAATCAAGTTTAAGAACAATGATTAAATCCACAACTTCTGCAAAATAAAAGGATTAATAGTAGAATTTCTCGAAAACAAAACCCTAAAAGTTTTCTGCATCGGTGGGCATCCGATATCGACACAATGGACAGAGATGACTATTATTGAGCCACTTCTCGATACAATCTTCATGAAAGATATGAGAACATGGCATGCAAGCTACGACTTCTACCAATTTTTCCATACAAATCACGCACTTGAAACCATCGCCATCGCCATCACCTTCACCAATCTTCGCTTTTGTTAAAGCTTGGATCGATTCTTTCGTCGCAGGAATGAGCTTCGGATCTTCTCGCATTGACAATTCCATTGCTGCTGTTGCCGCTATCTCGTCATCTCCCCTCATCACGATCCTTTTAACTCGAAAAATTATCATTACCATGTTGTCAAATCCGTTCTTGTTCTCTTTCTCTAAAATCAACTTTCCGTCGGAGAAAGCAATATCCAATATCCTCTCGAGGCTGCCTTGATCGACCCATCCGGCTTCAAGTAAACGACGGTTGAGGTAATTACGGTGTCCATTGGAGCCGAATACGAATTCTGGAAAAACGAATTGATCCTGGTAATCCCCTTGCCAATCATCCTCGAGAAACGTACGAATTTGAAGCATAAATCCGATTTTTGATAAGTGACGATCCTTGTTTGGAGTTAGACAATGATGTACTGTCAATTGAAATTGTGGTTGCCTACTCGCCATTGATCAACACTGGTATTTTCTTCAAAAACAAATGGCTGTTTTGATTGAGGAAAAACTTTCTTAACCCTAATTTCGCTTGATTGAAAACAAATCTAGTAAATTGAATTAAGATTACATGTATATATTAGCAAAACTTGAGCTTATAGATTTGGATAAGGTGAATTTCTATTCGGGATGGCCTAATTTAAAATATTATAAATAAAAATTTATGATGTAAAATTCGCTACTGAAATTGATCCGACCTAGAAATGGTTATGGTCAAGTTTGGGTCGGGTTGATATAGAATTTTAGATATATATATTTTTGGTTTGGGCTCAATCCTATTTAAAAAATAAGTCTAAATTTTTTCAAACTCGATTCATATTAAAAATATTAAACTCGAGTCTAATTTGGCCCGCCCATAATAAATTTTTTAGATTATATTTTTTATATAATTCATCAAATATACTAAACATATTAAAATCAATGTTTTTCAATAAATTGAAAAAAATTATAAGTATAAGCATATGTGATTTAGGTTGGACTGAGCCTAGACAAAAAAAATTTACTGAAGGCATAGCCTATTTAAAAAAATGGGTCTTATTTTTTTTACCCAAATACTCATTTTTCAAGTGAGTTTTTGAGCGTAAATGAATGACCCAACTCATGATCAAGTCTAATCCGATCTAATTCGAATGAGTATGATTATATAAGTAATTTATAAAAATTTAAACTTGGCACACCTCACATCATCACCTACATTTGGATTTAACCCAATAAATAATTCATGCAATTACTTTTAAAAGGAATACAAATAAATTTTGATATTTGTATTTTTTCCTTTTCTATTTTAGGTTAAGATTATTTTTAAGCATGTTCTTTTACTAGCATTGGTGAAGGATTTTTTTAAATTGACATATGTAAATGTTTTTCTTTTTATCTCACACGTAGAACTATTTTTTTTGTTATCCATTTTATGAACAGTAAAAGAAATTCATTGAAAATTTTAACATGCATAGTAGTGCCAAAATTTAAATTATGTAATTGGAAAAGAAAAATTATAAATATCAATATATAAAAGGAAGGTTCACAGGTTCTTTCTTCTATTGATACGGGCACCTCTTATGGTGTTTTTTCATTATAGATTAGTGGTTAAATTTCAATTTTAATCTCTAATATATCTAAATTTGTGATTTAATTTCTATATTTATTGTTAACTTTTTATTAAAATATTACATGATTATATATAATTTGAATGCTTTAAGAGTTTTGGAGATTGACATGTAACTTTTCATTTCTTTTGAGTTTACTTATATAGTTTTCTTAAGAACGCAGCAACGAAAAGGAATATTTTATTTTGATGAGTTCGAATTTACGTTTTAAGAAAAAAAATCATAATCAATATTTTTAACATTATTTTTATTATCATATGACTATCAAGTAAATATATTTTTAATTTTAAAATATCACTCCAGGAAATTTAATATAAGAAGAGCGTTAAGAGTTATTGTTTCATCATGTACTTAACACCTTTACCATTTGTAACATTGCTATTAATCATGACTAAAGGTAGTTATGGGTCAAAATAATTCACAGTTCAAAACATTTTAAAATCTCTTACCTAAACCATTTTACTATAACAAAAATAATGAAATATTAAAAGTGTTTTATATTTGAATTCAGATAACAAATATCTGTTTTATTTAAAAAATTAATTAAAATTGGATCAAATTAAAATTCATCTTATCCAACTCCCAACTGAGCTAAGGACAGGTCTAACAGTAGCATCTCTGCTTTACTTTTCTTTTTCCACCACACAAATCATCATCTCAATGACAAATTTCAGCAAGCATTACCACTGTATCCCACCCCCTAGATTTCCCACTCTATTTGAGGACTCAGCCAAGTTTGCTTTAATCAAAGTGAGAAGAATGTGAAATCAGGGCATCCAAAACAAAACCAATACTCCAAAATCCACAAGCCATTCTCATTTTTGAAAGATTACTTGCACACACATTCTGAAAGGGAGCAACTTTTGGGAAGTTAACTACTGGGAAGGAAAGAGAACAAGCTCTACATTAGTTAATCTCTTCCAAACCCCAAAAACAAAAGACACAGAAAAAGACTAAAACAACAGTATCCACATCAAATATGAATATGTGCCCAACATGAGTATGCTAAATTCTTTTTTATGTTCTTTAATATAGTTGGAGGATCCTGGGGAGGATAATAACCATGTATGAATATGTTCTGAACATAAGTACTAAACATGAATGCTTTAGGAAAAGTGAAAAGCGGAGCAACCTAGAGAAATATACTTATAAGCTTTTAGAAAGCACATGTAGGTGCTAAATAAATGAACTCTGTTTAGGGTTTTAGTTAATGAGGAACATAGCACATGGTTACTTACAAGTGTATCTGAAAAAAATTGTAGTCAAGGTTATAACCTGGATGCTTAATTAGCATCCAGAGACCCAAGTTCAGTTATTAGTTTCCAAAATCAGAATGAATGCAATTAAAGCAATCCGATGAGTTTCTTCAGCCGATAAAGAGTAAGAAATGGATGTAACATAGAAACTGCATCCATAGCCATAACCAGAGTGCAAGACAAAAGAACAGCGCATATGTTCAACATATGAACCTAATGGTTGAAGAGCTTGATAATGTGAAAAGCAAGAGCTAGATTAATAGTTTCAGAAATCCTGGGATGCAAGCAAGTGAAGCAATCCCATTAAGTTTGTTTAGCTGATGAAGAGTAATAAATAGATGAACACAAAACAACGCATATGTTCAACAGATGAATCTAATGGTCGAAGCAAGAACTTTGTGACGGTGGTCATGTAATATCAAGTATTCATAGTCAAGCAAGAATTGAATTAGTAGTTTCTCAAAGCAATTGAAGCAACCCATTAATTTTGTTAGCTAAAAGAACAATCAAAGGGTCTTAAACAAATCAACTACAGAACAATGCACACCAGTTCAACAGATGAATCTAAATGCAGAAAAATGCACAAACAATGACCGATTAATTCAATTTTAGCCTATAAAATTACTTAAGCGTCAGAATTGGTTGAAACCCCATACCAGAATCATCGAGTTAAATTCTACAAAAATTGTATGAAAATACAATACATTAGTAATTCAACAGCAAGAGAACCTCATTTACAGTAACGATCGGCTTTCTTCTTAACACGATCATCGAGGGCTTGTTCCACTGATGTGGCTTTAGGGTTTTTAGGGTCGTAACCGAACTTCCTAGCCTCGACGGGGAACAGCTCCTCGTACTTCATCTTTTTAGCAGCGTCGATGGTGTAGATATCCGCTCCACCAGATTCAGAACCTTCGACGGAAACGGTGGAGGCGTCGAGGGTAGGCTGAGTATCATCTTCGGCGATCTTTTTCTTCTTGTGCTTCTTCTTGCTTTTGTCGATTGATTTGCGAGTCGCTAAGCTTCCTCCTTTGAAGGTTAATCTACCTCCTTTCACTTTCTCGTATGCATCCGACATCCTTTTGCTATGAATCAGCTTCTTCTCTTCTTTCTGTATGATTGATTTTCTGGGATTTACCTGCAATTCGGTGTGGATTCCTTTTCCTTCAATTTAGGGTTTTGAATGCCCCCAATCGAATTAGGAATCCTTTTAATTGTTTTGGATTTGCCAATCCGTGGCCCGTACGCGCTCATCTAATAATAATATCACAAGGATAGTGAAATTAGTTTCGAAAAAGGAAAAAGGATGATTATTTAATATATTGATAGTAAAAAGGATAATATGTATATTTAAATTATTAAAAAATTAAAAATAAATCAAAATATATGGTAAAATTTCAATTTTGTTTGGGATTAAATTTTTTTTATTGTTTGTGTACCAGATAATTATCCAAATTAAAAATAGTTGTGATATTGAGATTAGTTAACCTAAGGTGAGTTTAAGTGTTAAAGGATCGACAATTATTAATTCAATGCTGGTGTTCTTAATGATTACTTTGGTTTCTATGTTCTGTTATGGCTAAATGCTTGATGTCTTCAAGTACCACTTTTGTGGTTTAGCCAAGAAAACAATAGCTGAATTATCGTAATACGTTTTTAATGGCTCAGAAATAGAATCAACAAGTTCAAGTTCTGATACAAAACTCTTCAATTATGCATTTTCTGAGGTTGCCTCAAAACAAGAAACGAGCTCAACCTCCATGGTAAAAGTAACAACCAAGGTCAGCTTTGTACTTTTCCAAGATATAGCTCCGATAACTAATATAAAAATACATATAGATGTTGATTTTTGTGAACCAACACACCCAGTGAAATCTGAGTTTAAGTAACCAACTACCTTTAAGTTGTTAGTTCATCCATACATAAACATGTATCCTTGTTCCCTTTAAAGTACCTTATTACTTTCTTTGCAACTTTTTAGTAGTTTAAACTTGGATTACTTATCTTCTTAACATTTCAACATAAAATGCATTATCGGGTTTAGTACAAGCCTAAGCATATATTAGGTTGCAACAACAAAAACATATGAAATGTTTTGCATTTATTCCATTTGAAGCTCAAGTTGAACTTGCCACCCTTTATAATGGGTGCTACACTAAGTGAACAATCCCGGCCTTCATCTGAAATATCTCAAAAACCTTATCGATATACGTTTTTCTAAATAGACCCACAAGATTTTTAAATTTGTTTTTAAGGATCATAATGTCAATAACATAAGATACCCCACCCATATCTTTCATATCAAAATTCTTAGAGAAAAATTGTTTCACTTCATATAACAAACTCTTATCATTGGTAACAAGTAAAATGCCACCCGCATACAAAACAAGGAAACAAATTTTACTCCCACTAACCTTCTAGTATATGGATTGATATATGATGTTTTTCACAAAACCTAATGAAGAAATGACATCATGGAATTTTAAATGCCATTGGTGAGAGACTTGTTTGAATACATATATAAATTTATAATCTTGCATATCAATTGCTTACCATTACTTGAAAACCTTTTTAATTGTAAACATTCTCCTAAAGATCTTCATAGAGAAATTTCATTTTCACATCCATTAAGTCAAAATGGGCGACCAATGCCATTATAGTACAAAGATAATCTTTTCCAAATGGGGGAGAACATATCTTTGTGTAGTCTATTTCTTTTCTTTGAGTGAATCTTTTAATAACGAGTGTTGTTTTATATTTCTCAATATTGCTTAAAGAGTTCTTTTTATTTTAAAGACCCATTTACATGGCCTTTGCACTTTTAGGCAATTTAACTAGATCCCATATGTAATTAGATGCCATAAAATTTATTTATTCTTTTATGGCATTGCGCCACAACTCATATTATCTACAACTCATGGCTTGTGAAAATGTTTCAGGATCATTTTCAGCTCCAATGTTATGGTTAAATTCTTGTAGATGCATAATATCATCACCATATATTGCTAATTTTTTAGTCCTAGTTGATCTTTATAATTTTGTATTAATATTTTCTTGGACATATTCTACGATTGGTTGTTCAATAGTTTATGGTAATTTTTGAATAACATGATCTATTGGATTGCCACCAACAACTTGTAGGAGCTCAATGATTGGTTGTCTAAGAATTGTTTGTATTTGAGGAGTGTTGTGAATAACAACCAAACTTTCACTTGTGGCGCGAGTTATTTGTAGTGTAAGATGTGTTCGGTGAATCAAATAGAATGATTAGTTCAAATTATAGTCTACCATACATGTTTGATTAACTTTTACATGTTTTTACTAAGTGAATGTTCAATTGTAAGACATTCATCTATACAATTGATTTCAAAAATTATCAAAATCTAGAATATATTGAAAATAAGGAAGATTGTTGGAATATTTTCAAAACATATATAATTTTCTAATGGCTACAAATGAAATGTGAATAGCAAAAAAGTTGGAACTTTTGGCCAAAAGTTGTCACTTTACATGGTGATAAGTTATGCCTTTTGAATACAAAAAGTTATATCACTTAATTGAATAGTTATGTCTTTTTAAAAAACGTGTTCATCCATAGAATGTATCTATTGGATAGTTATGTTTATATACTGAGACATTATAACTGTAACACCCTAAACCCAACCTAAACATCCAGACTAAGTCCAGAGAGTTACAATATCGATTCTAAAATCTCACAGTTATAATGCAATAAAACTAAACCCTTCATCACATAATATCCACCATATTAATAATTAAGTAAGTATGCAATCTTCCCAAACATCATATTGTTATAGAATACCGAAAGCTCTTGATAGTAGTATTTAAACGAAAGGTAAAAGCTTGACCGAGTTCCTATCGTGCCGACTTGTTCAAGTTTGAGAACCACCTGAAATCCAATTGATAAATAAATGAGTTGTGAATTCAGTGTGTAAAGATATTCATTCAATTGAAATACATTAATGAAAGATAATTCTCGAATTACAAGATTCGATTAAGCAACAGAAGGTTTTTCAGTTCATATATAGAATAGATTAGTTATAGAAGCGGAAACAGTTTCAGTTTCATTTACAGAACAGATCAGATTCCTATGCAGGAATTCCTACCCCTAATCGCTACACACCATCTTCGGCCATCGTAACACACCGTTAAGGGCGTTAAAGGCCCAACCAACCCTACACACCATAGAGTGTCTGTCTGACACGATTACAGATACGCAGCTTACCTGCTAAATCGAAATGCAACAAAGTACCAGATTTAGAATCATCCGCATTGTGGCTTAGCCACTAATTCAAAGCAGAGTACTTCCTTCTTCACAATATCCCAACCCATGCAAATGCAGTTTACACATATCCACAACATGCACAGTCATTCCAGATTATTCCACAATTAAATAGTATAGTTCAATATCAGAATACTATCACAGAACACACATACAGTTATGTTATTCACGTGTCAGTCACAGAGCATCAGAGAGTTCTTATACAACCAGATTCAAAACATTCATACATTGAGGAGACCAATATTAGTGTTGGACAACACTCACATCCTCAAAAATAGGATTCAAACCTTATTTTTATGTCACACAGCCTGGACACACACTCATATCCTTGCCAGTGTAAGCCACACGGCCTAAACATATGCCTGTGTGGTTCCAAAATGTAAACAATGAGTTACACAACTTGGACACACACCCGTGTCCTTGCTCGTGTGCCTCACACAGCCTGGACATACGCTCGTGTTTGTTGCCTGTGTGAACCCTGTGCTAACATGGCCACGCATGGCCTGGACACATGCCCAAATGTTTAACCAGTGAAACAACAAGCACATTCCTGACACAAATTTACACAGAATTGCACTTAACTATATAACGCATGGATAGAGATTGTTTTAAAAATAAAAAAACTTTTAATGATGCGGCTAGAACTCCAAACCTTAACACAATAGTAGAACACAAAACCATAGATACATAAATTAATTACTACAAAGTTTCACAATTACAAAAATTTCTATAAATAAAAATGAATTTTCATTTGCAAGGCATACAAAATAAAATATACAAAATTAAGTTCTTTGTGTTCTAGCTCAATCTTCTAATATTTCTAAATTATTCTATAAAGAATTAGCGCAAAAATTCTCCATTTGAATATTGTATTCGAAAATTTTTGAAGTTAAACTCAAATAATATGCGAAAATAGTTGTCCATTTATTCAATCTTTAATGGTGGTTATATAAATAGGCCAAACTTTAAGCACTGTTACACATAATATATCAAATTATTAATTTGATCTGGGTGGCCCCAAATCAAAATCATTACTACAAATACATAATTCTGCAATTCAAGTACTATCAGATGATCATTAATTCATGCTAACATTATTTAACTCCTTCAATTCCATCTCCTGTTATGTTCTTATTTTGTTTTTGTTTTTGATATGAAACATCTTAATGGTTCTTGCCATGGCTCAGACAGGTACATTGCCAACAGATGCCTGCTGCTGTCCCTTGTCTTCTTCGTTTTCACCCGTTATCTCCTCCAATGATCTCCCCTTAGGTTCAGGCACCAAAAGAGTGAAAAGCATGCCCAGACAGTTGACTGCACCAAGCACCAGCAGTGCATTTTTAACTCCGATACCTGTATGGTAACCTTTATCAACCTTATCAGGATGTGTGCTTTGTGCAGCATACAAGAATCCGAATGAGCCTACAATGGCCCCAGCTTTTCCGGCCGCTGCTGATATCCCGTGGCAGGTTGATCTCAGCCTGGCAGGGAAAATCTCGGCCGGCACAACGAAGGTTGTGGCATTGGGTCCGAAGTTCGCAAAGAAAAAGGTCAATGAATACATGATGAGGAAACCGGCGTTGTGAGTTTTCCAGTGTTGGTAAGGGATGGCAAGAGCAAACATGAACACAGACATGAAGAAGAAGCCCATCAATTGGATTACGAACCGGCCGATGTGATCAATGAATGCTACGGTAAACCAGTAGCCAGGGACCGTGCCACAAAGTGCGATTAGTGTTTGAGCCTTGGCAACACGATAAACCTCGTGAGTTGCACTCATGGTTTCAGCTTTCGGGAGCCACCCAATAGCACTGAAGATATCTTTTTGGAACAGATTGGAACTGTAAAAGGCAATGTCCAACAAGAACCAAGTTGAGGTTGTTCCAAGCAAGTGTAATCCATGGCGTTTGGCAAATTCCTTGCTGAATAGACCAAAAGAGTTGGATGGTTCTATCCCTATCTTATCCACCTTCTCTTGTTCCGCATTGAGATCCACCTGCAAGACCTTAGACATGTCTGCAGCTGCCTGTTTAGCATTTCGGGCTACCAGGGCGGTGTAACGAGCTGTTTCAGGCATCTTCATTCTCCAGTAGTAAGTGAGAAGAGCTGGAATTGCACCAAACATCAGTATGATCCGCCAAATATAGTCGGCTTGGGGTGCCGTTGAGTGTTCTTTGTCAACATTATATGGAAGGGCCTTGTAGGCATGATCAAATGCAGCTGACACAATCAGAGCAACAATCCCACCTGTTAAAATTCCGAATCCTTGCATTGCAAAAACCGCCGCAATAAACGCTCCGCGAGTCTTCTTGTTGGCATATTCAGACATGATTGTGGCTGACAAGGGATAATCACCACCGATTCCAAAACCAAGCCAAAACCTGAAGAAACAAAGGGTTGCCATTACACCATGTGGAGACTTTCCGAAGGAAAGTCCAGAGGCAATGGAACAGATCACCATGAGCATCAAGGTGAGTCCATAAACTCGTTTTCGGCCTAATTTATCACCGAGCCAACCAAAGAAAAGCTGTCCAGCTAAAGTTCCGCAAAAGGCCACACCATTAACAGCAGCTGCAATACGAGGAGGCAAAGTTCCAGGCTTTTCAGAAAGTGCATCGAAGTAGTAAATACGACCGAGCAATTTTGTGATAAGAGAGATGCTAAAAAGGTCATAAGCGTCAGTGAAGAAACCCATTCCAGCAATCACAATTGCAGTGAAATGGTACCATTGTGTCTTTGCTGCATCCAACGCATTAAGAACTCCAAGCTGATTTTCCATTTCTGTGTTTTTTTACCTGAAACCAGATCAAATAAGAAATTAACAAAACATAAGAATTCTGGGTTTTCTCTGAATAAACAATCCCATGTCAAATAAAAATGAAAAAAGCCCCAAGTTGAACAACCATGAAAACAAACTGTTTTGGCTTTTCATTTTAGGATGTGAACATCATTTTTCACATGCAGCGGTCTTTAGTAGTTCATTTTATTACATAAATTCTTAAAGTTTCAGAATTTCCTGACCTTTAGAAGACAAATACCTGTTTCTAGGCACAGGCAAAAGGGAAAACAGGGCCCGAGTTTGTAAGGTGATTGAGTTGTGAGTTGATTGGTGAAGGAGAAGTCTAAGGTATTTAAATACATATAATCTCTTAAATCCCCAAGAATGAGCTTTGGGCATCAAATGGCATATACCCTTTTCGTTCCTTTCATTATTACCAAGAAAGTAAATAGAATTTGACAACAATGGCGTTGCTGTTTCTTCTGTATAATGTCTTTATATTACCCATTTTTCAGTTCAACACGGCAACAATCCTAGACAATGTCAAAACCAAAAGGGACAGCTTAATTTTAACACTGATTCGTGGGTGTTTTTTTTTCCCCTTTATTATTTCTTTATTTTATGTCAATTTATTAGTACATAATTAAATTTCTTCTATATATAGCTGGTGAAAGCGATTCGAAATATGGTTTAATTTTGCTTTCAGACCCTATACTTCTTGAGCATTTAAAATATAATCACTCTACTTTTATTTTCAATAATTTAATCTATCTACTTGTTTGATTTGAAAATTAAAATCTAAATGATAACCTATTAATGGATTTTCATTAAATTTAAATATGAAACATTTTAATCTTTAAATTTTGATTTAAAAATTAAAGTTCAATTGATAACATATATTTAGTTCATAGTATTACCAATTGAACTTTAATTATTAAATCAAAAAGTAATGAGATTAAATTATTGAAATTAAAAGTAAAGAGACTAAATTTTAAAGTCCAAAAATAAAGGGTTGGGGTATAATTAAACCTTCCAAATTGAACATGAAAGGAATGTATTAAAATTTATATATGGTGTAGGTTAAACAATTAGATGAATTATAGAATATATTGCGACCATCGTATACCAATTTTATCCATAAAAACAAAACATAAAGTACAAAATCATAGATATATGATTACAAAAGTTTAAATACATATATCTATTTAACTTTGATGGGAAATACCAAGCAAGTTCTTAGGAAACAGCTAAATGAATCAAGTCATTTTGCTCCCCTAAGATGGAAAATCTAGTCCACCTGATTGACCTAATTACTTCTGATGGTTTTTTTGGGGGTTAAATGATGCTATTAGTCCCTGAACTTTGTATAAGTTATAGGTTTAGACTCTAATTTTGTAGAAGTTAAAATTGTTTGGTTAATTTTTTATGCTTGTCCTTGTACTGTGCCTAAGGTTGAGTTGGATCATTATTAGTCCCTATTTTTTATAATTTTTTTGAAATTTCTGTCTTGATATAAATGACATCAAATTTAAATTCATAATTGACTTTTTTATAACTAATACATGGAAATAGCAAGTGACGTGATATTATATATACGATAATATGTTGTTACATCAAATTTTGGAAATAGCAAAATTTTTGCTTAGGATTGAAATTTTAAAATTCATAAAGTACAAGGACTAAAAATGACCAAATTAAAGTACAAAGACTAAATCTACAATTTATGCATAGTATAGGGATTGATGACAGAATTTAATAATTTTCTATTGAGATTAAGTAGGGTTTGAACTAAAATTTGAGTCGAGCTAGATTAGATCTCTAAATGGGGTACAAAGCTCTCCTAAAATTATCTTCTTCACCCACAAGGCTTGAACCCGAGACTTGAATTAAGGGGCATTGAATTCCTTAGCAATTGCTTCTTTAAGGACATATAGTTAATTATTATTTATTATTCACCACTGAGAATTACAAAAACTATGATATAGTTCTTTTCAAACCTTTGTAATTATATGCTTTAATCTGGCAATTGTATACAAGGGTTTGTCTACTTAGACCTTATCTTGACAGTGCATATTGTATTGACCAGGAAAACAGGACTTGGACAAAAATAATAATTTTTTTGAGGTTGTCAAGGCATACATAGACCCACGAACACAAGAAATTAGAGACAACAATATTGGGATTAATTTATATTTTGAGATTATCAAAGTTGATTTAGGCATATGAATACAAAAGAAATGAGAGGGGCATTAAAGTTTGGACTTCATATAACATTGTTTTATTAGGTGGAGGATTAATTGATAAATTAATGCCATAGGCCAATGATGAATCTAAAAATTATAGATAATAAACTGATAAAGGGTCGGTTTAATTGATCCATTTTCTTTTATAGGTTCAATTGATGAATTGTTTGTATTATTCAAGTGCTTTTGTTTTCGAATTTTACTTAACAATTTTGTATACCTCACTTGACTTGTCGGGTATGATACAAATTGCTACGGCTTGAACAATCAGTCCATTGTCAATATTTTTCAATGAAACTAAAAATGGTGGCAATCCCCCTCTAGAGATTGGGTATTGGTAGAAGTGAAAGTCCAAATTTTTCTTGAAAGTGATAAGTTTGAGAGTTAAAACACAATTTTATTAATATATTAATTTTGTAATCTTACAATTTGTAAAGGAGTTATAAAGCAATATCGGAATTCATCGATATATTTCTCGAAACAAACAAAAAGGAAACGAAAGCTGAAACATAAATCATGGATCAACTAAGTCCTCTTGGAGACTTGCTTAAGAGTAAGAAAGAGGAATCTCATGTAAATACCGTTGAATAAGGTTTGATCCTATTAATGGGGATTCCGTAAATATTCTCATTCCAAAAATAGAAAGTTCGAAACAATTGTGATTTTTTTGGAGATTGGATGCAATTACTAATTGATGATCTGGCATGTACAGAATGAAAACTTCATTCTCAATTCTACGAGAATTTTTATGAAAGACTTTCATTTGCTCCTCTTCGATGGAAGTTTTGTTTTCCCAGAATGTATTCTAATTTTTGGCCTAATTCTTCTTCTAATGATCGATTCAACCTCTGATAAAAAAGATATACCTTGGTTATATTTCATCTCTTCAACAAGTTTTGTAATGTGCATAACGGTCCTATTGTTCCGATGGAGAGAAGAACCTATGATTAGCTTTTCAGGAAATTTCTAAATGAACAATTTCAACGAAATCTTTCAATTTATTATTTTAGTATGTTCAACTCTATGTATTCCTCTATCCATAGAGTACATTGAAGGTACAAAAATGACTATAGTAGAGTTTTCGTTATTTATATTAACAACTACTCTAGGAGGAATGTTTTTATACGGTGCTAACGATTTAATAACTATAAAAGGTAGGGGGAAAATGGTGCTCTCTTGCCTAATTCCTTTCATCCTTGAATCCATCCACCATTGAGTTTGTTGACCCTCATTGCCTTCTCTAATTTTTTGTACAAATTTTTTTATGGGTTGTGTTAGAGTTGTGTGACCCAAATTCTAAGAGATTGCTTACAAGTCAAGTTAAACAAAATATATCTTCTTTCTAGAAGATTTAGTATTTATGAGTATAATATATTTAACATTTATTAACATAATATATTTGACTTTGATTAGAATTAAGTTTTTTTTAACCTATAAATAAATGTAGTCGAAATTCCTCTTGTAATCATTCGAATTCGACACAGTGAATTTTCTTCTCCTCTACCCGTGGTTTTTTTCCCGAAAGGGTTTCCATGTAAAAATCTATATGTTCTTTATTTTTATTTCTCTTTTCTTTATATCGTCATTACCGACGTTCTATTTTCACAGATTGAAATTTGGAATCAGCAAGAGACACATTAATGTATTTCTCGCATTTGTTAATCAGAAATTGGCACTCTCTCCTCCATAACAATCCCTTTTGACTAAAGTGCATCGTTGATCTCTTCAAGAATCTTCATTTTCCTTGTTTTTAATTATGAATCCTTATCCTCTTTAGTTATTTTTTGAGTTAGCCCATCACTATTTGCTCCATTAATTCTAAGGTCATTATATCTATTTTCATTCTTCAAGAGTTCAATCATGACCTAATTATGTATTAACACTCAAAGAATTTAGGTTACATAACATAAATAAATCCATGAATTATCATTATATAGTACTAGTGTATTAAGTGACACTTTATGTCTCATTTACATTTTTGCACCAAAGTGTACCCTCATTTACTTTTCTTGATGAGTCAACTCATCACTATCTTCTCCATTAATTTCTGGTAACTGGTAATTGCATCTCTCTTCTCCAGTTGCTTTTTATTTTTCTCTTTCTTTTAAGTTTTTGACAAGCAATTATAACCAAACCGAACTTTTCTTTAGTTTTTAACAATCTCTTCAAGTCTTTAGTTTCCTTAATTTTAATTATCGACACTTATTCTCTTCAATTTTTCTTTTGAGTCAATCCATCACTCTCTTCTTTATTAATTTCTGAGACATTATATCTATTTTTATTCTTCAAGAATTCACTCATGGATTAAAAAGCCCATAAATTATCACCATTTCACTTATCATTGGTTCTTAATTTTTTGATAATAAAATAACGTAATAATTACAACCTAGCAGAAGTAACATTTGAAGTTGAAGATAAAGACTTTATTTTTAACGAATCTAATCAGCAGCTTTAGTAGGGGACTTGAAATACTTGTGGACTCATATGACAAATCCTTCATAATTTTTAAAATTAATTATTTAATTTTTAAAATTTTGTTAAACTAAATATTGAATAAATTTGTAAACAAGATATATACCCTTTATAAACTTAAACATTAATTATTTAATTATATTTTTATTACAATAAAATAAAATTAAATATTCAATTCTATTTTATCACAGTAAAACATTAATTTTTAATTAACATTAGCATTAAAGTTCTTATAAATTAAAATTCCTTAATCTATTATTTTATTACATTAAACATTTTTTATTTTTATTTTCTATTTACATTAATATATATTTTGATTACTTCACGTGCAACCTGAGTTAAGAAATATAATAATAACTAAAATATTTAACTAAATATTATAATTATCATGAAAAATATTTAAATGGATAAAGAACATAAGTTCAATAAATAAATTAATTATACAATAAATAAATTAAAAACAAAACAATTTAACATTTAATTTAATAAGGAAAATATTTGATGTATTAGCAATAGAATTTTGGATTCCACAAGGAGGAATATGGTGATGACAAGTGTTCATAGAGTATATTAAAATATTAGAAAAATATGTAAAAGAAATGAAACACATGATAATTTTCAACTTTGCTTGTGTAATTAAAAAAACATCTTGACAAAGGTACCAAATATTAACCCTTTAATGAAATTATTTTATATTTTATTAATTAATTTAATAAAAATAATTAATAAAATAATTGATTAATAATTGAAAAAAATATTTGATTCAGATAAGTATTTTTAAAAATAGCTAATTTTAATTTAAACTTTAAAATAAAAAAATTAGTTGATATTCAATTTAATAAAATTATTTAGATAACAAATTTTATGTGGAATTTTATTTTAATAAATAATTAAGAAAATATAATTTAATAAGGATTTTAATAATACTGATAGTAAAAATAAAAAAGTCATTATTATTTGGTTTTCATTAAAAATTATTAAGGGCATAAAAGATATAAACGTTCACTATTTTATGTTTTAGAGTTAGTTCTTAATAATAATAATTTAATATATTGATGTAAATTTTTATCACAAGCGGGTGATTTTACCATATATTTTATTTATTTTAAAAATTTTAAACATAATTTAAGGACACGTAAAAAAATCACAACCTGAATTAAAAAAATTCTTATAATAATAATGTATAGTCTCTATATGGAATATAAAATATAATAAAATCATATAAATATGAATAATATATGTACCTAAAATATATTAAATATTAAGGAATTATATATACAAAAAATATGTTTATAAATAATTTATAAATATATATTTTAAAAACAATATTATACTATTACTTCAATTCCTTGTCCTTGTTATGGTCTTATTCAGTTTATGATCTTAAACATC
Source organism: Gossypium raimondii (assembly GCF_025698545.1). Taxonomy (NCBI): domain Eukaryota; kingdom Viridiplantae; phylum Streptophyta; class Magnoliopsida; order Malvales; family Malvaceae; genus Gossypium; species Gossypium raimondii. Next base: position 2,666,305 of record NC_068567.1, on the reverse strand, counting down.
CTAGTTGAACTTGCTATAGCTCAGACTGGAACTTTTTCAACAGAAAATCTCTGCTCATACCCGTTATCTTCTTCATTTTCACCTGTTATATCTTCCAATGATCTCCCCATGGTTTCAGGTACTAAAAGAGTGAAAAGCATGCCCAGACAGTTGACTGCACCAAGCACGATCAGTGCATTTTTAACTCCGATACCAGTATGGTAACCTTTATCAACCTTATCATGATTTGTGCTTTGTGCAGCATACAAGAACCCTAATGAGCCTACAATGGCACCAGCTTTTCCGGCCGCTGCTGATATCCCGTGGCAGGTTGATCTCAGCCTGGCAGGGAAAATTTCAGCCGGCACGATGAATGTGGTGGCGTTGGGTCCGAAGTTGGCGAAGAAGAAGGTCAATGAATACATGATGAGGAAACCTGTGTTGTGAGTTTTCCAGTATGGGTAAGGGATGGCAAGAGCAAACATGAATACAGACATGAAGAAGAAGCCCATCAGTTGGATTGCGAACCGGCCAAGGTGTTCAATGAAAGCCACCGTAAACCAGTATCCAGGAACCGTGCCGCAGAGTGCAATAAGTGTTTGAGCCTTGGCAATTTGGTAAACCTCTTTAGTTGCACTCATGGTTTCCGCTTTAGGGAGCCAACCAATTGCACTGAAGATATCTTTTTGGAACAGATTGGAACTGTAAAAGGCAATGTCCAACAAGAACCAAGTTGAGGTTGTTCCAAGCAAGTGTAATCCATGGCGTTTGGCAAATTCCTTGCTGAATAGACCAAATTGTTCTCTCCCTATCTTATCCACCTTCTCTTGTTCCGCATTGAGTTCCACCTGCAAGACCTTAGACATGTCTGCAGCTGCCTGTTTAGCATTTCGGGCTACAAGGGCGGTGTAACGAGCTGTTTCAGGCATCTTCATTCGCCAGTAGTAAGTGAGAAGAGCTGGAATTGCACCAAACATCAGTATGATCCGCCAAATATAGTCGGCTTGGGGTGCCGTTGAGTGTTCTCTGTCAACATTATATGGAAGGGCCTTGTAGGCATGATCAAATGCAGCTGACACAATCAGAGCAACAATCCCACCTGTTAAAATTCCGAATCCTTGCATTGCAAACACCGCCGCAATAAACGCTCCGCGAGTCTTCTTGTTGGCATATTCAGACATGATTGTGGCTGACAAGGGATAATCACCACCGATTCCAAAACCAAGCCAAAACCTGAAGAAGCAAAGGGTTGCCATTACACCATCTGGGGACTTTCCAAAGGAAAGTCCGGAGGTAATGGAACAGATCACCATGAGCATCAAGGTGAGTCCATAAACTCGTTTTCGGCCTAATTTATCACCGAGCCAACCAAAGAAAAGCTGTCCAGCCAAAGTTCCGCAAAAGGCCACACCATTAACAGCAGCTGCAATACGAAGAGGCAAAGTTCCAGGCTTTTTAGAAAGTGCATCGAAGTAGTAAATACGACCGAGCAATTTTGTGATAAGAGAGATGCTAAAAAGGTCATAAGCGTCAGTGAAGAAACCCATTCCAGCAATCACAATTGCAGTGAAATGGTACCATTGTGTCTTTGCTGCATCTAACGCATTAAGAACTCCAAGCTGGTTTGCCATTGCTGTCTTTTTTACCTGAAACAAGATCAAATAAGAAATTAACAAAACATATATAGGAATTCTGGGTTTTTTCAGATTAAAATATCCCATGTCCCAAACTGTTTCAGCTTTTCATCTGGGATGATTACTGGAACATCATTTTTCACATGCAGCACTCTTAATTTGTTGTTCATCGTATTATATAAATTCTTAAAGATTCAGAATTGCCTAACCTTTTGAAGCCGAAGATGGGGACCTAGCTAGTTTTAGGCATAAGGGAGAAACATGCCTGAGTTTGTAAGGTGATTGAGTTGTGTGATTCATTGGTGATCAAAACCAAAGGTATTTAAATATTAAGTCCCCAAGAATGAGCTTTGGGTATCAAATGGCATATACCTTTTTCATTCCTTTCATTATTAACAAGAAAATCAATGGAATTTGACAACAATGGCGTTGCTATTTATTCAGTATATATATCAATACAATAATTCGTCTCGTTACATTGCCCATTTTCAGCTCAACACGAAAACTATCCTAGATGATATCAAAGACAAAAGGGACAGCTTAATAATTTTAACACTGATTTGACGTGTTGCTTTCTTTATTATTTCTTTATTTTATGTCAAGTTACGGGTACATAACTAAATCAAGTAAATTGCAAAATTAATTATAGTTAGTATTTTCTTTTTCGTTTTTCGCTCAATTACTCTTAGCTTATTTCGGTTAAATGATTAACGATGATGCTCACTTGTTATTTTTTTTATTTTCCATCTAACTAAATTATATTTATTAAAGTCCTCGTGTAATGGTAATTTAGTAAAACTAGTTAACTTTTTCTTTTACGATGTAAATATTAGGGGTGTTCACAGTTCAGTTAAAAATAATTTAACTGACAGAATTGATCTAATTGGATTAACCGGTCGATGGCAGAATTAGTTTGGTCAGAGGTCAATTAATGATATTTTGGAATTTCGGTTTTCAGGTAATTCGGTTCGAATCGAGTAATTAACCGAATTAACCTATTAATCGAAATATTTATTATTTTCAAGACTTATGTAGTGTTTCTAATATCTTATTTGTTGTTTTCACCTCCATTTAAAGTTTTTTGAAATATGAAATAAAAGAAAACGAACATTAGCAATGTATTTTTTTTATAAGTTTTATACTTATTTTAACCAAAAGACAAAAACATATAAATTTCTAATTAAATTAACTGAAATATTTTAGTTCGGTTAATGTATTTAAAATTTTTTTTGACTCGATTAACGATTAAAAATTTTTACATTTCAGATAATTCGATTAATAATAAGTCGATTCGAGTATTAACAAAATCCACTTAACACTCCTAATAAAATCGCAGGGCAAAAGGTACTTTCAAGGTGGAAAAATGCAGGCCAAAAGGACGGACAAAAAACAAGAAATCAAGAAGAGTATAGCAGATCAAGGTTGAGAAATCAATAAGAAATCATGAAGCTAAAAATTAGGACATTTGATAATCTTAGAGTTTAGTTTCGGTTGTTTTATGTTTTAAGAATGCTTTTATTATTTCCTTTTCTTTTAAATGGTTATATATATATATATTCTTATGATTATTTATAGTATTTCTTTTATATTTTTATTAATACATTATTTATAGTATTTCTTTTTATTTTTTATTAATAAAAATATGGATTTATTTAATTCTTTGGTAAACTCGATGATTAAGACACTTGTTTTGTAAATTCTGATACAACACATTCTATCCCTAAGATAGAAGTAGTGCAAAATTAATCTAAGGCTCTGGAAGCTACGATAATATTATTCCAAGAAGAAGTTATTGATGTTCGTTGAAATGGATGTCCATTGAGACTAAAATGAAAAAAATATTGAATATCTACAAATCATAACAATTTATCTGAAAAGAAAAATGACTTGAAAAATTATATGTTGCGTCTTTTTATAGACATTTATTAAAGAACTAGGACTAGAAGATTCTTTAATTTAAAGAATTCTATTAGTTGTTTGTTCTCAATGAAAATTGATTATAAAAACTCACTAGGTAAAGTTGAAATTGGATGTCTTGCATTTATGAAATGAATATGGATTTTGATAGATGCATCTACATGATAATCTCATGTGTTATCAATTCGTAACTTGTTATTTGTGAGCTTGTTTGTTGAAAAAATATATTTTCTGATTATGTAATTAAGAAAATTCTTCTTGTTAATGTTAATGAGTTTATATCTTAAGCTTTTAATGATTGTTGTGTATAAATTAAAATAAAATTTGTAAAGCTTTTATTTATATGCAAAATGGTTTAGAGAAATTATTGATTGAATGTCTCCAGTTAATATTTAAACTATTATTTATGAGAACGAAAGTTCCTATTCCAACATAAGATTATGTTGATTTACATACTACAACACTTGCACATCAAGCCATTGAGTAATAATAAATACTTCCCTTTGACTAGAAGCCAATATTTTCCAATTTTAAATTTTTTTGGATGTGAGATAATGTTTCAATTACTCCACCACAACGCACAAAGATGAGTCCTCATGAGGTTGGAATCATACATTGATATGAGTCTCCTTATATTATTAAATGTTTTTGAGCTATTAATTGTAAATTTAGTTACGACATGATTATTAATTACAATGAGATAGTTTTTCCAACGTTCGGGGGAGAGAATAAACATTTGAATGAATAAAATATTTGGAATGAATTATTATTATCTAATATCCTCGTACAAAACAATGTGAACTAAAAGTTTATAAGATAATTCATTTTACAAATTAACTGCCTGATGCATTTGCTAACCTGCATAAAGTAAACAAATCTTACAAACCCATTGAAAAATACTCTAATTTCAACAGCAAGTCCCAACAGGGCAACCCTTTAGAATAAATGAAAGTAATGCATACTTAAAGCATGATAGATCAATTAGTTTCAAAAATGAAAATTTTTGTAAAAGAAAGTAATGAATTTAGATGGTTACATAGTGGAAACGAGTGCTCCTGAAAAGACTCAAGACATAACTAATTATAAAACTCAAGAAGAGATTCAAGAATCTGAACTGAAAATGAAAATAATAAAAATAAAGAGATCTCGATAAGTTGTGTCAATACGAGAAAATATGGAACCGAAATTAAAAATTTATCAACAACGTTCTTACTTATAATGTTGCTATCAACAGCAAAAGAAAATGAGGATCCTGAGCCTAAATCTGTTGAGGAATATAGAAATAGAAAAGATTGACCAAATTGAAAAGAGACAATTCAAATAAAATTAAATTCAGTTGCTAAACATGAGGTTTTTGGACCTATAGTCCAAACACCTAAGGATGTAAATTTGGTAGGATATAAATTGATGTCTGTGTGAAAACAAAATAAGAAAAATGAAGTCATAGGATATAAAGTGCGACATGTAGCACAATGGTTTTCACAAAGGCCCTAAAGATGTAAAGTTGGTGGATATAATCATGTTTAAATATCTTATTAGTTAGACAGTACATGAAAAACTTGATATGCGTCAAATATATGTTGTTACAGCCTACCTATATGACTCACTGGATGGTGAAATTTATATAAAAATCCTTAAAGGAATTAAAATCCCAAAAGGATATAGTGTTCCCCTAGAAAATTGTTATATTAGATTAAAATAATCCTTACATGAATTAAAATAATCTAGATATATGTGGTATAATTGTCTTAGTGAATATTTGTTAAGAGAAAGTTATAAAAATAATGAAATTTGTATGTGTTTTTATAAAAGGTCTAAATTAGATTTTGTGATAATTATGGTTTATGTTGACGATTTAAATATTATTGGAACTCTTGAAGAGCTTCAAAGTACAACAAATTGTTTAAAGAAATAATTCGAGATGAAAGATATTGAAAAAAAAATCTGTCTCGGCTTGTAGATCGAACATTTAAAGGATGAAATTCATATCCATCAGTCAACTTATACAAAAAGATCTTAAAGAAATTTTACATGGATAAAACATATCCATTAAGTACCATAATGGTTGTAAGATCACTAGATGTTAATAAAGAATAATGAACTTTTGGTCTTGAATAGGGGCATTAATGTATCTTACAAACAACGTACGATCTGATATAGCATTTGCTGTAAGTTTGTTAGCAAAATTTAATTATTTTCCAACACATAGACATTAGAATGAAATTAAACATGTATTTAGATATCTTAGAGGAACAATTGGAATGATGTTATTTTATTCAAGTTCAAGATCTCTATTAGTTGGTTATGCTGATGCTAATTATTTATCAAATCCACGTAAAGGTCAATCTCAAATGAGATATTTATTTATGTTTGGAGGTACTGTCATATCATAATGTTCAATAAAACAAACATTAGCTGCTACCTCTTCCAATTATGCAGAAACAATTGTCATGCATCAAGAAAGCCAAGAATGCGTTTGACTAAGGTTATTGACCCGGCATATTTAAAAGATATGTGATTTGTCTCTATAAAAAAAGATGTCAACTATGTTATACGAAGATAATGTTATGTATAACTCAAGTGCTAAGAGAAGTGGGCACTCATGCATTTATGCTTCTTTTTTTTTCACTTGGTGACATTGGAGTCCTTGCAAGCTTCACATTATCCATCCTAAATTTCTTAAATTAGTGCTTGACATAGTTTTCTTGTGACAGAAAGATGTCGTTCTCAAGTTGCTTGATCAGAAAACAAATGAAGTAGGATAATTCTCCTACCATACTCATCTTAAACTCGTTTAGAATTATCTTAACAAAGCTTTCCCCTGGCACTAATATATGTGAAACCAAAGATTATATCATCAGCATAGATTATTCCATGTTTGATGAATCTGGACACCTAAATATTTCTCTCATTGATAAAACCCTTCTATGCCATTAATTGCATCCTTTAGTAACTTGCAATATCAGCTAATTTAGGTTTCTTTGCTATTGAGACAACAATAGAGTTCTTTTATTTGCCAGTAACTTCATCCTTTTGGAACTTGCTTTTGAGACAGCAACAGAATATGTATAGTGGGAGAGTGAGTAGAGAGGTTTAGGTAACATTAATGATTGAAACAATTTGCTTTCTCATTTGCAAAATAAAATGTTGCTTTGAATATTTTTTTCTTGTATTTTTTTATCAAAAATTGAAAGGTTTTAAAAGTTATAAAATTCAAAGGTGATGGTAGATGATTAATTTTGTGGGATGTTCAATGATATCATAGTTTACAATTTATTGTTTTGATATATAACTGCTTCAGTTTCTTGTCCTTGTTATATGGTCTTATTTAGTTTATGATCTGAAACATCCTAGTTGAACTTGCTATAGCTCAGACAGGAACTTTCTCAACAGAAAAGGTCTGCTGGTGCCCATTATCTTCTTCATTTTCACCCGTTATATCTTCCAATGATCTCCCCATGGTTTCAGGCACCAAAAGAGTGAAAAGCATGCCCAGACAGTTGACTGCTCCAAGCACCATTAGTGCATTTTTAACTCCGATACCAGTAGGGTAACCTTTATCAACCTTATCAAGATGTGTGCTTTGTGCAGCATACAAGAACCCGAATGAGCCTACAATGGCCCCAGCTTTTCCGGCCGCTGCTGATATCCCGTGGCAGGTTGATCTCAGCCTGGCAGGGAAAATTTCAGCCGGCACAATGAATGTGGTGGCGTTGGGTCCAAAGTTTGCGAAGAAAAAGGTCAATGAATACATGATGAGAAAACCTGAGTTGTGAGTTTTCCAGTGCTGGTAAGGGATGGCAAGAGCAAACATGAACACAGACATGAAGAAGAAACCCATCAATTGGATTGTGAACCGGCCGAGGTGTTCGATGAAAGCGACTGTAAACCAGTATCCAGGGACCGTGCCGCAGAGTGCAATAAGTGTTTGAGCCTTGGCAACTCGGTAAACCTCTTTAGTTGCACTCATGGTTTCAGCTTTCGGGAGCCACCCAATAGCACTGAAGATATCTTTTTGGAACAGATTGGAACTGTAAAAGGCAATGTCCAACAAGAACCAAGTTGAAGTTGTTCCAAGCAAGTTTAATCCATGGCGTTTGGCAAATTCCTTGCTGAATAGACCAAATTGTTCTCTCCCTATCTTATCCACCTTCTCTTGTTCCGCATTGAGATCCACCTGCAAGACCTTAGACATGTCTGCAGCTGCCTGTTTGGCATTTCGGGCTACGAGGGCTGTGTAACGGGCTGTTTCCGGCATCTTCATACGCCAGTAGTAGGTGAGAAGAGCTGGAAGTGCACCAAACATCAGTATGATCCGCCAAATATAGTCGGCTTGGGGTGCCGTTGAGTGTTCTCTGTCAACATTATATGGATGGGCCTTGTAGGCATGATCAAATGCAGCTGACACAATCAGAGCAACAATCCCACCTGTTAAAATTCCGAATCCTTGCATTGCAAAAACCGCCGCAATAAACGCTCCGCGAGTCTTCTTGTTGGCATATTCAGACATGATTGTGGCTGACAAGGGATAATCACCACCGATTCCAAAACCAAGCCAAAACCTGAAGAAACAAAGGGTTGCCATTACACCATGTGGAGACTTTCCGAAGGAAAGTCCAGAGGCAATGGAACAGATCACCATGAGCATCAATGTGAGTCCATAAACTCGTTTTCGGCCTAATTTATCACCGAGCCAACCAAAGAAAAGCTGTCCAGCTAAAGTTCCGCAAAAGGCCACACCATTAACAGCAGCTGCAATACGAGGAGGCAAAGTTCCAGGCTTTGCAGAATGTGCATCAAAGTAGTAAATACGACCGAGTAATTTTGTGATAAGAGAGATGCTAAAAAGGTCATAAGCGTCAGTGAAGAAACCCATTCCAGCAATCACAATTGCAGTGAAATGGTACCATTGTGTCTTTGCTGCATCCAACGCATTAAGAACTCCAAGCTGATTTTCCATTTGTCTCTGTTACCTGAAACAAGATCAAATAAGAAATTAACAAAACATAGGAATTCTGGGTTTTCTTTGATTAAAAAATCCCATGTCAAATAAAAATGGAAAAGGCAACAAGTTGAACAAAAACTGGTTCAGCCATTAAAGCAACCAGTTTCAGCTTTTCATTCTGGGATGTTAACTGCAACATCATTTTTCACATGCAGCGGTCTTTTAGTAGTTCATTTTATTACATAAATTCTTAAAAGATTTAGAACTGCCTGACCTTTAGAAAAGAGACCAAGGGTATTGATTTAGGTTGTGGTCCAATGGTGATCAGAACCAAAGGTATATAAATACAGATAATCTCTTAAGTCCCCAAGAATGAGCTTTGGGCATCAAATGGCATATACCATTTTCATTCCTTTCATTAATACCAAGAAAATAACTGGAATTTGATAACAATGGCGTTGCTGTTTCTTCTGTATATCAATACAAGATGTCATTACATTATCCATTGTCAGCTCAACACAGCAACAATCTTAGACAATGTCAGAGACAAAAGGGACAGGTTAAATTGGACGAAAATTGAAAATAAGTCTAACAAGAATATTTATAGAATATATTGTGATTATAATATACCATTTTTCCCCATGGAAAACAAAACAGAAACTACAAAATCATATATATGATAACAAAAGTTCTTGATGATGACCAGCTTACATAAATATATTTGTTTAGCTTCGATGGAAGTTTCCAAGCAAAGTTCATAGGGAACGGCCAATGAATAAAATAATTTTGCCCCTAAATCTGACTCACCTAATTGGATGTCAAAATTCAAACCATATCTGTTGTAGTATATATTTGACAATTATTTGATTCGCTTTATTCGTTCTACTATATCAAATTACCATTTGATTTATATATATATATATATATATATATATATATATATATATATATATATACTAATTTTACCCACGGTGCATATTTTACCTAATGAACATAATAAATATTAGAAAAACTTACTATAATTAATAATAATATTTAATAACATAAAATAATTAGGTGAGTCAGATTTGATTGCTACCATTTTAAAATAATTCATATAAATTATAAATTTTCGAATAATTACATATTAAAATAAATTTTAAAATCATAAATTTAGTTGTTAATATTTATTTATTATCACTTTTACTCTAATTTTGAATCATTTTGAATCATTTCGATTCTCAATTATGAATTGAATAGTTAATTTTATAGTGTCAAATTTAGATCTTTAACAAATATTTATATATAAAAAGTAATATTAGTTTTGAAATAATTTAATATCTTAAATCTTAAATCTTAAATTAATATTTAATTGCTGAAAAAAGTAAAAAATGCGTTTAGATTTAACAAGTTTTATTTAATAATTAAAAGTTGAAATCCAAAAGAAAAACAAAATTAATATTTAAAAGTTGAAAGATAAGCCTTTTAAAATATTTAATATAATATTTTGTTTCAAAATTTTTTATTTAATTTATTTAATTAAAATTTGAATTGAAAAAAATATTTATAATTAAGACTTTATAGTAGAAAATTTAAAAAAATATGAATTTACCATTTAAATAGTTAATTTTAAAAATTATTAAGGACAGATATGTCGTTATTTTAATTAAAACGTGAAAAAATAGAAACGTGAAGTACATATATAATTATTATGATATAATGCAGGAGGATGTGGGTTCGGGTGCGCCGAAGTGCATTATCCTCTTATTTATGGGTCGGAGAGTGACTATGGGTAGTTTTAAGTATTTTGTAAAAAAGAACAGATATGATCAGAACTTATAATGAGATTGTTGAAAATAAATAATTTTAAAAATACAATGGTCCTTGCCATTCGAATGTTACTTTAATTAATATTTAAGAATATTCTTCAAAACGTTGATTGAGTCTTAACTTGATTCGTATAGGTTTTGTTGCCAATGCAAGGGACATGGATTCGAGTACACTGAAGCGCATTATCCTCCCATTTATGGATTGATGATCGAATATGAGTAATTCTAGGCACTGTGTTAAAAATAACATATATAATCAAAACCTATAATGAGATGCTCGATGTTAGTAATTACATCCTTTATTATTTTTAAAATCAAATGCCTATTCAAATTCAAATTCTAAAGCACTATACCCTTGATTTTATCATCCATAATCGAGTAGAGTAGAGTGTGTTAACTGTAAAGTGTGCAATATTCACTATCGCCTGGATTCATTGTCATCATGAAATTTAATTTTGATTATAATTAGTATAATTAAATAATTTATAATTAGGATAGTGAAATTTAAATTAGAATAAATGGTTTAAGAGTGAAATATGAGATCACAAAATTGTGATTAAACCAAAACTTCAGTGGTTAGTTAATTATTTATTATCAACAGCTACTAATGACAAAAGCTATGGTATATAGTTATTTCCGAAGCCTTTTAATATGTTCAATGCAAATATATACAGAAGTTGTGTATACCCAAATTTGATTCCTAGAACATATCTTGACAGTGAAAATTGAGTTGCCAAAATATTGGATATTCGGATTTTGATATTATCAGGCTTTACTTAGACATACAAACACACAAGTAAAGGGTATTCAACATATAAAATTGTTTTATTAGTGTAAAGAAGAGGATTAATTGATTTATTTACGCTATAAGTTACTAATGTGGTATACATGGAATTGTCACGTTAGTAAAATAAATAAATATTAATTTTTCTATTTCTTTTGGGTGATTTGGTAAAGATAGCTAATTCAAAAGAATAAAGTAGATGACTAAAATATTTTTTTAAATAATCTCATTATAAATTCTGATCATATTTGTTCTTTTTAAATACAATGCTTAAAACTACCCATATCCGGTCCCGAACCCATAAACAGTAGGAAAAAATACTTCAAAACACTCGAACTCATGTCCTCCTACATTAATAACAATATTCATTCAATCGAACTAATATTCAATCATTTTTTTAATTAGAACTATTCCAAGATTAAACACAAACTAAACCATAGATATCATCTTACGAAAAAAGTTTCCTTAATTAGTCGGTCAAGATTTAAAATTCCCGATCGGCTCACCTAATCATGAGACTGACGACGACTCTTAAGTCTTAATCCATTTTATTCTGTTCTTAAGGGAAAAAACTCTTAAATATTATTTATTAAATTAATGGACGAAAATGTCAACATCTAGCATATTGTTTTTCACACTTCTGGAATATGTTTATAATATTATATAGTTGAATGCAAATAGCAAGCAATTGTAAACAAGGTTGTCTCTAAAACATAAATAGACAACATGCACTGAATTGTCAAAAAAGCAAAACAAAAACCGGATTTGGACAAAAACATTTTATTGTTTTTATCCAAACCTATTCAATGTTTATTGTAATTAAGTTTATTTTAATATTTATATATTTTTAGTATTCATAAATTTGAATTTATAAGAACTAATCTCAATTGTATTTAAATTCATATATTAAAATGGACTTAATTCAAGTATAAAGTGAAAAAAATATGAATTTCATGTGTTGGTCGATGATTAGGGTATTCACTGTTCTAGATGTAGCCTAAGTTCGAGTCACGTTAATATTTATAAAAATTGCATTAACTCAATCACAAATTACAACATCTCTTTAACTAAAATCCTTTAAATGTGTAGCAATTTTTTTAATAATCTTGTTATAGGTTCTAATCATATTTGCTTTTTTGGTACAATGTTTAGAATTATCCATAGTCTCCCCAACCCATAAATAGGAAGATAATACACTTGAGCACTTGAATCTATATCCTCCTATATTAACAATAATTCCCATACTAATCAAATTAAGACTCAATCAGTGTATAGCAACAATTTTAAGTTTTCACAAAAGAAATTACACTTAAAATAAGCATAGTTGAAGCTCAAAATTGAAAAAACTGTTCATTATTGATTGCAATTAATCGTGTCTATTCGAATTTGATATTTCAAAATAAAGTATATGAATCAAATAATTTAATATAATTAGATTCATTAATGAGTTATTTTATTCGGTTTAACTGAAAAACTTTAAAATCTTTTTTTTTGGTGAATTATAATAATAATTAAGGTAGAGCCTAAACAGCAAACGTAACTAGTACGACTCGAACCCAGGTCATACATGAGGCAGTGAATACCCTTGACTATCAAACCATCATGGGGTCCAAAATCTTATTTTCTTTTAATTTTGAAGAAAATTAGAGAGAAAGATTTGAATTAGCTGTTCTTAAATAGAATATTCATGTATTTATTACCGAATTGAATACTTTGATATAATTAGTTTTGGGTTGGAAAGGGTAGATAAGAAATTTTTTTTAGTTAGATCGGTTGGATTAAGAAATTATAGGAAATCTATTTTCTTTTAATTTTGAAAAATGAAAAATTTGAATTTATTGTTCCAAAAAGGACTACTCGTTCCATTTCATGTTCGAACAACACAACTGATAGAACAAAAGCTCTAGTGCAGTTAATGTTTTTCTGATTGGTATGTTTGATTGAAAGAGCTGATTGCATCTACCTATAAATAGGCCTGACTGCCGCACATTGGTGAAAGGTTTTGGAGTGTTTTTCGGTTGTTTTGTAGAATCTTCTTGGTTGTGTAGTTTGACATTCCTTTTAAGTATTCCTTAGAGAGTTTACATTGATTGTAAGTGAAGTAATTGGGAGCTGTTTGTAACAATTTAGGTTCAATATTGACCTGCAAATATACATGTGTGTAAACGGTAGTTTGAGTTTTAGCCAATAATTGAATCGAACAAATTGTTAAATAAAATCATTTTCTTTGAGCGAGGCTTTGCGGAGATACGATTGTTGATCCGAATTGCATTAAAAAATATTGCATGTTATTTCTTTCCTTACTTTGCATTTTGTTCTACCTTGTTAAAAATTCATTCTTCTTAACTTCAGTTCCAACATAAGATTGGACGAAACTGTTTTGAACGAGTGCAAATTGAGGCTTTTCAATTGGTATTAGAGTAGACTTTAGATATACATGAAGATCCTGAGTTTGGGTTTTCATTTTGGAATCCATGAAGGATGATGGTTTGATTACTGAACCACCGTTGCTACTTAGTTAAAAAAACTATGCATATTGGAAGGCTTGTATGAGGGCTTTTATCATGTCTTTTTGTGAACTGCTGGTGATGGAATCACATGTTCTTAAGAAAGAAGCAAATACACTACCAAAGAAAGAAAGGTTACTCTTGGAAATTCGGAAGCTCTAAATATGATTTTTAGTAGAGTTAATTTGGATAAACTTAAAGTCATTTCTACGTGCGGATCTACCAAGGAGGCTCTTGCGAAATCAACATGAAGGAAATGATGTCGTATGCATGTCTAAGATTGGAACAATCAGGTTTGGAAATTTTAAAATCCTTTATTTTATGCAAGATCATGTTAGATTTCTAATAAGACTTTCTGTCTTGGTGATCGTTTTCTTGCGGATAAATTGGTACATAAATTGTTGTGGTCTTTACTAGAACGGTTTGCTAATAAAGTCATGACAATAGAAGAGAGAAAATATATTATCACTCCAAAACTGGATGAGTTAATAGGTTTACTCCAAACCTTTAAACTGAATTTGGAGGAAGCAAAACGAATGAATATTAAAAAGTATATAGCATTCAATAGTTAAAAGGTTGTTCCAACAATGAAACAGACAACGGAGGCTATTGATGAGATCAATGAGCAATTAGCCTTAGTCACAAAGAGCATGAAGAGATTCTCTAAGAAATGAACCAAATGAAATTTTGGTGGGCAAAAGAAGACTCACATGAAAGAGGAAATAAGTGTTGGTTTTTAAATCAGCAACAAAGTTTAAAAAACAATCAAAACCGATTGTAACAGTGTTTGAAGGATTAAAACAGAAGCAAGACAAAAAAAAGGTGAATGAACAAAGTGTTTTTTTTCATTACTTGAATAAGAACATTGTTACATACATAAATAGTTCAAAATACGTTGAAAGAAAACAAACCTTGCTTGTGCAAGTATCTAAAGGTTTACATCAATATAATGACAACCTAAAATGACTACTAAATCAGCTAAGCACACAATTTACCTTAGCTGATCAAAGCAAAAAATGATTACAACATTAACTAGAAAAAGTCAACTGAATAAAACAAGCTACTGTCGAATTACACCATGAACATTAGCATGCTTCTGCTGTGTTCTTGGTTCTCTGCATGCAACGTCTGCCTAGCATGGTTTCTTGCATGTTGCTGTTGTTGTTGCCACCTTTGAACAATAAGTGTTTAAACGTTGCTAAAAGGGCTGTTTGTATCATCCTATAAATATTACATAATTCGAAAAATACATTAAAAATGTACAGCCAACGGAAAAACATAATTTTTATGATTTTTGGGCATTCTAAAACCTATATATGACAAAAATAAGAAAATAGGAGTGAGTCGTCATATAATACTCAAGAAAATATCTTGAAAAACACCATTGAAGCTGATTTTGAAACAGATTTTCATCAAGATTGAAGATCCCTTTTTGATTTCTTTTGAGATTATGATGAGTTTATTTGTTTATTGTGATTATACTATATTTTAGATGTTTTTATTTGCAAGCATGAACTAATTTTCTAAACACCTAGATCTTGATCGTAATTATATGTGCTTAATTCTTGGTTTAATATTTCTAGACCATTGATCCATGTTTGATGTGCTTAAATCAGATGATGAATAGACTATGTTTAAGAGTAAATATAACGTAATTGAGTGGAGTTGCATAAATCTGAGTGCATGTGCTTAAATCGATTTAAGACTCCTATATAATCCCCTTTGGTTACATCGTTTACATGCACAGTGCAAATAAAAGGCTTATCATAGTGTTTTTATTTTGGGGGGTTTTGAAATTTTGCAGGAAATGGATAACCGGAAACACAAAAAGGACATCAATGTTTCGCCTGGTCCTATCCCTGTAGGCTGGGTTTTGGATACCAAGTTCAAAAAGGGTGGACTGAAATCAAGCTATATATTGAAAAATATGGTATACAATATAAGTAAATTAATATACTAACATTTTAAATTGAAACATATCCAATTATTTGAGTCATCAAATGATATGTCTAATAATTTAATAATGTGCGTGAATGTGAGTTGTACTTGAATATATAATATAAAAATAATTTGGATTAATAAATTTAATAATTTGTTTGGATTAAGTCACACACACAAAATAAAATAATTATATATTATTATTTACCATCGTTGTCTAAATTATTAGTGATCAAACATAATTATAACTTATTAGGTTTCAGTTATTAAATAAAGTATAAGCAAAATATATGCGGATATTATAGTAACTAATTTTAATTAATTATGGGCCAAATAGAAAATAAGATTAATGTGTAAAAGTTATATATTAGGGTTATAGTATTCAAATTACACATACATAATTTTTCGACATCACATCTTTAGAAAAAAGAATCACCTTCTCTAAAAATACTTATTTGTCAATTTGATGTGTGCTGATTTGGGAGATCAAAACAATAAGACTCGAATATTTCAACATATTGATGGATTCCAGTACATTTTTGCATATGCTTTTTTTTTATTGTTGATCTAACATGACGGAACCTGATTTATTGAGTTGTATATAAATTTTTTATTAAGTTATATATATATATATATATGTATATTATTTTGTTGATACAGGAAACCAACAAGAAGAAGAGGATGACGGAGAGGAGTGTTAGTTCACTTGCGACAAGCAGAGAGTCGGAGTCAGGAAAAGGAGAATGAGGAAGAGGAAGAGGAAGAGGAAGAGGAAGAGGAAGAGGAGGAGAAGGAGAATGTTAGGGTTACTGTTTAGGGTTTTTCAAGGTTTAAGGAGGTGATCCTTGTTTCATCGTGCTCTAAAGTTTATATAGAGAGTTACCCCTTGTCCTATAGTGCCATGTAGCTGACAATGCAATGTTTTGCAAGGTTGTGCGTGTTGGCCAAATGGTAAGGCTGTTATAGGTTAGTTGTCGCGCGCCGTGTAGGGTACTGTGTGGTCCTCATCTGACATTCTCGTCCTTAAGGTTGCACGAGGTTGTTTCGCCTTAGTGGTCTCCACGTGGAAGCATAGTGGGTCGTCACCTTCCCCCTCTCCTACTAAAGTTCCTCCTCAGTTTGCTTCACCTCTTCCTCTTATTTACATAGGGCCTCCTCCAACTTTGCAATTTGGGTACAATCCCTTTCCCGATCAGCCAGGCACCCTTTGCAATGGTCCTTCAAATTATTCTTTTCTTTGTGTAGTGAAGTCATGCCCTCCTCAAAGTATTCAACCTAGACCCTCCAGATTTTACCCTCCTCTCGAGCCCTAGCAAAGACAACCTCTACCTCAGCCACCTCCCCTCTTGCTCTATGTCCCTATTTCTTCAACATGTTTACCTCTTCCGAGGCTTTCTCCAAGGCACTTGAGAACTTATCTCTTTTCTCCTAGACCACAAGGTAGTGCTTTGAAAGATAGTTCAACTCTGTACAGATGGCTCAAAGGTGCACAAGTTTTCAAGGGGCATGGTCCACTTAATGGAGAAAATCAAAATTGTGCCCAAACTTCGGCTCCACAAGTATATACTTGTGCCTATTCGGACTCAAGTTGCTAGCCTTCCCACACAATAGATTTTCCATGGAAGGGGACCTCTATCGTCTAGATAACAACAATAGCATAAGGTGTGTTTTCTAGTTTAACTGGGATAGCCCCTACAAGTTTTGAAAGGCTATCATATAGGGGACCTCATCCCGCTCATGACACAAGTCCTTGCTAGCTGCATGCTTTGGAGCTATCCCATAGTAATTAAACACGTTACATGTGAAATGGTGGGGTAGGAAGTTAAACCCTACCTCCAACACATATAAGGGCATAGAACCTAGGCCTCCTCCGCCGTGATTGGGCCCCCTCACTGCATTTAGGGAAAACACATTATCAGAGATGCTAAAATCATATCGATGGTGGTTTGGCTCCAGTGCCATGTAGCAGAGCAACCATTGCATTCCCTTTTCTTGATGGTGCACTCAAATGAACAAAACACCACCACCTCCCTCTCCAACCAAGGGGGCTCTTCGTCTTCTTTGTCACCCTATATGAAGTATTGATCCCTCCTCCCCTATTTACCCCGACCATTGTCATTGACTTAGTTAGAAAAGAAATTAAATACGAAAATTCAAAGAAATTGAACCCTTAACCTCAACAGAAGCTTTAACCGAACAAGAAACGACGATGGTGAAAGAGCAGTGAGAGAAAATGGAGAACAACACTTAGAGAATTTTGAGAACGACGAAAACAAGAAAACTTAAATAGTTAAGGTGTGACGGCCCAATTTTTGGTGGTATCGGAAAATATGGTTTCGAAATCCTATTTTCGTAAATCAAGTCCGTAAATATTAAATATGAATATTTATGAGGATAATATTAAAAACATTGCAATATTAAAATTTTCCAACTAGGAAACCTTAGGGATTTTTACCATATATAAAAATAATTTGGCCAACCTAATTAAATCTCCAAATCAAGACACGGCTGTTATTTTTTTTTCCTTTTCTTTTCTTTTTCCAAGTTAAAACGGCTGTTTCTATTTTATTTTATTTTATTTCATTTGTTGCATGAACTCACAAGAACCAGCCAAGCAAAGAAAACTAAAACTGCAACATCACATTTTACTCGATTCCCTGCAAATCCAACTCTTATTTCTTCAACGAAACACCCCAAGGCACGTGTGTTCTAACCCATGTTTTCTTCTTTTTATAGACTCCTATATTAATCCTCTTTGCTTGCATCGTTTACATGCGCAGTGCAAATAAAAGGCTTATCATAGTGTTTTTGTTTCTGGTGCTTTGATATTTTGCAGGAAATGGATGATCAGAAAGACATAAAGGACATCAAGGTTTTGCCTGCTCCTATCCCTGAAGGTTGGGTTTTGGATACCAAGCTCAAAGAGGATGGTACTGAAGTCAAGGTATATATTGAAAAATATGGCATAAAATATAACTATTTATATATTTATATTTATATTTCATAGTTCTTAATAAAAAATTTAGAGTGACAAAAATAAATTGGAGTAATGAACTTCGCATTGGAAGCTTCGCATAACTCGTGCCGTAGTTGGATTAATTAATTATAATAATAATTGAGGAAATTGCAGTGCTACTTATGTCCAGCCACTGAACAACGATTCTACACATATGAAGATCTTATGCGATATGTGAGATATGCCAAAGCTGCCAAGGTTTCCATCTATAGTCCCGTAAGTTTTAACTTTTTTTTCCCCTTATTTACTTCTTTATTTTATTTTAATTAAAAAATAGATTCGAAAGAATTAACTAGAAATGCATTGGATAAGAGATTTTCAAATTTGGATCATCCTTAATAATAAATAATAAAAGGGTAAATATATTGTTTGGTACTTGTGTTTGGTTTCGATGTTCAACTAGGTACCTAAGTTTTTTGGTTCAAATTTGGTATCTGTGTTTGACTTCAGTTTCGTATCCCATACAAGTACTTAAGTTTTGCTTCAATGCTCAGTTAGGTACCTAAGTTTTTCTTTTGCCCCCATTAAGTACCTATGGTCTTTTTACTAGAACACAGATTACAAATATTTATAAGATCGCATGATGTTGTTTGGTTTGAGCACCAAATTGAGACAAAAAAACTTATATACAAAATTGAACATTAAAACCCAATATAGATACTAAATGATATATTAACTCACAATAAAATTGTTTTTTTCCTATAGATAATATTTTGATAACTCGGCGAATAATGGTCTAGTTTTTGATAAAAAAAAATTATGAAATTTGGTCGATTGACTTGACAAGACCTGGCTTGTGAACCTGTTTGCAAAATGTTGAATGCATACATATTTATTTATTACGATTATGTTTTAAATTTATTTGGGTCATTATTCATTTGTATTTATCCTTGTTTGACAGTATTTTGAGGGCAACATGAAGAAAGAAGGCTATAAAAGGTTAAAGAAAGAAGGCGAAAGCTAGTATTGATTTTAGAGAGGAACAAGAGGATGAAGATAGAAATATGAGCCAGCTTGAGTGAAATCTGTGGCAAAATGTTGTGTTTAATTAACAAATGTTGATGGATTGTGTTTCTATTTTGCAATGTTTGGGTCAGTTTGAATTTCGTATTATTTTATGTAGTGAGTTTAATGATCAAAGTTTGGTTTTGGTTTCAATTGAAATTGTTTTCCATTGTTAATTTCAAGGTTTCTTTTTTTTCATAAATTTTGACGGGACTGAATCTTCCATTCAAGTGGTTTTCTGATCATAAGTCTTTCTCTAATTGGAGCACATGCTGCAATTTCATATAAATCATGTCCCTAATTCTTTATTAATCAATTAAACAAGATCTTTTGAAAGCAATGAGAAGCCTCATCCGTAATTTTCACCCATAAATTGTCAAACATAAAGTTATAATCCTATTCTTTCTTTCCCAAATCATTAAAAATAATCATAAAGTTAGGGATTGTGGGTTTATTCAAACAGTTTGGAAATCAGTGGTACCAAGGAGTTGTTGGAATGTTTTCTTTAATTTGTCGCTCCTTCGTTCGATTATTTGAAATATTAGGAATGAAGATAAATTAGAGTTCCAGAATAGCGAATGGACTGTTTTTTTTTCTATTGTTAGCTGGTCCCTTTGGAAGAGTCAGAATGACTTCATATTCAATCAGGCTAGTGGCAGTAGCCATTATCTTCTAACATTGGCCGAAGCTTGGACGAGCTCTTTGTATATCGAAGGAGCGACTGAACATTGGCCATGTAAGTCTATGACTAAGAGATAGTGGCAATTCCAACTCATGGATGGTTTAATGAATGTGGATGGTTTGGTGTTAGCGACTAGACCGAAGGTGGCTATTGGTGGAGTGATGAGAGGGTCAAATGGAGGATGGATGGGGGGTTTCGACATGATGATAGGTATGTCTAATATCTTTCAGGTTGAATCTCGGGCAATGCTTGAAGGATTAAAGCTAGCTTGGGCACAGGGCTTCCGTCAAGTGGAGCTAGAGAGGGATAATGCTTTGCTAATTGACGTTATACAGAATGGGTTAGCAACGAGAAACAATTATAGCGAAATTAGGCTAATACATGACCGGTGTCCTAAAGATTAGGGCGTGAAACTCCAACATATTTTGGGGGACAGTAACAAGGTGGCAGATCGCATCATCAAAGAGGCTAGAGGAGGAATGGAATAGTTGATTATTCATGTGGATCCACCGGCATATGTGAGAGATTTATTGGAGGAAGATGTCCATCGCGCAATACGTATAATGGTTGATGGAAAATAATAGTGCTGTATTTTTAGCCTATGGCTAAACTCTTATTTATTTAACCAAAAAAAAATAATTTTAATATCAATATTTTTATTTTATAAATATTTTGTGATTTGTATAATTTCAATAACCTATTTTTTTTCTAAATTAGTTGTTTATTCAAAATGCTACTATTTTAGAAATTCCTCATCTAAAATTTTTAATTACAACTCTAAAAGTATATTAATTAATGTGAAATCCCATGTACTTAAATTTGAAATATCAACCAATGAGGTAGTAAGATTGAAATTTTGGATCCAAAATCATATTGTATAAAATTTGTTTAAGTTTGTGGTTTAAGTATCAAGAACTACAACATGTGGACACAATCCAGATTTATTCTTGTTTAGGTTTACATATATCTTGTTTTCAATTCATTTGTGCACTATAGTAATTTGATTATGAATATAATTATTCAAACATGTATTATTTGTGAGTACTTTGTATATATTATACTTCGAATAACTAATCAATATATCCACGATGAAAATTTTTAACTTTGAAATTAAAAATTGCAATATATCCTATTTATTTATATTTTAATTTTGTGAATACAACTTGAAACATTAAAACAAAAAAAGAAAAATTGAAGCATTAAGTTGCCAACTAGGAAACCTGAGGTAATTTTACTACATATATATATATATTTGAACAATCTCATTATAAGTTCTGATCATATTTATTTTTTTATATAATGTTTAGAACTGCCTACAGTCTTTCCCTAACCCATAAATAGAAAAATAATACGCTCCCATAAACTCAAACTCACATTTTATTATATTGACAATAATACTCATATTAATCAAATTAAGATTCAATTCATACCATATAAACTTAATTTAACCAGCCTAATTAATTCTCCAAATCATGAAACGGCTGTTTCGCCCTTTTCCCTTTCTTCAAGATAAAACGGCTGTTTTTCTTTCCGTTTTCTTTTATTTTATATTAAACGGCTGGGTTTCTCACCAACTCCAATGGTCCACAGTTATTTAATTTTGTAATTTCTTGCATGAACCCAAAACAACCAGCGAAGCAAAGGAAAAGGAAACTGAAACTGAAACTGAAACTTTTTTTATATTCTTTAACATAACTTTAAAACTGGTTGAACAAGATCCTAATGTCATATTGTTTAATTAAATTTAATTTTTGAAACTGTTACATAAAAATTATTTTGATTTTTTATTATAAAATATATAGAATCTAATCTTCGAATAAAGAAAATAATGCAATTTCAAATCTTTCAATAAATGAAAAACCTAGAAAAGATTTTTCCGTCTTGTTTTTTCTAACTTGGACATGTTATTGTAACTTCCAAGCTTGGTAGTCGAAGCATGTCGATCAAAAGACCAAAGTCCTAAAAAAATCTAATCCGAGAATTGAAAATACAAACTAAATTGAACTAATGGAGATAACTTTGTCAATTCCATGTCTCATGTAGATGTACAACTTTATCTCTCTCTAATACCTATAAATTCATTTCGTGTTCGTTTGTTTTTGAATCATTTGATATATTTTGTTTGATTTTTATTTTATTTTATTAAATACATATGTTTTTATTTTTGATTTATAATTTATTTATACTTTTTATATTTTAAATAATTTTTATAAGTTTTTAATCCAAAAATAAATTTTAATAAATTTTCTTTTTAAATTTTTTAGAATTAGAGTTAAATTGACAAATTTTGTAAATGTACTTGATGGTTAAATTTATTAATGTTTTAGAATTGGAACTAAAATGATAAAATCATTGAAGACTAAATTTGTTGACTTGTTTAGATTTAGGATCAAATTGATAGAATGTGTAAACACTGAAGGGTTAAATTTTTTATTAGGCCAATTAAAAAAGTCCACATCAGCTTCCATCACTTATCTAACAACAACTAAGGATAAGTGAAATGTATGAATAATGTGACCAAAGATGGTTCATGGTTGTGACATTTAAGTTTCGGGAATCTTGGATTTCCTGTCTTGAAGTTATTGTCAAAAGCAAAGATGATGAATAGATTGCTAGAAATTAATCCTCTTGATCAACTATGTGAAACTTGTTTTAATGGAAAACAACACAGACAAAGTTTTGAAGTTGGAAAATCTCAACGAGCCAAGAGACCATTGGAGCTTGTACACTCTGACATAGCAGGTCCTTTTGATATACCTTCACGTGGCAGAAACATGTACTATCTTACTTTTATTGATGTTTTAATAGAAAAAGTTAAATATATCTTCTTAAAACAAAATCAGAAGCACATGACAAATTTATCGAGTTCAAATCTGTGGTAGAAAAATAGAATGGATATTATATTAAGATACTCAAATCTGATAGAGGAGGTGAGTATACCTCGAATTCATTTGAAAGCTTCTACAAAATTGATTTGCTGAAAGAAAGAGCTGCACTATTCTTGATATGTCAAGAAGCATGGTTAAAGAGAATCATTTACCAAGAACTTTTTGGGTTGAAGCTACTTAATTGTTTATTTGTTAAACTGATGTACATGTCCAACCAAAATTGTGCAATACAAGACACCAAATGAAAGTTTGAGCAATCAAAAGCCAGGAGTTGGACATCTCAAGATTTTTGGATGCATTGCATATGCTCATGTTCTTGACCAGATGAGAAAGAAGTTCGATGAAAAAAAAGTGAAATGCATTTTCATTGGTTATGAAAAAAGAAATAAGACATATAGACTATACAACTCTTTCACCAAGAAAGTTATTATTTTAAGAGATGTTGAATACGGTGAAGCTGATTACTAGAGATGAAGCGAAGAAGAAAAGAAAATTGAAGGATTGTTTTTTAGTTATGATAAAGACAACGGCTTCATCAATCAAGATGAATAAGGTGATGATCAAATTACTCCACCAAGTCTTGTTGCAACAACACCTACAACATCATCATCATCAACCAATAGTAATATGAACAGCTTAGAGGAAGCACCTGCAACAATGCTTAGTTTACACGATATTTATGATGCCACAAAACTAATAGAAACAACACTTGGTTATTCTTTATTCTGTTTAATGATAGAATGTGATCCAATAACATATGAAGAAGCAAATGAAGATGTCAAATGATATAAGGCAATGGGTGAAAAAATTACAACAATAAGAAAATTTGGCACGTGGGAGTTAACAAGTCTGCCAGAAGGATATAATCCAATTGAAGTCAAATGACTGTACAAAAAAAAGACTAACAAATAAGGAAAAGTGAAGAAACAAAAAGAAAGACTAGTTGCCAAAGACTACAAGAAAAGACATGGAATGGACTATCATGAAGTATTTGCTCCAGTCGCTAGAATTGACACTATAAGGCTTCTCATGGCAATTGCAGTAGAAAATAAATGGAAGATTTATCAGATGGATGTGAAGTCAGCTTTCCTTAATGACTACCTAGAAGAAAAAGTTTACATCGAACAACCACCTAGGTATAGCAAACAATGACAGGAAGACGAAGTCTATCACTTGAAGAAAATTTTATATGGACTAAATCAAGCCTCAAGAGCATGGAGTTGGTGAAAAGTCCATACAAGCACGCCTTATATATGAAGAAAAATAGAGTTTGTGATATCATGATCGTGTGCTTATATGTAGACGATATGATTTTCATGAGAAACAATCCAGGTATGTTTAATGACTTTAAGAATTTGAAATGACAAATATTGGTGAAATGCCATACTTTCTTGGAGCCAAAGTGAAACAAATGAAAGATAGAATATTTGTGTCCCAAAAGAAGTGTGTAGAACATATTTTAAGTAAATTCAGAATGAAAGATTGCAAGCTAGTAGCCACACCAGCAATAGGCATGAAAATAAGTGTTGATTCAACTAGAGAGCCGGTAAATCTGACGTTTTTTAAAAACATCGTTGGAAGTTTAAGGTACTTAACTATCACATGACTAGACATCATGGACGTAGAGGGATTAGTTAGTAGATACATATAGAAGCCAAAACAAGATCACCTGATTGTAGCAAAGAGAATTTTGAGATATTTCAAAGGTACAATGGATCATAATTTATTTTATACACACTCCCAAAGTTCAAAATTGGTTGGTTATTCAAATAGTGGTTATAGTAGTGACTTGGATGAGTGCAAAAGTACATTTGGATATTTATTCCAGATTGGTTCAACAACATTTTCATGTTCATCAAAAAAACAACAAATAGTAGCCCTCTCAACATGTGAAGTAGAATACATGGTTGTTGCTACGTGAATATGTCAAGTAATTCGGTTGAAGAATATTTTGGGGGAATGTTCTACTATACAAGAAGGTCCAATTATAATTTATGTTGACAACAAGTCTATAATATCTCTTACAAAGAATCTAGTGTCTCATAATCGAAGCAAACATATCGATACAAAGTATCATTTTATTTGAGAGCAAGTGAAATAAAAATATGGAGTTAGTTTACTACAAAATGAAACATTAATTGATAGATATTTTTACAAAAACCTTTGAAAATGGATGCATTCCATAAATTCAAAGAAAAACTTGGAACGAAAAGCTCGATTTAAGGGGGAATGTTAGATGCCAACCCAACTTTTCAAGGTCAGCTAAACATGGTCATGAAAAGTTGGAAAATATTAGCCTACAACTTCGAAAAATTAGTAACGTGGCAACTTGCTAATTGTTACTTAAGGGCTAAACATGATGAGTTGGCTAGGCATGATTGGAAGCATTATCCATAATAATGGATAAGTGTAACAACTGGATTTCATGAAATAATGATCCGCAATAATACATTATCTAAAGTTGCAAAAATAAGAGCT
This sequence comes from Gossypium raimondii, assembly GCF_025698545.1. Classification (NCBI taxonomy): domain Eukaryota; kingdom Viridiplantae; phylum Streptophyta; class Magnoliopsida; order Malvales; family Malvaceae; genus Gossypium; species Gossypium raimondii. The sequence continues at coordinate 2,640,724 of NC_068567.1, read as the reverse complement.
TCAATCCCACTTGTAAATAATCCAAGAAACATGACATGTATAAGGACAATTGAAGGTACTAAAGAAACAAGAACAACAACCACTAATTTATCAGCTAATATATTCCCAAAATGTCGAAAACTAAGTGATAAGGGTTTTGTGAAATCCTCTAAAATGTTAATAGGTAAAATAATAGGAGTGTTTTGAATGTATTTACTGAAATACCCCAATCCTTTTTTTGAAAGATCCGCATAGAAATATGTTATTGATGTGAGTAAAGCTAAAGAAATAGTAGTATTTATATCATTCGTGGCGGTGGGCCAACTCTCCATAAGGTAATTGTATAAGTTTCCGAGGTAACAAAGCACCAGACCATTTAGAAACAATAATAAATAGAAACATAGTTCCAATAAAGGGAACACATGGACTATATTCTTCTCCAATACAAGTTTTGCTTACGTCTTGAATGAATTCAAGAACATATTTGAAGAAATTTTGACTGGCGGTTGGAATAGTTTGTGGATTCCGAACAATGATAATGGCAGAACCTAATAAGATATCAATTACAACCTAAAAAGTAATAAGTACTTGGGCCTGGACTTGGAAACCTACTATTGCTAATAGAAATGTTAGTCTACTTCCACACTAGAGATATCCTATAACTCGTTTAGTGCATTGATGGAACATGATATACCATTCATATCGTCCTTTGACATAAATAGAACTATACTTTTAAAAAATAAATTACATTGATTCAATCTTCTCTTGCATACTCAAATTCAATATTTTTTTACATCGACGAAACTAATCACACAATATTCATAGTTTTTTTTTGTGCGATTCAGGATATAATAATTGATTCCATAGATTTATGTAGTTCCAAAAAATAATTTACTTATCTTATTATTAATCAAGAATTTCGTATATAGCTAGAACGACCTTCACAAATTACAACCATTAATTTGTTAAGAATTAATCAAATTGAAGCTATAGCGTCATCATTTGCTGGAATCAAAATATCTGCGAGATTGGGATCGCTATTTGTACCGATTAAACAAATTATTGGAATTCCCAAAGTGATACATTCTCAAAGAGTCGTATATCTTTCTTGATGATCAATGATGATTACAATATCAGGAAATCTTGTCATATATTTAATCCTGCCCAGATATGTTTCCAAGTGAGATAATTGTCTTTTCAACATAGTTGCATCTCTTTTCGGAAGACGATTGAGTCCTCCATCTTTTGTTCTATTCTTAAGTCCCTAAACTTATGGAGCCTTGTTTTTGTAGTGGGCCAATTTGTTAAAATACCACTAAGCCATTTTTTATTAACATAATGACATTGAGCCCTTATTGCAGCCCATACAACTGAATCAACAACTTTATTTTTTGTACCAACAATTAATAATTGTTTCCCCTTGCTACATCAAAAACTAAATCACAAGCTTTTGATTAAAAAAAGATCAGTTCTAGTCAGATTTGTAATATGAATAGCTTTACATTTTACAGAGATATATGGCGCCATTCTAGAATTCCATTTCCTAGTACCATGACTAAAATGAACTCATGCTTCCAACTTCTCTTCCAAATTTATGTTCCAATATCTTCTTTCCACTTCTCTTTCCACTTCTCTCTCTCTCTCTCTCTCTCTCTCTCTCTCTCTCTACTAGGGATTGGTCGTTTATCCACGAGCCAAGCCATTACTTTCTATTCATTATTCTCTTAATCCCTATTAACAAATTAACAACTCAAATGACCACAGCAAATTATCTTAAGAATCATGAAATTCTATACCTATAAAAGAGCGGCCTGATATATCATGAACTGTTTGAAATGCAAGAGTCAAATAATTCTCAATGGTGGAAGAAAATATCTCTCATTTCTCCCCTGAATAAATTCTTTTTTTTTTGTTTCCAAAAGAATGTTGTTATGTTGTTGTGATTGGAGCAGTAATCCTTTAAATTCGGTATCAGCGGGTATCATACCCTCAAGCACAATGTTTTCTTTTAAGCCTTTCAACCAATCAATATGACCCCGTAGAGCAGCTTTTGCTAAAACTCAAATAGTTCCTTGAAAACTTGCTTAAGATAAAAACTTTGAGTGTTTAGAGATGCTCTCGTTATTCCCAATAAAACGGCTCGATAACAAATTGCTTTCTCTAAAGCACGCCCCATTTGTTCTGCTCGCAATAATCCAATCAATTCCTCAGATAAAAAAAATTAGACATTCCATCTTCTAAAACCAATAGTTTTGATGTTATTTGACATATAATAATTTTTATATGCCTATTATGGATCTGTACCTCTTGAGATCGATAAACCTTTTAGATCTTATTAACCAAAGAGAGCCAACTTTGCACTATAGTTAACTTAGCACCAATAACGAATCCCAAAGCATTCCAAGAATTCTTGTTATACATTCGTTCTAGCCCTCAATTCTCCTTTTTAGGTTCATCTATTTTGAATCAATCGAATGCATTTCTAACACTTGTTCCACTTTTGGAAGGCCTTGCGTTATATTACCCGATCTTGATTTTTCATATATAAATAAAACTAATGTATCTCTTTCATAAAGGATTTCTCCATAATGCCCATGGACAGTTGCTCCCAGAGTCGCCATATAAGGCTTATCCGATCTTATTATAGAATCAGCTTGAACAATAAAAACTTGAACCAATTTTTGGCATGGTCCGCTTTTGGCTATACATGCATTTTCAAAAATAAATTACCCAAGACTAATTATTGTGGACGTTTCTTCACAATAATTATGATGATAATGATGATAAGGAAAATACCAATTCAAATTGACTACATACAAAAAGATGTTACAGTATGGATTGAAATTATAAATTTTGCCATTTTCAGCTATTAAATAATAGTTAAGTACTTGAAAAGCCTGTTTTAAATTGTCAAGCCCCAAATATATTATATGGAATCTGACATTAATCCTCGCATTCCCACTAATTGGTGCACGTGAGATGCATTTCTTTTAGCTCTTGAAAAAGATATTATATGGAAGGGTTAAACAGGTCAATCATCCTAAAATTAGGATTCATTTATTTTTGCAAACCATATCTCAATAGATTGACATAATTTTTCTATCGCATTGATCATTTGTCCTTGGGGATCTGACAATAATCCTGTCATTCCCACTAATTGGTGCACGTGAGATGTATTTCCTTTAGCTTTAGAAAAAGACATTATATGGACTGGGTTAAACATGTCAGTCATCCTAAAATTAGGATTCATTTCTTGTCGTAAACCATACCTCAATAGATTGGTGTAATTTTTCTACCGCATCGATCATTTGTCCTTGGGGATCCGACAATAATCCTGTCATTCCCACTAATTGGTGCACGTGAGATGCATTTCCTTTAGCTCTTGAAAAAGACATTATTTGGACTGGGTTAAACATGTCAGTCATCCTAAAATTAGGATTCATTTCTTGTCGCAAATCATATCTCAATAGATTGGCGTAATTTTTCTATCGCATCAATCATTTGTCCTTGGGGATCCGACATTAATCCTCTCATTCCCACTAATTGGTACACGTGAGATGCATTTCCTTTAGCTCTTGAAAAAGACATTATATGGATTGGGTTAAATAGGTCAATCATCCTAAAATTAGGATTCATTTCTTGTCGCAAACCATATCTCAATAGATTGGCGTAATTTTTCTATCGCATCAATCATTTGTCCTTGGGGATCCGAAATTAATCCTCTCATTCCCACTAATTAGTGCACGTGAGATGCATTCCCTTTAGCTCCTGAAAAAGACATTATATGGACTAGGTTAAATAGGTCAATCATCCTAAAATTAGGATTCATTTCTTGTCACAAACTATATCTTAATAAATTGGCATAATTTTTCTACCCCGTGTACATTCCCAGAATGATGGTGTTTTTCCAAAATCAAACTTTATTTTTCAGCATCTTGGACTAGCCATTCCTTAGAAATAATTTTTGCTCTTTTTGACACAATGCTTAAAATTATCCATAACCCCTCCCTAACTTATAAATAAGAGGATAATACGTTTTAGCGCACTCGAATCTACGTCTTCCTGTATTGACAACAATGCATATGCCAATCAAATTAAAACTTAATCGATGGTGATTGATGATTTTTAATTTCAAAAATAGTGTTAAAAACCTCCAACATATCCTATTTATTTATATTATAATTTTTTAAATACCACTTGAAAACATTAGGAAAAAAAATTGAAGCATTAAAGTTGCCAACCTAATTAACTCTCAAATATTGAAACGGCTGTTTTTTACTTTTTCTCTTTTTTCAAGATAGAATGACTGTTATTTTATTTTGTAATAAACGGCTGTCTTTTCTTCTTACCAAACTCCAAAGGTCTGCTATCATTTAATTTTGTCATTTCTTGCATGAACCCAGAAAAACCAGCCAAGCAAAGGAAACAGAAACAGAAACATCACATTATACTCGCTTCCCTGCAAACCCAATTCTTTATTCTTTGACAAAACAACACAGTGCACATGTTTTCTAATCCATGTTTTTCTCTTTTTCTAGACTGCTATATAATCCCCTTTGGTTACATCTTTTAGATGCACAGTGCAGATAAAAGATTTATTCAGAGAGTTTCATTTTTGGGGTTTTGAAATTTTGCAGGAAATGGGTGACCAGAAAGACAAGAAGGACATCAAGGACTCACCTGGTCCTATCCCTGTCAAGGACTCACCTGGTCCTATCCCTGAAGGTTGGGTTTTGTATACCAAGTTCAGAAAAGATGGTATTGAAGTCAAGGTATATATTGAAAAATATGGTATAAAATATAAGTATATGTATAATATTTGATAGTTATGACAGAAAAATATGGTATATTTGAGTCATCAAATAATTCGGATTAATGAACTCAGCATTGGATATGGTGTTCATCTCATCTATAAGATGCCACATCCATAGCCTGTACGATAGTTTAACAATATGTGTCGGTATGTGAGTTGTATTTAAATAATATAAAAGAAATTGGATTAATTAATTTTAACAGTTTGTTTGGATTAATTAACAATAACAATTATTGAGAAAATCGCAGACCTACTTTTGTCCAGCCACTGAGCAAGAATTCTACACTTATGAGGATCTTATGAGATACGTGAGGTATGCCAAAGCTGCCAAGCTTTCCATCTATAGTCCTGTAAGTCTTTACTTCTTCTTTTCCTTATTATTTTTAAAAAAATTTTAATTAATAAAATGGGTTCAAAATAAATCAGTAATAAATAATTAAACTGTTTACCTATAAATAATATTCTTTTGAAGCAGCTCGATTAATATTGATCGATAAAATTTTATGAATTTTGGTTGATTTGACTTAACAAGACTTGGCTTGTGAACCTGTTTAGAAAATGTTAAATGCATACATATTTATTTATTATGATTATTTTCACATATGTTTAAAATGGATTTTGGCAGCTTATTATTCATTTGTATATATCATTGTTTGACAGGAGTTTGAGGAATACATGAAGAAAAAAGGCCAAAGCTAGTTTCATTTTGGAGAAGAACATGAAGATGAAGATAAAAAAATGAGCCAGCTTGAGTGAAATCTGCAGCAAAATGTCATGTTTAATTCAATAAATGTTGATGGGTTGTGTTTCCATTTCGCAATGTTTGTGTCAGTGTGATTTTCATTTCATTATATGTACTGTGTCGTTCAATGATAAAATTTGCTTTTGGTTTTAGTTGAAATTGATTTCCATTGTTACTTTTAAGGTTTCCTTCTTTTATTTTTGATGGGGACTGAATCTTCCATTTAAGTGGCTTTCTGGTCATAAGTCTTAACTAGATGGTCTTGGGTTTTTATTTTTTACCAATTGAAGGTGTGATCTTGGCTTGATGGTGATGGATGCTCTTAAACGTTGGTGTATTATTTTGTTCAAGATGGTCTTTTTCTGAAGATCAAATGACTTGATGAGTGAATTTTTTGGTGTGGTATGTTGTTGAGATGGGGGAGGGGGTTGATTTGCTGTGCTTTTTGAAGCTTCAAACGCTGCTTGTGTTTATGGAGTTTTTGGGATTTGCTTTATGGCATCTTTGGTTTTAAGATTAATTTTGATTTGTTATAATGAGTGTTCAATTCAACCCTTTAAGAATAAAATTTTGACAAACTCAACTAGTAGCTCTAATAGAGACTTTCTTGGCAACGAAGAAATTTTGCCAAAATCTTGAACAAGAAAAGAGAATCTGTTCCAACAAATTTGACAGATTGGAGAGGTCTTTAAATTTCTCCATTGTTTCTTTAAATTTTTCTTTCTGGTTGATTTCTTACATTGATTGTTGTTTGGTAATTCTAAGAACATGGAACAATCTGTTCAAACAAACTTGACACATTGGAGAGGTCTTTTTGGGGTCATGTCGGATTAAACCCTTGAATTTTTTCCACCAGGGAGATCAATCAATGGTTAAACCTCCAACTGGGGTAACTGAGGAAGGGATTCGAGTTTGACAGTACTCTTTAAGGCAATTTCTTAGAAGGCCTCCAAATGTTGGTGTGAGTCTTGACGGGGATAATCTTTTATTGTTCAAAATTTCTAATGCTGAAGCCGGGGACTAGTTTTGGAGCATGGTCCCTGGCATATTCAGAATAAGCCTGTTATTTTGTGAGAATGGGAAACTAATATGAAATGATTGGATTTTGATTTGGAAAAAGTTCCCTGTATGGATCCATCTCAAGCAGGTTCCTCTAGAACTGTTTATTAAGAATGGATTGAGTTACACTGCACGTGTTTGTGGCACTCCTTGATACATGGGTGGGGTTATTATTTTTAAACAGAGGTTGGCATATGCTAATGTTTATGTTGTGGCGTTTGCAAATCTAGTCTCATCTAGGTTTATAAATGTTATGCTCAATAAGAATTGGTGTCGAAACTAATAAAATAATTTTATTAAAAATATAAATTTTTATATAGCAATGATTAGGGTTAAATCTTTAGTAAAAAGGAAAATTAAAATTAAAACTAAAATTATGTAAAGAAAATCACAATTAGAATTTAAGAAAAATCGATCGATGAAAATTTAGTTAAATACAAAATTTCGGTTTGGATTCATAGATTTGATCATCGATGTAAAGATAATTTCAATATTTTATTATAAATTGGTTATAGTTATTAACGAACGCATAACAACTAATATTTTCATACTTTTTGGATAATCAAGATGACCACCATTGATTACTCGCATTATCGATGAATAATCCTGTAACAAACGCCTAGAATTTATTTTGTTAATAACATTAAGAATGAAAGAGACACAATTATAGCTAATGAATATACAAACAAAATTTATTTAAATTATGTCAGATATTCAAATAACATGAACTGAAAGTAACTTATACCCTTTCATACTATTTGCCGTAATTATGAAAATAATTAAACAATTACGAATTTAATCATTTTAAGATAAATATTTTAAGTTATCAAATATGAGCACTATATTCGGCAAAATCTTAATATTTGGTAGGCTTTGGATTCTTTGGAAGGAGGGTATTCATCTAGATTTGGTAGCTATTACTAACCAATGTTTTATCTTGTAGTACTCTTTACAAGAATAGAAAGATCCTTTTCATTGTTGTTTATGGAAACAATGGTGGTAGACTGAGAAGGAATTTGTGGGCTCACTTGGGAATTAAATAATTAATTGGTTCTAGTCTCTGGTTGCTTGGGGGGGGGGGAGATTTCAATGTAATTGCCAGACCTGAGGAGAGCTCTAATTTTGAGGGTGCCCATTTGATTACCTTTGGTATGAGGGATTTTTAAATTTGCCTAGACAATTTGGAAGTTCAAGATCATGCTTGTAGTAGTAGGTCTGGTTTTACATGGACTAACAATCAGTAGGAGAGGTTTGTAGCAAAAAAGGTTGGACTAGGTGTTGGTGAATCCGCATTGGATTAGCATGTTACCTCGGAATTTCAAAGGCAGTGGTAGAAGATTTGTTACAGTATGTTCTCCCAGCTGAGGCTCGGGAAAATTTGGTAAAAGGAAATTACTAATGAGGAGATTAAAGATGTTATATTTGAGCAAGGTAATAACAAGGTTCTAGGCCTTGATGGATATTCATCCCTATTTTCCAAAGCAGCTTGGTCTATTGTGTGCAAGATTTCATTATAAGATACTTCTTCCGAACATAAAAAATTCACCCTGCTTTCAATTCTACCATTGTTATTCTTGTTCCCAAGTGTCAAAATCCTAATTATACTACCTATTTCTTGTTGTTCAATGATTTACAAGTGTATTACCAAGATAATGGTTAAAAGACTCTCCATATTTCCCTGTCATGATCTCTTCTAGTTAGAGTACATTTGTACAAGGTAGAAGCATCATTGATAACACGTTATTGGCACATGAATTAGTCAAAGGCTATGGTAGAAGTACCCTCTCCCTCAGATGTGCTCTTAAGATCGATATTCGAAAAGCCTTTAGTTCTCTTAATTGGGAGTGTTTACTTGTTGTTCTAGATGCTAAAGGAATGTCGAACTTTGTTGCAAGGAGATGGAAACAAGAGTTCACTTGTTCTATGGATGTAGTTTCTGAAAGATAGTTTGGAAAAGTATCCTTGATCTCTTATCATATTCAGAAGAATGTTATGGACAAAATCAAGAACTTCAATGAGCTTGAACCAAACTGAAAGAGAAGAGTTTACTTACTGTATCTTGAAACTAGCTTGTACTTCTTTTGTTTATTTGATTTGGAAGGAAAGCAACCAAAGGCAATTTAGGGGACTGTCTAGTAATGAGCAACTACAGTGTCGCGGAGGACCCTAAAATGGTAAATTTTAATTCTAATCATTTATAATTTATAAAATTTTAAATTAGTAATGGTAAAATTATACTTTAATCTTTTCAAAAATGATAAAAATTTTAATTTAACCTTTTAAAAGTTATAAAGATATACACTATTAAAATCATTAACTAATTGTTATAAATGTAAAAAGAGTTGTCCAAATTAGATTAGAGGGTAGAGGCCATTGATGGGGTTGTATGAGTGTTTTTACTATATTTATACAATTATTTAAGTTTCGGACTCAATTGATATTACTTAATTAATCGGGCACTAACTCAGTAAAATTATAGAAATATATTTTTATAATTGAAATAAATTATATTATCTGAATATATTTTAATCTTTTAATTTTTAACAAAACTCAATAAAATAATGTACATGTGCTTGAATTTGAACCTGTGTTATTTACATCAATAAGACATTAATTTTATCACTAAACCAAAACTTTATTTTAAAATAATATTTACATTTTAATTTTATTATGCAAATTTTATTACCTCCATCAAATATATATATTAATAATATTATTGATCGAGTTAGTGCCACAAATTAACTCGATACTAACTTGAACCCAAAATATCATAATTTTCAATATTTACCATTTCAACTTAAACTTCATTTAATTTTTAATTCTTTTATAAATATATTTATTAAATAGTTTTTTTCATTCTATGTATACCATAATCTAATATTAAATTAAATTTGAATTAAAAAATAAATATTTGAAAGTCAACCCACTTGGTAAAGTTGCTTTTTTGGTCATAGTTCCTCATAATAATGTTTCCACTATATGGGGTGCAATCGCTCAAAGATTAATGGCCATTTTTTATGTGGTACAATCACGGGTTGCACATGAAGTGTCTGTATTTCCATAATCACTAAATAATTATGGTATAATAAAATTTTAGCCTTTAAAATTTAATTTTTATCAAATTAGCCATTATATTTTTAATTAAGTTTGAACTCAATTTTTTTGAAAATCAAATTTAATCATAATATTTTTAATTAAATTTGAACTCAATATATTAATTATTTTAATTAACTATTATTTTGAATAATATTGCTTTGAATTAATTATATGAAGTCAAAGTATATTTGACATTGACTATAGTGAAAATGCTTTAATGATGATTTAAATTTTTTATTATAATATTTGAAATATTAAATAAATTAATATATTTTAATTATATTCAACAAATTTAGATAATGAATATTACTTTATACTAATTAAAGTAATTAAAAATACATTATTATTTATATATTACTGTTTTGAAATTTTAAGTTTGCTTTTTTATTATTTATAAAGATTTATCACATTTATCTATAAAATTTTCATCTTATTAAATTTTTGTTTAATTAAATTCATTGAATAAAAAGATTCATCATACTTATAAATAAAAATTTTGATTATGTTAAAAGATTTTTTCATTTTAAAGGACCTTCATTAAATAAATTATATAATAACACATAAAAAGCTTAAAATTTATATTGAACTATTTTAAATTTTAATTTTTTATTAAATAGACAAGAAAATATATATTATTTAAGTTTTCAATATCAAAGTTTAATTATAATATATATTTATAATTCAATAAATATAACATATTGTATTTATTTTAATTATATATTATCTATGAATTATTATTGTTAATTTATTGATTATAAAGAAAAGAAAAGAAAAGAAAATTGAACAACAAGGTGTATTAATTTACAATATATCAAAATTTTTTTATTACACAAATGATTTAATAATGATTAGGAATTTTTTTTGTTTGTTTAAAAAAAGAGCATTGTAGACCATTACATATAATTAATCTAGAAATAGATAAACCGATAAAGTTTGTATGCGGCACATTCAAAGTAAAATTAGGGAGTTAAGACCAAAGGTGAAAGTCAATGTCCATTCCATCTGCAGCCCTTGCTAAACAATCAGATAATCTGTTTGCATACAGTACACATGAATTAAACTAACATTCCAATCACGCCTCAACAAATCTTGAATTGCATTTATGACGTGCAATTCCGGCTAATTAATCATCAAGATCCCCTTAACATGGTGCAGCGCTTCCAAATAATCTGATTTTAACAACACATCTCGACAACCAAGTTTCCAAGTTTGTTCAAGATCATCAAGTATGTCCTAGAATTCTGTCTCATATGCGCTACACAACCCTATGTTCCTTGCAAATCCCTGGCACCACAAACCATCTGCATCTTGTATCATACCATCAGCCATACCTATTCCACTTTCCAAATTCTGACTACCATCCACATTAATTTTCCATTTTCCCACTGGCGGTGGAGACCATAAAAGCTACGTCCATCTTCTCCAACTCTTTTTGGACCTTTGCCCCTGATTCAATTGACTGGCATACACAATCTCCTTTTTATATCTCATGCAACGATAAATAAATCTTTCATTATTTACACAATCAGCTTTAAAAATACAATAATCATTTCTTTTTTTCCACAAAGACCAACATGTGACCGCGAATAAGATATCTTAGTCTTCCATATCATTGGAAAACAACCAAGGTTTGGTGAGGTTAAGACTTAGCCAATCCTCAATATTTAAATTATAAAACTCCGCTAACATGTCTTTGTTGACCAGATTAGTCTAGCAGTGGACCGTTAGCGAGCATTTCCTCAACATATGGTCAATATCTTCGACACTAGCACCACAAATATGACAACTCAGATCCAAAGTTAAATGTCTTTTAACTCTTTCAGCATTAGTTAGTAACTTCCCCTTACCAACCAGCCACAAGATCGTCCGAACCCGTTGTGGACACCAAGATTTCCATATAATTCTCCATCTCAGATTCATACAACATTCCCTCTTAGTCATGGCTACATAGGCTGATTTTGTAGTAAAGCATCTTCTTCTTTCCCATTTCCAATCAGGCCAATCCATAGTCTTTTCATCACAAGGAGGACGAGTAATTGCAATCTTGATCATGAGACAGAAGTAAAAAAGGCAAAACGATTCCAATTCCAATGTCCATTCTCAGTCACCAGATGTCAAACTAAAACATGATAACTCGGTAACAAATCTGGTTGTGACACATAAGCCGCAAGAGCCTCACTGTCCTGGATCAAAGTATCTCTCCAGATGTGACACATAATTAATATATTTTAATTATGCTTATGAGTTAATATTTTAAATAATATTATTTTGCATTAATCATATAAATTGAAATTATATTGTTTAATAAATTTTAAATTTTAAACATATAAAATCACGTGCAAAATAGATGACATTAGAAATTAATAATAATTAAGTTCGATAAAAATAAAGGAAGATAAAGAGATTGAAAATTTAAATATTTGTACACACAAAAAAAAAACAAAAGTGTAACTCATGGAGAAGAGAAAGAAAGCCCAACAATAAAATAATACTGAAGGTGGCTATATATGCAAGTATCCCTAATTCTAAACCTAAAATTATGTATTTATAGGACAAAATTCGTAATAAAGAGAAAAATAAAAATGCCTTTAATAAATAAAATGAGTTTTTCTGGGTTTTTGGTTGATTTCCATCACAAACTAGGTCATTTTTGGGCCCCTTTCTAATTTATTTTTTGGGTCTAAGCTATGAAATAAGTCCATGTAGATCTCTCGATTCCCTTTAATGTGGCCTATTATGAACCCAATTAATTAGAGTTCTTTATCTCATGATATGGTCAAAATATTAAAGCAAAATAAGCTGAAAGTTCAATCTGTAGACACTTGTGAAAATTGAAATTAATCTTCAACCTTAATTTTCTTAAATCATTTTGCCTAATCCATTAAAAAAGTATGAGTCAAAATAAGGCATTATGTACTTATCACATGTTTTCTTTCGCTCATATCTCGAGTGTGATAAAATCTAGTAGTACTAGAAATCATATGTGTGAAAATTATGTATTTAACACACGTGTGTTTGAAAATAACATATAACAAATAATGAAACGTCAGTTTGAAAATAATAACAATTACAATGATATGAAATATGTATGAAATTAAAAAAAAGTTTAAACTGTGAGTAAAATGAAATTTAAATTGGTAAATAACTGAGATTAGAAATATTATATGCACTTCAATTGTTTTATTCTAGTATTGCCATTTTCCTTGAGTTGGTCTCGAGTTGAGTTGTGACACCACGTTAATTAATGACTCTATTAATATAAACAAACAATGCGGATTAAGCAGTTTGTGTAATAACATTAAGGGTAAACTATGTTAGTAGTCATTCAACTATTAGTAAATTTCTTTTTTGGTCACCCAAGTATGAAAAGTTAAAAAAAATGATCACTCAACTATTTAATTTTGTCTTTTTGCCACTGGTTGGGTAACGATGGTAGCTTTTAGATTTTGGTATAATAGCAACTTTAACCCACAACCTTTATAAATTATGTTAATCTTGATTTTTAAAAAAAAATCAAACCTCAACATTTACAAATTGTGTCATTTGGTCTCTTTCTCTTTGCAATTTTTTTGTGTAACATTCGTGGTTAATTTTAAAAGAAAAGAAAAGATAAAATGATTACCTTGGATTTTTAGGTGTTTCCATTTTTGTATTTCTTTTATTAAATTTAATGATATATATATATATATAAATATATATATATATATTTAGCTTTTAGGTGAAAGGGCCACAAAGAAAAGTAAAACGCAAATAAAAATTCAAATTATATAATGCATAAGTATGGAGTGTTAGAATTTTTAGAATCAAGACTAAATGAACACAATGTATAAATGTTGAAGGTTAAAGTTGCTATTATGTGAATTTTAAAAGTTGTTGCCGTTAGCTAACTAGTGACTAAAAAGACAAAATTGAATAATTGGGTGATAATTTTGTAACTTTTCATAGTTGAGTGATGAAAAAGAAATTTACTAAAATAGTTGGGTGACTACTAATGCAATTTACCTTAACATTAATATGTATAAATATATCAAAATAAAATTTTGTTTGAACTAGTAAAACTGATTTTATAAATGTTAGCAGCATTTGTTCAAATCTATTTCTCGTAATATTATTATAAGAGTATTTTATTATTTCAAATAATATGAAATCTAAAAAATGAGTTGAATCTAAAATATTATAAATTTAATATATTTATCATTTTAATTAAAACTTTATTTAATTTTTAATATTTTAATAAATATATTTATTACATAATTTTTTAATATAATATTAAATTATAATTTAAATTAAAAAAATAAAAATCTTAAAGTCCACCCACATGGTAAAGTTGCTTTTTTTTGTCAAAGTTCCTTGTAATAATGTTTCCCACTATATTTGGGGCCGCAATTGGATAAAGATTATTTGACAATTGTTTCCTTCAACGTGATAGGAGTGAACATAATATGAAACACTACTATATCTCTTTTCAATTATTTAATATGAAACATAATTTTGGTAATTTTTTTTACTTGAATCCCGAATCCTAAGCTTCCAAACTCAAACCTAAATCCTAACCCGTAAACTTAATCCTCAAACTCAAACCTAAATCTTGAACTTAATATTTTAGTTTAAGGTTCAAGGTTTCAGATTTAGAATTCGAGTTTAAAGTTTATGGTTCGGGGTTCAAGAATTAAGTTCAAGGTTCAGGTTAAAAATTACCAAAATTATATATTAATGACATGAAAAAATTTACTAAAATGTGATGACATGATGCCCCTATTTCATACAATCTTTTCTCTTAAACTATTATTAATTTTAACCAACATTTAAAAAATAAATTATTATTATTTTTAATGTAAATACTAACTATAAAATATGATATCTTATCATGTGTACTTGTTCAATATGGAAATCACAATATAAATACAAATGGAATATCTAGATTCAGGGGTAGAGAAGAAAAAAGAGTGGCTTGATGGAGCTTGTAATTCTTGTCCCATGTTGTTTCTTCCTCATAGCTTTAATAAAGTTCTTTTATGAGTACATGTGGATACCTCCCCGTATACAAAATATGATGAATTCGCAGGGAATCAAAGGACCTCCTTATAAATTCATCTATGGAAACAACAAACAAGTTACCAAAATGAGAATGGAAGCATTAAGCAAATGTTTGGCCTTAACAGATGATATATTTCCCAAAGTACAGCCACATTTTTACACCTGGATCAACAGATATGATAAGATCCATGCATGTTTTTCATTATGGTTTCTATGTTATGGCTCCAAGAAAAGATAGATCCTTTTTCTTTTATGTGATTAGGGAAGAATTATCTTTCTTGGAGCAGTGTTCGAGCTGAACTGGTGATTTCAGACCCTGAACTTGTCAAAAAGGTTCTAAGAAATAGTGAAAATTTCTTTCCGAAAAGGAAGCTTTCAGATATTGGTGAGAAGCTCTTGGGAAATGGGCTTGCGTTCATTGAGGGGGAAAAATGGGCAAAGCATCGAAAGCTGGCCGATAAAGCTTTCCATGGGGAAAGGCTAAAGGTAAATCCTCGAAATATATAAATTAGTTGTAATTATACATAGAATACTGCAATATAATCAGAGCACTAACATATTGGAGGATTGTTTGGGCAGAACATGACTCCAACAATAATTGCTAGAGTTGAAACAATGCTAGAAAAGTGGAAAGCCCAAGAAAGCAAAGAGATTGAGGTATTCGAAGAATTCAGATTATTGACTTGAGAAGTGATATCAAGAACAGCTTTCGGTAGCAATTACTTGGAAGGGGAGAAGATTTTTGTCATGTTGAAAAAGTTGAACATACTGGTGAGCCGAAATATTTCCAAGACTACGATTCCTTTCATTAAGTATGTTCCCTCTAAACTTAATTTGTTAATCCCATGTTTTTCCTTGATTGTGTTCTGTTGAAGTTGGTCTGCATGCAGCTAAGAAGCAGACAAGCTGCCGAACCATGCAGTTGCAGCTGAAGCCAATGTTGATGATTTAGTTACTTCAAGTTAATGTTTTGTTGCTTAGTTAGTTTGAACTAAGTTGGTAATATGTTTGATGTAATCAGGTGCTGATAGATTGATAAATCAGCTTACCTATGTGTGCAAGTTATGTTTAACTAGTTTCAAGACTACTTAGTGGTAGTAGGTAATGTTTAGGTAACAATTTGTTTATTTTTGACCAGCTCATGTCTGGTATATGTATTGGCATTATGCCATCTTTCAAGTTAATGAAAAATTCATCAAAGATTCAACATCAAACTCTCTCTTCTTGCTTTTCTTTTGTCTTTCAAGTTCGATTCTCTTTTGTTTGCTCAGCAACTATCGAGCTTTCAAGCTCAAGGAACTGCTTACTTCCTTCATTTTTCACATTCTTAGTTCCAACATGTTCTCAATCCCCATGGATATAGTTTTCTCCTTATATATGGCTGACCTTGATTTGCTTTATGGTAATCTGCTGATTTGCTAGAGTCTGAAAAACTTGAAAAAGGCATACAAAATTGTGTGATGGAGATAATTAAGAAAACAGAAAACAAAGTTGTGAGTGGAGAAGCTGACAGCTTCGGTGATGATTATCTGGGATTACTTGTAAATGCTTATCATGATTTGAACGATAAAAACAAGCTTTCATTAGAAGACTCGGTAGGTGAATGCAAAACAATCTACTTTGCTGGACAATCAACTCTAGGTTCATTGCTTTCATGGATAGTCCTACATTTGGCAATCCATGGAGATTGGCAAGAAAAAGCAAGAAGAGAGGTGATTGACATATTTGGTAACCAAAATCCACTTCTTGAAGGCATCACCAAACTCAAAACGGTAAGTAAACTATAACCAGGTATTTAAATAGTGATCGCTACACTAACATATTTCGTTTTTGCAAACAGATGTTTATGATCATCAATGGAACTATCTAAGATTGTATGGTCCAATAAATGGCCTGCCAAGAGAAGTTGCAGGAGAAGTTCAGTTAGGAAAGCTAGTCTTGCCTGCTAATATAGATATTCTGGTTCTAAACAGCGGACTTCATCGTGACCCTTATTTGTGGGGTGATGATGTGCATCTTTTTAAACCGGAGAGATTCTCCGAAAGGATTGCCAAAGCTACCAACTACAATGCGACTGGATCGGGACCTCGATCTTGTGTTGGTATGACCTTTGCAATGATAGAAACTAAGGTTGTACTCTCCATGATTTTACAACGTTACACCGTTACCCTCTCCCCTATGTCCACTCTCCAATACCTATTATTTCCCTTGTACCACAACATGGAATTCAAGTAATACTTGAGTCACTGCATAATAATGCTTGTAGTACATAGTTGTTAAGAAATAGGGGTTTAGCATAATTGGTTTATGTTTGTTTTTTATTAGAATAAAGACATGTTTAGGTTATCTATTAATACAAGTCGTTTTTCTGTATTATGATTCGACCATATAATAACACTTAGTATTAGTTAAAAGTTTAATAATCAATAAGCTAATATTTACTCCTCTTTTGTTTTGCATGTAAAAAGTATTGAGAATAATATACAAAGGATATTAATGTATTTAATTGATATTTTATTAAACAATTTTGTTAAAATATATAAATATACAAAGACGAATCTTCTATACTTTGGACAACTAGATTCTAGTAGCACATATAGGACTTGTCCTTCTACTAAAACCCATTTTACAAGCCAAGAAGATCTTGTACACAATTTCGTTGAAAGAATCATATTTAAATTTGTTATTTGAAATTTGGTCATCAATGAAGATGTCTTACGATATTATAAAATTTTCATTTCTTTAGAAAATGCACTCCAATTCCAAATTTCTCTCTCTCTCTCTTTTTCTTCTTCAAATTTTATAAAATCAATTGAAATTTGATGAAATTAATGAATACTAAAAATTTTATCACACGCGTTTACATGTAAAAGTCACAAATTTAAAACACAAATGTGTATTTAAAATAACACAATAAATAATGAAACATATAGTTTGAAATTTGATGACTCTTTATCATTTGATCATTTCGGACTATATCTTGCTTGCATTTGCTTAGTTTTTTTTTTAGTGTTTTATATGTTTTAAATTCATTTTAGTTTATTTTACTTTTTTATGTTTGCATAGTAAACATGATGTGTTTTTAGTGTTTTCACACATTTAGTTTCAATAAGATGTTTCATGTGGCATTTGCAAGTAAAATAGGTTTGGGAATATGTCAATACATGGAACCATGAGATTAAATACACTAAGCCTAAAGTTGATCCAATTTGATGAGTGACAGTTCAATGCTTAAAGATTCAAAATGTGTAATTTGGGCGCATTTAGAACTCCTGATCGGAACACTACTTTGGGTGTACTTTATATTGTCGAAAGGGGTTTTGAAAATATATTCAAATATCGGAACACCAATGCTAAAACGCATCAGGGAGAAATCCAAAAGTAAAAAAAAAAAATTACAAGCTTCAAATTGATGGACAATTTTACAGCATTTTTGTATTTGGATCATATCTTCTAATATATTTAGAGTTTAGAGTTGAAATTTTTACAATGAATGTACAAGATGCAGATATGCAATCAACTTTCTTTGATTTTTTGCTTTAGGAGTTGTTAACTTGAACGAAGAAGTCAACAAATAACATGTGAAAAATGATTCAAAAAGATGACAAAGAAGCGGGCCTAGCAATTTATTACTAGCAAGTCCTTTGCATTGTCATTTTCCTCTTCCCAAATCTCTATAAACAACCTTTAGTTTTAGAATAGAAGGCAACGTGGAGTTGAGATCATGATCATTTTCCTGCTAGTTTTTGTTTGTTTCTTTATCCTTGTAAAATCTCAAGTTTCTTATATCTATTATGTCTTTTTCACCTAAGTTTGAGTTGTTATATTTTGTTATGGTATTTTAAGTTTTCAATGCTGAGGTAACAGGGTGAGACTCTTGGAAAATATTAAAGTAAATTTCATCATCATTTGAGATAAAATTAATTATCAATCACTTGTCATAATCATACTTGCAAAGTAAGATTTTTTATTTATTTGTTATAGACAATAGATGGCACAATGAATGCTTAGATAAATTAACCTTGGTTTGTTGAAGACATAAAATTGGTATAATAAATATTTGAGTTCTTTTTTATAAGTTTTGAAGTTATTAAGTGATTATAACATCATATGTTATATTTTGCTCTGCATTTGAACAGTTGAACTTTCATTATTGCATCATACTTTGCTTATTGATTCATTTGCTGAATTCTTGGGCTTATCAGACAATCATATTGGACACTTATTTGATGGCATACCTTTACTTATAGATTCATATGCTTAATTATTGGACGCAAGTTGCTAAATTATCCTATTGGAACCTTTGTGTGGATGCTAATTGAGCAATAACATTAAGTATTAAAATTTAATCTTAATATGATACAAAAATTGGATTCTCTAACCTCAACACATTTTCTTTCCAGATATATATTTTTTAGTTTTTTATTTACATTTCTAGTGTTTTTTCTCCTACATTCATTTTTGACACTCATTCCAAAGTTAAGTATTTGTTTTAGCATAATACTTGTACCTTTTAAGTTCTAAGCAACTTTCCTATGGATCGAACTCGGCGCCTCGAGATTTTATTGCTCGAATATAATCTACACTTAGGTTGTAAACTTAGAAAACGTCTGTCAAAACTAATTAGTGATAACACATGAAATATTTATGTTACTACAATAAAAAATTAAATTACTTATCATAATATCATCATCAATCTTGAATTAGTGTCGAATTAAAAAAAAAGTTATTCTAAGTCTTTGATCTGACATGTTAATTTTTGTCCATTTTCTTGATTACCATAACCTACACAAACACACACCTCAAAAAGGAAAAAAAGCATTAATGGTTTATTTTCAAGCTAAATTATGAAGGGTATTTACAATTATTATATTTTCTGATTTGAATTTTCATAAATAATTTGATTCTTAAAAATATAAAAGTGTACCATTCAATTCTTTCAATTAAATTTTGGTATTGCCCAAAAGAACAAAATAAAATCAATTTATCAATAGGTTTTTTAGTCCTAATTTATTAATGAGTATCAAAATTATAAATATGTCCGAATTTATCAAAGGGTTAATTCACTTGATGTCCCTAAATTATAGATTAAATTTTAAATTAATATTTAAACTTTAAAAATATATTTAAATCATCGAATTGTAAGTAACATTCTAATTTGAAAATTTTAATTTTGGACTAACAAAGAAAATAATATGCTAATTATTATTTTTATCATAGTATTACATACAAGGTTTAATTGGACAGTATTTTTTAAACTAATAAAATTATCATTGAAAGGATAAATAAATTAATATAAAAACAAATGTTGGGCTGCACTAAAACCCGGACCAACAGGTCCACCCTTTACACCCGGACCTATAACCCAACACGTGTTTGATAAAATATAAAGCCAATGGCCCTTTACACAGTCGGTCCAATGACCATCAGATATGGCTTTCATCAATGTCATGTCATCAAATCTCCTTAGCTGTACAGACATTCTGAAGAAGAAAAAATTTGAAGTTAAAGTAAATTGCATATAAAAGAAAGCTTGGAAATTCAGTAGTAGTTAAACATTACATACCCCAAATGGCTTGTGAATTGAAGCAAGGCATGCCATCATCCTATATGTCTTCAAATATCTGCAACTGCCAATGATAATTCAACCACATCCTCTACTGTATGCACATTAAAGTCCTATAAACCTGATACTATTGATGGTAAATTCCATTGTCAAGATTTAAGACTATGCTTTCTCAACATCTGCATCAGAATCAAAACCAGATACAAAATAAAGCATTACCATCTTGTAATATAACATCTAGTAGGTTCTTGGACAATGTGAATCTACCAACACCAAGCAATACCATGCTCAGGGGCTGCATAAATTGCAAAATAAGCTTTTCAACTATATAGCAATTCCCAGGAACAAGGAAAAAAGAGGCTTCAGCCTAGCATTGCTGCCTTTGCTTCAAATCCCCCAACTTAGTGTTGTATGAGGATCAGAACTAATCTCACTATCAGGAAATAATATTTCATCATTCTGAAAGACGAAACATTCGAGGTACTGCAGTTTGACCTTCAAACTTATTCAGAGACAAACTCAGTGCCCAAGTCTCATTCATTTGAACAAATAATTGTAAACATGTAAGTGTGTTTGTTTGTATGTATATATATTTACCTGGTGAAGAATTTCAGAACCAGGAGGAACAAGAACCAACCAAGGACCCTTTGTCACCTCTTGCATCTCTCTGTTCAAAAACTCTTTTGGTGATGCGAAACGCCATCTCTGATTTTAGACACCTGTTACAATTCTATTATTATACTTTGGGTTGTTTCTATTTGAAATGCCACCACTTACATGCAATCACTTGAAGCTTAGGGGGATAGAGGTCATTTACCTATGACAGAATATGATACAAAAGTCAAACCACCAAGGATATAACTTCTGCAATTTTATAGAAACCCAACGGTAGTTCAACCACACCCTCTCCTATAATTCAACAAGCACGTTTTTGAAGCAGATGAATCCCATTTAATGAAAGAAAATCTCTCTTTGTTCCTTTGGAATTCAAATTCCATTGTTGCTAGAACAGCATTTTTAGATCTTGTCACATTAACCTGGACTGAGTGATCAACAAAAAATTCCACTGGGACCTGGATGCAAAATGAATTAACAGTTATACACTCATGCCAAGCTACAGAAGGAAAAAAAGTGCATATAAAAGCAAAATTACAAGCCAGTGCATTGATCTTGTTAGGATCATTGCCTAGATTCTTCATGTACCTCATTTCAGTCCATTCCATGTTATGGATCAAGTACCTATGCAATTCATCAAGGTAACTTTGTCGTTGCTACAAGAACAAATACAATATGATATGATAGTGAACTTTGTCAATATTTATTAAGAAAAAAAATGCTCATAGTCATAAGAAACTAGTACCGTCTGACTCTACTTTCCATGTCCTGCTTCAAGTACCTCCTGCATGGCGAAATGGTAACATAAAATTACAATAGAGTCTGGAAAATGAATGTCAATGTACAAGTACGATATGATAGTGAACTTGGTAAAGACAGAGAAAAATGCGGTTATGAAAAACAATATATATCAACAACTATCTTTTCAAATTAGAAAGACTAATGCTTACCAGCTAATTTTGAAACAAGAATTATGATGGAGTCACCTACATCTTGTTCTGTTTCTTTTCCCACCCTTTTTGAACTTGTTAACCCATTTGTTTCCCAACTCATTCAGCACTGTATATCCAATACATAGCCCAACGACCAATCCACTAGCGTAACCTATCAACACAATTTTCCAAGTAGACATAGCATATAACCATGAATCTTCATCTTCCCAAGGAAGTGGTGGCATTGGAAGACCAACTTCATTGCATTTCTTGGACAATGGTTGACCGCATAATTTTGGATTCCCACGGTAAGAATCATTTGAAAATGTAATGAACTGATTGCTTTGTGGTATGCTCCCTTCAAGTTGGTTGTAAGACAAGTTCAATGCTGCTAAGAAAGTTAAATCTGTAAGCTGTGGAGGAATCTTCCCTGACAGCTCATTCTGTGAGAGATCCAAAGACTAGATCTTTTAGGTTTTGAACTGCTACTGGGATTTCGTCGTCGAAGTTATTATACGACAAGTTTAGCACTTTGAGTGACCTCAACATTTGTATTTCTTCTGGTATTCTCCCATGGAAACTATTGTTGGAAAGGTCAAGACAAGTAAGAATTGTCAAGACTTTTTGGTACAACATTTCAATCCCTTTATTAACAATTGTCACAGAATCTTGATAGTATTGCTCTCCGATATAAACCAGCTTAGCTTTGTCGTCATTTGTTATCTGCATCATTGCCTTCAAGCTTTGCAAAAATGCAATGGACAAGTCACCTGAAAAGTTGTTGGAAGCAGTGTCCAATATGCGTAGCTTTGGAAACCCACGTTCCGTGTCGAATTTTGTAATGGTGCCGTAGAATCTGTTTGCTCGCAAAATGAGAACCTTCAAGGAAGGCAGCTTCTCTAACCAAAATGGGAATGTATCATGAACCACAAGTGCTGTGCAATTGGCTAATGATCTTGGCAGCTTCCCTTCCAATTTATTCCCACCTATTTTGAGTGACCTTAGTTGAGTGGCTTGAACGAAATCAATGGATAGTTCACCAGAAAACTGATTTGAAGCAATGTCCAACACATCCAAAGTTGGGAAAACAAATTTATGTTTAATTTGACCATAAAATCTGTTTTCCCGCAATATGAGAACTTTTAGCTCAGTCAGTTTCTCCAACCAAAAAGGGAATGTATCATGCATCATGTTGTTTCCCACATCCAAAACTTCAAGCTGAGTGCATTCCGCTAATGATCTTGGCAACTCTCCTTCCAATCTATTCTCACCAACGTTGAGAAGCCATAGTTGGGTTGCTTTTGAAAATTTTGGTAAGATTCCATTGAAATTATTTCCATGAAGATCCAACCGACTCAGAGCACTCATATTGCCCAAGCAATTTGGAATTGGGCCACTCAAACTGTTATAAGATGCATTGAAACCACTAAGTCGACTCATTTTGTATAAGCAATTTGGAATTGGGCCGCTCAAATTATTATTAGAGACATCGAGGTCAATGAGTTGACTCATATTGCATAAGCAATTTGGAATTGGGCCACTCAAATTGTTATGAGATGCAGTGAAATGCGAAAGTTGACTCAAATTGCAAATAGGTCTAGGTAAGGAGCTTTGTGAAGAAGTTGAACTCTGGTTGGGTAAAAGTTGGTCCAAAGATGAGAGATGGTTATTTGCAAGATTGAGATAATGCAAACTTTTCTTCCACGCCCAGTTTGGTATTGCACCACTTATTTTGTTATTTGAAAGGTCAAGTTCTGTTAAATTTTCTGGACTCCTTAAAATCTCTGGAAACGAACTTATGTTACAGAATTCTAGATACAATTCCCTCAACTTTGGAACGGAGAAGTTTGCATCACTTGAGGGAAGCTGATTTGGAAAATCAATCATATTGAAAGAAAGGTCAACCCATGAAAGGGTGCTCTTCCACAACCAATTAGGCACAACCCCATAGATATGATTGTTAGAAAGATCTAACTCAACCAACTTGTCTTGTGCTTTGATGAATTCGGGAAATTCAGTAAGGTTGCATGACCTTAGGCTTAGGCTCTCTAATAGGGGAAAAGTAAGACTTTCGTTGTCACTTTCGGTTACCAAGTTTATGTTGGACAGCGTCAGATCCCTCAAGTTATTCAATTGGACAGACATGTCAAGCTTCATAAAACTAAAGCTATTGCCTTCAATATGAAGCCTTTCAAGCCTTGGAAGTTGAAGCATTGACTTTGGGATTGGTCCTGTTAAATAATTATTGCCTATATATAGTACTTTAATCAAAGAAGAAGATGCATTGGGGAACTCATCAATTTTCCCAACCAATTGATTGTCTCCAAGATACAAGGTCTTCAACGATGGAAGAGTAAATAAAGAAGAATGTATTGACCCAAAAAGCTTGTTCCCATCCAAATAGAGATTTACAAGATTAGGAACTCCAAATCTATGAAACGAAGGGATTAAACCACTGAAATTATTATATCTTAGATCTAAGTTCACCAGGTGACTAAGATTTGCAATTGACGATGGAATGGGTCCAAAAATATTGCAATAAGAAAGCTCTAAATTTGTCAGGAACTTCAGATTTCCAATTGATTCAGGTAGTTTTCCACTAAAATTTGTATAAATAAGCGACAATCTCTGTAAAGCACTGTTTGAAGGAAATTCTGGCAACTCACCCATAAGTTGGAAGTTTAATGAAATGTCAATGCTTTGAATTTTTGGCAATAAGAGAATTCCGGTAGGAAAATGGCCACTCAAAGTGCAATCCCTCAAACTGAGAGAAACCAAACGAGAGGAATTTACCAAGAAATTGGGAGGTAAATAAGAGATTGGGTTCCCATCAAGGACAAGTTTGGAAAGAAAAGAGAGTCTTGAGAGTGAAGAACATAATGGACCTTCTAAACCACAGCTTGACAGACTCAACACATGCAGGTCTGGAAGTACAAGAGATGTGGTTTCACACCATTTAGTACTTTGAGTCGAAATGTCGACACCATCCAAATAAAGCTCCGTGAGAAACTTCAAATTCTTGATAAATGTCTTGAAGTTTGGTTTCTCTAGTTTCAGAGATAGTAAATAATAATCATAACCATTTCTTTGATAGCAACTACCTTGATAGGATAGATCAAGAGAAACTAACCTTGTTAAGAATGAGATGTTCATTGGAATTTGGCCATGGAAACATGAGCTTGAAAGGTTGAGATGAGTAAGATTTTGGAGTTTATCAAACCCATACGAAAACAACGTGGTATTAAAGTTATTTCCAGCAAGATTCAGATGTTGAAGATGATGGAGATTGACTATGGAGTGAAAGCTGCCTGAAAGGTTTTTGTAACTAAGATCAATGCCAACGACATGACCATAAGCATCACAAGTGACTCCTTCCCAAGAACAACAATCAGTGTTGGGATCCCAAAGCTCGAATTTGGAAGAGAAAGTAAAATTAGGGGCATAATAAAGATGCTGCTGCAATTTCAACAGAAGAGATCTCTGGTCATCAAGGCATTGCTTAGGGAGATGAGTTTGAGGAGGTGAAAAAGACAAGACAAGAGGAAGGAAGCATGAGAAGAGAAAGAGTGAAATAAGGAAATGAAGAGTGTTCATGTTTGGTGGGTGTGGAGGAGGATTGTTTCCATACAACTTATTTATACACAAATGTGTAGTTTACATACAATTTTTTTATTATTTTTGGACTAACGTAGAAAATGATGGTAAGAAAGACTTTTTGAGATTCCAAAGCTAAAGTAGCAACAAACATTCGTCAAATTAACAAAGAGAAAGTAGTTGAATTTGCTTTACGTCTTTCCTTTTTATTTCCTTCTCAACGTACTAAAGCAAGGGATAATAATAATAATATATTAAAGCTCTTAGTCATAATGCATGTATCATTTATTCTTAATATCTTAACAGTAATTTATTCCATTCACACTTAATTTTCTTTACATCTTGTTAATTGAGTATTAGATCGATTGGTATAGGTATTATTATCAATGTAAAATGATGTAAGTTTAAGTGTGCTAAGACGATTATCCTCCTACTTTTGGATTAGAGTAGGGCTTTGGATGATTGTAAGTATTATCTAACAAAAGAAACATATTTAAAATTTCACTTTGAAGTTAATTAAAATTATAAAAAAATGAAAGAAATGGAGATGGTTCTTTTGCTCCATCTTTAGTCTATATGAATAATATTCCAAGGTTCCGTCTTTTCTCCTTAAGCAATGGATTAAATTCTAAATTATTATCCCAACTTTAAAACATTTTAATAAAATCCTCAAAATAACTGTCTAATTTGAAATTTTTAATAATTTTAATTTTGAACTAACAAAGAAAATGATATTATTAGCCTTATTCTTAATTTTTTGGCATGCATGTAAATGTAACGGTAAACAAATCTTGGTTTGATTAGAAAAAATCAAATTTCGAGTTAATTGAATTAAATTATTCGAGTAAACTTAGATAAGTATTTTGAGTTTCGAGTTCGAATTGAGTTGAATTTTATAATTTGAATAACTCGAATAATTAAAATAACAAATTGGTGTAAATAAATTTTGGTCCCTATCAAGTATGAAAATGAACAAATTGGTCTCTATCAAGTTTTTTTTTTGCTTTGAAAAGTTTTAAATACACATGGTTTCAAATTTATGTGCTCTAACATGAATTAGTTATATTGTAACAATATTTTAAATTGACATGTTAAGTTTTTTTTAATTTAACTCGAACAATTTCACTCGACTTGATTCGAAAATTTTCAAATCGAGTTAGGATGGTAAAATAGGATTTGTCAACTCGATTAACTCAAAATTTTTCACTCAATTTGATCTAACACTCACATGTATGTAAATGTTTAAAACTAAGTCCTCTTACCTTTTTCATTTAAAAATCTCAACGTAGTCATTAAAATCGCAAGTATTTTTCATAAAACTTTTCAACTTGAAATTTTGATTAGTTTATCCTCATATGACGTGGCATATGATTAATATAATTAAACATATTAAATTGAAATATTTTAT
The DNA here is from genome assembly GCF_025698545.1 of Gossypium raimondii. Taxonomy (NCBI): domain Eukaryota; kingdom Viridiplantae; phylum Streptophyta; class Magnoliopsida; order Malvales; family Malvaceae; genus Gossypium; species Gossypium raimondii. The sequence continues at coordinate 2,613,883 of NC_068567.1, read as the reverse complement.
AAAAACTACCAATGACGATAATAATTTGACTAGATTTTTAAATTGAAAAAGTAAAAGTATTGATTTTTAATTTTTAAAGTATAGGGTCAAATCTCAAGTTTTATACAAATACAGGACTAACAACGCATTTTAACACCCCAAATTATGGGTTGAATTCTAAATTAAATAATAGTATGAGATATTGTTAGTCTTAATCTTAATTTTAATATTTAGCACTGCATACAAATGTCTAAGTCTTGATAAGTATTAAAAAGTAACATATTTTAACCTCGTTCTTAATGTGTTTGTCGAAACCATTTTTAAAAAATAAAAAATTTTAAGGTTGTCGACTTTAAAAAATGAAAATTGGGAGTCGCCACCAATCTTTTATTAAGGTGTGATTGGGTCACCTAAAAACGACTTTGGTCTACGAATTTTAGAAGAACGGGTCCGGGAGTCGGTTACGCATGAGGAAGGATTAGCACCCTCATTACGCCCAAAAATTGGTACCTAGTTAATTAATTAATGTCTTAAGGTTGAAAATTTTAAAAATATAATCTTTAAAAACTTAAAACGTTGCATATTAAGACCCTTTTCAATTTAGAGAAGCAAAAATGCCACACCCAATACGTTAGGGCACAACATTCTAATTTCCCCCAAAATGAATTAGGTCAGAATACTTATACAATAAAACTTTAAAAGAACATCCACTCATCCAAGATTTAAGAAATCACACCCAATACGTTAGGGCACGATCCCTTTAGAATCCCAAACTCGAATATTTCCTTTACTTTAAAAGAACATCCACTTATCCAAGATTTAAGAAATCACACCCAATACGTTAGGGCACAATTCCTTTAGAATCTCAAACTCGGAATATTTCCTTCATGATTTTTTAAAAAAATTTTCATTTCGAGAAATCAATGCGTCACATCCAATACGTTAGGACACAACGTGTTGAATTCCCAATAATGAGTTTTTATTTTAATTAAAAGAATATCCATTTTGAAAAAGTTTGATTTTAAAAATCGAGTAAAAAATGTAATGTTATGCTACATTAAATATATAATGCAATAATAAATACTACGATAGCATAGAAATAATACAAATATATGAACAAATAAGTAAAATAATGGCCTGCAAAATATCAAATAAATAGACAAGATAATAAAAATATATGTAAACATAAATTAATAGACAAATAACTGAAATAAATAAATAAAATATACATACATCCATGAAAATATATAAGTTTAAAATAATTAAGATAATATCAAAATTAATAAAACATGTGTCTAAAATATACGAAAAATATTAGTTTTTTTTAAGGTGTAAATACATGCAAAAGAAACATATTTATATATATACATATAATAATAATAATTTCATAAAAAAAATTAGAAATACTGATTTTAAGAAAAATATGAGAAAGGACTAAATTGGGTCGGAAGTAAAAAAACAGGGGTAAATCCGCAAATAAATAAAAGTAAAAGGATTAATTTGAACGCGCGAATTACATAGAGGGGCTGGAAGGGAAATTTTCCCTTCTCCTCTAAAACGACGCCGTTCAACTTAGACCCAATTGAAATAAAAATAAATAAAAGGGTAAATTAAGAAAAATAAAAATAAAAAAAAACTTAATTACAAAAACATTAAAAGGCGGAGGGGCTAAATAAAATAAATAAATAAAATTCGCAGTGGTATCACCTTCTCCCCCTTTTTAAAATCGTAAATAAGTAAAAAAAATAATCGAAAGAAAAAAATAGTAAGCCACCTTTAAAAAACTGCCAATCGTTCTCTTTTTTATTCCTCTTCCTCCTTTTTTCTCTCCTTTCTTTACAATGAAGGGAGAGGCCTCTATTTATAGTTGAGCCTCCCCAAATCCAACGGTACAGATCAATTACATCAACGGCTGAGATTAAAGGGTATCTCTAAGATTACAAAATCATATCTTCTAAGATTGCATATCATATCAAAGATTATACATCATATCTAAGATTGCATATCATATCTAAGATTGCATATCATATCTAGGATTGCATATCATATATAAGATTGCATATCCTCAAAAATTATGTTTCCATATGTGAGCCCGGGCTAAAATTGGGTATTACAGTGTTTTTGGGTGATTATTCAATTTTAATGGTGAATTTTATGCTCCTAATCCTTTAGATTCATGATTTTATGCTTAATAGAGCATTTGGGAGTAAAAGAAGCGAAAAATGAGTGAAAACCGGAGCAAGCTATAGAAGCCACACAAGCTGACCCATTCCACACGGCCTACCACATAGCCATGTGGTAGACTATATCAATTTTAAGGGATTTCACACCCAGCTGCGGAAAAATGCGATTTTTAGGTTTTTTGGGCATTCTAGGATGTATATATGACAAAAATAAAAAGAGAGGAGTAAGCCGCATAGAATATTTAAGAAAACAACTTGAAAAAAATCATTGAAGCCGTCTTGGAAGATTTCCGTCAAGATTGAAGATTCTCAGATTCTTAGGGAGTTATCATGAGTTCCTTTATTTCTTTCGGTTATTCTATCTCATGGATGTTTTTATTTTCGAGTATAAACTAATTTTCTAAATACCTAAGAAAGACGAACCCTGTGATGAATTCTGTCATTTGATTTTTATTTTACATAATAGACGCTTAGTTTCTTATTTTCAATTATGTGTGCTCAATTCTTGGTTTAATATTTCTAGATTATTGATCCATGTTCAATGTGTTTAAATCAAATGAAGAATAGATCAAGTTTAAGAGTAGATCTTGCGTGGTTGAGTGAAGTTGCATGCAATTCTAGAAATAGGACAACATAAATCTACCGAATTAGAGTCAAATCTAATAAGGAATCTATAGAACAAGTCAATGCGATAATAGGGATTTTAATTAGACTGAAATTTCAAAATCAACCTAGCTTTCCCACTATATTATTTCTTTGACAGGAATTTGGGTCACGCAACTCTAATAGTTAAATAATAGAAAGACGGTAATTACTAGTACGTTTATCTTCGTGAAAATGATATCTTTATTCACTATAACTATCCTATTAATTGATAGGTACAATTACTTTAGTCAAATTTTTAATTACTTTTATGACCCATCAAATCTTTCTTTTTCTTTTTTTTTCTTTTTTTTTTTTTCTGATTTTTAGTATATGAATGTAATGGTCTCCCACTTCATTTAAGTCTAAGTCATTATAAAAACAAGGGTGGAAATTATGATGACGGAACTTAACATAATTTCTTCGAAAAAAGAAAAGATGGAATTGTGGTGAGTGTCTTAGCTGATTGAGATAAATTGATGGCTCAAAGACTAAATTTCCTCATAATTTAGTGACTTTTCAATAATCTCCTTAAAGCGTATGAAATGAACAGATACACACTGAAATTAACGACTAAAAAAAGTCAATAATGGGCTGCTTTGAGGAAAATATAAACTATCCTTAGTCTTTGCTTTTAATCTGTGGAATTGTTTGGCACTTTTCTTATAATATTTCAACTTGAGTCCTCACTTTAAATTTTAAACCCTTTATTATGTGCATTAAATCATAATATTTTTATTCAAATTTTAAATAAAAAGTTTATCTTAAATTTAAAAGTCCAAAATTGTGAGTCCATTGTTTACAAAAGTAAAGCTAATTTGAAATACAGATATTCAAGGATTAATATTTACATCTATTCCAAATTCATTATAGATAATAATTAGAATATTTAAATTTAAATATGATCAGAATTTATAATATCAAAATTCATAGCAATATTAAAATGAGGGAAAGTAATTCCAAATTGATAGTGGGCACTTTTTCACTCACTTTTTCGGTCTTTTAAAATTCTAAAGTGATGAAACTTACTAATTTAATTTCTGACTTTCTTTTAACTTATTTACATTTCCTGAACTTTCTCAACATATTAAAGCAAGGGATAATAATAATTAATTATTATTAGAATAAATTACACCAGCAGCCATTTAATTTTGATCTCAATAACAAAACAGTCACTCAACTTTTAAAAAATAACAAATTGATCATTAACATTATTAAAAACTGACAAATCAATCACCCACTAACATTTTTCGTTATAGGTCTAACGAAACAGGTGACGTGGTCAATTAACTTGCCACAATGGAAACCCATTTTAAGAATCAAACAAAACACTAAAAGAAGAAAAAGATGAGGAGGAGAAGAAATGGATATGTTGAAACAAGAAAAACCATCATAGATCCAAACTTTTCCTTCCTCATTGTTTGTTCACCCCCTCCCAACTTCCCGTCGCTTAACTCGGTGAAGAAGACCTTCCTTAATAATTTTATAGATTTCCTTAACAATGTTTCATTTGTAAATCAACCTTGATTTTATAGATTTTTTTAACTATTTCTAGATCTAGGGTTAGATTTTATTGGAAATTGGGGTTATAGATTTTCTCTCTCTGTTTTTGGGTTGAGTCATTACAATTTATTGAAAAAGGGTCGAGATGAAGAGGTAGGACCCTTGTTCTCGTGTGGATGAACCTTGGATATTACAAGAGAAGAAGGCCTAAACTTCTCTCTTTCATTTTACTTTCTCTTCTTTTTTGTGCCTTCATATTGGCTCCTCACTTCTTTAAATTTTTTTTTTTTTTTGCTTTATCTCATCTCTTAAGCTCTTCTTTTTCCTTTCTTGGGCTTCAATTAATTGCCTTTGCTTTTTTTTTTTCTCTCTCTTGTTCATTCATCTTGACTTCTCTTACATATTTTTTAACATATTCTTTTGGTGTACAAAATGATAGTATTGCTAGAGATATGGATGTAAATGCTCCTATTTGTTCTTCAATCTCTAATGGTTAGTAGTTAGTACTATTTTTTTTGCACCTTCTTGGTATAATTGAACAACCTTTCATATCAGGAATGTCGAAACCCTTTTTTGAAATCAAATTTTTATTTTTTAAAATGAAAATGGAGTCGCCATCAATCTTTTTTATTTAGGTGTTGTTAGGTCACCTTGAAATTCAATCATTTTAATAAAATGTTAAATTTACTAAAATGATGATTTTTTGTCTACAAACTCTGGAAATGAGTTCTAGAGTCAGTTACGCATGAGGAAGGATTAACACCCTTATAATGCCCAAAATTGATACCTAGTTGATTACTTGATGTCTTAACATCGAGACTTGTGGATTAGAAGAAAATTTACAATACGACCCTTTTTTTTGGCATGATGTTATTTGATTAAAATACAGCTAATTAAATCAAATTTTATGAAAAATGCCTTTGTATTTCGAGTTAATCGGGAAGAAAATCATGTCTCGTAAGTTAGGGCATAATGTCTCAAATCTCCAAAAATAAGAAATTAAATCAAATTTTATGAAGAATGTCTTCGTATTTCAAGTTAATCGAGAAGAAAATCATGCCTCATAAGTTAGGGCACGATGTCTCGAATTCTCGAAAATAAGAATGCTCATTTCTTAATTATTGCTCAAATCTTATATATTTTTAATTATTATTTCTTCCAAAAAAGAGAAGGGATGTTTGATTATTTTGGTTCGAGGGAGAAATTGTACCCTGTAAGTTAAGGGCACAATTTCTAGAAATCCTCAAAATAAAGAATATCGCCTTAGTCTTTATTCTTTTATGCACTTATGCCTAAAAATAGATGTATGTAGCAATTGTTTACAATGTAAGATAATGGAAAAATTATGGTAAAATAACATAAATAATAAAACAAAATGACAATAATATAATGAGTACAAATGAAAAGCCAATAAAAATATTTAATTAATAATATTATCTAATAATACTAATAATGAAATAATATAAAATTCATGATAATAATAGAATTATGTTAATAAAATATTGGTTCTTTAAGCTTAATTTTAACAAAATTAATATCAATTAACAACTATAATTACTTAATAATATTAGTAATATCAATAATTAAAAGTAAGGATCAAAATTTAAAAATAAAAATCGACGGTAAAAAAATAAAAAAGTAAATATATGGACTTAATTAAATGAATGGAGGATTAAATTAAAATTCAAACAAAACGTAAAGCACAAATTGCAAGAAAAAAATAAAGGAAAGGGGAATAAAGGACTAAATTAAAAATATAACAAAACAAAAAGCCTAAATTATAAAGAAACAGAACTTAAAGGATTAAATTAAAATAAAGTAGAAAACTTTAAGGGGTCAAATGGAAATTATCCCCTTCATATTGACACGTGTTACTCCTCAAGGGGTCATAGTGGGTCAGAGGACTAAATTGCAAAAGAAATTAAATTATAGGGCAAAAATTAAAACAAATAAAATGAGCAGGACTAAATTAAAAAAATGAAAAAGTGAAAGGACCAAAACTGCAAATATCCCCTCACTTCAAAAACACCCGAATCGTAAGGGGAAAATAGGTCAGTTTTTTGGTTGAGTTCAAAACGACATCGTTTTGGGGTTTCTGAAGCTAGGCCAAAACGCCATCGTTTTGATATGTCTATATAAGTTAAAATTTTGAAAAAAAAAATCATTTTAGCATGTTCTTTAAAAACAACTTCATTCTCCTTTTTTTTTTCTTTAAAGTGGCTTCAAATCCAGCCATGGGGCCAGCGAGTCTCCGCTGTGGCCGCCGGTCACCCGCGACAGAAACCGTCGCCTTCGGTGGCCAAAGATTGCCAAATAAATTCCCCATAATCCTTTTCCGTGTAGATCTCTGATCTAGAGTCAAAATCACTAAAATCTTAGCCAAAATCTCAAAAAATGAAAAAAACCTTTCGGTTTCTACTCTCTTCGACGAGGCTTCTCAAGTCGAAGGGGACCTCTGACGACGGCGCAAAACAGGTAAAGTTTCTCCCTTTTTATTTTTTATTATTTCAAAAAGAGAAAAATCAAAATAAAATAATAATAATAAACAATAAAATGTACCTTTTTGAATTTTGTGGTATTTTTATTTTGATTCTTCTGATATATTTTTTTGTATTTCGATTTTGTTTTTTTATTTCGGTGTATTCGATCCCCTTTTCGTGTTACAAAGATCGGTTTTTATAACTGAAATAATATTACAATATATGTTTTTTTCAATTTCTTGTTTCTACTTCTTTTCCTTTTTTGTGTTTCTTGCAAAGGCGATGGAAGTCAACGGGGTTGCTACTGCCATTTTGGTGCAAGGGGAAAGGTTTTCGGTGTAGTGTCCGCTGACATGCCGAGGAGCGATGCAGTAGGGGGCTAAGGCAACTAGGGTTTCTGCTGAAAGATTAGGATTTTGGGCCATTGAGCCTTCTCTTTGTATTTGGGCTTGTAATAATTTTTTGGGCTCTCGAGCTTTGTAAATGGATTGTTATTTTTTGCTATTGTTTTATTATTGGGCCCGAGCAAAATTGGGCTCTTACAATTGCCCTTATTTGATTATTGTAGTGTAACGGGAATGGAGCAAAGACTTTAAATGAGGACCAATTTTGTTCAGTCCCGTTGAATCTTGACTTCTCTAGTGCCTCTGTTTTTCAAGCAACTCACTCTTTCAGTTCCTTGGTTACTATACTTTACTGTATTCGCTTCACTACAACTTTAGGAAGGTAGGATCTAGTATTACGATTTCATCTTGCTCCATTGCAACCTCAAGGAGTTAAGATTTGTTGTGGTAAATTCAATCTGACCCACTGCAACTTCAGGGGTATAGAATTTGTAGCTTCATCTTGCTCCATTGCAACTTCAGGGAGATAAGATTCACTATTGGAACTTCAGGGAGATAAGACTCGCTATGGTAGATTCAACTTGACCCACTGCAACTTCAGGGGAATAGGATTTGTAGCTTTAATCTGCTCCACTGTAACTTCAGGGAGATAAGATTCGCTATGGTAGATTCAATCTGACCCACTACAACTTTAGGGGCATAAGATTTGTGGTTTCACTGATCTGTTACACCGTTCTCTAGGGAACAGGACCTGTAGAATCCGTTTCATAGGCCTATATTTCATGTCAAACGATTAGAATGTTATGATCGGAATGAATTAAATGCTCCTAAATAGATGTATATGAATGATATTTGTATGAATGCAACATGCCATTTTTTAGAATAATCCCCTTTTTAGTGCCAAGGTTGACATTAATCGTTGTTCGTCAAGGTTCTATCACTGATGTGTTACCATGCCTTTTTGTTCAGATCTGGTATCTTTGATAGGAAACCCGAAAAGGTAATCACAATTTGGACTATTTGTTTCGTGATGTTTCCAACTTTCAAATTTGGTTAGTTCTAACTAGTGGTCCTGTTTCAGGTCCCTGTACTATTTAGAGATTTTTCATAGCAGCACGTAGAAATCCTTTTAGTTTAATATTGTTTGTCCATTAATCGCCATTTTAATGCAAAAATGTTTGAATAAGGTCGTAACAATGGACAAAATTAAAATTTATTGGGAGTAAAGCTCTAAATGAAAAGATAATCAAAATAGCAGACATTGCTAAAACATAAAACAAGTGAAATGAAATTAGGTGCCTCAGATATCGTAGCATGAACTTCTTCGCACAAACTTTTTAAGGACCATTTTGAGCCTAATATGTGTTTAGGGGATCTAGAATACTTCGTTGATGCTTCAAGATACATATTTTTTCCTCCTTGTTACTTCTGAGGGGACAAGGCTACCATATACCCTACCTTTGATCAAAATTTGAGCCGCCTTTTTTGGGTTTTCAACTCAAAACTCCTTTAGTCTCAAGACGCCCTTTGCGGATTTTTTCCTTGGCCTCTCCTTTTGTTTTTTTGTTTTTTTAGGTGAAATACCTCTTTATTGAATCTGAATTCACAGGGTTAGGCAAATCTCTGCCATCCATCTCGGTCAAAACCAATGCTCCACCAGAAAAGACTTTTTTACCATATAAGGTCCTTCCTAATTTGGCATCCATTTTCCTCTAAAGTCTTCTTGTATGGGAAGGATCTTTTTCGGCACTAAGTCCCCATCATGAAATTCTCTGGCGTGAACCTTGTTTTCATAAGCTCGCATAATTTGTTTTTGGTACATCTGACCATGACGGATAGCTTTTAACCTTTTCTCTTGGAACAAGTTCAACTGATCATATCGAGATTGGATCTATTCTACTTCATCTAACTTCAACTCTGATAAAACTCGCAAAGAAGGAATCTTAACTTCAATGGGCAAAACCACCTCCATTCCATAAACCAATGAGAAAGGCGTTGCCCCGGTTGAGGTTCTGACAGACGTTTAATAAGCATAGAGGGCAAATGGTAATTTTTAATTCCAATCTTTATAAGTCTCTGTCTTTTTCCCATTATCTTCTTAATGTTCTTATTTGCTGTCTCCACTGCATCATTCATTTTTAGGCGATATGGTGACAAGTTATGATGCTTGATCTTGAATTGGTTGTAGACCTCCGATGTCATGCTGTTGTTCAAATTCAATGCATTGTCAGATATGATCCTTTCTAACTTCTATATCGACATTTGATCTTTTTCTTCAAGAATTTGTTAACTGTCGATTTTGTGACATTGGCATAAGAAGCGGCATCTACCCACTTGGTAAAGTAATCGATGACCACAAAGATGAATTGGTACTCGTTGAAAGCTTTTGGCGAGATTGACCCAATGACATACATGCCCCGCATAGAGAAAAGCCATGGAGAAGTCATAACATGAAGAGTTAAGGAAGGCACATGAATTTTGTCTCTATAAATTTGGCTTTTGTGACACCTTTTGGCATAATTGATACAATCACCTTCCATGGTGGACCAATAATATCTGAATCTCATGATTTGCCTAGTCATTATAAAACTATTAGCGTGTGTTCCATAAACGCCTTCATGGACTTCTTCTAAGATTTTCTTGGCCTCTACGACATCTACACATCTTAGTAACACCTAATTCTTTCTTCTTTTGTATAGGATCTCCCCATGTAGGACATACTTATTAGCCAGTCTTCTAAGTGTCCTTTTATCATTCTCGATTGCCTGCTCAGGGCATTCATGATCCTTTACATATTGTAATATGTCATGGTACCAAGGGTGATCATCCTTTTCTTCTTCCTCGATATTGTGACAATGGGCCGAAGCTTCATAAATACTCATCTGGATAGGTTTTACATCCTCTTGTTTGTTCACTTTGACCATAGAAGCTAAGGTAGTCAAGGCATCGGCCATTTGATTTTCATCTCACGGGAGGTAGCAAAAGATGATGTCATCAAACTCCTTAATTAACTCAAGGAGCAGCCTTCGATAATCAATCAACTTGGGATCTCTTGTCTCTCATTCACCTTTAAGTTGATAGATCACTAGTGTAGAATCCTCATATAACTCCAACATTTTGAATTGCATTCTATAGCTACACGAATACCCATGATACATGCTTCGTATTTTATCATATTATTTGTGCAATCAAAGTCAAATTTACTGGTGAAAGGATAATGATCTCTATTTGAAGATACCAGGACTGCCCCAATTCTGTTACCCATGGCATTTGAGGCTCCGTCAAAATTTAATTTCCTGGGATATTCTCTTGGAGCACCTTCTTTAGTGGTTGAAACATACATCAAATCCTCGTTTGAAAAATTGAAATTTAAATACTCGTAATCTTCTAGAGCTCTGCTAGCTAAGAATCCGCTATTGCACTCTCTTTTATTGCTTTTTGGTTTACATAGATCATATCCAATTCGGATAGTAGAATTTACCACTAGGCCATTCTTCCATTTAATGCAATCAATTCTATCATGTATGGTACAACATGTATTATCTCAGCTTCAGGGTAGTCCAGGTTAAGGCGCAACATGATTTCTCAATTGGTGAATATATTGTCTCACATTCAGTGAACTTCTTACTGAGGTAATACATTGCTCTTTCTTTCCTCCCTGACTCATCATGTTGGCCAAGCAAATACTGCCAAGTACAGTATCAGTGGCTTATCTGGGCTAGGTAGCATCAGCACTAGGGCATTGGACAAGTAATGTTTAACCTTATCGAAGGTTTTCTGGCATTCCTCATCCCATACACCTAGATCATGTTTCTTAAGGAGACGGAATATGGGGTCATATTTCTCAGTTAGTTGTGAGATGAACAGGGTAATGTAATTTAATCTCCCTAAGAAACCCCAGATCTCCTTTTGGGTACGCAGTGAAAGTAACTCTTGTATAGCTTTAAATTTATCCGGTCTATCTCGATCCCTTTTGCTGCTAACTATAAACCCTAGCAATTTACTCGACGTGGCCTTGAAAGTGCATTTTGCAGGATTCAACTTTAGCTGGAATTTTTTCAACCTCAAAAATAGTTTCCTCAAGACTTTTACATGCTCCTCTTCTGTTCAGGATTTTTTGATCATATCATCGACGTAAACATGGCTCTTTGATACATCGCTCCTATATTTTTCAGCCTGAATGGCATTACTTTATAGAAAAATGTTCCCAACATGGTTACAAATATGGTCTTTTTCATATCTTTCATATGCATCTTTATCTGGTTGTATTTGGAGAAACTGTCCATGAAGGAGAACAGTGAATAACCTGTCGTGTTGTCCACTAAGGTATGGATGTAAGGTAACGAGAAATTATCCTTCAGGCAGGCTTTGTTTAAATCTCCATAGTCTATACATATTCGTACTTTTCCATCTTTCTTAGGGACGAGGACTATGTTGGCTACCCACTCCGAATATTTAACCACTTGTAGGAAATCAGCATCAAATTGTTTCTTAACCTCTTCTTTTATTTTCAACAGGACGTCGGGCCTCATCCTTCAAAGTTTATGTTGAACCAACTTGTATTCTTCCTTTATGGGAAGCCGGTGTACCACAATATCAGTACTTAGACCAGGCATGTCTTGATACGACCATGCAAAGACATCTTTAAATTCTTGGAGTAACTCAATGAGGTCTCGTTTTGTCTCTGCAGTGATGCAAGTTTCGATCTTCACCTCTTTCTTTTCTTGTTTGTCTCCTAAGCTCAAAATTTTCACTAACTGTTTGTGAGGTAGAATCTGTTTCTCATATTGTTCTAACATACTTAACAAATTAGGAGATAAGTTGTAATCTCGATCATTTTCAAAGTCTTAAGGTTCCTGCTCAAAAGGAGACTCTAAGTCAGCAGCAGCGGCGCTTGTATCATTGATATTTGGAGACCTGTTATAGGAATAAAAGAAGACCCCAAAGAACAAATGAATTTAAGAATAATTATCTGTGTGGTATGAGTATGAATGAAATGAAAAAATAGAAGAATATTTGCCAAATGAGACACAAGGATTTATTATTTTATTGAAATAAAAAAGTTTTTTTTTTATTTTTTTATTTCAAAATTTAACAAACCAATTGATACCCAATGAGATTAAAGAATATATAATTATTTAAATCTAAAATATGAAAAAAAAAATACTCTTGCAAAACACAGTTAATTTTTATTTTTTGTGGTCTCCACAAATGGCCAGCTACCTGTACCAGGACACTGGCAAATAACCGCCTGCAGCGGTACATTCCTCGGCACCATTCTGCATAGCCATGGCACCGCAGCTCTATGAGGAGCACATACTCCTTCCCTCCAAGCTCCTATATAGGAGGATCCAATAAAAATACAAAAAGAGGTTAGCACCGCCGCCGCCAGATTTGCCCATATGTTAAGAGTATTCATCAGTTATCACGCCGTAATCAATGAAATTCATAACCCGATAACAACGGTGATTCCATTACCATTTTTTTTGTTATTAGTATTTTTCTTAGTATTGTAGCATACCAATTCTTCCCTGCATCTGGGAAACTAGTTTAATCCTCTGTTTCATTGGATAAATTTCCCTACAAAGTATGTGTACATTGTAATGATAGTGTGACACATTGTTGGCCTTTACTAGACTGTAAGACATAATTTCTTTCATTATCTTTTAATTATTATTATCATATTATAACATAAAAAGTTTAATTGAAGGGTATTTTTTTAAAGTAATAAAACTATCATTGAAAGTATAAATAGACTAATCCCAATACCAATTTAGAATAGAATTATTGTATTTAAAGCAGAAGTTCAGAGTTGGGTAAACTAAATCCTAAGATAATAAGATCCAACATCCGCGTATGATACAATCTACATGTAAGAGAACGTCGAGTGCAGCATATCAGTTTTGGGATAATCCTTTTTGCCATATGCTTCTCCTTTTCTCAACTTTATTCTGCCAATCTGTGCTTTCTTCTCAGACTATTGGCCCGAAAATTAGAATATGAAGCTTCTCATTTCACTTGCAATTATCATGTTTTTCATATGCATAACATGGCTAATTTTTATTTCTTGTGAATAAATATTTCATTTCTGTAAATTCACTTAAATGTTTCATAATGGGAGAATCATTTGAAAAAGCTATCATATTTATAGTGTTTTACATTGTTTGTCAACTCTGGAAAACGGATCATATTTTAAGATATCTAATTTTTCATCATTTTATTTACTTATTTTTAAAGTAATAAAATTGTTATTAAAAGATAAATTAATTATTTGTACAAAACGAATGTCAGATTGCACAAAAACTCGGACCAATAGGTCTACCCATTACACCCGAGCCTAAAGCCCAACATGTGTTTGACAAAATATATAGCACAAAAACCCAAACAAAAAAGACAAAATTTATCATGCTTTGCGTGGTTTTCTACTTGAAGCTTAGAAGGACAGAGGTCATTTCCCTGTGACAAAATAAGAAACACAAGTCAAACCACCAAGAATATAACTTCTCATAAGCATACAAATATGGGAATGTTGCATAGGAAAAACAAAATCACTGTGTTACCACTCCTGCTGCTTAAATTAAGGAATTGCAATGTTGTATGATCCAAAATTAGTTTGTAACATCAATCTTTTCAAAATATAAAGACTATAGTTTCAAAAGGAAATGTATACCTGTTGACTTTAATACATGAATTCCGACACGATCACCTAGATCTTCTTCTTTTCTTTTCCGTGTTTTTGAACTTGTCAACCCATTTGTTTCCCAACTCATTCAACACTCATATCCGATACATAGCCCAATGACCAAACCACTACCATAACCTATCAAAACAATTTTCCAAGTTGACATAGCATATAACCATGATTCCTCTTCCCCGGAGGCGGTGGCCTGGAAGACCGTCTTCATTGCATTTCTTGGACAATGGTTGACCGCATAATTTTGGATTCCCAAGATAAGAATCATTTGAAAATGTCTTGAATTGGTTGCCTTGCGGTATGCTCCCTTCAAGTGGGTTGTAAGAAAAGTTCAGTGCCTCTAGGAAAGTTAGAGTTGTAAGTCGTGGAGGAATCTTCCCGATAGCTCATTCTGTGATGATCCAAAGACTCCGGATCTTTTAGGTTTTGAACGCTCTTCGGGATTTCACCGAGAAGCTATTATAGGACAAGTTTAGCACTTTGAGTGACCTCAGATTTGTATTTCTTCCGGTATTCTCCCATGGAAACTATTGTTGGAAAGGTCAAGACAAGTAAGAGTGGTTAAGATTTTCTCGTAAAATGCCTTAATCCCTTTGTTGAAAATTGTCACCGAATCTTGATAATAATTCTCTCCGATGTAATCCAAACTTAGCTTTGTCGTCATTTGTTAATCGCATCATTGCCTTCAAGCTTTGCAAAAATTCAATGGACAAGTCGCCTGAAAAATTGTTGGAAGCAATGTCCAATATGCGTAGCTTTGGAAACCCACGTTCTGTGTTAAATTTTGTAATTGTGCCGTAGAATCTGTTTCCTCGCAAAATGAGAACCTTCAAGGAAGGCAACTTCTCTAACCAAAATGGGAATGTATCATGAACCATATTATTTCCAAGGTCCAGAACCTCAAGTGCTTTACAATTGGCTAATGATCTCGACAACTTCCCTTCTAATTTATTCCCACCTATTTTGAGTGACCTTAGTCGAGTGGCTTGAAGGAAATCAATGGATAGTTCACCAGAAAACTGGTTTGAAGCAATGTCCAACACATCCAAAGTTGGGAAAACAAATCTATGTTTAATTTGACCATAAAATCTGTTTTCCCGCAATATTAGAACCTGTTGGTGCAACAATAGAATCAAGCAGACTCAGCAAGTATCTTGTCGAGCAAGCCTCGAAACTTGCTGAGCAAATAAACAATTTCGAGTTAAAGAAAGAAGAAAATAAGCTGGGGAAATTTGAGAGAATATTGATGAACAAAACTGATTTGATTCATACAAAAAAACAATGGCTTGAAGCCAGTACATAACTCAAGCATAAGGCTTGTCAAAATCAACAAGTAATTACCTACCTCCACTAATTACATAGAAACTTGAAATCTTAGCTTGTAAACTTATACAAAAGTGTGTTTACAGCTCATACATAAGCTAATTACATCAATCAGAAAGCTAACTTAGTTAGAAATGAACTAACACTCATTTCATCAACTAAATATAACAAAATGAACAAAATGAGCTTGCATCGCAGCCTCTTGCATCTGCTCCACTTTGCTTGGTCTTCATGGCTTGTATGGAATCGAGTGTTGGCTTCATGCTGACCAACTTCAACACTCCTCCTTGGTTAGCATGGTGCAAACACCTAATTTTCTTCTTAAATGCTCAAACCTTGTGACATTAAGGGCTTTAGTCAAAATGTCCGCAAGTCGGTCCTCTCAATTGCAAGTGAATTAGCTTCACTTTCGAGCTTGCTCCATTTCTCGAACAACATATAGCTTAATGCTAAAATGCTTTGTTCTTCCATGGAACACAGATTTTTGGCAATTGCAACAAGAGATTGATTGTCACGAAGATCTCTGTTGCTTCCTTTGATCCATATTCAAATCACCAGATTTTCCTAAGCCAAATGGCTTGGTTGATAAGACTTGTCTGCGCCACATACTCGCTTCAGCAGAGATTGTGCCACCAGACTTTGCTTCTTCGAGCTCCAGCAGAACATAGTGAACCAAGGTTGAAAGCATACCCCGAGGTGCTTTTCATGTCATCTATCGATCCAAATTACCACTATCAAGTACCCAACTAGATTTAGATTTCCTTTCCTCATTGTACCTTAAGCCATAGTCCAAAGTGCCTTTGACATATCTCGAGCACTCTCTTGGCGACTGAAAATGCTTCTCATTGCAACAATGCAAGAACCTTGAGAGCAATCCTACAAGATACATTATGTCCGGTCTAGTGGCGATCAAGTATAGCAAACAACCAACTAGACTCTCAGTAGGTAGTTTCACATACCTTCTCAAAATTTCCTTGGCTCGATAGTTTTTCTCCAACAAAGAATGGTGTTTTAGTTGGTTTGTTGTTTTGCATGGAGAACTTGGTCGAATCTTTGTGGCAAAGCTCTTCCGACTTAAAAATATCCCATTCGTGCTTGAGTCACCTCCATTCCAAGAAAATAGGACATCTCCCAAGATCGACATTTCAAACACCTCTTGCATCTTGGTCTTGAAATTAACCAAGATCGCCGATCTCCTCCTGTCACCAAGAAGTCATCAACATATAGGGACACAATGAGTTGTGTTTGTGTCCCTTGCTTCTTGACATACAAGGTTGGCTCACTCTTGCTTCGATTGAATCCCAGATCACCAAGTAGCCATCGATTCTGCATGTGCCCTTGGAGCCTGTTTTAAGCCATATAGGGCCTTCTTCAATTTGTAGACCATATGCTCTCTCCCACTATTTCAAACCCTTGTGGTTGTTCAACATAGATGTCTTCATCTAAAAACCATTCGAAAGGCTGATTTCACATCGAGTTGATGAATTTTCCATTCGAGCTGGGTGCTAAGGCAATCGCCATCGATGGTGTCGAGCCCGCCATCGGTGCAAAGGTCTCCGTAGTCCAAGCCATACCTCCGATCAACCCCTTGACAACCAACCTTGCTTTCAGTTTGTTCAAGGTACCATCAAGATTTTGCTTGGCTTTGTACACCCATTTCACCCCAATCACCTTCCTTTTGATGGCCTTTCAACCAATTCCTGTGTCCGGTTCTTCTCAATCATGCCGATCTCCTCACCATTGCTCGCTTCCACTCTTTGCCGAGCTTCACCTCTTCAAAGTTACTTGGTTCAACTATGGCTATATGAGCCCTTTCATAAATCTCACCATTGATCTTGTTCCTCCGACCGGTTCATCATCAATGTCCATTTCAGAACACTTTGTTCGCTCACTTGGTTTGTTGTAAGTTCTTCGAAACTTCCTCGTGTTCATGCCTTTCCCGGCCAACATGACCTTTCATCAAATACCACATCCCCGCCATCGACACTTTGTTTGTTGAAGGATCCAAGATCCTATAGCCTTTCTTAACAATGTCAGAGCCCACCGTAAGACCGTGTCGAGCCCTTTCGCATAATTTGTCCCTTTTAACAGCGGTACATGTGTGTAACATATGCATCCAAAGACCTTCGATGAGCCGTTGATGGCTTGAAGCCAAACCAGCCTCGAATGGAGTCTTCGATCCAAAGCCTTGGTTGGAAGTCTATTTTGAATGTATGTTGCAAGATAATCGCTTCGCCCATAGTGCTTTAGGCGATTCTTCGAATCATTAAGCACCGCCATATCCATTAAGCTCCTATTCTTCCTTTCACTTACACCATTCTCGCTGAGGTGTATAAGTGTTGGTAAGTGGTTTTGATGCCCGCCTTATCACGAAGGCTTGGAACCGAAATGAGGTGTACTCGGTCCCATTATCGACCTTATGGTCTTCACTTGCACTTTGTTTCGCCTCACAGCAGCTTTAAACTTCCAAAACACAAGGGCCACTTCGATTTCTTTTAAGTAAAGCCAAGAATATCTAGAGAAATCATCAACAAACAAAGATGAAGTACTGCTTCCACTTAGTGACTCGATCTTCATAGGGCCACACACATCAAGTGTGCACCAGTTGGAGTTTTTCGAGGCTCTCCAGCTTGATTCATGGAAATGGCAATCGGCTGCTTTTCCTAGTCGACACACTTCACACACATCATCATGGTCCACCGAGTTGATGAAGTTTTCAGCCAGTCTTCTCGACCATTCGGCCATCGATCCGAAGTTGGCATGTCCCACCTTTGATGCCACAACTTAGATTCATCCGATGTGGTCATGTAGGCAATGTCCGACTTCTTTGTCCATCAACCACAAAGCTCTTATCACCATAGGATCGCCATCGCTTTGGATCCACTTGGATCACCGATTTGGCAATCGCTTGTCCTTGAACACCACAGAGTAACCTTTCTCCAAAGAATTGAGCTATCTTGAGTAGGTTTCACAATTTCGTGCACCAGAGCACATTTGAGATCATTTTGGCACTGTGGAGTGCATATCAGCACATCACCTTTGCCTTCAGCTTGAATAAAGTGCCCATTACCAATTTTGACTTTGGTTCTACAGTTTTTGTCTAAAGACTTGAAGATTGCAGCATCAGGTGTCATGTGATTGGTGCATCCACTGTCTAGGAGCCAACCAGATGAAAGCCTTTCCTGAGCAACTGAGCATGACACAGCAAAGACTTGCTCCTCTTGGTCACTGTCCTCCTTAGCTACTCGAGCCTCAGCTTTCATCTGTTGAGACTGGTTCTGTCTTGTTTTGGTCTTGCTCTTGCAAACTCTCTCAACATGACCCTTCTTCTTACAATGTCGACACACAAAGATCTGGATTGAACCAAGATTTTCTTCTGGATGACCAAATTTTCGCAGGTGCTTGCAAGTTTGACCTTCTCTTCTCGCAAAGATCATTCTTTGGCTTGTCTCTCCGTGCCTTCTTGCCTTTGTAGGCGATTTGTCCTTGCTTGAAAGGCACCTTCTTGATGCTCTTCCAGTCTACTTGCTCTCCTCTCGCTCTTGAGCATATAGAGCATTGATCAACTCGGCCGAGGAAATGGTGGATGATCCTTGAGTCCTCGAGAGATGAGATTTTGCCTCATACCTCTCGAGCAGAGTTGCTATTACTTTCTCCACTATCCTAGCTTCATTAAACCGCTCTCCAAGGAGCCCGATGCTATTAACCACGACCATAATCCTGCCGAATATTGTTTGATGCTTTCTTCTTCTTTCATCTTTAAATTCTCAAATCTCTCCTCAAATTCAAGAATCAAGCTGTCGCCTTGTCCTCTCTGTCCCTTGAAACTCTTCTTGCAACTTATCCCAGTTCGTTTTGGTGATTCACAGTGCCATAATCCTTGTGAAAATCACATCCGACATCGAGTTCAATGCAAGACATGGCCTTGTGCCTCTTGGTCCTCTCATCAAGATGTCAGCCTCGATCCGAGCCATCGTTGATTGCCTCTAAGTGGTTCGGTTCAACATCCGAGTTGACCACCTCCCACGGATCATAAGCCCGCAGTAAGTCTTCATTTTGACCACCCATATGTGATAGCCTTCTCCATTGAATACTTGAGGTGCAAATGGTGAAAAGCTTGATGAAGCCATGGATTTGTATAACAGTCCCTTAAGAAATAAGCTCTAGATACCAATTGTTGGTGCAACAATAGAATCAAGCAGACTCAGAAGTATCTTGTCGAGCAAGCCTCGAAACTTGCTGAGCAAATAAACAATTTCGAGTTAAAGAAAGAAGAAAATAAGTGGGGAAATTTGAGAGAATATTGATGAACAAAACCGATTTGATTCATACAAAAAACAATGGCTTGAAGCCAAGACATAACTCAAGCATAAGGCTTGTCAAAATCAACAAGTAATTACCTACCTCCACTAATTACATAGAAACTTGAAATCTTAGCTTGTAAACTTATACAAAAGTGTGTTTACAGCTCATACATAAGCTAATTACATCAATCAGAAAGCTAACTTAGTTAGAAATGAACTAACACTCATTTCATCAACTAAATATAACAAAATGAACAAAATGAGCTTGCATCAGCAGCCCTTGCATCTGTTCCAGCTTTGCTTGGTCTTCATGGCCTGTATGGAATCGAGTGTTGGCTTCATGCTGACCAACTTCAACAGAACCGTCAAGTAAGGCAACTTCTCCAACCAAAAAGGGAATGTATCATTCATCTTGTTGTTTCCCACGTCCAAAACTTCAAGCTGAGTGCATTCAGCTAATGATCTGGGCAACTTCCCTTCTAATCTATTCTCGCTAACTTTAAGAATATATAATTGGGTTGCTTTTGAAAATTTTGGTAACATTCCACTGAAGTTATTTCCTTGCAGATCCAACAAATAGAGATCATTCATTTTGCCTAAGCAATTTGGAATCGTGCCGCTCAAATTGTTATGAGATGCATTGAAATTTCTAAGTTTACTCAAATTGCAAATAGGTCTAGCCAAGGAGGTTTGTGAAGAAGTTGAACTCTGATTGGGTAAAAGTTGGTCCAAAGATGAGATATGGTTATTAGCAAGAAACAGATACCGCAAACTTTTCTTCCACACCCAGTTTGGTATTGCACCACTTATTTTATTATTTGAAAGGTCGAGAACTACTAAATTTTCTAGACTCTTTAAGAACTCCGGAAACACACTTATGTTACAAGATTCCAGATACAATACCCTCAACATTGAAAAAGAGAAGTTTGCATCATTTAAGGGAAGCTGTTTTGGAAAATCAATCACATTGAAAGAAAGGTGTAAGAATGAAAGACTGCTCTTCCACAACCAATTAGGCACAACACCATGGATATGATTGTTAGAAAGATCTAAGTCAACCAACTTGTCTTGCCTTTTAATGAATTCTGGAAATTCAGTAAGGTTGCATGACCTTAGGCTTAGGCTCTCTAACTGGGGAAAAGTAAGACTTCTGTTGTCGCTTTCAATTAACAAGCTTGTGTTGAACAGCGTCAGATACCTCAAGTTCTTGAGATGGACAAACATGTCAAGCTTCATGGAACTGAAGCTATTGCTTTCGATATAAAGCCATTCAAGCCTTGGAAGTTCAAGGATTGACTTTGGGATTGGTCCTGTTAAATAATTATTGCCTATAGATAGTACTTCAATCAAAGAAGAAGATGCATTGGGGAACTCATCAATTTTCCCAACCAATTGATTTTCTCCAAGATAAAAGGTCTTCAACGATGGAAGAGTAAATAAAGAAGAATGTATTGATCCAAAAAGCTTGTTCGTCTCCAAATTGAGATTTTCAAGATTAGGAGCTCCAAATCTATGAAACGAAGGGATTAAACCACTGAAATAATTATATCCAAGATCCAAGTTCACCAGGTGACTAAGATTTGCAATTGACGATGGAATGGGTCCAAAAAAATTGCAACCAGAAAGATGTAAATCTGTTAAGAACTTGAGATTACCAATTGATTGAGGTAGTTTTCCACTGAAATTTGTATAAGAAAGCGACAAACTCTGTAAAGCATTGTTTGCTGGAAATTCTGGCAACTGACCCATAAGTTGGTCATTGCCTGAAATGTCAATGCTTTGAATTTTTGGCAATAAGAGAATTCCGGTTGGAAAATGCCCATTCAAATTGCAATCCCTCAAACTGAGAGAAACCAAACGAGAGGAAATTTCCAAGAAATTGGGAGGTAAATAAGAGATTGGGTTCCCATCAAGGATAAGTTTGGAAAGAAAAGAGAGTCTTGAGAGTGAAGAACATAATGGACCTTCCAAATCACAGTTTGACAGACTCAACACACGCAGGTTGGAAAGTACAAGAGATGTGGTTTCACACCATTTAGCACTTTGAGTTGAAATGTCCACACTATCCAAATAAAGCTCTGTGAGAAACCTCAAATTCTTGATTAATGTCTTGAAGTTTGGATTCTCTAATTTAAGAGGCTGTTGAAGTTCGTAAGGCAATGAAAAACGGTTGTAGAAGCCAGGGTAGAGAACTTTGTAATATCTCAAATAACAAGAATCTTGATTGGACAGATCAAGAGAGACTAACGTTTTTAGGAATGAGATCTCCACTGGAATTTGGCCATGGAAACATGAGCTTGAAAGGTTGAGATGAGTTAGATTTTGGAGTTTATCAAACCCATAGGAAAACAGAGTGGTATTAAAGTTGTTTCCAGCAAGATTAAGGCGTTGAAGACGATGGAGATTGAATATGGAGTGAAAGCTGCCTGAAAGGTTTTTGTAACTAAGATCAATGCCAACGACATGACCATAAGCATCACAAGTGACTCCTTCCCAAGAGCAACAATCAGTGTTGGGGTGCCAAAGCTCAAATTTGGAAGAGAAAGTAAAATGAGGGGCATAGTAAAGATGATGTTGCAATTGCAGCAGAGGAGATCTCTGGTCATCAAGGCATTGCATTGGGAGATGAGTTTGAGGAGGTGAAAAAGACAAGAGAAGAGGAAGGAAGCATGAGAAGAGAAAGAGTGAAGAAATAAGGGAATGAAGAGTGTTCATGTTGGGTGGGTGTGAAGGAGGATTGTGTTTGGCATACAACTTATTTATGAGTGATTGGCATTGCATGCAATTTCTAAGTCATTTTGCCAAATCAAGACTCCATCAAAATACTGTTCCACCACTTAGTCTTTTTGGTCAATTTTTTCCAACATAGGATAATAATTTATTATTTAAAGCTGTTAGTGATGATGCATAAATTATTTATTGTTAGTATTAGAGATAAGTTGTTAAATTCACACTTAATTTACTTTATGTCTTTCCTTTTTGTTAATTTTAATTTTGAAGAATGAGATTTTAATATTTTATGGATCTCATTAAATTATTAATGCCAAGGTTGTAGTTTTCTTGCCCACTCCTTACTCTATATAAATAATCATTTAAATCTAAGTTATTAAAAAGACTAAATTATAGCACTTTAAACCCTATTAGAACCATTACTACGCATAGAATGAGCAAAGATGACAATTCAACTGATATTTTGAGTTTAAATTATATATTTTAGGTATCGACTTTTTAGCACAAAAATTACAAATATTTTAACTTTAATTTATTTAAACTCGTAAATTTTATCATTTTATGTTATATATAATTATTTCTACATCATTTAATTTTTTTTAAATAAAAAAATTACAATTTAATTTTTTAAGTAAACTTTGTTATAGCACCAGAAATATAAATTTTAACTTATAATATAAAATCAATTTTTTAAGATGAAAAGATCACTTTTGAAGGGACATGGACGGAAGCGTCAGTCCCGTAGTACGGAGAAACGATAAACATTTGTTGAGAAGGCTAAGTGCGGATTCTAAGCCTCATGAACCCTTTTTGGGGAATCTCGACAACATTTGGCTAAATGAATTTAATGGCTCATGCTTTTTGGGGAAAAATAAATAAACTTAATAAAAATGAAATTTTATTGAATAAATGAAAGAAACAAATGCTAAAGCTTTTTGGGAGAGAGAGCTTTTACAGAAAAGATGAGTTAAATCTATGTCACTCCATCCCCTATTTATAGTACTCAAAAGACCTAGTTTATTCCTTTCTAAATTCTAAAAGATAAATAAAGATAAAAGCTAGAATTAAATCTAAATAATAATCTTAACAATAATCCTAATATAATTAAAATTCAAATAGAGTCTTGTGTTTATAAAATCTCTTTTTTGAACTATTGCCCCCAAGTTTTCCACACTTTGCATTTTCGGCACCATTTCTTTCCTATTTTGCATCCTGACCCATTTTATCTTCAAATTCATGATTTTTGCCCCTAAATTTTATTTTTCCTTCAATTTAGTCCCTACAATATAAAAACCATAAATAGCTCAATTTAGTAGGATCATACTCAAAATAAAATATATATGTAATTAATATATAAAGATATGTCATTCCGAGTATTATCAACAACGTTCAACCATTGTGTACAAATCAAGTCACATTATAAAGACAAAATTATAGTAAGTTTCTTAGTTGGATGAGTGGAAATTTTGATGATACAATATATACAACTTTTCACTTTTAAAAGAAACATTTTTAAATTTCGCTTTCAAACTTTCTTAGACTGTATTTGGAGGAGAAATTTGGAGAAAAATTTCATTTCTATATTATTATTTAATTTTAATATTTCTTATGTTTTATATTATTAAAAATATTTATAATTTGATTTGAGTTGTATTTTACAATTTAAATAACTTGAATAATTCAAACAAAAATTGGTGTACATGCTCCTTTGGTCCTTGTCAATTTTAAAATTTAACAACTTGATCTCTCTCAACCAAAATTACAAAATAATTTAAAATAATTTTCAAAATATTCAAAATAATTTTAAAATTCAAAATATTCATAAAAATTCCAAAATTTTATATTTTTAAAAATTAAAATATTTTTTTATTTTACATTTTGGGGAGATGAGATTGAGAAAGAGAGGATGAGAAGAGAAAGAAGAAAGGTAGAAAAGGTGAAACAAGGAAATGGAGTCTCATGTTGGTTGGGTATGAAGAAGGATTATTTTCATGCAACATTTTATACATAAATTTGTAGTTTCCATAAAACATTATCCTTTTACTTAATAATTAATTCCAATGCATATCATTATTTACAAAAGTAAAGGTAATATGGAAATTTTTGAAATATTTTAATTAAATCCTTAAATTAGTTATGATGATTCAATGTGCAAACTATTTAAATTTTGGTTAAAATATGTTGTTAGTTCTTGTATTTTGGTCAAATTTAAGATTTAGTTCATATATTTAAAAGTTAAAATCTCAGTGCAATCATTAAATCGCAAGTATTTTTGTAAAACTTGTCAACTTGAAATTTTGATTAACGTGTCATCTTATGGCGTGACATATGATTGATAAAATAAACATATTAAACTGATAAATTTTGACAAAAACTATCAACGATGATAATGGCTTGATTATGATTTTTAAATTGAAAAGTAGAAGAATTGAATTTTTAACTTTTAAAGTATAGGGATCAAATGTTAAAATTAAAAATTAAAAAATATGTTAATTTTTTAAAAAAATACATAAAATTGGAGTAAAATGTTTGACAGGCGTGTGGAAATATTGCAGCCTATTGCCCTATTGTTGCTTTATGCAATTAATCTTTTATTGGCCAAACAAACATGAGAAATGAGTGGCAAAAGTAATTCCAATTTCCAATTATATAATGGTAACCACTAAAAGCAAAAGTAGTGGGAAACATCCACCAAATCAACAAAGAGAAACTGCAAAATCATTGATTTCAAACCCATGAATCTTCCCCATATTTTAAAGTCATCCTAATTTACAATTTTAAAATTTTTCATACTCTCTTCTTACTCTTCATATCAATTTCTTTATGTTTCACACTTATTTTGCTTTACCAATGTCTTTTTTGTTTTTCCATTTGTTAATTCCAATTTTGAGCATGATATTTGATTGGAATTTGTTGGGTTGTTTTCTAGTCACCATCAGCCCGACTTTAGGGTAGTTTGGGAGTGTGGCCGTCTAGGGCTCTAAAAATTTCTTTTTTTGATACAATGCCTAAAACTACCCAGTCTCTTCCCAATCCATAAATAGGAGGATAATGCACTTCGGCGTACTCGAACCCACGTCCTTCTGTTAAAATAAAAATCTAAGTAAAATTATAAAACTAATCCCTACAATTTTTGTTTTGAATGAATTTAATTCTTTTGGCTTTTATTTCTACCGGGGATAGTTTCGTTGAAGTAAATGATTTCTTCTCTTAGCTAAGTAATTTTCTCTCGCATTATGAGTACTTCATATTTGCTTCTTTAAATTCAAACCAGAGTCATATCACAGCAAAGGATGATGATGAAGCTATTAGTCTTAATGGATGAATTATTTATTCTTAGTCTTAGCATTAAGGTTTTCAATTCACACTTAATTTGCTTTGCATCTTCAATTTTTATATATATATTTTTTCAATTCTAATTTTGAAATGAGATTTTATTGGTCTTAGTGTTCTTATTGATGCCAATATTTTAGTCTTTCTGTCTCATCCTTATTCTATATATATATGAAAATTTTCTTATATCTAAATTATTAAAAAGACAAAATAGTAGCAATAATAACATAAAACCTTGTTGGAGTCATCACCACGCAGAGAATGAACTGTGTCACCACTCCTGCTGGTTAAATTAAGGAATTGCAAGGCTGTATGATCCACAGGAAAGACAACCCATGGTTGCACATTATTCAGGTCCCATGTCTGCAACTATGGCTCGACCATGATTAGCTAAAGATAATTCAACCACACCCTCTCCTATAACCACATTAAAAATAGTTACATTGATGATAAAGTCCTATAAACCTGATTTTTTTATAGTAAAATCATTCTATTCTTAAGATTTATGATCATAGACTTAACCATAAAACTAAAAAATTTTGCCAACACTATGCTTTCTCAACATCTTGTAAGTTCTTGGACGATGTGAATCTACCAACACCAAGCTATACCATGCTCAGGGGCCGCATAAATTGCAAGATATAGAAGTAAATAAGTTATATACTCCTGGTAAAATATAGAGGGAAAATTAGAAACTAGTGGATTAATCTTGTTAAGATCATTGTCAAGATTCTTAACAGTGTCTCACATGCTAGTGAGGTCAACTGCCGGTGGCACTCCAGTATAATCCTAAGATAATAAGATTTCATGCAAATTACATGTAAGAGAACATGAGCCACCTTAAACAAGATGTAGACTTGCTTCGATGATAAGCCTTTGCACCTTATGCATATCCTTTCTGTACTTTATGTTGGCAATGCACGTTTTCTTTTCCATATAATAGATAACAAACTGCAATCAACACGCCTTACTGTCTTCTTAGACCATTAGCCTAAAAATTAGAACATGAAGCTTCTCATTTATCTACCAACAATCATGTCTTTCATATGCTTAAACTTAATTCAAGCATGATTAAAGAAGATGTCAAGGAAAAGATAATTAGTTAGAAAGTTTTACCATTGTTTTCAAAGATAAAGTTAACGATCTTTGCTTGAGTTTGTCCTGTTTCAAAGAGGCACATCTAGCAGTGGTGTCTCTTTGCAGAATCACTCTGTTAAATGTGGCTTTCATCAACATCAACTCATCATATTATCTTCCAAGCTGCACAGAAATAATTTGAAAATAAAATTCTGAACTAAAGAGTAAATTCATATTAAAGAAGGCTTGGAAAAGCCATGATCCTGGTTTATAATATAGCATTATTGGCATGAAAGTTCAGTGCTAGAGACAAATTACGTACCCCAAATGGCTGTGAATTGAAGCAAAAATGAATCTCACAAGGGAGATTCTTGATATTAGATTTTGCATATCAAGTATGCTGCTCATGTTCAACTCACAATATTCATATAGCATTTCAAAACTCATCCTTACCATAAATGAGTTCGATTAAATTAAAGAAGATTGGTAGCCAAGACATTGGGGAGTTTGGCCACTGCTACAAAATCGAGAGAAAAAAAAAGAATTTCAGTATCTGGATTTAAGAATTATGGATTAGTTGCTCTAACAGAGGAATGCTTCCTAGGAAATAAGTTATAGAAAGGATTTACATGAATCATATAGAAGTGAGTCTATGTAAGTGCATCATCACAAACAGCCAAGGACCCTTTTGTCGCTTCTTTCATTGCTCTTTTCGAAGAGTCTTTTGGAGTTGCAAACCTAATGAGCCGTTTCAGCTTAGCCTGTTTCAGTACCTCTTGCATTGCGAAATGATAAAATGAATGTCAATGCTACAAGCCTACGACTACAAATACCATATGATAGCGAAGTGTGTCAAGGGACAAAAAATAAGCTTAGGAAATTCAGAGTTAGTTTGTAACATCAATCTTTTCAAAATATAAGCCAACGACTACAAATACCATATGATTTTGAATAATTTGTGAAAGATAATGGTTCTTGCAGTTTTTTAATTTTAGTTATTAATATTTTTATCACTTTTCAAAGATAAATTAAAGAAGTGCTTTAGGTTGTTTGCCAACTCTGGAAAGCACACCACATTGTAATTAAGACATCATTTAGAATGCCAAATTGGATTGAGTCCCTTACGTTATATCCACTGCTTTGCATTCGCATTCAAATATAACTGGCTTTTTATTGGTTGAATTGGATTCGAAATATAAACAATTAATTTTTTTTTGAAAAAATCATTTAATTGAACATTATAAGTATGAGTTAACTCAACAGAGTCGGATTAATTATCTGATTTTGTATTGAAAATCATATAATAAACATGTCGTTGTTAAATAGTTGAGATTGGATTTTTTTTTCATTATCCAATCCAAGTGTTCTTATTGATGCCAATGCCAATGTTTTGGATGCTTAAAATATTTGGGTTTGGATTTTTTTTCATGTGTTTGATGCTTAAAATATTTTAGATGCGGGCTGCCTTGATTTTATATCATAATTGCTTATATATAATTTAATTTTTTAAATGTAGAAGTGTAGCATTACAATCTTTTAATTAAACTTTGGTATAGCACCCAAAAATAAATTAACTTATATGTGAAATCAATTTACCAATAAGCATTTTAGTCCTAATTTATTAATGAGTATGCAACTTATGAATATGTTAGGATTTATCAAAGGTTAATTCACTTGATGTCCCTAAACTATGGATTATATTTTAAATTGAACTCTAAACTTAAAAAATTTAATTAAGTCCTCAAACTCTAAATCACATTCTAATTTGAACTTTTTAATTTTGGATTAACAAAGAAAATAATAGTGTGAGATATTGTTGGCCTTTGGCTAACATTGGAAAGCATACCAGATTCTAAGATGACATTTCTTTCACCATATTTTAATTCTTATTTTTACCATATTATTACACACAAAGTTTAATTGAATGGTATTTTTCAAAGTAATAAAATTATCATTAAAAAAGATAAATAGACTACTGTAAAAACAAGTGTTGGGCTGAACTAAAACCCGAATCAACAGGTCTACCCTTTGCACCCGGACTTAAAGCCCAACACATGATTAATAAAATATAAAGCTAATGTCTCTTTGGAAGAGCAAAGGGTGGGAGTAGCAACATCTGCATCTCTTTACACAATTAGTCCAATGTCCATTAGATAAGGCTTTCATCAGCATCAAGCTATTAAATCTCCTCAGCTGTTAGGATCATTGTTGGGATCACTGCCTAGATTCTTCATGTACCTCGTAACTGTTCATTCCATGTCTTGGATCAAGTACCTATGCACTTCAACAAGGTAAATTTTTCATTGCCACAAGAACAAATACAATATGATATGATAGTGAACTTTGTGAGAAAAAATGCTTGTAGTCATTGTCGAAGTGATCGGGTCACCTCGTAATTTGATCGCTTTGATTTTCTAAAATAAATATTTAAGGTCTACAAAATTCAAGAAACGGGTTCGGGAGTCAATTACGCACGAAGAAGGATTAGCACCCTTGCGACATTTAAAATTAGTACTTAGTTGATTAATTAAAGTCTTAGTGTCATGAATTAAAAAAATTGAAGAGAGTTTAAAACATGATCGCACTTTGCATCATGTTACTAAAAATCACTTGAATAAATCAAAAATATATGTAAAAGGCCCTCTTATCTCGAGGTAACAAAAGGTTATATCCCGTAAATTAGGATACGACATCTCAAATCTTTGAAAATAAGCTTGCTCTTTATTTAAATTATTATATAAATTTCACGTGTTTTAATTTTAAAAAGATATTTGGTCATCTAAGTTTAACAAGAAAGCCAAGCCCCGTAAGTTAGGGTACGACTTCTTGAATCCCCAAATACAAAACATTGTCCTTGTCGAAACCATCTTTTTTGAAAACAAAAATTTAGTTGTCGACTTTAAAAAACAAAAATTGGAGTCGCCACCGATCCTTTATTGAGGTGTGATCGGCTCACCTTAAAAACGACTCTGGTCTACGAAATTTGAGAAAACAGGTTCGGGAGTCAGTTACGCACGAGGAAGGATTAGCACCCTCGTAACGCCCAAAAATCGGTACCAAATTGATTATTTAATATCTTAATGTCGAGGGTTAAAAAGATTTTTAAAATTCAAATGATGAAATCTGAAAAGGATAATCAATTATTCAAGTCATGTGAAGAAATTGAGACCCAATACGTTAGGGTACAATTTCTCAAAATCCCTGAATTTTGAATATCACTTTTGCCTTATAAGTAAATATTCGTTTCGAGGAAGCAATTATGTCATGCCCAATACGTTAGGACATAACAAATTAAGTTCCAAAAATGATTTTTACTTATATATTTTAAATAACAAATATTCTCGGTCATTTGGAATTAACAAAGAAAATCGGAACCCAATGCGTTAGGGCTCAATTTTCCTCGAAAATCCCTAACTTTGAATATCGTTTTTTATTTTGAAAACCTTTGAATCATAAAAATAATTTTAATGTTTTGATAAAATCAAAATATTTATTTTTTTAAAGTATGACAAAATATTGATGCATATATATTCATGTATACAAAAATAATAAACATAATAAATAAATAAATAAATAAATAAATAAATATATGTATATATATAAAGTTTATAAAACTAAAATATAAGCATAATATTTAGTAATTATAAAAATATTGACATATGTATGTATATATATATATAATTTAACGGATATATTTATAAAAATATGGAATAACATAGGTATATGTGTATATATATTATAAAAATATTTATTTTGGATCATAAGGTATAAAAATATAAATATTATAAAAATATATACGCATACATACGAATATAAAGCTAAGAAAAATAAAATAATAATAAAATATATGATATGTATATAGTATATATTTAAAACATTTTAAAAGGTATATGTGTATATTAAGAGGCATATGCGCATATAAATAAATATAATAATAATATAACATATAATAATGAACTAATAACCATACAGTAATAATAACGTCAATGAACCATATTGACAATATAATAAAAACTAAAAATAATAAATTAAGGATTAAATTAAAAAAAAATCAACAGAATTTAAAAAGCTAATTACAAAATAACATGAAAGGGAGTAAATTAAAACACGCACAACAGGGGGAGGACTGAACGAGACATTTACCCAAACCTACAATGTTGCGCAGCATAGGACCAATTTAAAACAATTATAAAACATGCAGTAAAATTTAAAGGAAATATAAATTTAATTTAAACAACCCCAAAAAGCAAAGGACCAATCGCGCAAATGGCCCCTTTTGAACCCCTATAAAAGCCCATTTTAAAACCCTAAAGCCATTCCCTTTCTCTGCCATTTTTGTGGTGCGCCGCAACTCCTCTCAAAGTCCCCTTCTCTGCCGCTCCGACTCCGACCAGACAACGGCGAAAAGAGGCCTTCAATCGCCTCCAAAAAACAGTAAGCCCTCCTATTTTCCCCTTATCCCTTTTTGTTATTCAAAGAAATCAAAGAAAAACAAGATAAAAGAATAAAAACAGTAAAAAGAAGCAAGGAAAAGAAACCTGAATTCGTCACCTTCAAAATGTTTTTTCTTTCTCTGGTATTTCTTTTTCAGTTTTCAGCAAAAAATTTGCTAACCCCTATTACAGTTTTTCGATATATGTGTGTGTAACCCTTTTACAGATTTGATTTGGCTTTAAATAGCCAAAATAACGAAAAGAAAAAAAAACCCCCGAGAACCTCTTTTCCACCTTTTACTGTTCGTGGTTATTGCAGGTACAAACGTGTGGCGTGCGCGAGTGCTGAACGTGGAGTGATGTAGAGCTGGAGATTGCTGCGACTTGGGGCGTTGTTGTGAGAGAAGAACGTGGGCAGTTGCGGCGCTGGCTTGCTAACTGCTAGGGTTTCTGATTTTGTTTTGTTTGGGCCACTCTGTAATTGGGTCACAAAAAATGGGCTTTTAATTCAGCTATTGGGTCGGGGTGTTATTGGGTTAAAAATGGGTTTGTAATTTATTGTATTTTTATTTTAAGGTTTATGTATTTGGGCCCGGGCTAAAATGGCCTATTACAGCCCTAATTTTAATTATTTCTTATAAGTTGTGTAAAAAACGGATTCACTATTTAACACAATACGAGATTGGGCCATAGTGAGGAGCAAATAAATATATCTAAACCTAAGGGAAAATATGGTTAGGTCTAAAATAAAAATAAAATGGCTACACGAATAAAGAGAAAAGAAATCGAAATGGTCATGGTAAAAATGATAATAAGTAGGTAGTTGAGATCACGTTAATATAATAGTAATAATGCAACACAAATTGATTATAATAATAACGATAATGACTATAATATGATTGATATTTTATTTAATAATATAATGAAAAATAATAATAACGCAACACCAATTTATAATAACGGTATAATAATATGCATAATAAAATATAAAAGTATAGCAATAATAATATTAATATGCATAAACAAATAATAATAATAATAATGAAAATGATAATATAAATGACAACAATAATAATAACAATAATAATAAATAATCTATTTTTCTAAGTACATAAAAGGTAATAAATAATGGAATAATAACAATAATAAAGGCAAAATAAAAAATGCACAATAAAAGGAAAATACAAAAAGCAAGCCAATTAAAAATAAAAACAAAAGGAACAATAAGTAAATAAATAAATAATGTAAAAAATTGATTAAAATTGAAAATAAATAAATAATAAATGAAACAGTTTGTAAAAAAATTTGAAGTTAAATAAACTAAGGATCGTATTGAAATTGGAATAAAATTAAGGGGTATACATTGTAAATAAAAATAGGCTAATAAGGATTCAAATGTAACACGTTAAAAAAACATGGACCGAATAGGAAAATATCCTTTGCCCTTATGCAGGACTAAAATGAAATAAAATTAAAATTTCGTGGTAAAATTTTCCTTTTTACTTTCCTCTCTCTATCGGCCTCCCGAGCTTAGATCTGTCGATCACCGTCCGAAAAAATAAGAAAGTTTTGATTTTTTTTTTCTTTTTTTGTTCTTTTTTCAAAATAAATAAATAAGAGAAAAAAGATCACCTTTTGAAAGTTTTTTTTTTGTTTCTTTTATTTCTTTTTCCCCTTTTTTTCTTCAAAAACAAAAAAGCCCCTTACAAATCTGTCCAAATGGCTTTTATAGCCGTTTCATACAATTTTTATATTTTTTCACTGTTATTGCTTCTGATTCTGTCTTTTCCTTGCAGGAGTAGTTGGTGGCTGACGTGGGAGGAGCGGCGGCTTGGGTTCGGTTAGCTACTATATTTTTTTTTTTAGGCTTTCGGGCCTTTTAAATTTGTGTCTGATATTTTTTTCTGTAATGGACTTGGACTTACATTGGATTTTTATTTATTTGGGTTTCATTTATGGGCCGGGCAGAATTTTCCCAACCGAGTGATTTTCTCCAAGAGACAGGGTCTTAAATGATGGAAGAGTGAAAGAAGAATGTATTGATCCAGAAAGCATGTTCCCTCCCAGATATAGGTTGACCAGATTTGCAATTGACGATGGAATGGGTCCAAAAAATTTATGGTATGAGATATTATTGGACTCAGGTCTTAGCCTTTTGGCACTGCATGCAAATGTCTAAATCTTTTTTACCCCATGAAAATAATGTTTAGCAAGTTTCTTAGGTAGTTGAGATGGATTGATGGGCTCAAGTAGTGGAAAAAATTAATTTCAATTAAATTTTTTTTTCAAAGTTTATCAAGCCAATTAAAACACTATGAGATTAAGCAACATATAATTTTTATTTTTTGTAAATAAATATTTGAACAAAGAGAATGGATTGTATAAAACTGTGATTCCATGTCATCCTTATCCCTCTCTAATAGGAGAATAACAAATCAGATTTTTCTCTTGATTTTTAACTTTTCCTCTTAGAAAATTCAAATCTAATTAAAATGCTACAAATCGAATAAAAATCTAATTTGTCATTCCTCTTCTATTAGGAAGGATAGAGATAACGTGAAATCACAGCTTTATACCATCTTTTCCTTAAATAAATTCTTTTAAATGTTTTACAATGATAAAATTGTCCCTTGAATTAATTCTTATAAATGTTTTACAATAAGAGAATTGATTTTCTTTATTAAGGTCACATATTTATTTCTAATGTTTTAGATTGTTTGCCACACACCACATTATAAGGCATCATTTCTTTCATATATTTTAATTTTTATCATAATTTACTTTTGTCTAAATCCAAATGAGCATTTTTAGTACTAATTTATTAATGAGTATGGAACTTATAAATATGTTAGGATTTAGCAAAGGATTAATTCCTTAAATTATGGATTAAATTTAAAATTGACCTCTAAATTTAAAAATAAAATTTAATTAAGTCCTCAAACTATAAATAACATTCTAATTTGAAAATTTTAATTTCGGACTAACAAAGAAAATATTAGTGTGAGATATTGTTGGCCTTTGGCTAACATTGGAAAACATACTAGATTTTAAGACATAATTTATTTCATTAAATTTTAATTATTATTATTATTATTATCATATTATTACCTAATTCAACCATATTTTTTGAAATTAATAAAACTATCACTGAAACAATAAATAAACTAGTATAAAAATAAGTGTCGGGCTGAATTAAAACCCGGACCAACAGGTCCACCCTTTACACCCGATCCTAAAGCCCAACACGTAATTGATAAAATATAAAGCTAATGTCTATTTGGAAGAGCAAAGGATGGAAGTAGCAGCATCTGCGTCTCTTTACACAATCAATCCAATGTCCATTAGGTATGACTTTCATCAACATCATGCCATCAAATCTCCTCAGCTGTACAAATATTCTGAAGATAAAAAAATTTGAAGTAAAAGTAAATTATATATAAAAGAGAGCTTCGGCAGCCATTTCCTTGTTTATAATATCATTATTAGCATGGAAATTC
The DNA here is from genome assembly GCF_025698545.1 of Gossypium raimondii. Taxonomy (NCBI): domain Eukaryota; kingdom Viridiplantae; phylum Streptophyta; class Magnoliopsida; order Malvales; family Malvaceae; genus Gossypium; species Gossypium raimondii. The sequence continues at coordinate 2,579,361 of NC_068567.1, read as the reverse complement.
AGTAGCACTGAAACATTGCATCCCCCAAATCCACAGGTACCTGGATGCAAAATGAATAAACACTTATTTATACTCATGGAAAACTACAACAGGAAAAAAGTGCATATAAAGCAAAATTACAAACCAGTGGATTGATCTTGTTAGGATCATTGCCTACATTCTTCATGAACCTCACAATTGTACATTCCATGTCCTGCTTCAAGTACCTCCTGCATTGCTCAATGGTAACATCAAATTACAAGTACGATATGACAGTGAACTTAGTAAAGACAGCAAAAAAATGAGGTTATGAAAACCTATATATATAAATCAACAACTATCTGTTCAAATTAGAAAGACAAACGCTTACCAGCTAATTTTGAAGCAAGAATTCTGATGGAGTCACCTACATCTTCTTCTATTTCTTTTACCACACTTTTTGAACTTGTTAACCCATTTGTTTCCCAACTCATTCAGCACTGTATATCCAATACATAGCCCAACCACTAATCCACTAGCATAACCTATCAACGCAATTTTCCAAGTAGACACAGCATATAACCATGAATCTTCATCTTCCCCTGGAGGTGGTGGCATTGGAAGACCAACTTCATTGCATTTCCTTGACAATGGCAGCCCACACAATTTTGGGTTCCCACGGTAAAAATCATTTGTAAATGTAATGAATTGGTTGCTTTGCGGTATAATCCCTTCGAGTTGGTTGTAAGACAAGTTCAATGCTGCTAAGAAAGTTAAACTTGTAAGTTGTGCAGGAATCTTCCCTGACAGCTCATTCTGTGAGAGATCCAAAGATTCAAGATCTTTTAGATTTTCAAGTGCTAATGGGATTTCACCAGAAAAGCCATTGTTGGATAAGTTCATCACTCTGAGTGACCTCAGCATTTGTATCTCTTCTGGTATTCTCCCATGGAAACTATTGTTGGAAAGGTCAAGACAAGTAAGAACAGTTCAGATTTTTTGGTAAAATAGTTCAACCCCCCTGTTAACAATTGTCACAGAGTCTTTATAATAGACGTCCCCAATGTAAACCCGCTTAGCCTTTTCGTCATTAGTCATCTTCGCCATTGCCTTCAAACTCTGCAAAAATTCAATGGACAAGTCACCTGAAAAATGGTTGGAAGCAATGTCCAATATGCGTAGCTTTGGAAACCCACATTCCGTGTCGATTTTTGAAATTGTGCCGTAGAATCTGTTTGCTCGCAAAACGAGAACCTTCAAGGAAGGTAGCTTCTCTAACCAAAATGGGAATGTATCATGAACCATATTATTTCCGAGGTCCAGAACCTCAAGTGCTGTGCAATTGGCTAATGATCTCGACAGCTTCCCTTCCAATTTATTCCCACCTATTTTGAGTGACCTTAGTCGAGTGGGTTGAAGGAAATCAATGGATAGTTCACCAGAAAACTGGTTTGAAGCAATGTCCCAGACATCCAAAGTTGGGAAAACAGATTTATGTTTGAAATGTTTAATTTGACCATAAAATCTGTTTTCCCGCAATATTAGAACCCTCAAGTAGGGCAATTTCTCCAACCAAAAAGGGAATGTATCATTCATCTTGTTCTTTCCCACGTCCAAAACTTCAAGCTGAGTGCATTCAGCTAATGATCTAGGCAACTTCCCTTCCAGTCTATTCTCACTAACTTTCAGAAATTGCAGTTGGGTTGCTGTTGAAAATTTTGGTAACATTCCACTGAAGTTATTTCCTTGCAAACGCAACAAAATCAGAGCACTCATATTGCCCCAGCAATTTGGAATTGGGCCACTCAAATTGTTATAAGATACATCGAAAGTGTCAAGTTGACTCATATTGACCAAGCAATTTGAAATTGAGCCACTCAAATTGTTACAAGATGCATCGAAAGTGTAAAGTAGACTCATATTGCATAACCAATTTGAAATTGGGCCACTCAAATTTTTATAAGATGCGTCGAATTCTTCTAAATTTTTTTTGACTCTTTAAGAACTCTGGAAACGCACTTATATTACAGGATCTCAAATCCAATCTTGTCAACATTGGAAATAAGAAGTTTGCATCATTTAAGGGAAGCTGTTTTGGAAAATCAATCACATTGAAAGAAAGGTTTACCCTTGAAAGGCTGCTCTTCCAGAACCAATGAGGCACAACACCATGGATATGATTGTTAGAAAGATCTAAGTCAACCAACTTGTCTTGTGTTTTGATGAACTCTGGAAACGCACTTATGTTGCAGGATCTCAAATCCAAGTCTGCCAACATATGAGAAGTTTGCATCATTTAAGGGAAGCTGTTTTGGAAAATCAATCACATTGAAAGAAAGGTCCACCCATGAAAGACTGCTCTTCCACAACCAATTGGGCACAAAACCATGGGTATGGTTATTAGAAAGATCTAAGTGAACCAACTTGTGTTGCCTTTTAATGAATTCTGGAAATTCAGTAAGGTTGCATGACCTTAGCCCTAGGCTCTCTAATTGGGGAAAAGTAAGACTTCTGTTGTCGCTTTCAATTAACAAGCTTACGTTGGATAAGTAGAGACGCTTTAAGTTCTTAAGTTGGACAAACATGTCAAGCTTCATGGAACTGAAGCTATTGCTTTTGATATAAAGCCATTCAAGCCTTGGAAGTTGAAGGATTGACTTTGGGATTGGTCCTGTTAAATAATTATTGCCTATATATAGTACTTCAATCAAAGAAGAAGATGCATTGGGGAACTCATCAATTTTCCCAACCAATTGATTGTCTCCAAGATTCAAGATCTTCAACGATGGAAGAGTAAATAAAGAAGAATGTATTGATCCAGAAAGCTTGTTTAATGTTGAAGAATAAATTGAGATCGGGATTGAAATGAGAATAAGAGAGAAAATTCAGAGAGAAAAAAAACAGTAGGAAGAAATAGAGACTGAAAACAGGATTCAAAATTGCCTGCCTTTCCTTTTCGGTCACAAATCATATATGGACAACCATAACCGCTATACTGCAATAGACAAAACGCATCCGTTTTGACTAAGTAAAACTCACCGTATCACTAAGCCACTTAAATGAAACGCAGCGTTTAACTAAGTATTATTTTAACAGTCTTAACAGAAATATAAACAAAGATGTGACCGTTAATGAAACCATAACATTTAATCTTAGATCCAAGTTCACCAGTTGACTAAGATTTGCAATTGACGATGGAATGGGTCCAGCAAAATTACAATAAGAAAGCTCTAAGTTTGTCAGGAACTTAAGATTACCAATCGACTCAGGTAGTTTTCCACTGAAATTTGTATAAAAAAGTGACAAAATCTGTAAAGCATTGTTTGCTGGAAATTCTGGCAACTGACCCATAAGTTGGTAATTAGCTGAAATGTCAATGCTTTGAATTTTTGGCGATAAGAGAATTTCAGTTGGAAAATGGCCACTCAAATTGCAACCCATTAAACTGAGAGAAACCAAATGAGACGAAATTTCCAAGAAATTGGGAGGTAAATAAGAGATTGGGTTCCAATCAAGGATAAGGTTGGAAAGAAAAGAGAGTCTTGAGAGTGAAGAACATAATGGACCTTTCAAAACACAGTGTGACAGACTCAACACACGCAGGTTGGAAAGTACAAGAGATGTGGTTTCACACCATTTAGCACTTTGAGTTGAAATGTTTACCCCATCCAAATAAAGCTCTGTGAGAAACCTCAAATTCTTGATTAATGTCTTGAAGTTTGGTTTCTCTAATTTAAGAGGCTGTTGAAGTTCGTAAGGCAATGGATCATAGTAGTTGCGGACGCCTCTATATGGGTCAAGAATGATGTAGTATCGCGAATAACAAGAATCTTGATTAGATAGATCAAGAGAGACTAACCTCGTTAAGTATGAGATATCCACTGGAATTTGGCCATGGAAACATGAGCTTGAAAGATTGAGATGGGTTAGATTTTGGAGTTTGTGAAACCCATAAGAAAGCAAAGTGGTATTAAAGTAGTTTCCAGAAAGATTCAAGCGTTGAAGATGACGGAGACGGAAAATGGAGTGAAAACTGCCGGAAAGGTTTCTATTACTAAGATCAACGCCAACGACATAACCAAGAGCATCACAAGAGACTCCTTTCCAAGAGCAGCAATGAGTGTAGGGATCCCAAAGCTCAAATTTGGAAGAGAAAGTAAAATGAGGGGCATAGTAAAGATGATGTTGCAATTGCAGCAGAGGAGATCTCTGGTCATCAGGGCATTGCATTGGGAGATGAGTTTGAGGAGGTGAAAAAGACAAGAGAAGAGGAAGGAAGCATGAGAAGAGAGAGAGTGAAGAAATAAGGGAATGAAGAGTGTTCATGTTGGGTGGGTGTGAAGGAGGATTGTGTTTGGCATACAACTTATTTATGAGTGATTGGCAATGCATGCAATTTCTAAGTCATTTTGCCAAATCAAGACTCCATCAAAATGCTGTTCCACCACTTCAGTTAAGTCTTTTTGGTCAATTTTTTCCAACATACAAAAGCAAGGGATAATAATGTATTATTTAAAGCTGTTAGTGATGATGCATAAATTATTTATTGTTAGTATTAGAAATAAGTTGTTAAATTCACACTTAATTTGCCTTACCTCTTTCTTTTTTGCTAATTTTAATTTTGAAGAGTGAGATTTTAATATTTTATCAATCTCATTAACTTATTAATGCCAATGTTGTAGTTTTCTTGTCCACGCCTTACTAAATCAAGTCATTAAAAGACAAAATTATAGCAATAAAATGTACTTTAAACCCTATTAGAACCATTATTACGCATAGAATGAGCAAAGATAATAATTCAACGGATATTTTGAGTTTAAATTATATATTTTAGGTATGGACTTTTAGGAACAAAAATCGATGTTACAAATATTTTAACTTTAAATTATTTCAAACTCGTAAATTTTATCATTTTTATGTTATATATAATTATTTCTACATCATTTATTTTTTAAGTAAATTTTGTTTTAGCACCAAAAAATAAAATTTAACTTATAATATAAATTCAATTTGTTAATTTGTATCCAAGTTGTAAATATGTTATGATTTATCAAAGGGTTAATTTTGGACCGAAAAAATGATAGTTAGAAATATTATAGGACTTTTAAGTCTTAGGTCGTCTTTGGCATTGCATGCAAATGTCTAAGTTTTTATTGCACAAAAACAACGTTCAACCACTGTGTACAAGTCAAGTCACATTATAGATTGATAGACACAATGAGTGAATTTTTTTTATAATAAAATATGTAGAATTTTTCACTTTTGAAAGAAACATATTTAAATTTCAGCTTTGAAACTTCCTTAGAGCATATATGGGTGAGAAATTTGGAGAAATATTTTCATTTCTATATCATTATTTAATTATTATTTTATTTTAATATTTTTTATGTTTTATATTTATTAAAAATGTTTACAATTCGAGTTTCAAGTTAAATTTTATAATGAAAACTCGAATAATTCAAACAATGATTGATGTACATACTCCTTTAGTCCTCATTAATTTTAAAATTAACAAATTGATCTCTCTCAACAAAAATTATAAAATAATTTAACTTATAATGTAAAATTAATTTGTTAATGAGTATCGAATTTGTAAATATGTTATAATTTATCAAAGAATTAAATCACTTTATATCTCAAAATTATACATCGAGTTTTAAATCATAATGGTTTAAATTGAAAATTTTAATATCTTTAATTTTGGACCAAAAATGATAGTGTGGAAATATTATAGGCCTTAAGTATTAAGTATTTGGCATTGTATGCAAATGTCCAAGTAATTAATAATGGACAAAACAACGTTGAACTATTGTGTACAAGTTAAGTCTTAGCTAGATTGATGGACACAATAAGTGAAAATTTTGATGATCCAATATATAGAATTTTCCACTTTTGAAACAAACATATATTTAAATTTCATCTTTAAAACTTTTCTAGACTGTATTTGGATGAGAAATTTGAAGAAAAATTTCATTTCTATATTATTATTTAATTTTAATATTTTTATATTTTCTATTATTAAATATTTTAAGATTTAGTTCATATATTTAAAAAGTTAGAAAGTTAAAATCTCAAGTGCAATCATTAAATCGCAAGTATTTTTTATAAAACTTGTTAACTTAAAATTTTGATTAACGTGTCATCTTATGACGTGACATATGATTGATAGAAATAAACATATTAAATTGACAAATTTTGACAAAAACTATCAACGACGATAATGGTTTGATTATGATTTTTAAATTAAAAAGTAGAAGAATTGAAATTTTAACTTTTAAAGTATATGGATCAAATATCAAATTTAAAAATTTAAAAATATGTTAATTTAAAAAAAAACATAAAATTGGAGTAAAATGTTTGAGAGGCATGTGGAAATATTGCAGCCTATTGCCCTATTGTTGCTTTATGCAATTAATCTTTTATTGGCCAAACAAACATGAGAAATGAGTGGGAAAAGTAATCCCAATTTCCAAGTATATAATGGGAAGCATTAAAAGCAAAAGTAGTGGGAAACATCCACCAAATCAACAAAGAGAAACTGCAAAATCATTGATTTCAAACCCATGAATCTTCCCCATATTTTAAAGTCATCCTAATTTACAATTTTCAAATTTTTCATACTCTCTTCTTACTCTTCATATCTTTCACACTTACTTTGCTTTACCAACGTCTTTTTGTTTTTCTATTTGTTAATTCCAATTTTGGAGCTTGGGATTTGATTGGAATTTGTTGGGTTGTTTTCTAGTCACCGTCAACCTGACTTTAAGGTAGTTTGAGAGTGTGGCCGTCCAGAACTCAAAAAGTTTTTTTTTTTATTTATTTTTAAAGTGAATTTTTTTAACTTTTTTAGTCTTTCGATTTATTGCAGGCAGAAAAAATATAAAATAAAAAAGGCTCAATTTTTTTAATTTTTGTATTACATTTAATAATTTTTTAAACAAAACCTTGATTTATTGTTTCGCTAGGGTCTCAAAAATATCAAAAACGGTCTCGATCACCATTATAAACATAGGTCAAATACAAATATATAATACCTCAAAAGATAACACTAAAACTAACAATGGTGTGATTTATTAGTACAAAATTGGGTTTTTGATTATAATGATTAAAAATCAAACCCAAAACACTTCAAATATACATAAAAGATATTATGAAAAAAATAAATAAATAAACAAAAGGAAACTAAAAATTCTATTTTTTAAACTTTTTAGTAGCAACTTTTTACATTATAGGTTTTGATTAAATCTATTATTTTGATACAATGCCTTAAAACTACCCATAGTCTCTCCCCAACCCATAAATAAGAGGATAATGCACTTCAATGTACTCGAACCTGCGTCCTCCTGTTGAAATGAAAATTTAAGTAAAATTATAAAACTAATCCCTACAATTTTTGTTTTGAATGAATTTAATTCTTTTGGCTTTTATTTCTACCGGGGATAATTTGGTTGAAGTAAATGATTTCTTCTCTTAGCTAAGTAATTTTCTCTCTCATTATAAGTACTTCATATTTTCTTTAAATTCAAGCCAGAGTCATATCACAGCAAAGGATGATGATGAAGCTATTAGTCCTAATGGCTCGACCATGATTAGCTAATGATAATTCAGCCAAACCCTCTCCTATAACCACATTAAAAATAGTTACATTGATGATAAAGTCCTATAAACCTGAAATTGTTTATAGTAAAATCATTCTGTTGTTAAGATTTATGATCATAGACTTAACCATAAAACTCAAAAATTTTGCCGACACTATGCTTTCTCAACATCTTGTAAGTTCTTGGACGATGTGTCTACCAACACCAAGCTATACCATGCTCAGGGGCTGCATAAATTGCAAGATATAGAAGTAAATAAGTTATATACTCCTGGTAAAATATAGAGGGAAAATTACAAACTAGTGGATTAATCTTGTTAAGATCATTGTCAAGATTCTTAACAGTGTCTCACATGCCAGTGAGGTCAACTGCTGGTGGCACTCCAGTATAATCCTAAGATAATACGATTTCATGCAAATTACATGTAAGAGAACATGAGCCACCTTAAACAAGATGCAGACTTGCTTCGGTGATAAGCCTTTGCACCTTATGCATATCCTTTCTGTACTTTATGTTGGCAATGCACGTTTTCTTTTCCATAGAATAGATAACAAACTGCAATCAACACGCCTTACTGTCTTCTTAGACCATTAGCCTGAAAATTAGAATATGAAGCTTCTCATTTATCTACCAACAGTCATGTCTTTCATATGCTTAAACTTAATTCAATCATGATTAAAGAAGATGTCAAGGAAAAGATAATTAGTTAGAAACTTTTACCATTGTTTTCAAAGATAAAGTTAACGATCTTTGCTTGAGCTTGTCCCGTTTCAAAGAGGCACATCTAGCAGTGGTGTCTCTTTGCAGAATCACTCTGTTAAATGTGGCTTTCATCAACACTAACTCATCATATTATCTTCCAAGCTGCACAAAAATAATTTGAAAATAAAATTCTGAACTAAAGAGTAAATTCATATTAAAGAAGGCTTGGAAAAGCCATGACCCTTGTTTATAATATAGCATTATTGGCATGAAAGTTCAGTGCTAGAGACAAATTACATACCCCAAATGGCTGTGAATTGAAGCAAAAATGAATCTCACAAGGGAGATTCTTGATATTAGATTTTGCATGTCAAGTATGCTACTCATGTTCAACTCACAATATTCATAGAGCATTCCAAAACTCATCCTTACCATAAATGAGTTCGATTAAATTAAAGAAGATTGGTAGCCAAGACATTGGGGAGTTTGGCCCCTGCTACAAAATCGAGAGAAAAGAAAAAAAAAATTCAGTATCTGGATTTAAGAATTTGGATTAGTTGCTCTAACAGAGGAATGCTTCCAAGGAAATAAGTTATAGAAAGGATTTACATGAATCGTATAGAAGTGAGTATATGTAAGTGCATCATCACAAACAGCCAAGGACCCTTTTGTCGCTTCTTTCATTGCTCTTTTCGGGGAGGTGAGATTGAGAAAGAGAGGATGAGAAGAGAAAGAAGAAAGGTAGAAAAATATGTTAATTTTTTAAAAAAATATAAAAAATCCATAAAATTGGAGTAAAATGTTTGAGAGGCATGTGGAAATATTGCAGCCTATTGCCCCATTGTTGCTTTATGCAAATAATCTTTATTGGCCAAACAAACATGAGAAATGAGTGGCAAAAGTAATCCCAATTTCCAAGTATATAATGGGAAGCATTAAAAGCAAAAGTAGTGGGAAACATCCACCAAATCAACAAAGAGAAACTGCAAAATCATTGATTTCAAACCCATGAATCTTCCCCATATTTTAAAGTCATCCTAATTTACAATTTTCAAAATTTTCATACTCTCTTCTTACTCTTCATATCTTTCACACTTACTTTGCTTTACCAACGTCTTTTTGTTTTTCCATTTGTTAATTCCAATTTTGGAGCTTGGGATTTGATTGGAATTTGTTGGGTTGTTTTCAACCCGACTTTAGAGTAGTTTTGGAGTGTGACCGTTTAGGGCTCAAAAAGTTTCTTTTTCCAGTTTTTAACATGAAATTTTTAACTTTTTAAGTCTTTCGATTTATTGCAGGCAAAAAAAAATATAAAATAAAAGGGCTTATTTTTTTTGTTTTATTGTATTACATTTAATATTTTTTAAACAAGACCCTAATTTATTGTTTCGCCTAGGATCTCAAAAATATAAATAACAGGTCTGGTCACCATTATAAACATAGGTCAAATACAAATATATAATACCTCAAAAAAAAACACTAAAAACTAACAACGGTGATTCCATTACCATTTTTTTGTTATTAGTATTTTTCTTAGTAATATTGTAGCATACCAATTCTTCCCTGCATCTGGGAAACTGGTTTCATCCTCTGTTTCATTGGATAAATTTCTCTACAAAGTATGTGTACATTGTAATGATAGTGTGACACATTGTTGGCCTTTACTAGACTGTAAGACATAATTTCTTTCATTATATTTTAATTATTATTATCATATTATTACATACAATGTTTAATTGAAGGGTATTTTTTTAAAGTAATAAAACTATCATTGAAAGAATAAATTGACTAATCCCAATACCAATTTAGAATAGGATTATTGTATTTAAAGCAGAAGTTCACGGTTGGGTAAACTAAATCCTAAAATAATAAGATCCAACCATCCGCGTATGATACAAACTACATGTAAGAGAACGTCGAGTGCAGCATATCGGTTTTGGGATTAACCTTTTCGCCATATGCTTCTCCTTTTCTCAACTTTATTCTGCCAATCTGTGCTTTCTTCTCAGACTGTTGGCCTGAAAATTAGAATATGAAGCTTCTCATTTCACTTGCAAATTATCACGTTTTTCATATGCATAACATGGCTAATTTTTATTTCTTGTAAATAAATATTTCATTTATGCAAATTCTGTTAAATGTTTCATAATGGGAGAATCATTTGAAAAAGCTATCATATTTATAGTGTTTTACATTGTTTGTAAACTCCGGAAAACGGACCATATTTTTAAGATATCTAATTTTTCATTATATTTTATTTACTTATTTTTAAAGTAATAAAACTGTTATTAAAAGATAAATAAATTATTTGTACAAAACAAATGTCAGACTGCACTAAAACCCGGACCAATAGATCTACCCATTACACCCGAGCCTAAAGCCCAACATGTGTTTGATAAAATATATAGCACAAAAACCCAAACAAAAATTATCATACTTTGCGTGGTTTTCTACTTAAAATGATTCATTGCCACCAATGACATGCAATGACTTGAAGCTTATAAGGACAGAGGTCATTTCCCTGTGACAAAATAAGAAATACAAGTCAAACCACCAAGAATATAACTTCTCATAAGCATGCAAATATGGGAATATTGCATAGGAAAAACAAAATCACTGTGTCACCACTCCTGCTGCTTAATTTAAGGAATTGTAATGTTGTATATATGATCCAAAATTAGTTTGAAACGTCATCAATCTTTTCAAAATATAAAGACTATAGTTTCAAAAGGAAATGTTTACCTGTTGACTTTAATATATGAAGTCTGACACAGTCACCTAGATCTTCTTCTGTTTCTTTTCCCATGTTTTTTGAACTTGTCAACCCATTTGTTTCCCAACTCATTCAACACTGTATATCCGATACATAGCCCAGCGACCAAACCACTACCATAACCTATCAAAACAATTTTCCAAGTTGATATAGCATATAACCATGACTGTTCCTCTTCCCCTGGAGGCGGTGGCACTGGAAGACCGTCTTCATTGCATTTCTTGGACAATGGTTGACCGCATAATTTTGGATTCCCACGATAAGAATCATTTGAAAATGTACTGAATTGGTTGCCTTGCGGTATGCTCCCTTCAAGTGGGTTGTAAGACAAGTTCAAGCCTCTAGGAAAGTTAGAGTTGTAAGTCGTGGAGGAATCTTCCCGATAGCTCATTCGTGAGAGATCCAAAGACTCGGATCTTTTAGGTTTTGAACTGCTCATCGGGATTTCACCGGACAAGCTATTATAGGACAAGTTTAGCACTTTGAGTGACCTCAGATTTGTATTTCTTCCGGTATTCTCCCATGGAAACTATTGTTGGAAAGGTCAAACAAGTAAGAGTGTTTAAGATTTTCTCGTAAAAGCAGCTCAATCCCTTTGTTGAAAATTGTCACCGAATCTTGATAATAATTCTCTCAATGTAATCCACTTAGCTTTGTCCTCATTTGTTAACTACATCATTGCCTTCAAGCTTTGCAAAAATTCAATGGACAAGTCGCTTTGAAAAATTGTTGGAAGCAATGTCCAATATGCGTAGCTTTGGAAACCCACGCTCGTGTTGAATTTTGTAATTGGTCCGTAGAATTTGTTTGCTCAAAAATGACAACCTTCAAGGAAGGCGCTTCTCTAACCAAAATGGGAATGTATCATGAACCATATTATTTCCAAGGTCCGAACCTCAAGTCTTTGTGCAATTGGCTAATGATCTCGACGACTTCCTTCCAATTTATTCCCACCTATTTTGAGTGACCTTAGTCGAGTGGGTTGAAGGAAATCAATGGATAGTTCACCGAAAACGGTTTGAAGCAATGTCCAATACATCCAAAGTTGGGAAAACAGATTTATGTTTGAAATGTTTAATTTGACCATAAAATCTGTTTTCCCGCAATATTAGAACCGTCAAGTAAGGCAATTTCTCCAACCAAAAAGGGAATGTATCATTCATCTTGTTGTTTCCCACGTCCAAAACTTCAAGCTGAGTGTATTCAGCTAATGATCTGGGCAACTTCCCTTCCAATCTATTCTCACTAACTTTGAGAATATATAAGTGGGTTGCTTTTGAAAATTTTGGTAACATTCCACTGAAGTTATTTCCTTGCAGATCCAACAATAGGAGATCATTCATTTTGCCTAAGCAATTTGGAATCGTGCCGCTCAAATTGTTATGAGATGCATCGAAATTTCTAAGTTGACTCAAATTGCAAATAGGTCTAGTCGAGGAGGTTTGTGAAGAAGTTGAACTCTGATTGGGTAAAAGTTGGTCCAAAGATGAGAGATGGTTATTAGCAAGATACAGAGACCGCAAACTTTTCTTCCACACCCAGTTTGGTATTGCACCACTTATTTTATTAATTGAAAGGTCGAGAAATATTAAATTTTCTAGACTCTTTGTTAAGTTTAGTTCCCATGCAAAGGTGGCCATGCACGACATGCAAAGGTGGTCATGCTCGAAGAAATAGCAGCAAACAGTGGTGCCATTGTGTGCAAAGAATCAAGTTTGAAGTCGCCAATCCACTTCTTGTTTTGGTTTCATTTTGATTGTTTTGTAATCTAGTTCATGTTGAACTAAGTAGGTAAATGTTTTGATATTGATTGATGAAAAGTCAAGAATGCAAGTTGTACAAGCTAATCTTGTAAGTTTCAATGCAAATTAGTGGAGTTAGGTAGTTGATTAGGTGATTACTTGTTTGTTTTACTTGTTGACCGAAATATGTAATGGCTTAATGCCTTGTTTTGAGTTAATGAAAAAATATCAGCTCATTTTCATTCATTCTTCTTCTCTCTTTTACATTATTCACCGCTAGTTTCATTTTCTGTTTTGCTTCTGAGTTTGTTTCTTCAACAAGGCTCGAGGCTTGCTATTCAAGCAAGATACAAAACAGCCTGTTATTGTCTCTTTGTTCCAACAATTGGTATCTAGAGCTTCATTCTTAGTGGACCTGTTGTATTAAACTAAGAAAGCTGAATGTCTTCCTCAAGTTTTTCACCAGCAGCCCCACCAGTCTTCAATGGAGATGGCTTCCACATATGGCTGGTCAAGATGAAGACTTACCTGCAGGCCTTTGATCTGTGGGAAGTTGTTAACACAGATGCTGAGCCAGCACCACTGAGGGCTAATCCCACAGTAGCTCAGATAAGGCAGCATGCTGATGAGAGGACCAAAAGGCATAAAGCCATGTCCTGCATCCAGAACTGTGTATCAGATGTCATCTTCACCAGAATTATGGCCTGTGAGACTCCAAAACAGGCCTGGGATAAGCTTAAGGAGGAGTTTCAAGGCACTGAGAGAACAAGGCAACAGCAGCTATTAAATTTGAGAAGGGATTTCGAGAATCTAAAGATGAAGGAAGAAGAAACAGTGAAGCAGTATGCAGACAGAATCATAGCAGTGGTTAACAGTATAAGGCTCCTTGGTGAGCACTTTGATGAGGCAAGAATTGTGGAAAAGGTCCTCTCCACTTTGCCTGAGAGATATGAGGCCAAGATATCCTCCTTAGAGGACTCAAGAGACCTTGCTACCATCTCTTTGACTGAGCTAATCAACACTTTCTATGCTCAGGAACAAAGGAGAGCTAGCAGAGCTGAAGATCACCAGGAAGGTGCATTCAATGCCAAGGCGAGAGAAGCCTCGAGCTTCAAAGTCGCAAGAGGCAAAAGGCCTTGGAAAAAGAGCCTAAGACGACATCGCAGGAGTAATGACCAGCCCTGCAGACATTGCAAGAGGCCAGTCATCCGAAGATGATCTTGGTTTAGGCGGATCAGATGCCAACACCGCAAGAAGAAGGGCCATGTTGAAAGGGTCTCAGTAAAAGCAGGAGTAAGCCAAGGCGTAATCAATTTCAGCATCAAAGGTTGAAGCTCGAGTAGCCGAGGACGAGAGTGACCAAGAAGAACAGTCTTTCTTTGTTTCTCGCTTAGTTGCTCGAAGAAATGCTCAAAAGGTCGGTTCTTTGGACGGTGGTTGCACTAACCACATGTCACCAGATGCCTCCTTGTTTAAAACCTTGGACGAAGTTATAAAACCAAGGTCAAGGTTGGAAATGGTCGATTTATAAGGATGAAGGAAGAGGAGAAGTCTTGATATGTACTCCCACAGCAACAAGATCATTCCAAATGTCTTTGTTGGTGCGAGATTGATGAAACCTTCTCAAAGATAGCTCAACTGCCGAGAAAGGTTATTCATTGTGTTCAAGGACAAACAATGCCACATTATCGATCCAAGTGGATCAAGCCTTATGATGATCACAATGACCGATAAATGCTTTGAGGTTCACTGGGCAAATGACTCAAACTCAAAGATACACCTCTGTTGATGACTCCAAGCTTTGGCATCAAAGGCTTGGACATGCCAACTTCGGATCAATGGCTCAGATGGCCAAAGAGGGTTTGGCAGAGAACTTCACCAGCTCAGTGGAGCATGATGATGTATGTGAAGTTTGCGAGATGGGGAAACAGGCAAGACTGCCATTTCCTACAAATTCAGCTTGGAGAGCTACTGAAAGACTGCAGCTGGTGCACTCTGATGTATGTGGCTGATGAGGATCGAATCACTCAAAGAAAAACAGTATTTCATCCTCTTCATTGATGATCTTACAAGGTTTTGCTGGATTTTCTTCTTAAAACACAAGTCTGAGGTAGCTCAAGTGTTTGTGAAGTTTAAAACTGCTGTAGAGAAAGAAACAGGTTGCAAGCTGAAATCGATAAGGACAGACAATGGCACTGAGTACACTTCAGCTCAGTTTCAAGCCATTTGCAATGATGCTGGTATCAAACATCAGCTTACAAATGTCTACACACCTCAGCAGAATGGGGTAGCTGAAAGAAAGAATAGAAGCCTGATGGATATGGCCAGATGTCTCCTGTTTGAAAAGAAACTGCCCAAAACCATGTGGGCTGAGGCAGTAAACACTGCAGTTTACCTTCAGAACAGGCTTCCTACCAAAGCTCTTGCATCCGAGACACCTTTCGAGGCTTGGTTCAGTTTCAAGCCTTCTTTGGCACATCTGAAGGTGTTTGGTTGCCTTTGTTATGCACAAATACCAGCAGCAAAGAGAGACAAGCTCTCTAAAAGGGCTCAACCAGGTGTTCTAGTAGGCTACAGCTCAGTCAAGAAGGGCTACAGGGTTCTGGATCCCTTGACAAACAAAGTCCAGGTGAGCAGAGATGTCATCTTTGATGAAAAAGCCTCTTGGAATTGGGAGAAAGATGAGCGAAGCGGTTTGAAGACCTAGTGCCTAATCAAGTGAACTTGAGCAGCTAGGACCGAAATGGATGTTGATGATGTGCTGTGAGAGGCACAAGGCCCTAGATGATATTTATGAAAGGGCACGAGGTTGCAATAGCAGAACCTAGCAGTTTTGAAGAGGCTGAAGCAGATGAAGGTTGGAAACTAGCTATGGTCAATGAAATCAACATGATTGAGAAGAACCAGACATGGGAGCTAGTTGATAAACCTGCTGGAAAGAAGACCATTGGAGTAAAATGGGTCTATCGAGTAAAACAGAATGCAGATGGCAGTCTGAACAAGCTAAAAGCCAGGCTTGTTGTCAAAGGATTTAGCCAAAGGTATGGTCTGGACTACCTGGAGACATTTGCACCAGTAGCCAGGCTTGACACAGTTAGAATGATAGTTGCCTTGGCTGCTCAACATCAGTGGACCATTCATCAGCTTGATGTTAAGTCTGCATTTCTTAATGGTTTCCTGGAAGAAGAGATCTACATCGAGCAGCCTCAAGGATTTGTGATCACTGACAAAGAACACATGGTGTACAGACTGAAAAAGGCTTTATATGGCCTGAAACAGGCTCCTCGAGCCTGGTATGCTCGAATTGACTCTTACTTGCTCAGTTTGGAATTTGAGAGAAGTCCCAGTGAACCAACACTGTATGTGAAGAAGAACCAAGCTGAAACTCAGCTTATCCTGTCACTCTATGTTGATGATTTATCGTAACCGGAGGAGATAGAAGAATGCTCGCAGATTTCAAAAGAAAAGTGATGGAAATGTTTGAAATGTCGATTTAGGCGAATGAACTACTTCCTTGGAATGGAAGTGAAGCAAATGAAAGGGAATCTTTCTTAGTCGAGTTCTTTTACTATGAAGATCCCGGATAAGTTCTCTATGAAGAACGCAAGCCAACAAGCACACCAATGGTCATTGGAGTGAAGCTTTCGAGGCAAGGGAGTGGTGAACCAATTTGTGAGACTATGTACAAGAGTCTCATTGGTAGTCTGTTGTATTTGATCGCAACAAGACCCGATATCATGTTTTCTGTTAGTGTGCTATCGAGATACATGAATTGCTGCAATGATCAGCACTTTCAAGCAGCTAAAAGAGTGCTAAGATACATCAAAGGCACCATTGATCATGGTGTATTGTTCAAAAGGGTGAAAACATGAAGGCGATAGGCTATGTTGATAGTGGACGGGGTTGGATCGAGTGATGACATGAGGAGCACATCCGGATATGCATTTAGTCTTGGCTCAGGCATGTTTTGCTGGAGCTCTAAGAAACAAAGTCAGGTGGCACAATCAACAGCAGAAGCTGAATATGTTGCTGCTGCATCTGCTGTGAATCAAGCCATATGGCTTAGAAAAATCTTGGCTGATTTAAACCATAACCAAAAAGAGGCAACAGAGATTTATTGCGACAACAAATCTGCTGTTGCAATTGCAAAAAATCCCATTTTTCATGGTAGAACCAAGCACTTCAATATTAAGTTGCATGTTATAAGGGAGATGGAACAAGCTCATGAAATCGAGCTGATTCATTGCAGTTCAGAAGTGCAAATTGCTGATATCTTCACAAAGGCACTCAATGTGTCTAAATTTGTTAAATTCAAAAGGGAATTAGGTGTTACTAGCATGGAAACTAAGGAGGAGTGTTAAGTTTAGTTCCCATGCAAAGGTGGCCATGCACGACATGCAAAGGTGGTCATGCTCGAAGAAATAGCGAAGAACAAGTGGTGCCATTGTGTGCGACAATCAAGTTTGAAGTCGCCAATCCACTTGCTGTTTTGGTTTCATTTTGATTGTTTTGTAATCTAGTTCATGTTGAACTAAGTAGGTAAATGTTTTGATATTGATTGATGAAAAGTCAAGAATGCAAGTTGTACAAGCTAATCTTGTAAGTTTCAATGCAAATTAGTGGAGTTAGGTAGTTGATTAGGTGATTACTTGTTTGTTTTACTTGTTGACTGAAATATGTAATGGCTTAATGCCTTGTTTTGAGTTAATGAAAAAAATATCAGCTCATTTTTCATTCATTCTTCTTCTCTCTTTTCTGTTATTCGCCTGCTAGTTTCATTTTCTGTTTTGCTTCTGAGTTTGTTTCTTCAACAAGGCTCGAGGCTTGCTATTCAAGCAAGATACAAAACAGCCTGTTATTGTCTCTTTGTTCCAACACTCTTTAAGAACTCTGGAAACGCACTTATGTTACAGGATCTCAAATCCAATTCTGTCAACATTGGAAATGAGAAGTTTGCATCATTTAAGGGAAGCTGTTTTGGAAAATCAATCACATTGAAAGGAAGGTGTAAGGATGAAAGACTGCTCTTCCACAACCAATTAGGCACAACACCATGGATATGATTGTTAGAAAGATCTAAGTCAACCAACTTGTCTTGCCTTTTAATGAATTCTGGAAATTCAGTAAGGTTGCATGACCATAGGCTTAGACTCTCTAATTGGGAAAAGTAAGACTTCTGTTGTCGCTTTCAATTAACAAGCTTATATTGTTTAGCCAGAGAGTCCTTAAGTTGTTGACTTGGACAAACATGTCAAGCTTCATAGAACTAAAGCTATTGCTTTCGATATAAAGCCATTCAAGCCTTGGGAGTTGAAGAATTGACTTTGGGATTGCTCCTCTTAAATAATTATTTCCTATACTTAATTCTTGAATCAAAGAAGAAGATGCATTGGGGAACTCGTCAATTTTCCCAACCAATTGATTTTCTCCAAGATACAAGGTCTTCAACGATGGAAGAGTAAATAAAGAAGAATGTATTGATCCAGAAAGCTTGTTCCCTCCCAGATCTAGGTTGACCAGGTGACTAAGATTTGCAATTGACGATGGAATGGGTCCAAAAAAATTGCAATCATCAAGCTCTAAATTAGTCAAGAACTTGAGATTACCAATTGATTGGGGTAGTTTTCCACTGAAATTTGTCTCAAAAAGTGACAGACTCAATAATGCATTGTTTGCTGGAAATTCTGGCAACTAACCCATAAGTTGGAAGTTGAATGAAATGTCAATGCTTTGAATTTTTGGCGATAAGAGATTTTCAATTGGAAAATGGCCACTCAAATTGCAGTTCCTCAAACTGAGAGAAACCAAACGAGAGGAAATTTCCAAGAAATTGGGAGGTAAATAAGAGATTGGGTTCCAATCAAGGATAAGTTTGGAAAGAAAAGAGAGTCTTGAGAGTGAAGAACATAATGGACCTTTCAAACTACAGCTTGACAGACTCAACACATGCAGGTTTGGAAGTATAAGAGATGTGGTTTCACACCATTTAGCACTTTGAGTTGAAATGTCCACACTATCCAAATAAAGCTCTGTGAGAAACCTCAAATTCTTGATTAATGTCTTGAAGTTTGGATTCTTTAATTGAAGTGGCTGTTGAAGTTCGTAAGGCAATGAAAAACGGTTGTAGAAGCCTGGGTAGAGAACTGTTGGAACAATGGCAGCAGAAAAAAGAAAACAAAGTTGCAAAACAGAATTTGCAAAAGCAAGCAAGAAGTATCAAGCAAAAGAAATCAAAGCAAAGCAAAAAAAGTGAACAAAATTGAATACTCAAGAAATTGTAACCGAACATTCACCTTTTTTTCATTCAAAATTTGAATATATAAAAGAGTTACAAATTTGATTCATTTGACAGATTACCTAATGACATAACTGCTCCCACTTAAACTAAACTAATACAAGCTTAAGTCAAATACAAAATAAGTGACATACCGACTTTTACATCATCAATCCAATCACAAACTTAATCCAACTAACTTTGGAAACTAGTTAAAGTTGAACTAAACTAAATTACAAAAGAACAAAACATCCAAAGTTGATTGCTTCATCTGGTTCAGCTTCAGTCTTGCACACCAAGCATTATCACCAAGCTCGACAGCCAACCATGCTGCTGGCCACATGTTGCTTTGCAGTCCAGCTTTCAACACTCCTCCTTGGACTGTAAGCAACACATACCAATTCCATTTCTCAATACCTCAAACCTAGCAGCTCCTAAGGGCTTAGTCAACATATCGCCTAATTGTGCCTCGAGCTACAATGAACAAGGCTGATCTCTTTTGTTTGTTCAGCCTCTCGAACAAAGTGTAACTTTATCTTAAAATGTTTAGTTTTCCCATGAAACACGGGGTTCTTAGCTATAGCAACTGCTGATTGATTGTCCACCCAAATTTCAGTTGCTTCAGCTTGTGTTTCATTAAGGTCCTGAAGCAATTTCCTGAGCCAAATGGCCTGATTGACTGCTGCTGCTGCTGCAATGTACTCTGCTTCAGCTGTGGACTGAGCAACAGTTTGTTGCTTCTTTGAACTCCAGCAAAACATGCCCGATCCAAGTGTGAAGAAGTATCTAGAGGTACTCTTCATGTCATCGAGGGATCCTGCCCAATCACTATCAGAGTAACCTTCTAATTTCAGTTCCTTCCCACTTTCAAACATTACACCAAAGTTAGCTGTGCCTTTGATGTATCTAAGAACCCTTTTGGCAGCCTTCAAATGCGCCTCATTACAGCAATGCATGAACCTTGATAGCAGACTAACACCAAACATAATGTCTGGCCTAGTTGCTGTTAGATACAACAAGCAACCTACTAGGCTTCGATAATGCCTCTCATCAACCCTTTGCTGATCACCATTGCTGGTCAATTTTTCACCTTGAGCCACAGGTGTGCTGACTGCTTTACAGTTATGCATGCAAAATTTGTCTAGGATCTTCAAAGCAAATGAGTGTTGGCTGATGAAGATACCTCGATCAGACTGGTGAACTTCCATGCCAAGGAAGTAAGTCATGATCCCCAAGTCTGTCATCTCAAACACTTGTCGATTTGGACCTTGAACTCATCAATGAGCTCAACTTTGCTCCCTGTCACTAACAAGTCATCCACATACAAGGAGACAATCAGCAAGGTTTCAAATTCTGACCTCTTAACATACAGAGTAGGTTCACTAAGGCTCTTCACAAATCCAAGCTTGGTCAGATAAGCATCAACTCTGTCATACCGGGCCCTTGGTGCTGTTTGAGCCATAGAGGGCCTTTCTTAACTTGTACACTTTGTCTTCATGCCCAGCAACTTCAAAACCTTCAGGTTGCTCAATGAAGATCTCCTCCTTGAGAAAACCATTTAGGAATGCTGATTTGACATCCAATTGGTGAACTCTCCATCTGCTTCCGAAATGCTAAAGCAAACAATGACTTAATTGTATCCGATCTTGCCACTTTGGAGCAAAAGTCTCCAAGTAGTCCACACCATACTCGCCGATCAGCCCTTCACCACAAGCCCGGCCTTGTGCTTGTTCGATGAGCCATCAAGATTGTACTTGGCCCGGTACACCCATTTAACTCCAATGACCTTCTTGTGTTCTGGTCTGCTCACCAACTCCCAAGTCTGATTTTTGTTGATCATTTCTAACTCATCTTCCATAGCTTTCATCCAACTTCTGTCCTTGGCAGCCTCTTCAAAGTCTGAGGGCTTAATCACAGCAACATTGCACCTCTGATAGACATCAGCCAAAGTCCTGGTGCCCTCATTTGGTATGTCATCTACAGCATCTTCACTTGGTCCCTCTTCTATAGGTTCATCAACCAAGTCCAACTGGTCCATTTCAGACATGTCAGCTTCAACACCATTCCAATTCCACACTTTTTCTTCATCAAACTTTACATCCCTGCTGACTAAGACCTTCTTTGCTGTAGGATCATACACTCTATAACCCTTCTTGTTGTCTTTGTAGCCAACAAAGATTCTGGAGTAGCCCCGCTCTCGAGCTTGGTCCTCTTCTCTCGTGAATAAGAGCATAACATATACTGACCAAACACTTTTAAATGTGTTACCATAGGTTTGACTCTATGCCAAGCCTCAAAAGGTGTTTTATCCTTGATCGCCGAGTTGGCGCCTATTGAGCGATACACCGAGGTGTTGATCGCCTCACCAAAACGGCTTGGAAGCTTGCCTTGAAACAATAAACACCTAGCCATATTCAAGACAGTCCTATTTTTCCTCTCACAAACTCCATTCATTGAGGAGTATAGATCATTGTGGTGATGGTGAATCCCAGCACTATCACAAAGCTTTTGAAATCTCTCAGACACATATTCAGAGCCATTATCAGTCCTCAAGGCTCTTATTTTGCAGCCTGACTGATTTTCAGCATATGCCTTGAATTTGCAGAAGGCCTCAAACACTTCTGACTTTTGCTTCAAGAAGTAGACCAAGCACAACCTTGTTAAATCATCTATAAACAGGGCAAAGTACATGTTCTCACTGATTGAAGGTGTTCTCATAGGGCCACAAACATCAGAGTGCACCAATTCGAGCTTGTTCTGAGCTCTCCAAGCACTTGTCGTGAGAAAAAGGCGGTCTAGCACGCTACCAAGTCGACAAACTTCACAAACATTCCCACTAACTTCAATTTTGAAATGTCATCAACCAAATTCAGCCTATGTAGCAGATCGATGGATCTGAAATTTGCATGGCCTAGTCTCCTATGCCACAAGTCAGTGCTTTCAACAAGGCTGGTGTATGCCTTTCTTTTTATTTGGCTAACATCCAGCATGAAGCACCTATCAGTCATAGAGACAGTAACTAACTCCAGACCATTCATGTCTTGAACAATACAGCAACCATCCTTAAAAACCAATGTATAGCCCTTTTCAACTAATTGGCCAACACTAAGCAGATTCTGGTCTAAGTCAGGTACAAAAAACACATCTGAGATCAGCTTATTACCTGAACCAGTGCTTATCAACACATTGCCCTTGCCTTTAGCCTCAATTAGCCTGCCATCTCCAATTCTAATCCTCGAGTGGAAGCTTCTGTCTAGGCCCTTGAACAGCTTCTCATCTGCAGCCATATGGTGTGAGCAACCACTGTCTAGTAGTAGCCAATCATTGTTGGCCTTGGTTGTGCCAACAAAACAAGTTCTTTGTGAACACATGCTCCTCCCGAGCTTGAATGTCCTCAGCAGTCTAGCTTGTTGCAGAGCAGCCTCCTTGGTTTGCCCTTGCACACCTTCTCCACATGGCCAAACTGCTTACACTTTCTACACTGAATATCTGGCCTAAACCAGCAATACTTTTCTGAATGTGTTGTCTTCTTGCAATGAACACATGGTGGGAACACCCTTTTTGCTTCATCTCTTCCTGACTTGACCCTTTTGTTGTGCCAAGGCTTCTTGCCTTTTGCATTCACACTCGAGCCTTCACTGGCTTTAGCCTGGAAGGCAGCTTCAGGATTCTCCTCCGCCTATTTGCCCTTCTTTGCTCAAGTGCATACAGGGAGTTTATCAGCTCAGACAATGAAATGGCTGATAAATCCCTCGAGTCCTCAAGTGAAGAGATTTTTGACTCAAATTTCTCAGGGAGAGTTGTAATGACTTTTTCAACAACTCTGCTCTCTGTGAAGTTCACTCCCAGGAGCCTAA
This sequence comes from Gossypium raimondii, assembly GCF_025698545.1. NCBI lineage: Eukaryota > Viridiplantae > Streptophyta > Magnoliopsida > Malvales > Malvaceae > Gossypium > Gossypium raimondii. The sequence goes on along the minus strand of NC_068567.1, from coordinate 2,556,457 downwards.
TGCTGTTGACAATGGCCATTATCCTGTCTGAGTACTGCTTGATGGTCTCGCACTCCTCATCCTCAAATTTTCAAAGTCTCTCCGAGGTTGATCACTGCTGTTGCCTTGTCTTGTCGGTCCCCATGAACTCCTCCTTGACTTGTCCCAAGCACCTTAGGTGTGTCACATGCCATGATGCGTGTGAATATCACATCGACACTCCACTCTGCAGACAGGCCATAGCCTTGTGCTTCTTAGCTCGTTCCTCAGCATGTTGCCTCATCTGTGCAATAGTGGGATTGGCTCTCAATGGAGGTGGTTCAGTATCATTCTCGATCACACTCCAGAGATCATGTGCCTGGAGGTAAGTCTTCATTTTAACTATCCAAATGTGATAGTTTTCTCCAGTGAACACAGATGGAGGTGGTGGAGTGAAACTCATCCTGCTAGACTGAATCCAGATGCTTCGATCTTACCAAATTTTGAACTTGCTGTTGGTTTTGATTTGAACACAACAGATTGCATACAAAGGCCCCTCAAAGACTCGGGCTCATGATACCATTTGTTGGAACAATGGCAGCAGCAAAAAGAAAACAAAGTTGCAAAACAGAATTTGCAAAACTGAAGCAAGAAGTATCGAAGCAAAAGAAATCAAAGCAAAGCAAAAAACAGTGAACAAAATTGAATACTCAGCAAATTGTAACTGAACATTCACCTTTTTTTCATTCAAAATTTGAATATATAAAAGAGTTACAAATTTGATTCATTTGACAGTTACCTAATGACATAACTGCTCCCACTTAAACTAAACTAATACAAGCTTAAGTCAAATACAAAATAAGCTGACATACCAGCTTTTACATCATCAATCCAATCACAAACTTAATCCAACTAACTTTGGAAACTAGTTAAAGTTGAACTAAACTAAATTACAAAAGAACAAAACATCCAAAGTTGATTGCTTCATCTGGTTCAGCTTCAGTCTTGCACACCAAGCATTATCACCAAGCTCGACAGCCAACCATGCTGCTGGCCACATGTTGCTTTGCAGTCCAGCTTTCAACAAGAACTTTGTAATATCTCAAATAACAAGAATCTTGATTGGATAGATCAAGAGAGACTAAATTTTTTAAGAATGAGATCTCCACTGGAATTTGGCCATGGAAACATGAGCTTGAAAGATTGAGATGAGTTAGATTTTGGAGTTTATCAAACCCATACGAAAACAGAGTGGTATTAAAGTTGTTTCCAACAAGATTAAGGCGTTGAAGACGATGGAGATTGAATATGGGGTGAAAGCTGCCTGAAAGGTTTTTGTAACTAAGATCAATGCCAACGACATGACCATAAGCATCACAAGTGACTCCTTCCCAAGAGCAACAATCAGTGTTGGGGTGCCAAAGCTCAAATTTGGAAGAGAAAGTAAAATGAGGGGCATAGTAAAGATGATGTTGCAATTGCAGCAGAGGAGATCTCTGGTCATCAAGGCATTGCATTGGGAGATGAGTTTGAGGAGGTGAAAAAGACAAGAGAAGAGGAAGGAAGCATGAGAAGAGAAAGAGTGAAATAAGGGAATGAAGAGTGTTCATGTTGGGTGGGTGTGAAGGAGGATTGTGTTTGGCATACGACTTATTTATACACAAGTGTGTATTTTCCATAGAAAAATGTTTATGTAACACCCTCTAACCCCGAACCGTCACCGGAACAGGATTACGAGGCATTACCGAACATATCAGACAACTTACGAATAATTTATAAATAAAATAACATTTGTAATATAATTGAATAACTAAGTCCTTGTAATGAACTTTCGAAGGCTAAAACATGTATTAATAATGAATGGGACTCGTTTAAGTACTCCGAATTTTTCTCTTTTTTTTTCTTTTTTTTATTATTATAAATTTCGACAGCACTTCTGCTTATTTTTACATAAAACCTCCTGCAATTAAAACTGTATCATTTCCAAACATAACCAATTCAACCAATTCATTTCACATTCTCATTCTATTCTAAATACCTTCTAACCAAACTCAATCAATATAATATCAATTTAAATTTATCAACGTACTAATTAAATTGAAATGGATAAACTTCTTTCATTATAATTCTTAGACTTATAATTCTAACATTTTTAACCATTTATATTCAAAACATAATAACTTTTATACCCATCCTATGTACATGCCACATTACCAAAGAAAATATTCATCACCAAAATTTGCTGAAGTCGGGTCTGGCTTCGGATGCTGAAACGGAACCTTTGACTTCTATCGACCTGCGCACAGAAACAACTGTACGCTGAGTATTTCATACTCAGTGGTATCACTATAATTCAATTTACAATTAAATACATTAAATCACACACATACTTTTTCATTACAATCATCACTACTAATAAACAATTCGATCTTTTTATATTATCAATTAATCTTATATATAAATATCATTCTTATTTCTTTATTTCAATTTTCATTTTTCACATATACTATATCATTCGAGATTGGTTTTATCAGTAAATTTATTTCATTTATCCCTATTAACTTAACTCGGACTCGGCGGATACACGGATTCCAACCAAACACACTAATAAACAGTAACCAGTAACAGTAGCAATATTCGACACACAAAGTGCCGAATCGGTAACAGTAATGGTAACAGTATTCGACACACAAAGTGCCGAATCGGTAACAGTAACAGTAGTCGGCACATAAGTGAAACACCCCTTACCCGTATTCCTTGATGGAATAGAGCACGAGGTATTACTATTTTTTTTTGTAAAATTTCGGCAGCATTTCTGCTTATTTTTACATAAAACCTCCTGCAAATTTTCAAAGAACAATTTCAAACGATCTTAATATTTCAACCAATTACAGTATTATATATGCATACACAATTTATTCAATAATAAACACCAACATTTTTAACCGAACAATATTTTACAAACATATTTATATCATATTAAATTAAGTCATCTATACATGCCATGTTTCAAAAGTATTGATTACAAAATACCCCGAGAGATGACGATAGTGTGGATGATTTCTGACTTCGTCCAACTTCAGGCAGATTGTTATCACTATAATCAAGAGAAAAATAAAGAAGAGTAAGCATATAGCTTAGTAAGTAACCACATGAAAAATTAATAAATTTCTCATAATATTACAAAGTGATATAATTTTAATCATTCATAAATTTCATTGTTTGCTCAATTTCCAGCAACCTGTTTTTCTGCATCACAGTCACTAATTTATTTTTATCTGGAGCTACAGAGCTCCAAATTGAGTTCTGTAAATTTTATCTGAAACTATACTCATATACCTTTCTACCATAAAATTTTCAGAATTTTTGGTTTTGGAAATTAGTACATTTTATTCTTCAAACCTTCCCCTTTTCACTGCTCGACAGCTCTGACCACCCTTTACTAAAATCTATACTCTCTGTGCAAAATTCATATAAGGTTCTTGTTTATTTCTACAGAAAATAGACTTAATGAAGAAATTTAAGTATATAAATTTCAACCCACAATTATTTTTTTACAATTTTTGGTGATTTTCCAAAGTTGGAACAGGGGATCTCAAAAGCAATTCAGCCCTGTCTCACTAAAATTTAAATATTTCAAAATATATAACTCTTTTGCTTGCTATGATTCTTTCATATGAAAATAGACTCATTCAGCTTCAATTTCATATATTACCCAACCTCTAATTCAAATTCCACCATTTATGGTGAATTTTCCAAGTTACCCAACTGTTGTTGTTTTAAGCTGTTTGTGACCAACTTGCTCTTTTGTAGTTTTGATACTTCCATTCATCTTACACATGGGTTGATTAAATATCAAACCCAATATTCCCCACACAATCATATTTAATTTACATGTTCAATCACCCTTCCAATTTTCCTGTTGAACACTCAGAATATTAACCGTTATTTGGTGGATTCAGCACGTAGCAACCACAAGTGAGTCGGGGAATTAGCACTTAGCAACCCCTTGGGGGAATCAGCACTTAGCAACCTCCTTTTGCACATTCAAAAATATGGTGGAATCAGCACTTAGCAACCACCAATGATTCGGGAAATCAGCACTTAGCAACCCCTTATACAATCCGTTACGGTGGAATCAACACTTAGCAACCACCAATGATTTGGAGAATCAGCACGATGATTTGGGGAATCAGCACTTAGCAACCCCTTTCATATTCGAAGACACGGTGGAATCAGCACTTAGCAACCACCGATGATTTGGGGAATCAACACTTAGAAACCCCCTTTTATGTTCAATGTATCCCGGCTTATTCCGAGTGTTCAACCGGAAACTTTGATTTTCAACGCTTTACTACCTTCCAATTTAACCACATTTTAGAGTCTATATCGAGTATTCGTTCCATTTTCAATCAAATCCCAGCAATATATATAAAATAACATTAAAATAATACATTAAATCACATGCATACTTACCTCGGAACAAAATATTTTGATTTTGTGATTTACTCCTCGACCTTTTCTTTTTCCCGTTTAAGGTGGTCTTCACATCTTTCTTGATTATGGAGCTTGGAAGCTTAAAAACCCTAAATATGGCTTTCCCCCTTACTGATTTCATTCACCATGAAGAAGATGAGCATATTTTGTCATCTTTCACCCATTTAATTCTATTTAATTACCAAATGACTAAAATGCCCTTACTTAAAAAAATCTTTTTCACTAATTCTATGCTCATTTTTGTCCATCAACTAACTAATGGTCTAGTTACCACATAAAGACCTTCAATTTAAAATTTCATAACAATTAGACACCTCTAAGATGTAGAACTCAACTTTTGCACTTTTTACAATTTAGTCCTTTTGATTAAATTGAGTGCCCAAACGTCAAAATTTTCGAACGAAATTTTTACAACAATTTTTCTTGAAATTGTAGACCATAAAAATATAATAATTTTTCCCTCGTCGGATTTGTGGTCTCGAAACCACTGCTCCGACTAGGCCTAGAATCGGGTTATTACAATAAGTGCCTGATCAGTAAGCCAGCAAATACCCCGTACTCTTCCATATCCTATGGCATGCCAACTATATCCGACTAGCCCGACTAGTTAATAGGGTATTTAATTCACTTTTCAGTATAATTTCCATTTTAGTTTAGTATTAATTAAAATTCCTTATTTCAATCAGTTTCACAGTATTGCAATAATTCATTACTTCCGTAATTTCACAGTTCAATTCAGTATTCAAACAATATTCAGTATTTCATAATTCAGTTCAGTATCGGTCTCAATTATACTTTTCCATTCACTATTCAAAACACAATTTATTACCGAAACATACTTTTCTCATTTCAATTTAATTTTCCAAATTCAATATAAATAAGTCACTTACCTTATTATTCACTTACCATACAAATAATTTTAATTTAATAATAAGTAATAAATAATTTGAATTATAGTAATACAAATCGTAAATCTCCCGATTTAATCCTCGATAGCTTTCTCCTTTCCTTTTGATGCCGATGTCTCGGGTTCTTTGTTAGCTACGAAAATAATAATAATTTTCGCTATTAATTACAACATTAAATTAAAATAATTAATTAATTTTTTAATCAATTCTTACCTTATTCTAAATTTAATCTTAACTAAGTTTACTTACTTTTCTAATTCAATTCACACTCTTTTCTATTCAAATTTCATCCAAACTCAAATTTAATTATTAAAATTTCAGCATATTTTTCTAATTTTGAATTTTCCTCAATTTAGTCCCTACAATATAAAATTATAACTTACTTCACAATTTAATCCTTTTATCAATTCTAACTTGAAATTCATTCAATTAAATCCCTAATTTAACAAATTGTCCAACATGAACCATGCTCTCTAAACTTATAAACTTCCAAAACCTCAACTTAATTTCAACAAAACTTTGTTTTAAAGCTTCTAAAACATCAAAATTAAGAGAAAAATGCTAAATTTAGCTAACCAATTAAACTTGAAGCTTTAAAATCCCAATTTTCCCCTTTTCTTTTCTTTCCCTTTTCTTCCCCTGTTTTCGTCTCTTTCTCTGTTTCTATTATGTTCTTCTTTTGTTTCTTTTTATTTCATTTGCTTTCTTTTATTTTATTTTCTTTTATTTACTTTATATTATAATAATATATATATATTTTATTCTAAATATCTATTAAATATTCAATCATTTATTCACATTTGTACACCATCAATATCATACAATTGTCACTATTTAATTTGTTTATCAAATAAAAATCTAATAATATAATTATTTAATTAATTAATATCTTTTACTTAAATTTTAAGTAAATAATAATTATAATACAAGTGTATATATATATATTATTACACTTGTACCATCTTATCACCAAACACTTGTCTTAATTTTAATTTATTCTATAATATAATAATATAATTAATATAAATTACAATTTGAATAAATAATAATTATTATAACAATTATATACATATAATATTTATAAATAAAATCTTGGATTTAATGCATATATGTCGCCTCTTTTCATGTAAATGGCTTAATTTCATTTTAGTCCTTTTACTTTCTTTTAATCTATAATTAGACTTTCACTCTTTATTCGATTTGATCCTTTTTTCTAATTATTCTTAATTAGACTAAATTCACCTAATTAATACCTAATTAAGCACTCAACTAAACTCATACTTACTCCTAATAATTATTTACTAACTCGGTTTACTAAGATAGAGGCCCGATAGTATACTTTTCCACTGCCCACGGATTTTGGGTCGTTACAGTTTATGAGTGATTGGCATTGCATGCAATTTCTAAGTCATTTTGCCAAATCAAGACTCCATCAAGTATTATTTAAAGCTGTTAGTCATGATGCATAAATTACTTATGATGCATAAATTACTTATTGTTAGTATTAGAAATAAGTTGTTAAATCCACACTTAATTTGCCTTACGTCTTTCTTTTTGTTAATTTTAATTTTCAAGAACGAGATTTTAATATTTTATCGATCTCATTAATTTATTAATGCCAAGGTTGTCATTTTCTTGCCCACTCCTTACTCTATATAAATAATCGTCTAAATCTAAGTCATTAAAAAGATTAAATTATAGCACTTTAAACCCTATTGGAACCATTACTACATAAAGATGATAATTCAACCGATATTTTGAGTTTAAATTATATATTTTAGGTATCGACTTTTTAGAAAAAAAATCCATGATACAAATATTTTAACTTTAAATTATTTTAAACTTAGGTAAATTTTATCATTTTATGTTATATATAATTATTTCTACATCATTTAATTTTTTAAAATAAAAAATTACAATTTAATTTTTAAGTAAATTTTGTTATAGCACCAAAATATAAATTTTAACTTATAATATAAAATCAATTTGTTAATGAGTATCCAACTTGTAAATATGTAATGATTTATCAAACGGGTTAATTCACCTTACATCGCAAAATTATACATCAATTTTAAATTGACACATAAACTTTACAATGCTTTAATTAAGTTCTCAAATTATGAGTAACATTTTAATTTGGAATTTTAAAATCTTTAATTTAGGACCAGAAAAAATGGTAGTATGAAATATTATAGACCTTTTAAGTCTTAAGTCTTTGGCATTGCATGCAAATGTCCAAGTTTTTATTGCACAAAAACAACGTTCAACCAATGTGTACAAGTCAAGTCACCTTATAAATTGATGGACACAATGAGTGGAAATTTTGATGATAGAATATATAGAATTTTTCACTTTTGAAAGAAACATATTTAAATTTCAGCTTTCAAACTTTCTTAGAGCATGAGAAATATTTTCATTTCTATATTATTATTTAATTTTTTATTTAATTTTAATATTTTAATGTTTTATATTATTAAAATATTAATAATTTGAGATTTGAGTTAAATTTTATAATTTAAATAACTCAAATAATTCAAACAATGATTGATATATATACTCCTTTGATTCCTGTCAATTTTAAAAATTAACAAATTAATCTCTCTTAACAAAAATTACAAAAAAAATTAAATAATTTTTAAAATCAAAATATTCATAAAAATTCTAAAATTTATATTATGTAAAAACTATAATATTTTTTTATGAAACCTTCAGATTGTTCAACATATATCTCATCATCAAGAAAACCATTGAGGAAGGCAGATTTTACATCGAGTTGATGAATCTTCCAATGATTCAGTGCAGCCAAGGCAACCAGCAGTCTAATTGTGTCAAACTTGGCCACAGGTGCAAATGTTTCAAGTTAATCAATGCCATACCTTTGACTGAATCCCTTCACTACTAATCTTGCTTTCAGCTTGTTCAAAGTTCCATCAGCTTTATGCTTGGCTCGAAACACCCACTTCACTCCTATAACCTTCTTGTTGGCTGGTCTTGCAACGAGCTCCCAGGTCTTATTCTTGTGAATCATGCTCATTTCATCAAGCATTGCATGTTTCCAACCTTGTTGAGCTTCAGCCTCTTCAAAGCAATTTGGTTTAATAGCAGCCACATCAGCCCTCTCATATATTTTAGCCAATGGTCTGGTTCCTCTAACTGGCACATCATCAATGCCCATTTTAGGATCATTTCGATCAGCTTCAGTTTGATTTGTCACCAGGTCTTCAGTAGCAGTCTCTGGTTTATTTTTATCCCAGTTCCGGCCTCACTTCTCATCAAATACTACATCTTTGCTCACAAAAACTTTATTGGATGAAGGGGCCAAGACCCTATAGCCTTTCTTGACACTGCTATAGCCCACCAGGATGCCAGGTTGAGCCTTCTTGGCCAACTTATCTCTTTTTACTTCCGGGACATGTGCATAGCATATGCATCCAAAGACCCTCAGGTAAGCAACTGATGGTTTGAACCTAAACTAGGCCTCGAATAGAGTTTTATGAACCAATGCCTTGGTTGGTAACCTATTTTGAAGATATACAACAGTGTTAACTACCTCAACCCACAAGGTTTTGGGCAAATTTCTCTCAAACAACAGACATCTTGCCCTATCCATCAAGCTTCTATTCTTTCTTTCACTAACACCATCCTGTTGAGGTGTGTAGGTGTTGGTGAATTGGTGCTTGATGCTTGCTTCATCACAAAAGCCCTGAAACATAGTTGAGGTATACTCTGTCCCATTATCTGACCTTAATGTCTTTAGCTTGTAACCTGTTTCTGTTTCTACTACAGCCTTGAACTTCCAGAATATTAAGGCTACTTCTGATTTGTCCTTTAGGAAGTAAATCCAATAATATCTTGAGTAGTCATCAATGAAAAGGATAAAATACCTGCTGTCATTCAAAGATTGTGTCTTCATATGGCCACACACATCAGTGTGGACTAGTTGCAACTTTTCAGAGGCTCTCTTAGCCTTGTTCAAAGGAAATGGCAGTCTAGCTCACTTTCCTAGCTGACACACTTCATACACTTCTTCTTTCTCAACTAATTTGGAGAAGTTTTCAACCAAGTCTTCTTTGGTTAGCTGAGCCAGTGACTTGTAGTTGACATGGCCTAGCCTTTTATGCCACAGCTTGGATTCATCCAAAGCAGCTGTATAGGCACTGTCTGAACCCTTGTTCCAGTCCATAACAAAACTTCTGTCAGCCATGGTCACTGACATGAGTTTCGATCTATATGGATCACTGATCAGGCATTCTTTGCCTTTGAGCACTATTGAATAGTCCTTTTCTAGCAACTGAGCTATACTAAGTAGATTTCTGTCAATTTCAAGCACAAACAAAAGATTTGAAACAAGTTTGATACTTGTAGGAGTGTTAATCAGCACATCTCCTTTGCCTTCTACTTTGATGAAGTGTCCATTACCAACTTTCACCCTTGTGTTGAAGGTTCTGTCTAAGGTCTTGAAAATAGCAGCATTAGGAGTCATGTGGTTTGTGCAACCACTGTCTATCAGCCATTCTTTTGTGGCTTTTCTTTTGGCAGCTGAGCATGAAACAACAAAGACTTACTCTTCTTAGTCATTACCTTCTTCTGCCATTTGAGATTTAGCTCTTGGCTATTGAGGTTGGTTTCGTCTCAGCTTGCCTTTGTTTCTGCAAACTTTCTCAGCATGACCCATCTTTTTGCAGACTTTGCACTGCACATCAAACCTGAACCAACAGTTTTCTCCCTGATGACTAAGCTTTTTGTAATGTGGGCAAGGTGGATATCTTCTTCTTACTCCATCTCTTTTAGGCATTCTTGCTAGGTCTTCTTCCCTTTATAGCTAGAGGAGCTCGAGGTAAATCTACTTTTAGCTTGGAATGCACATTTTTTATGCTCTTCTTGTTTGATGGCTCTTCTTTGCTCTTAAGCATAAAGAGCATTGATCAGCTTAGTCAATGAGATGCTAATCAGATCTCTCGAGTCTTCAAGGGATGAGATCTTGGCCTCATATCTTTCAGGCAAGGTTGAGATAACCTTCTATATAATTCTTGCTTCACTAAACTGGTCCCCAAGCAATTTGATGCTGTTCACAACAACCATGATTCTATCTGAATATTGCCTCACTATTTCTTCTTCCTTCATCTTCAAAATTTCAAAGTCCCTTATCAAATTCACTAATTTTTGCTATCTCGTTCTTTCAGTCCCTTGAAACTCCTCCTTCAGCCTATCCCAGGCCAGTTTTGGTGACTCACAAACCATGATACTTGTGAAAATCACATCAGACACACTGTTTTGGATGCAAGACATGGCCTTGTATCTCTTAGTTCTTTCATCTATGTGCTGCCTGATCTGAGCCACTGTGGGATTGACTCTTAGAGGTGCTGGTTCAACATCCGAGTTAACCACTTCCCATAAGTTGAATGCCTGCAAGTAGGTTTTCATCTTTACTACCCAAATGTGGTAGCATTCTCCATTGAAGACTGTTGGTGCAGCTGGAGAGAACCTGAAGAAGACATAGTTTTGAGGAATGAAAAATGACATGTCCACTTAGAAGATGAGCTCTAGATACCAATTGTTGGAACTAAGAATGTGAAATGAATGAAGTTAGCAGTTTCTTGAGCTTGAAGGCTCGATACTTGCTGAGCAAACAAAATATAACCAGGCTTGAAAGACAAAAGAAAGCAAGAAAAGGGAATTTTATGATGAATTTTGATGAATTTTCATTAACATTGAAAGATGGCATAATGCCAATACATATACCAGACATAAGCTAGTTAAAAATAAGTAAATTGTTACCTAAACATTACCTACTACCACTAAGTAACCTTGAAACTAATGAAACATAACTTGCACACTTAGTGAAGCTAATTTATCAGCTCAAAGCATTGACAAATTACATCAAGTACATTAACAACTTGGTTTGAATCTAACTAAGTTACAAAATGTTAATTAAAGTAACAAAACTAAACAAAAACAGCAGCACCATCTTCAACTGCAACATTCATGGCTCGGGTTGCTTCTCTGCTTCTTGGCTGCATGCAGGCCAACTTTAACACAAACCCATAAGAATGCAAAGTGGTATTAAAGTTATTTTCAACAAGATTCAGGTGTTGAAGATGATGGAGATCGAATATTGAGTGGAAGATACTGGAAAGGTTTTTGTAACTAAGATCAATGCCAACGACATGACCATAAGCATCACAAGTGACTCCTTCCCAAGAACAACAATCAGTGTTGACATCACAGAGCTCAAATTTGGAAGAGAAAGTAAAATTAGGGGCATAGTAAAGATGATGTTGCAATTGCAGCATTTGGGAGATTAGTTTGAAGAGGTAAAAAAGACAAGAGAGGAGGAAAGAAGCATGAGAAGAGAAATAGTGAAATAAGGAAACGAAAAGTGTTCATGTTGGATGGGTGTGAAGGAGGATTGTGTTTGGCATACAACTTATTTATTAAGGCACTGCATTAGGAGATGAGTTTGAGAAAGAAAGGATGAGAAGAGAAAGAAGAAAGGTAGAAAAAGTGAAGCAATGGACTGAAGAGTCTTCATGTTGATTGGGTATGAAGGAGGATGGTTTTCATGCAACACATTTATACATAAATTTGTAGTTTCAATACAACATTATTATTTTACTTAATATTTAATTCCAATATTCAAATCATTATTTACATTAAGTTGTTAATATAATTTCTTGGGAAGAAACATATTTAAATTTTTACTTTGAAGCTTCCTTAAAGTTAATTAAAATGATAAAGAACGAAAGAAATGAAGACCATTCTTTTTCGCATCTTTATTCTATATGAATAATATTCCAAGGTTCTGATCTTTTCCCCTGAATAATGGATTAAATTATAAATTAATACCTAAATTTTAAAATATTTCAATTAAGTCCTTAAATTATCAATAATTGTCTAACTTAAATTTTTTTAATATTTTTTTATTTTGGACTAACAAAGAAAATGATAATATGAGATTTTATTAGCCTTAGTCTTAATTGTTTTGGCATGCATGTTAATGTCTAAGGGTGGATTTGGATGGGCGGTGCGGTGCGTTTAGCTTATTTTTTATCTCATGTTACAGTATCATTATAGTATCTAATCTTACCGTCACCGTTGTTTTTAGACTAACAGCAAATAAATACACCACCTATCCAAAACTACCCTAAGTCTTCTTGGTGGACCACTACTGCATGAAATCAATGTTCAACCGATTTGTTTAAGTCATTATAAAGACAAATTATAGCAAGTTTCTTAGGTGATTTGAGATGAACCGATGGACACAAGGAGTGGAAATTCTGATGATTGAATGCACAAAAATTTTAAATTACGTGTAGAAGGATTTATCTATGATTTTTAAATTAAAAAAATAGAAACAATAAATTTTTAATTTTTAATAGGGATCAAATCTCAAATTTTAATTCATACTATTCATTTCTTTCTTTTTTTGTCCTTTTTTTCTCTGTTTAGATTCATAAGCAAAATAAAAATAGAAATAAGTAGGAAATTAACAAAGATAAAGTGGAAGTGAGAATTATAGAGTAAAAATATATAATTATAGAGTAAAATATTTGAAGGTTAAAATATATTTTAATTCTCTCTATTTTGTACATTTAGAATTTAGCTTCTCTATTTTTATTTTAGAAATATGATTTTCTACTTTTAAAATTTAAAATTTTGATTCAATTATACTATCATTAAAATTCTTCTATTAAATTCTCTGAGGTGATATTTTGAAATTTAAAAAAAATCAATTGGTAGTCATGTAACAATAAAAATAACTTTTAAAATATTTTATAAAGACTTTTCCTTAACAACACTCATTCACATCGCCGATAAAAAAATCCTATCGAAGCATATTGTTTTTAAGAAAAATTGACATTAGCATGTTGATAGAAATAACCAACAACATTAACTATTTTGACTAGCTAATTACATTATAAAAGTAGATGAACTAAATTATATCAAAATTAAATATATAGATTAAATATTAAGTTTTAGTATAGCTTACAAAAAGTGATGCAAACCTAAAAGAAATGGAAAGTAATGTGTCAGTCTCTAAGACTCTTATGTATGCAAACTATCAATAACCACGTAATGTTTCACGAAAAGTTAATCATATTAATAATTTGGACTAATTAATAACATTTAAAGATGTAGGGCCCAAATTATGTTAAAGATTAAAGTATATAGATTAAATCTCAAATTTAGACATATTAGAGGATTGAAACTGAAATTTAACATTTTATTGTAAAATTAAAAAAAAGGATAAAGGAAAGGACAGCAAAATGGTTGGATGTGCCACGTGTAAGGACTAATCTATTACATTATAAAAATATAGTGCCTAAATTATGTTAAAGAATAAAGTATAGATTAAATCTCAAATTTAGGCATATTAAAGAAACTAAATTTTAATTTTAATTTTTTTGTAAAATGTAAATTAAAAAGAAAGAAGGTGGAAACCAATTTTATATATAGGTATATAGATTATATATAATTATTCTTACATAATTTAATTTTTAATAAAATTACTATTAAAAATTTTAAATTAAATTTTGGTATAACACCCAAAAGAATTAATTTATATACGAAATTAATTTATTAATGAGTACTTTTATGTCCTAATTTATGAAGCAGTACCAAACTTATAAATATGCTATGATCTATTAAAGGGTTTAATTAAATTTAACACCCCAAATTATATGTTGCATTCTAAATTTATCTCTAAACTTCAAAAACTTTTAACTAAATAATAGTAAAATATATTGTTGGCCTTAGTCTTAGTTTTAATATTTGGCATTGCAAGCAAATTTCTAAGTCTTAGTATAAGAATAAAATATTATTAATCTTAATCTTATCCCGATCACTACTGCATGAAAATAATGTTTCTACCACTTCATTTTAGTCAATTCATAAAAAGTAAAGGAATTTCTTTTTAATCTAAAATATGGATTTTTTTTCTTTTTTAAATCTAAAGTCACTTCCAATTTTCTAGTGTTTTAGATTGTTTACTAACACTAAAAAGCACACCACATTGCAAGGCATCATTTCTTTCATTATATTTTAATTTTTTTTTTACGTAGACACCAAATTTTATCGGGATACAAATCAGCATTTTGTGGTAAATTCAATTTAACTCAATTTTAATTGTAGCAAAGCTTCTAACCGGGGGCTCTTTTTCCACCATTTTTCTTCTAACACTTTCGGCTCCCAGCACTCTGGAGGCATCCTCCATCACTGAACATTCTTCACTCACCTTCATCATTGCCACCACCAACCACATCAGCATCAGCATCAACATCATCATCTTCATCTCAGTCACCTCTCTCACCTCTAACCCATACCAACATTTTTAGGGTACAAAATTGTGCTCCAAGACAAAAGCATAGTGACACCCGAGAATCATCCAATTCATCTTCATGTATACGATTTCTATATCATTGCACAACGTTTAAAGAACTTCGATCCTAAAAAGGATATTTCTAAATTCAGCCTTGTTGATCCACCTGTGAGGAACACTGTTGGAGTGCCTGTGAATGGATGGGCAACCATTAGATTCGTCGCTGATAATCCAGGTAAACACCCTTCTTCGTCATTTCAATTACTGTGATTCCATTACCATTTTTTTTTTTTTGTTATTAGTATTTTTCTTAATCATTTTCATAGTATTGTGGCATTCCAATTCTTCCCTGCATCTGGGAAACTAGTTTAATGCTCTGTTTCATTGGATAAATTTCCCTAAAAAGTATGTGTACATTGTAATAATAGTGTGACATAGTGTTGGACTTTGGCTAACATTGGAAAACATACTAGATTGTAACACAAAAATTCTTTCATTATATTTTAATTATTATTATCATATTATTACATACAAAGTGTAATTGAACAGTAATTTTTAACGTAATAAGACTATCATTGAAAGGATAAATAGACTAATATAAAAACATACTAGATTGTAACACAAAAATTCTTTCATTATATTTTAATTATTATTATCATATTATTACATACAAAGCTTAATTGAACGATAATTTTTAATGTAATAAGACTGTCATTGAAAGGATAAATAGACTAATATAAAAACAAGTGTCAAGCTGCACTAAAACCCGGACCAACGAGTTCACCCTTTACACCCGGACCTAAAGCATAAAACGTGATTGAAAAATGCTTGTAGTCATAAGGAACTAATTACCATTTTCCTCAAAGATAACGTACCTCCTGACTGGATATTCCATGTCCTGCATTGCTAAATGAAACATAAAATTACAATAGAATATGGAAAATGAATGTCAATGCTACAAGTAGGATATGATAGAGAAATTTATTTTTCAACAACTATCTTTTCAAATTAGAAAGACTAATGCTTAATTAGACTAATGCTTACCTGCTAATATTTCAAAATAATTTTTAAAATTCAAAATATTTATAAAAATTTTAAATTATATATATTTTTCAATTGTAAGAATTTTTATTATTATTTTGTTTTGAAAAAGTTTTCAAATGTATATAGTTTTAAATTTATGTGTCCTAACATTAAATTAATTATCCTATAACAAGATTTTAATTTGATATATTTAATTTTTTAATTGAACTTGAATAATTTCACTCGATTCAATTTGACTCGAATTTCATTTCACTCGACTCAATTCGAAAAAATGTCAAATCAAGTTAGGATGATAAATAGGACTCATCAGTTCAGTTAACTCAAAAAAATTTTACTTGATTCGATTAAACACTCATAAAAAATCATCAAAAATAAATGAGACGGAGATAATTTGCTGAAGGATAAGATGAAATGTGTTTTAGAAATTAAGGTTTTTTTTCTTTGGCATGCAAGCTAATGTTCAAGTCTTTTTACCCAATAATGAGTACTCCTAAATCCTAATTATTAAGTAGTATCCAACTTATAAATATGTTATGATCTACCAACGGGTTTAATTAAATCCAACACCCCAAATTATGGGCTCAACTCTAAATTCAAGATTTGGCATTGCATGCAAATGTCTAAGTCTTTGCCCGATCCTTACCATATGAAAACAATGGTTTACCACTTTGTTTAAGTCAAGTCATTATAAACACAAAAATAAAGCATTTGTGTTAGCTGGTTTAGATGGATTGATGGGAATATATGGAGTGGAAATTATGATGACCACACAATTTTTGCGAAACTTCGATTGGTACAAAATAAGTGCGAGGCTGTACCAAAACCCAACATGTGTTTGATAAAATAAAAACCCAATGTGTCAGCAAAAGGTGGGAGAAGCAGCAGCAGTTGTCTCTTTACACAATCAGTACAATGTCCATCAGATATGGCTTTCATGTTTGCTGGCTGTGAAGGAGGATTGTTTCCATACAACTTATTTATACACAAATTAGTACTTTCCATACATTATTTTTAATTTTGGACTAAGCCCGATCACTACTGCATCAAAATAATGTTGTACCACTAATTTTATTTTAGTCAACTAATAAAAAAAAATGGAATTGTGGTGAATTTTTTTAGCTGGTTGAGATAAATTAATGGCTCAAAAACTAAATTTTCTCATAACTTTGATGACTTTTCAATGAACTTAAAGTGTATGGAATCAATAGAAATTTATGGAATGAGATATTATTGGACTTAGTCTCAGCCTTTTGGCACTGCATGCAAATATCTAAATCTTTTTTACCCCATGAAAACAATGTTTAGCAAGTTTCTTAGGTAGTTAAGATGGATTGATGGGCACAAGTAGCGGAAATTTTGATGATAAAATGTTTACAGTTTTTCTCTTCTTAGCAATTTCTTTGAAAGAAACTTATTTAAATTTTCACATTAAAATTTCTATAGATTTAATTGAAATTATCAAAGACAAATGAGACTGACAAGATATCTTATATTATTAACAATTTTTCGATTCTTTGAAAAAATTAATTTCAATTTCAAAAGTTTTTTGAAATTAATATAACTATCATTGAAAGGATAAACAAACTAGTATGAAAATAAGTGTCCGGCTGAACTAAAACCCAGACCAACAGGTCCACCCTTTACACCCGGTCCTAAAGCCCAACACGTGATTGATAAAATATAAAGCTAATATCTGTTTGGAAGAGCAAAGGATGGGAGTAGCAGCATCTGCGTCTCTTTACACAATCCATCCAATGTCCACCAGATATGGCTTCCATCAACATCATGCCATTAAATCTCCTCAGCTGTACAAATATTCCGAAGATAAAATAATTGAAGTAAAAGTAAATTGCATATAAAAGAAAGCTTGGGCAGCCATATCCTTGTTTATAATATCATTATTAGCATGGAAATTCAGTAGCAGTGAAACATTGCATCCCCCAAATCCACAGGGACCTGGATGCAAAATGAATAAACACTTACTTATACTCGTGGAAAACTACAAAAGGAAAAAAGTGCATATAAAGCAAAATTACAAACCAGTGGATTGATCTTGTTAGGATCATTGCCTACATTCTTCATGAACCTCACAACTGTACATTCCATGTCCTGCTTCAAGTACCTCCTGCATTGCTCAATGGTAACATCAAATTACAAGCACGATATGATAGTGAACTTAGTAAAGACAGCAAAAAATGAGGTTATGAAAACCCATATATATAAATCAACAACTATCTGTTCAAATTAGAAAGACAAACGCTTACCAGCTAATTTTGAAGCAAGAATTCTGATGGAGTCACCTACATCTTCTTCTATTTCTTATCCCACACTTTTTGAACTTGTTAACCCATTTGTTTCCCAACTCATTCAGCACTGTATATCCAATACATAGCCCAACCACTAATCCACTAGCATAACCTATCAACGCAATTTTCCAAGTACACAGAGCATATAACCATGAATCTTCATTTTCCCCTGGAGGTGGTGGCATTGGAAGACCAACTTCATTGCATTTCCTTGACAATGGCAGCCCACACAATTTTGGGTTCCCACGGTAGGAATCATTTGTAAATGTATTGAATTGGTTGCTTTGTGGTATGCTCCCTTCGAGTTGGTTGTAAGACAAGTTCAATGCTGCTAAGAAAATTAAACTTGTAAGTTGTGCAGGAATCTTCCCTGACAGCTCATTCTGTGAGAGATCCAAAGATTCAAGATCTTTTAGATTTTCAAGTGCTAATGGGATTTCACCAGAAAAGCCATTGTTGGATAAGTTCATCAGTCTGAGTGACCTCAGCATTTGTATCTCTTCTGGTATTCTCCCATGGAAACTATTGTTGGAAAGGTCAAGACAAGTAAGAATTGTCAAGACTTTTTGGTAGAACATTTCAATCCCTCTGTTAACAATTGTCACAGAGTCTTGATAATAATTCTCTCCGATATAATCCAGCGTAGCCTTTTCGTCATTAGTCATCTCCGCCATTGCCTTCAAACTCTGCAAAAATTCAATAGACAAGTCACCTGAAAAATTGTTGGAAGCAATGTCCAATATGCGTAGCTTTGGAAACCCACGTTTCGTGTCAATTTTTGAAATTGTGCCGTAGAATCTGTTTGCTCGCAAAACGAGAACCTTCAAGGAAGGTAGCTTCTCTAACCAAAATGGGAATGTATCATGAACCATATTATTTCCAAGGTCCAGAACCTCAAGTGCTGTGCAATTGGCTAATGATCTCGACAGCTTCCCTTCCAATTTATTCCCACCTATTTTGAGTGACCTTAGTCGAGTGGGTTGAAGGAAATCAATGGATAGTTCACCAGAAAACTGGTTTGAAGCAATGTCCAATACATCCAAAGTTGGGAAAACAGATTTATGTTTGAAATGTTTAATTTGACCGTAAAATCTGTTTTCCCGCAAAATGAGAACCTTTAGCGCAGGCAATTTCCCCAACCAAAAAGGGAATGTATCATTCATCATGTTTTTTGCCACGTCCAAAACTTCAAGCTGAGTGCATTCAGCTAATGATCTGGGCAACTTACCTTCCAATCTATTCTCACTAACTTTCAGAAATTGCAGTTGGGTTGCTTTTGAAAATTTTGGTAACATTCCACTGAAGTTATTTCCTTGCAAACCTAACCAACTCAGAGCACTCATATCGCCCAAGCAATTTGGAATTGGGCCACTCAAATTGTTATAAAATACATCGAAACTGAGAAGTTGACTCATATTGCATAACCAATTTGGAATTGGGCCACTCAAATTGTTATAAGATACGTCGAAATAGAAAAAGCCTCGTGAAAAAGTTGAACTCTGATTGGGTAAAAGTTCGCCCAAAGATAAGAGATGGTTATTAGCAAGAGACAATTGATGCAAACTTTTCTTCCACACCCAGTTTGGTATTGCACCACTTATTTTGTTATTTGGAAGTATGAGATATTCTAAATTTTCTTGACTCTTTAAGAACTCCGGAAATGCACTTACGTTACAATATCCCAGAATCAATTGCCTCAACATTGGGAAAGAGAAGTTTGCATCACTTAAAGGAATTTGTTTTGGAAAATCAATCATATTGAAATAAAGGTCTAAGGTGTAAGGATGAAAGACTGCTCTTCCACAACCAATTGGGCACAAAACCATGGATATGGTTGTTAGAAAGATCTAAGTAAACCAACTTGTCTTGCCTTTTAATGAATTCTGGAAATTCAGTAAGGTTGCATGACCTTAAGCTTAGGCTTTCTAATTGGGGAAAAGTAAGACTTCTGTTGTCGCTTTCAATTAACAAGCTGATATAGTTTAGCCAGAGAGTCCTTAAGTTGTTGACTTGGACAGACATGTCAAGCTTCATGGAACTAAAGCTATTGCTTTCGATATAAAGCCATTCAAGCCTTGGAAGTTGAAGAATTGACTTTGGGATTGCTCCTCTTAAATAATTATTGCCTATATACAGTACTTCAATCAAAGAAGAAGATGCATTGGGGAACTCATCAATTTTCCCAACCAATTGATTGTCTCCAAGAAACAGGATCTTCAACGATGGAAGAGTAAATAAAGAAGAATGTATTGATCCAGAAAGCTTGTTCCCTCCTAGATCTAGGTTCACCAGGTGACTAAGATTTGCAATTGACGATGGAATGGGTCCAAAAAAATTGCAACCAGAAAGATCTAAATTTGTCAGGAACTTAAGATTACCAATCGATTCAGGTAGTTTTCCACTGAAATTTGTGTCATAAAGTGACAGACTCAGTAATGCATTGTTTGCTGGAAATTCTGGCAACTGACCCATAAGTTGGCGGTTCAATGAAATGTCAATGCTTTGAATTTTTGGCAATAAGAGAATTCCGGTTGGAAAATGCCCATTCAAATTGCAATACCTCAAACTGAGAGAAACCAAACAAGAGGAATTTACCAAGAAATTGGGAGGTAAATAAGAGGTTGGGTTTTCATCAAGGATAAGTTTGGAAAGAAAGGAGAGTCTTGAGAGTGAAGAACATAATGGACCTTTCAAACTACAGCTTGACAGACTCAACACATGCATGTTTGGAAGTACAAGAGATGTGGTTTCACACCATTTAGTACTTTGAGTTGAAATGTCGACACCATCCAAATAAAGCTCCGTGAGAAACTTCAAATTCTTGATAAATGTCTTGAAGTTTGGTTTCTCCAATTTTAAAGTAGCTGAATCATAATCGTAACCATTTCTCAAATAACAAGAACCTTGATTGGATAGATCAAGAGAGACTAACCTTTTTAAGAATGAGATCTCCACTGGAATTTGGCCATGGAAACATGAGCTTGAAAGGTTGAGATGAGTTAGATTTTGGAGTTCATCAAACCCATACGAAAACAGAGTGGTATTAAAGTTGTTTCCAGCAAGATTCAGGTGTTGAAGATGATGGAGATCGAATATGGAGTGAAAGCTGCCTGAAAGGTTTTTGTAACTAAGATCAATGCCAACGACATGACCATAAGCATCACAAGTGATTCCTTCCCAAGAACAACAATCAGTGTTGACATCCCAGAGGTCAAAATTGGAAGAGAAAGTAGAATTAGGGGCATAGTAAAGATGATGCTGCAATTGCAGGAGAGGAGCTCTCTGGTCATCAAGGCATTGCTTAGGGAGATGAGTTTGAGGAGGTGAAAAAGACAAGACAAGAGAAAGGAAGCATGAGAAGAGGAAGAGTGAAATAAGGAAATGAAGAGTGTTCATGTTTGTTGGGTGTGACGAAGGATTGTGCTTGGCATACAACATATTGATACACAAATGTGTAGTTTTCATGTTTGGCATATAAATTATTTATTATTAGTATTATTATTATTATCCCATGCCGGAAAAGGTTGACCAAAAAGACTTAACTAAAGTGGTGGAATACTTCTAACAATAAATTGGTGTACCTGCTCCTTTGGTCCCTGTCAATTTTAAAAATTAACAAATTGATCTCTGCCAATAAAAGTTTTCAAAAAAATAATTAAATAATTTTTAAAATCAAAATATTCATAAAATTTCTAAAATTTATATTATGTAAAAACTATAATAAATTTAAATCATAATGGTTTTAATTTGAATTTTTTAAAATCTTTAATTTACGACCAGAAAAAATGGTAGTATGAAATATTATAGACCTTTTAAGTCTTAAGTCTTTGGCATTGCATGCAAATGTCCAAGTTTTTATTGCACAAAAACAACGTTCAATCAATGTGTACAAGTCAAGCCACCTTATAAATTGACGGACACAATGAGTGAAAATTTTGATGATAGAATATATACAATTTTTCACTTTTGAAAAGAAACATATTTAAATTTCAGCTTTCAAACTTTCTTAGAGGCTGAGAAATATATTATTATTTAATTATTATTTAATTTTAATATTTTTATGTTTTATATTATTAAAATATTTATAATTCGAGATTCGAGTTGAATTTTATAATTTAAATAACTCAAATAATTCAAACACAAATTGATATATATACTCTTTTGATTCTGTCAATTTTAAAATTAACAAATTAATCTCACTCAACAAAATTACAAAAAAATTAAAATAATTTTTAAAGTTAAAATATTCATAAAAATTCTAAAATTTATATTATGCAAAAACTATAATAATTTTTTTATTTCACTTTAAAACAGTTTTCAAATATTTATGATTTCAAATATTAATTATACTATAACAAGATTTTAATTTGACATATTTAATTTTTAATTTAAATCAAACAATTTTACACCATAATATTTTTATAGAGTCAAACAATTGTTTGATTTATTAGTAGAGAATTGGATTTTAATTCTAGTGATTAAATATCAAACTCAAACAAATAAAAAACAGAAGGAAACTAGAAAACCTATTTCTTAAACATTTTAGTAGCAACTTTTCACATAGAAAATGTCCATAAATCTCAAATAAAAAATAAAAAACTCCTAATTCTACTTTTGTTTAGTCATAAAATTGAATTATTAATGAAGCCATAAGATCTTTATGTTAAAATTTTATAAATTTTATTTAAAAATTCACATTTTACATTTAATATATTTCTTAATTCCAAAATACATAGTGACAAGAATCAAGATAATTGAAACAACTAAACAAGCAAAGAAGCTAACCCATATAAAAAGATTAAAATATAAATTATGAGGTGATGTAAGTTAATAAAAAAATTGATTATGGTGGATAAATTTTATTACGGTGAGTGACAGTAGTTATAAGGACCCAAAATTATTTTTTAAAATTTAACTCGAATGAATTCCATCTGATTCGACTCAATTCCAGAAAATTTCAAATCAAATTACGATGATAAAATATAATTTGTCAACTCGGTTAACTAGAAATTTTTTCATTCGATTCGATCAAACACTCGCCCCTAACTGCATGAGAGTAATGTTCAACCACTTTGTTTAATTCAAGTCATTAAAATATCAAGTAGTGGAAATTTCTAAGTCTTTGATATGCATGCAAAATTCTAAGTCTTTATAACTGCATGCCAATAATAATAATGATGATGATGATGTACCAATTTGATTAAGTAAGGTCATAAAAGAAAAAAGAAATAATGGTAATTTTTAAATAAAATAGTTTACTATTGATTTTTTAAGTAAAATTTGATAAAAGACCCAAAATGATATAAAATTGGTTCCTTAATGAATATTGAACATATATAAACATTATCGTTAATACAAGAAAATTTTAATACTTTGAACTTATAAAAAAATGATAATATGAGATATTATTGGCTTTAGTCTTAGTCGTTGACATATCATTAATGCATGAAAACTATGTTGATCCACTTTGTTGAGCTCTTATTCTTCTTATTAATGCCAGGTTTCAATCTTCTTGTCGGCTCTTTATTCTATATAAATGATTTTCTAATTTTAATTTTCTTAAATTTAAATCATTAAAAAATAAAATTATAGCAATAATAATGTCCTTTAAACCTCATTAGAGCCATGATTACACGTAGAATGAACAGATGTTTTTGTTCTAACTTCACTTGGAATAATGGTTGAAGTGGTTGCCTACCTAATCAGCACCAAAAACATGCCATCTACCTAATCAGTCACACCTTCTCCTATATGCACTTTAAAACCAATATTATTGATTGTAAAGCATTCCATTGTCAAGATTTATGACCATAGACCTAACCATAAAACTCAATAAACTCGCCAACACCATCATGACCATGTTTCCTCAACATTGGTGTTCGAGTCAAAACCGTATTGGTTTCTGTAAAATTTAATATGGGCCGAGCCGGGCTAAGCTCGGGCTTAGCAATTTTCTTTTTGGCCAGGCTTAGACAAATTTTTTAGGCACATATTTTGGGCTGGGCTAGACACGGGCCTAGAAAATGAGCCTAAAATTTTGTCTGCTCCCGACCCAAACTTGGCCCGGCCCATGATCACCTCTACACTGGGCCATAGGCTGCTGATTTTTGAAAACTGAAATTTTGTATTGAATTTCAGTTCTAAGTTTTGGTTTTACATAAGTTTAGGATAATGTCAATAGTTTTGCATGCTTCGACCAGTACTGCCCACAATCAGTGCTCCATGGTCTATAACAGGCTCCGCATGCAAAATTTACCCAAAGGTTTTGCATGCAAAATTGGAATTACTTCCAATTCCCAAAGGTTTTTTTATTTTTTATATTTCAAAATTTACCAATGAGAAGGCCAGCATATATAAAATTCAGCTCAATTGATGGACCTTTGGTCGAAAATAGTTTATCATACCAATTAAAACGCAATAATAGGACATATAGTCTATTAAATCTAAAATATGGATTTTTTTTCCCTTTCTTTATTCTTCATGTGCTAATTTTTATTTCTTGTAAATATTTTAAATAAGTATTAATTTCTATAAATTCGTTTAAATGTTTCGTGAATCATTTGGATAAGCTACTATATTTATAGTAAAGATGATGTTGCAATTGCAAGAGAGGAGATATCTGGTCATCAAAGCGTTGGCTTGGGAGATGAGATTGAGAAAGAGAGGATGAGAAGAGAAAGAAGAAAGGAAGAAAAAGTGAAACAAGGGAATGAAGAGCCTTTACGTTGGTCAAACCTGGTCCAAGACCATCCAGAATGCCCCATAGTTCTGAATTATGAGATTTTATTGGTCTTATTAATCATATTAATTTCAATATATTCATAGACTTAGTCTTAGCCTTTGACATTGCATGCAAATGTCTAAATCTTTCTGCATGAAAACAATGTTTACCAAACCAATTCCAATTCCAAAAGGTTTTTTTTTTATTTTTTTATTTCAAAATTTACCAAACCAATTGAAACCCAATGAGATTAAAGAATATATAATTATTTAAATCTAAAATATGATTTTTTTTTATCCGTGCAAAACACGGCTAATTTTTATTTTTTGTGGTCTCCACAAATGGCCAGCTACCTGCACAAGGACACTGGCAAATAACCGCCTGCAGCAGTACATTCCTCAGCACCATTCCGCACAGCCATGGCACCGCAGCTCTATGAGGAGCACATACTCCTTCTCTCCAACCTCCTGGATCCAATAAAAATACAAAAGGAGGTTAGCACCGCCGCCGCCAGATTTGCCCATATGTTAAGAGAATCCATCAATGAAATTCATAAGCCTAATAACAAGGGTGATTCCATTACCATTTTTTTGTTATTAGTATTTTTCTTAGTATTGTAGCATACCAATTCTTCCCTGCATCTGGGAAACTAGTTTAATCCTCTGTTTCATTGGATAAATTTCCTACAAAGTATGTGTACATTGTAATGATAATGTGACACATTGTTAGCCTTCACTAGACTGTAAGACATAATTTCTTTCATTATATTTTAATTAT
The DNA here is from genome assembly GCF_025698545.1 of Gossypium raimondii. Lineage (NCBI taxonomy): Eukaryota > Viridiplantae > Streptophyta > Magnoliopsida > Malvales > Malvaceae > Gossypium > Gossypium raimondii. The sequence continues at coordinate 2,530,927 of NC_068567.1, read as the reverse complement.
TATTATCATATTACATACAAAGTTTAATTGTAGGGTGTTTTTTTAAAGTAATAAAACTATCATTGAAAGAATAAATAGACTAATCCCAATACCAATTGTAATAGGCCAATTTGCCCGGGCCCAAAAGCACAAATATATAAACCAAATCCAAAAATTAATAACAGTCCAATAGCAGTCCATTTACAATAGCCTGTGTGGCCCACTACCCAAATATTAGCCTAGCCCAATATCCCCAACCCAATTAGCCCAACACCTAACCCCAGCCCAAATCACCTAAGCCCAAAAGAAAAATCACAAACAGAAACCCTAGGGTTTCTGAGATATCAGCCGCCGCTCCAGCAAGCCATCAAGCCGTAGCAGTAGCGCCTCTCTGCTCTCCCTCTCTACGCACGCCACGTCCACCCTCCGTACGCCGTACCTGCAAGAAGGACAAACAAACAAGAAGAAAAATAGATAGCAACAGCAAAGAAAGAGGCAACAATTTGACAGTAAATACCGGTAGTAAATAAGAAGAAAAATGTAAAAAAATAGAGAAAATTTGATTTTTTTCTTTCTTTTTCTCGGTTCGGCTATAAAGAGGGCCGATTGAAATCTGTATAAGGGGATTACACACACAAATAGTGTATCAGAGAGAAAATTTTGAAAAGCAATAGAAAAACAGTTTCTAAAGGTGATTTCGAGTATTATTTTCTTTTTTGGCTCTCGATCTTTTTTTCTTTTTCGATTCTTTGCTTTCTTTTTTTCTTTTATTCATTGTTTAAAAAAAAAAAGAAATCGAGGAAGGATGAGAGTCCACCTGCATAACGTGACCGTCGAATCCCTGCTTCTCTCGTCGTAATCAGAGCAAATGGGATCTGAAAGGTTGAGCGGCGCAGGGAGAAATCCTTAGGTTTTAGATTTTCTTTAGGTTTTTTTTTTTTTGTAAATGACTGATGGCTGATTAGTTTTAGGTTTATTTTAGCCTTTGTACGGTGAAAGAAACGACAGCGTTTTAAGCAGGCCATGTAGCTTTAAAAACGATGCCGTTGGGAAGTTCAAAATCGCGTGGTGACCCGACTCGGGGCAGGATCCGCGTGCTTCTGTTCATTGGTCTATTTTCACGACGAGTCCCTCTAGTTTTGTGGAATTTCGATTTGATTTTCTTCGATTTTAATTTGTACAGCAAACAATACGACGCCGTTTAACGACCATACCCGATGACCCGATCCAACCGTGGCTAGATCTGCGCGTTTTGGTATGGAGAGGGATAATTGCGTGCTCGGTCCTTCTTACTTCGCGTTGTGTTCCAACTCGATCCTTTAAGTTTCTTTAATTTTGGGTAGCATAATTTGTTGCAGATTTCATCTAGGTCCATATGCAACGCTGCGTTTTGGAGGGTGGGGAATATTCCCCTTTCAGTCCCCCATGTCATTTGCTCTTTGTAATTTGGACCTTTCTTTTTATTTATTTTAGATTTCTCCCCTGAATTACTGCTTTAATGCCAATTTTGTCCTCTGTTTTGTTATTATTGCTAAAATTGTTTAGTTTATTATCTTTATTGTTGTTATTATTGGTATTATTATCATATTAGTTTATATATTTACTTATTTTCATATATATATATATACACTATTTTATTTTATTACATACTGTCTATTCTAATGCATTAGTATATATTTTATGTTAACTATATTATTTATACATTTTAATTAATGAGTTTATTTTATAATACTTTTTCTTAAAATGTTTATTCATATATACTTTTATGCTTTAAAATCAATAACATATTTATGTAATACTATTATATCTATATAAAATTTGTATTAAGTTTTTTTTTATTATACGTATATACCTAATGTATCGTCAATTTCATATTTACATTTTTACTTATTACATATATAACTGGTTTCATTTAAAATTTTATTTCATTATATACTTGATTTATATCAACCTTTTATACATACTATTATATTATATTATCATAAGAAATTTTCCAATCCATATGTAATATTATTTAAATTAATATGCATATATTATTTCATGTACTTTGATTTTCTTCATATACAATATTCATTTTAAACTTCATTTTGATATTATTTTTATAGTATTTTTTTATCTTCATTTTGACTTATTTTAAACTCATATATGTATATTGTTTATTTTAACATTTTACACATATAACACTTTTTTTTTGTATTGATAATTCATTTAATCTTTGAATGTCGATATTATTAGCATTGGCATAATGTATGATTGAGATTATTGTTACTATGTTTATTTGTATTTACCTATTGATTATTTGTTATTCATTAATGTATGTTATTTACAAATCACCATTTCGTGTGTACGTTATTATTTCATTGTTTTTATTTGTTCAAAAGATTATGTTTCATATTATTTAAATATCAAAAGCATTTTTATTCAAAAAGCTTTCAAAATAACGCAACACTCGGAATTTGGGATCCTTGAAAAGATTGTGTCCTAACTTACAGGATTCCAATCTTCCTCGGGATCTAAGAGACCAAATATCCTTTTTAACTAAAACATAAATAAAAAGCTCATTCTCGGGAATTCGATACGTGGTATCCTAACGCATTGGATATGACATATTGTTTTCTTAAGACGAGGATTCTTCTAACAAATGGAAATAAAGGCAATATTCGATATTTAGAAATTTTGTGAAATCGAACCCTAACTTACTGGGTTTTGATTTTCTCATTTGACCCAAATAATCAGATATCCTTCTCAAAATGCATAGGTTTTAAAAGTCAAAAGATGAACTTAATTTCTAGGATTTAAAATGTTGCACTCTAACTTACTAAGTGTGACAATTTATTTCTTTGAAAGAAGAGAGCCTCATCATCCAATTTATTTCATTCAAATTTTCTTTTCAAAGGATCGTATTTTAAAATCGTTTCAAATTTTTGACACTAAGACATTAAACAATCGATTTGGTACATTAAACAATCGATTTGGTACCAATTTTGGGCGTCACAAGGGTGCTAACCCTTCCCCGTGCGTAACCGAATCTCGAACCTATTTTCTCAAAATTCGCAGACCTAAAATTATTTTCAAGGTGATCCGATCACACCTCAATAAAAGATCGGTGGCAACTCCAATCTCAATTTTTCAAAATCGATTCCCATTTTTCAAATTTAAAAATGGTTTCGACACCAATTTAGAATAGGATTAATGTGTTTAAAGTAGAAGTTCATAGTTGGGTAAACTAAATCCTAATATAATAAGATCCAACCATCCACGTATGATACAAACTACATGTAAGAGAACCTCGAGTGCAGCAAATCGGTTTTGGGATTACCCTTTTCACCATATGCTTTCTTCTACCAATCTATGCTTTCTTCTCAGACTGTTGGCCTGAAAATTAGAATATGAAGCTTCTCATTTCACTTGCAATTATTATGTTTTTCATATGCATAACATGGCTAATTTTTATTTCTTGTAAATAAATATTTCATTTTTGTAAATTCGTTTAAATGTTTCATAATGGGAGAATCATTTGAATAAGCTATCATATTTATAGTGTTTTACATAGTTTGCCAACTCCGGAAACGGACATCTTTTAAGATATCTAATTTTTCATTATATTTTATTTACTTATTTTTAAAATAATAAAACTGTTATTAAAAGATAAATAAATTATTTGTACAAAATAAATGTCAGATTGCACTAAAACCCGGACCAATAGGTCTACCCATTACACCCGAGCCTAAAGCCCATCATGTGTTTGATAAAATATATAGCACAAAAACCCAAACAAAAAAGACAAAATTTATCATACTTTGCGTGGTTTTCTACTTGAAATGATTCATTGCCACCAATTACATGCAATGACTTGAAGCTTAGAAGGACAGAGGTCATTTCCCTGTGACAAAATAAGAAACACAAGTCAAACCACCAAGAATATAACTTCTCATAAGCATGCAAATATAGGAATATTGCATAGGAAAAACAAAATCACTGTGTAACCACTCCTGCTACTTAAATTAAGGAATTGCAGTGTTGTATGATCCAAAATTAGTTTGTAACATCAATCGTTTCAAAATATAAAGACTATAGTTTCAAAAGGAAATGTTTACCTGTTGACTTTAATACATGAATTCCGACACAATCACCTAGATCTTCTTCTGTTTCTTTTCCCATGTTTTTTGAACTTGTCAACCCATTTGTTTCCCAACTCATTCAACACTGTATATCCGATACATAGCCCAGCGACCATACCACTACCATAACCTATCAAAACAATTTTCCAAGTTGACATAGCATATAACCATGACTGTTCCTCTTCCCCTGGAGGCGGTGGCACTGGAAGACCGTCTTCATTGCATTTCTTGGACAATGGTTGACCGTATAATTTTGGATTCCCACGATAAGAATCATTTGAAAATGTACTGAATTGGTTGCCTTGCGGTATGCTCCCTTCAAGTGGGTTGTAAGACAAGTTCAGTGCCTCTAGGAAAGTTGTTGCAAGCTGTGGAGGAATCTTCCCTGATAGCTCATTCTGTGACAGATCCAAAGACTCCAGATCTTTTAGGTTTTGAACTGCTACTGGGATTTCACCGGAGAAGCTATTATAGGACAAGTTTAGCACTTTGAGTGACCTCAGCATTTGTATTTCTTCTGGTATTCTCCCATGGAAACTATTGTTGGAAAGGTCAAGACAAGTAAGAGTGGTTAAGATTTTCTCGTAAAACAGCTCAATCCCTTTGTTGAAAATTGTCACTGAATCTTGATAATAATTCTCCCCAATGTAATCCAGCTTAGCTTTGTCTTCATTTGTTAACTGCATCATTGCCTTCAAGCTTTGCAAAAATTCAATGGACAAGTCGCCTGAAAAATTGTTGGAAGCAATGTCCAATATGCGTAGCTTTGGAAACCCACGTTCTGTGTTGAATTTTGTAATCGTGCCGTAGAATCTGCTTGCTCGCAAAATGACAACCTTCAAGGAAGGCAGCTTCTCTAACCAAAATGGGAATGTATCATGAACCATATTATTTCCAAGGTCCAGAACCTCAAGTGCTTTACAATTGGCTAATGATCTCGACAACTTCCCTTCTAATTTATTCCCACCTATTTTGAGTGACCTTAGTCGAGTGGGTTGAAGGAAATCAATGGATAGTTCACCAGAAAACTGGTTTGAAGCAATGTCCAATACATCCAAAGTTGGGAAAACAAATCTATGTTTAATTTGACCATAAAATCTGTTTTCCCGCAATATTAGAACCGTCAAGTAAGGCAATTTCTCCTTCATCTTGTTGTTTCCCACGTCTAAAACTTCAAGCTGAGTGCATTCAGCTAATGATCTGGGCTACTTCCCTTCCAATCTATTCTCACTAACTTTGAGAATATATAAGTGGGTTGCTTTTGAAAATTTTGGTAACATTCCACTGAAGTTATTTCCTTGCAGATCCAACAATAGGAGATCATTCATTTCGCCTAAGCAATTTGGAATCGTGCCGCTCAAATTGTTATGAGATGCATTGAAATTTCTAAGTTGACTCAAATTGCAAATAGGTCTAGTCAAGGAGGTTTGTGAAGAAGTTGAACTCTGATTGGGTAAAAGTTGGTCCAAAGATGAGAGATGGTTATTAGCAAGATACAGATACCGCAAACTTTTCTTCCACGCCCAGTTTGGTATTGCACCACTTATTTTATTATTTGAAAGGTCGAGAAATATTATATTTTCTAGACTCTTTAAGAACTCTGGAAACGCACTTATGTTACAGGATCTCAAATCCAATTCTGTCAACATTGGAAATGAGAAGTTTGAATCATTTAAGGGAAGCTGTTTTGGAAAATCAATCACATTGAAAGGAAGGTGTAGGGATGAAAGACTGCTCTTCCACAACCAATTAGGCACAACACCATGGATATGATTGTTAGAAAGATCTAAGTCAACCAACTTGTCTTGCCTTTTAATGAATTCTGGAAATTCAGTAAGGTTGCATGACCATAAGCTTAGGCTCTCTAATTGGGGAAAAGTAAGACTTCTGTTGTCGCTTTCAATTAACAAGCTTATTTTGTTTAGCCAGTGAGTCCTTAAGTTTTTGACTTGGACAAACATGTCAAGCTTCATGGAACTAAAGCTATTGCTTTCGATATAAATCCATTCAAGCCTTGGAAGTTGAAGAATTGACTTTGGGATTGCTCCTCTTAAATAATTATTGCCTATATACAGTACTTCAATCAAAGAAGAAGATGCATTGGGGAACTCATCAATTTTCCCAACCAATTGATTTTCTCCAAGATACAAGGTCTTCAACGATGGAAGAGTAAATAAAGAAGAATGTATTGATCCAGAAAGCTTGTTCCCTCCTAGATCTAGGTTGACCAGGTGACTAAGATTTGCAATTGACGATGGAATGGGTCCAAAAAAGTTGCAACCATCAAGATCTAAATTAGTCAAGAACTTGAGATTACCAATTGATTGGGGTAGTTTTCCACTGAAATTTGTATAAAAAAGCGACAAACTCTGTAAAGCATTGTTTGCTGGAAATTCTGGCAACTGACCATTAAGAAAGTCATTATCTGAAATGTCAATGCTTTGCATTTTTGGCGATAAGAGATTTTCAGTTGGAAATGGCCACTCAAATTGCAGTTCCTCAAACTGAGAGAAACCAAACGAGAGGAAATTTCCAAGAAATTGGGAGGTAAATAAGAGATTGGGTTCCAATCAAGGATAAGTTTTGAAAAGAGAGTCTTGGGAGTGAAGAACATAATGGACCTTTCAAAGCACAGCTTGACAGACTCAACACATGCAGGTTTGGAAGTACAAGAGATGTGGTTTCACACCATTTAGCACTTTGAGTTGAAATGTCCACACTATCCAAATAAAGCTCTGTGAGAAACCTCAAATTCTTGATTAATGTCTTGAAGTTTGGATTCTCTAATTTAAGAGGCTGTTGAAGTTCGTAAGGCAATGAAAAATAGTTGTAGAAGCCAGGGTAGAGAACTTCGTAGTATCTCAAATAACAAGAATATTGATTGGATAGATCAAGAGAGACTAACCTTTTTAAGAATGAGAACTCCACTGGAATTTGGCCATGGAAACATGAGCTTGAAAGGTTGAGATGAGTTAGATTTTGGAGTTTATCAAACCCATAGGAAAACAGAGTGGTATTAAAGTTGTTTCCAGTCAGATTAAGGCGTTGAAGACGATGGAGATTGAATATGGGGTGAAAGCTACCTGAGAGGTTTTTGTAACTAAGATCAATGCCAACGACATGACCATAAGCATCACAAGTGACTCCTTCCCAAGAGCAACAATCAGTGTTGGGTTGCCAAAGCTCAAATTTGGAAGAGAAAGTAAAATGAGGGGCATAGTAAAGATGATGTTGCAATCGCAGCAGAGGAGATCTCTGGTCATCAAGGCATTGCATGGGGAGATGAGTTTTGAGGAGGTGAAAAAGACAAGAGAAGAGGAAGGAAGCATGAGAAGAGAAAGAGTGAAATAAGGAAATGAAGAGTGTTCATGTTGGGTGGGTGTGAAGGAGGATTGTGTTTGGCATACAACTTATTTATACACAAGTGTGTAGTTTCCATAGAACAATGTTTATGAGTGATTGGCATTGCATGCAATTTCTAAGTCATTTTGCCAAATAAAGACTCCATCAAGTATTATTTAAAGCTGTTAGTGATTATGCATAAATTATTTATTTTTAGTATTAGAAATAAGTTGTTAAATTCACCCCTAATTTGCCTTACGTCTTTCTTTTTTGTTAATTTTAATTTTGAAGAATGAGATTTTAATATTCTATCGATCTCATTAACTTATCAATGCCAAGGTTGTAGTTTTCTTGCCCTCCTTACTCTCTATAAAGAATCGTCTAAATCTAAGTCATTAAAAAGACTAAATTATAGCACTTTAAACCCTATTGGAATCATTACTACGCATAGGATGAGCAAAGATGATAATTCAACTGATATTTTAAGTTTAAATTATATATTTTAGGTATCGATTTTTAGAAAAAAATCCATGTTACAAATATTTTAACTTTAAATTATTTTAAACTCAGGTAAATTTTATCATTTTTATGTTATATATAATTATTTCTACATCATTTAATTTTTTAAATAAAAATTACAATTTAATTTTTAAGTAAATTTTGTTATAGCACCAAAATATAAATTTTAACGTATAATATAAAATCAATTTGTTAATGAGTATCCAACTTGTAAATATGTAATGATTTATCAAATGGTTAATTCTCCTCACATCGCAAAATTATACATCAAATTTTAAATTGACACATAAACTTTACAATGCTTTAATTAAGTTCTCAAATTACGTTTTAATTTGGAATTTTAAAATCTTTAATTTAGGACTAGAAAAATGATAGTATGAAATATTATAGGTATTTTAATTCTTAAGTCCTGGGCATTGCATGCAAATGTCCAAGTTTTTATTGCACAAAAACAACGTTCAACCAATGTGTACAAGTCAAGTCACCTTATAAATTAATGGACACAATGAGTGGAAATTTTGATGATAGAATATATAGAATTTTTCACTTTTGAAAGAGACATATTTAAATTTCAGCTTTCAAACTTTCTTAGAGCGTGAGAAATATTTTCATTTCTATATTATTATTTAATTTTTATTTAATTTTAATATTTTTAATGTTTTATATTATTAAAATATTAATAATTCGAAATTTGAGTTGAATTTAATAATTTAAATAACTCAAATAATTCGAACAACAGATTGATATATATACTTCTTTGATTCCTGTCAATTTTAAAAATTAACAAATTAATCTCTCAACAAAAATTACAAAAAAAAATTAAATAATTTTTAAAATCAAAATATTCATAAAAAATTCTAAAATTTATATTATGCAAAAACTATTATAATTTTTTATGAAACCATCAGATTGTTCAGCATATATCTCCTCATCAAGAAAACCATTGAGGAGGGCAGATTTTACATCGAGTTGATGAATCTTCCAATGATTTAGTGCAACCAAGGTAACCAGCAGTCTAATTGTGTCAAACTTGGCCATAGGTGCAAAAGTTTCAAGGTAATCAATGCCATACCTTTGACTGAATCCCTTCACTACCAATCTTGCTTTCAGCTTGTTCAAAGTTCCATCAGCTTTATGCTTGGCTCGAAACACGCACTTCACTCCTATAACCTTCCTGTTGGCTGGTCTTGCAACGACCTCCCAGGTTTTATTCTTGTGAATCATGCTCATTTCATCAAGCATGCCTGTTTCCAACCTTGTTGAGCTTCATCCTCTTCAAAACAATTTGGTTCAATAGCAGCCACATCAGTCGTCTTATATATTTTAGCCAATGGTTTGGTTCCTCTAACTGGCACATCATCAATGCCCATTTCAGGATAATTTCGATCAGCTTCAGCTTGATTTGTCGCTAGGTCTTCAGCAGCAGTCTCTGGTTCATTTTTATCCCATTTCCAACCTCACTTCTCATCAAATACTACATCTCTGCTCACGAAAACTTCATTGGATGATGGGGCCAAGACCCTATAGCCTTTCTTGACACTGCTATAGCCCACCAGCATGCCAAGTTGAGCCTTCTTGGCCAACTTTTCTCTTTTTACTGCTGGGACATGTACATAGCATATGCATCCAAAGACCTTCAGGTGAGCAATTGATGGTTTGAACCCAAACCAGGCCTCGAATAGAGTTTTATGAACCAATGCCTTGGTTGGTAACTTATTTTGAAGATATACAGCAGTGTTAACTACCTCAGCCCACAAGATTTTGGGAAAATCTCTCTCAAACAATAGACATCTTGCCCTATCCATCAAGCTTCTATTCTTTCTTTTACTAACACTATCCTGTTGAGGTGTGTAGGTGTTGGTGAGTCGGTGCTTGATACCTGCTTCATCACAAAAGCCCTGAAACATAGCTGAGGTATACTCTGTCCCATTATCTGACCTCAATGTCTTTAGCTTGCAACCTGTTTCTGTTTCTGCTACAGCCTTGAACTTCCAGAATACTAAGGCCACTTCTGATTTGTCCTTTAGGAAGTAAATCCAGTAATATCTTGAGTAGTCATCAATGAAAATGATAAAATACCTATTTTCATTCAAAGATTGTGTCTTCATAAGGCCACACAGATCAGTGTGGACTAGTTGCAATTTTTCAAAGGCTCTCCTAGCCTTGTTCAAAGGAAATGGCAGTCTAGCTCACTTTCCTAGCTGACACACTTCACACACTTCTTCTTTCTTAACTGATTTGGAGAAGTTTTCAACCAAGTCTTCTTTGGTTAGCTGAGGCAGTGACTTGTAGTTGACATGGCCTAGCCTCTTATGCCATAGCTTGGGTTCATCCAAAGCAGCTGTATAGGCACTGTCAGAACCCTTGTTCCAGTCCACAACAAAACTTCTGTCAGCCATGGTCACTGACATTAGTTTTGATCCACATGGATCACTAATCAGGCATTCTTTGCCTTTGAGCTTTACTGAATAGTCCTTTTCTAGTAACTGAGCCATACTAAACAGATTTCTATCAATTTCAGGCACAAACAAGATATTTGAAACAAGTTTGATACCTGTAAGAGTGTCAATCAGCACATCCAATTTGCCTTCTACTTTGATGAAGTGTCCATTGTCAAATTTCACCCTTGTGTTGAAGGTTCTATCTAAGGTCTTGAAAATAGCAGCATTAGGAGTCATGTGGTTTGTGCAACCACTGTTTATCAGCCATTCTTTTGTGGCTTTTCTTTTGGCAGTCGAGCATGAAACAACAAAAGCTTGCTCTTCTTGGTCACTACCTTCTTCTGCCACTTGAGCTTCAGCTCTTGGCTGTTGAGGTTGGTTTTGTCTCAACTTGCCTTTGTTTCTGCAAACTTTCTCAGCATAGCCCATCTTTTTGCAGACTTTGCACTGCACATTAGACTTGAACCAATAGTTTTCTCCCTGATGACTAAGCCTTTTGCAATGTGGGTAAGGTGGATATCTTTTTCTTACTCCATCTCTTCTAGACATTCTTTCTAGGTCTTCTTCCATTTATAGCTAGAGGAGCTCGAGGCAAGTCTACTTTTAGCTTGGAATGCACATTTTTTATGCTCTTCATGTTTAATGGCTCTTCTTTGCTTTTAAGCATAAAGAGCATTAATCAACTTAGTCAACGAGATGCTAATCAGATCTTTCGAGTCTTCAAGGGATGAGATCTTGGCTTTATATCTTTCAGGCAAGGTTGAGATAACCTTCTCTATAATTCTTGCTTCACTAAACTGGTCCCCGAGCAATCTGATACTGTTCACAACAACCATAATTCTATTTGAATATTGCTTCACTATTTCTTCTTCCTTCATCTTCAAATTTCAAAGTCCCTTCTCAAATTACTAATTATTGTTGTCTCATTCTTTCAGTCCCTTGAAACTCCTCCTTCAGCCTGTCCCAGGCCTATTGGTAACTCACAAACCATGATCCTTGTGAAAATCACATCAGACACACTGTTTTGGATGCAAGACATGGCCTTGTGTCTCTTAGTTCTTTCATCTATGTGCTGCCTGATCTAAGCCACTGTGGGATTGACTCTTAGAGGTGCTGGTTCAACATCCGAGTTAACCACTTCCCATAAGTCGAATGCCTGCAGGTAGGTTTTCATCTTTACTACCCAAATGTGGTAGCATTCTCCATTGAAGACTGGTGGTGCAGCTGGAGAGAACCTAAAGAAGACATAGTTTTGAGGAATGAAAAATGACAGGTCCACTAAGAAGATGAGCTCTAGATACCAATTGTTGGAACTAAGAATGTGAAATGAATGAAGTTAGCAATTTCTTGAGCTTGAAGGCTTGATACCTGCTGAGCAAACAAAATAGAATCGGGCTTGAAAGACAAAAGAAAGCAAGAAAAGGAAATTTTATGATGAATTTTGATGAATTTTCATTAGCATTGAAGGATGGCACAATGCCAATACATATACCAGACATAAGCTAGTTAAAAATAAGCATATTGTTACCTAAACATTACCTACTGCCACTAAGTAACCTTGAAACTAATGAAACATAACTTGCACACTTAGTGAAGCTGGTTTATCAACTCAAAACATTGACAAACACATCAAGTACATTAACAACTTGGTTTGAATCTAACTAAGTTACAAAATGTTAATTAAAGTAACAAAACTAAACAAAAAAACAGCACCATCTTCAATTGCAACATTCATGGCTCAGGGTGCTTCTCTACTTCTTGGCTGCATGCAGGCCAACTTCAACACAAACCCATAAGAATGCAAAGTGGTATTAAAGTTGTTTTCAGCAAGATTCAGGTGTTGAAGATGATGGAGATCGAATATTGAGTGGAAGATACCAGAAAGGTTTTTGTAACTAACATCAATGCCAACGACATGACCATAAGCATCACAAGTGACTCCTTCCCAAGAACAACAATCAGTGTTGACATCACATAGCTCAAATTTGGAAGAGAAATGAAAATTAGGGGCATAGTAAAGATGATGTTGCAATTGCAGCATAGGAGATATCTAGTCATCAAGGCATTAATGCATTGGGAGATTAGTTTGAAGAGGTAAAAAAGACAAGAGAAGAGGAAAGATGCATGATAAGAGAAATAGTGAAATAAGGAAACGAAAAGTGTTCATGTTGGATGGGTGTGAAGGAGGATTGTGTTTGGCATACAACTTATTTATTAAGGCACTGCATTAGGAGATGAGTTTGAGAAAGAAAGGATGAGAAGAGAAAGAAGAAAGGTAGAAAAAGTGAAACAATGGACTGAAGAGTCTTCATGTTGATTGGGTATGAAGGAGGATGGTTTTCATGCAACACATTTATACATAAATTTGTAGTTTCCATACAACATTATTATTTTACTTAATAATTAATTCCAATATTCAAATCATTATTTACATTAAGTTGTTAATATAATTTCTTGGGAAGAAACATATTTAAATTTTTACTTTGAAGCTTCCTTAAAGTTAATTAAAATGATAAAGAACGAAAGAAATGAAGACCATTCTTTTTCTGCATCTTTATTCTGTATGAATAATATTCCAAGGTTCGATCTTTTCCCCTGAATAATGGATTAAATTATAAATTAATATCTAAATTTTAAAAATATTTCAATTAAGTCCTTAAATTATCAATAATTGTCTAACTTAGATTTTTTTAATATTTTTTTTATTTTGGACTAACAAAAAAAATGATAATATGAGATTTTATTAGCCTTAGTCTTAATTGTTTTGGCATGCATGTTAATGTCTAAGGGTGGATTTGGATGGGCGGTGCGGTGCGATGCATTTAGCTTATTTTTTATCTCATGTTACAGTATCGTTACAATATCTAATCTTACCGTTATCGCTATTTTTAGACTAACAGCAAATAAATACACCACCTATCCAAAATTACCCTAAGTCTTCTTGGTGGACCACTACTGCATGAAATCAATGTTCAACCGATTTGTATAAGTCATTATAAAAACAAATTATAGCAAGTTTCTTAGGTGATTTGAGATGAACCGATGGGCACAAGGAGTGGAAATTCTGATGATTGAATGCACAAAAATTTTAAATTACGTGTAGAAGGATTTAGCTATGATTTTTAAATTAAAAAAAATAGAAACAATAAATTTTTAATTTTTAATAGGGATCAAATCTCAAATTTTAATTCATACTATTCATTTCTTTCTTTTTTGTCCTTTTTTCTCTGTTTAGATTCATAAGCAAAAGAAAAAATAGAAATAAGTAGGAAATTAACAAAGATAAAGTGGAAGTGAGAATTATAGAGTAAAATATATAATTATAGAGTAAAATATTTGAAGGTTAAAATATATTTTAATTCTCTCTATTTTGTACATTTAGAATTTCGCTTCTCTATTTTTATTTTAGAAATATGATTTTCTACTTTTAAAATTTAAAATTTTGATTCAATTATACTATCATTAAAATTCTTCTATTAAATTCTCTGAGGTGATATTTTGAAATTAAAAAAATCAATTGGTAGTCATGTAACAATAAAAATAACTTTTAAAATATTTTATAAAGACTTTTCTTAAAACACTCATTCACATCGCCACGATAAAAAAAAAATCCTATCGAAACATATTGTTTTTAAGAAAAATTGACATTAGCATTTTGATAGAAATAACCAACAACATTAACTATTTTGACTAGCTAATTACATTACAAAAGTAGATGAACTAAATTATATCAAAAATTAAATATATAGATTAAATATTAAGTTTCAGTATAGCTTACAAAAAGCGATGCAAACCTAAAAGAAATGGAAAGTAATGTGTCATCTCTAAGACTCTTATGTATGCAAACTATCAATAACCACGTAATGTTTCACGAAAAGTTAATCATATTAATAATTTGGACTAATTAATAACATTATAAAGATGTAGGGCCCAAATTATGTTAAAGATTAAAGTATATAGATTAAATCTCAAATTTAGACATATTAGAGGATTGAAACTGAAATTTAACATTTTATTGTAAAATTAAAAAAAGGATAAAGGAAAGGACAACAAAATGGTTGGATGTGCCACGTGTAAGGACTAATCTATTACATTATAAAAATATAGTGCCTAAATTATGTTAAAAATAAAGTATAGATTAAATCTCAAATTTAGGCATATTAAAGAAACTAAATTTTAATTTTAATTTTTTGTAAAATGTAAATTTAAAAAAAAGGAAAAATGATTGGGTATGCCACATGTAAAAAGAAAGAAGGTAGAAACCAATTTTATATATAGGTATATAGATATAGATTATATATAATTATTCTTACATAATTTAATTTTAATAAAAATTACTATTAAAATTTTTAATTAAATTTGGTATAACACCCAAAAGAATTAATTTATATACGAAATTAATTTTAATATAGTGCTTTTATGTCCTAATTTATGAAGCAGTACCAAACTTATAAATATGTTGTGATCTATTAAAGGGTTTAATTAAATTTAACACCCCAAATTATAAGTTGAATTCTAAATTTATCTCTAAACTTCAAAAACTTTTAACTAAATAATAGTAAAATATATTGTTGGCCTTAGACTAAGTCTTAGTATAAGAATAAAATACTATTAATCTTAGTCTTATCCCCATCAGTACTGCATGAAAATAATGTTTCTACCAATTCATTTTAGTCAATTCATAAAAAAGTAAAGGAATTGTGGTGATTTTCTTAACTGGTTGAGAGAGATTGATGGCTCAAAGACTAAATTTTGTTGGTGACTTTTCAATGAACTTGTCAAAGTGTATCAAATCAATAGAAACACAATGAAACTAAAGACTAAAAAGAGTCAATAATGGTTTGCTTTGAGGAATTGCTTTCATTTGCACAATGTTTGGCACTTTTCTTATAATATTTGAAGTTCACTCCATATGTTTGCTTTCAATTTAAAACCATTTATTATGTGGATTAAATCATAGTATTGTTATTCAAATTTAAAATAAAGAATTTATCTTAAATTTTAAAAGTAAAGTAGTTAATTGATTCCGAAATTCTACTCCATTATTTATAAAACCAAAAAAATATATTTCTCAAGATCTAGTCGGTAAGTAAATATTTGCATTTTGTAAGCCCATTTAGGGAGTAGATGCCATGAGCTTTAAAGTTGCTTCATACTTAATGCGAGGATCAAACCCTCAACCACGGATTAAGGTAAGAAAGATCCTTACTATATATCTCACCTAACTCTAGTGATTAAAACTAAAACTAATTTGAATACCGTAAATTCAAATATTAATATTTACAGCTATTCCAAATTCATTATAGATAATAATTAAAATATTCAAATCTAAAAATTATCAGAATTTGTACTCTGTTGATTAAAATATTTGTATCCTATCAGTCATATTAATTATGATATTTTCGTCTTTTTGCTTCATCTTTATTCTATATGTTTCAATTGATTTGCCTCAAACTATGAATCAGATCTAAATTAGTATCTAAACTTTAAACTATTCTAATTAAGTGTTGAAACTATGACTAATAGTATGAGAGATTAGTCATGCAAGCAAATGTTCAAGTCTTTTGCCTCCTCATTACTGCATGAGTTGAAGTCATTAAAAAAGCAAATATAAATATTGTTGGCCTTAATCTTTAGTCTTGGGCATTGCGTGCAGATGCAACTGTTGAAGTCTTTTTGCGATATCATTAATGCATGAAAACTATGATCAACCACTTTGTTGAAGTCTTGTTCTTCTTATTAATGCTGATGTTTCAGTCTTTTTAAGTCTAAGTATTATTATTAAAGTCCAAAACAAATAATCATATGTTGAAATATGTTCAATATTTAAATTTAATAAATAAAAATTTAAAAGAAATCAAATAATAGATTAGATATTAAAATTTGTTGAGTCAAGTTTTTGGGTTGCCTATCAGAAGTAGTCACCTCTATAATCCTCGCAACAATTTTATACTCGTTATATTTGATGTTCGCGATTTATTGATATAATTTTTTTAGACATTAAATGAGGTTAGTATTCCAAATATATGCAAGCTCGACTTTGAAGTCTAACCTATTTAAAACATCTTTCCTTGTTGATTGTGGAGAATGGACTGTGATTGCATTGAAAATACCATTGAAGAATGACAATTAAAATAACCATATTTTATACTGTAAAATATTTATTATTGAATATTTATAAATTATATATATTTTTATCATTAAAATATCAATATCAATATTTTTAATAATATATTGAGAACATTATTTAAAATTAAATTAAATTATTAAAATTTATTAATAAAATAAAATTATAATATTAAAATAAAATATATTATTAATATAATTATATTAAACTTGATTCAAAATAATAGTATATAATAAATTTAAAAATATTAATGATAAATTTGAAATAGATATACATGATAAATTTAAAATAATGTTAACAATAAATTTAAAATAATAATATTGATAAATCACAAACAATAAAACATGATAAATCTAAAATAATAATATACAATACACTTAGATAATTTTAATGATTAATTTAATAATAAGTATAAACATTCAAATAACATCATATTCAAAATTTTGAAAAACATAATAATAAATACTTAAATAAATAAAACATAAGCAAATTAAATCAAACTAGTGAGGATTAAATTGAATTTAAAAGTAATTAAAAGGACAAAATGAGAATAAAACCAAACTGAGGGCCAAAATATGGAAAAATAGATATTATAAAAATAAATTGCAATTGATAATATATGGAAAAAATTTAAAGCAAATAATCAAACAATTTAAAATGAATGATTTATAACACGAGTTTTAAAAATAAACAACATGTGTGACATAATATTAAAACAAATAAAATATATAATTAATGAAAAATAAAAGAATGATAAGAATGGTTAAATGAATGAACAATATAATGATAAGAATGGTTAAATGAATGAACAATATGTAAATAAGAAAGTTGATAGATAAATAAACAAATAAAAGTAAGAGAATAATTAATGATTAAACAATTAAATAGATAATTAAAAAAGGTTAAAAAATGTTTAAATCAGCCTTACTCCCACAATATGAAGATTCAAAGAAATTCCTCCACCAAAATCCAACTCAAATGAAAGCAACTTAAAAAGAAACGAAGATGAACGAAAAACAAAATAAGAACAAGCCACAGAAAATAAGAACGCAAGAGAAGAAGAACTTTGAGTGGATGCTCTTAAGAATTATTATTGCTCCCAACTCCAGTGTTTTACAATGAAGTGGGAGGCCTCTATTTATAGTTGAGTCTCCCCAAATCCAACGGTATAGATCAATTTCATCAACGGCTAAGATTTAAAGGGTATCTACAAATTAAATATCTAAGATTACAAAATCTTATCTTCTAAGATTGCATATCTTATCTAAGATTGCATATCATATCTAAGACTGCATATCCTTTTTCAAGTAATGGGTCATTCTGATCGGGCCAAATGATACAATTTTGGACTGGACTTGGACTTTATTTTATTATTTTGGGTTTATTATTTTTTTGTGAGCCCGGGCTAAATTGACCTATTACAGCTGCCCCTCTTTACTCATTGTCGTGTAATGAGAATAGAGCAAAGACTAAAGAAGGCCAATTTTGCCCGGTCTTGTCGAGTATTGACTTCTTTTGGTAAGTATCTTCACTCCGACCTACTATTTTCAAGGGTATAGGAGTTGCTACTTCGATCCACTCCACTGCAATGTCAGGGAGATAGGATTCGTCATCTTCTGTCTGCCTCCACTGTAACTTTATGGGGATAAGACTTGTAGCTTCAACTGTTCCATTGCAATGCTAGGAAAATAAGATCTGTTGTTGTAACTTCAATCTATTTAACTGTAATGTCTGGGGAACAAGATTCGCTGTTGTAGCTTTAATATGTTCCACTGTAATGCCAAAGAGATAAAATTCTCTGTCTTAGATCTGCTCCACTACTGCTCAGGGAGACATGATCTGCAATCTTCAACCTACTCCACCGCTACTCAGGGAGATAGGACTAGTGATTTAAATCTGCTTCCCTACTACCTTGGGAAGATAAGATTCATGATCTGCTCCACTACTGCTTAGGGAAACAGTATCTACATTCTTCAACCTACTCCATTGCTGCTCAGGGAGATAGGACTGGTGGCTTAAATTCGCTTTCCTACCACCTTGGGAAGATAAAATTCACCGTCTTCGACCTGTTCCGCTACTGCTTAGGGAGACAGAATCTACAATCTTCAACCTACTCCACTGCTGCTCAGAGAGATAGGATTGGTGGCTTAAATTTGCTTCACTGCTATCTTAAGAAGATAAGATTCACCGTCTTCGACCTGCTCCGCTACTGCTTAGGGAGACAGAGTCTATAATCTTCAACCTACTCCACTGCTACTCAGGGAGATAGGACCGGTGGCTTAAATCTACTTCTCTACTATCTTAGGAAGATAAGATTTGCCGTCTTCGATCTGCTCCACTACTGCTTAGGGAGACAGGATCTACAATATTCAACCTACTCCACTGCTGCTTAGGGAGATAGGACCGGTGGCTTGAATCTGCTTCATTACTATCTTAGGAATATAAGATTTGCTGTCCTCGATCTGCTCCACTACTGTTTAGGGAGACAAGATTTGCTATTTCCAATGGTCTATTCTCTAGGGAACAAGACCTGCATGAACCTAATTATGCCTAATGATTGGGATGCCATGATCAAAGTGAGTCAAATGCTCCTAACTAGACATGTATGAATGATGTTTGCATGAATGCAGAATGTCATTTTTTAGAATGATCCTTCTTTATCGCTTATGTTGCCATTGCTTAAAGTTTATTAAGGTCTTATCACCGAAGTGCTATAACGCCTTCATGCTCAGCCAGCATCCAAAACAGAATTTAATCAGATTACCCCACTATAAACTTCAAGGCTCAATCCACTGGGACACAAAATTTGTACCATCTTTTCCTTCTGTAACCCAAGGGTAGAGAAAAAAATCTGGTTTTCCCTCAATCTTCTCTTATCGCAATTCAAGGATATGGAATGTGAAACTCTTTGGCTCTCTACACCATGCCTATACACAATGAATTATTCTCTTCTCCAAGAAAACCCCTTTTTATTGCTTGGTGATTGAAGCTTTATCTCCAACATGACATCTTGTCATTTTGTTCAATTAATACTTTTGACAACAAAATCTGAAGGGATATCTAAAGGGATAGTCTGAATTTAGACTTTTCATTCCTAGATATTTCAACATTTAAGCTTGGTGTATTCTAAACACTAGTCCCGTTTCAGATTACTGTATTATTTAGAAACTTCCAGAGTAATATGCAAAACTTCCCTTGTGAAATTTTTATTAGTCTATTAATCAGTATTCTAACGCAACATGAGTGCGAAAGATTATAACACTGGATAAGAATAAGATAGTTCAAAATGAATAAATTGTCAAAAAGTATGTAAATATATAAAAAAACTGATTGAGAACAAGTTTCTTGAAAAGAATAAAGTATTCCAAGAATAGCAAAGAATAAAGTATTCCAGGGATGACAAGTTCAATATAAATAGTAGGAAGGCTAGGTGCCCCAGATATCGCAGCCTGAGCTTCTTTGTACAAACTTTCTGAAGACATGTGTTTAGAAGATCTACAGTACTCTGTCGATGCCCTAAACATCGCATACCTCCTTTCTCCTTAATTCAGGCATAGCAAAACCACCACATGCCCCAATCAAAATTTTGAGTTACTTTGATCACCTCATGTCTCACCTTGATCAAAATCTGAGCTACCCTTTTCGGGTTTTCAACTCAAATCCCCTTTGGTCTCAAGGCACCCTTTACGGGTTTTCACCTTGGCCTCTCCTTTTCTCTTTTTTTTAAGGACTCAAAGCGTCCTTTGCGGGTTTTCACTTTGATCCTTCTCCTTTTAGGTAAAGTACCTCTTGACTGCATCTGAGTTTATAGGGTTTGGCAAGTTTCTGCCATCCATCTTCCTCAAGATTAGAGCCCTTTTGGAAAAAGCCTTATTTACAACATATGGACCTTCTCAATTTGGCATCCAGTTCCCTCTGAAATCCCTTTGCATGGGAAAGATCTTTTTCAATACTAGGTCCCCCTCGTGGAATTCTCTTAGACGAACCTTTTTGTTGTAGGCCCGCATCATTTACTTTTGATACATCTAACCATGTTGAATAGCTTTCAATCTTTTTCCCTCTATTAAGTTCAACTGATCATACCGAGATTGAACCCATTCTACTTCATCCAACTTTGGTTCAGTCAACACCCAGAGAGAAGGGATTTCGACTTCAATAGGTAACACTGCCTCCATACCATAAACCAAGGAGAAAGGCGTTGCCCCGGTGGAAGTCTTGATTGACATTCGATAAGCAAGGAGGGCAAATGGTAGTTTCTTATGCCAGTCCTTGCAAGTCTCAACCATTTTCCCCATAATTTTCTTGATATTCTTATTGGCAGCTTCTACTGCTCCATTCATTTTTGGGCGATACGGTGACGAATTATAGTGCTTAATCTTAAATTGACTGCAGACCTATGCTATTGAGCTGTTGTTCAAATTCAATGCATTGTCAGATATAATTCTTTCGGGCATTCCATATCGGTATATGATCTCCTTTTTTAAGAACATGCTGACTGCTGACTTTGTGACATTAGCATATGAAGCAGCTTCCACCCACTTAGTAAAGTAATCGATAACCACAAAGATGAAATGATGCCCATTAAAAGCCTTTGGTGATATTGGCCCAATGACATCCATACCCCACATGGAGAAAGGCCATGGAGAAGTCATAACATGAAGAGGCGAAGGAGGTGCATGCACTTTATCACTGTAAATTTGGCATTTATAGCACTTCTTAGCATAATTAATGCAATCTCCTTCTATGGTGGACTAGTAGTATCCGAATCTCATAATCTGTCTAGCCATTGTGAAACCACTGGCATGTGTTCCACAAATACCCTCATGGACCTCCTCCAATATTTTCTTAGCCTCCACAGCGTCCACACATCTTAATAGTACCTGATCCTTTCCCTTTTTATATAAGATATCTCCATCTAGGACATAATCAATGGCTAATCTTCTCAGAGTCCTCTTATCATTCTCAGCTGCCTGGTCAGGATATTCAAAATTCTTCACATATCACAATATATCTTGATACCAAGGGCTATCATTATTTTTTCCTTTTTTGATATTGTAACACTGAGCTGGGGCTTCATAGATGCTCATCTAGATAGGCTTCATGTCCTCTTGTCTGTTCACTTTAATCATGGAGGCTAGAGTAGCTAACGCGTCAGCCATCTGATTTTCATCTCGTGGGAGATAGCAGAAAGTAACATCATCAAACTCTTCAATCAATTCGAGAACTAGCATTCAATAGCTGATTAATTTGGGATCTCTCGTTTCCCATTCACCTTTGAGTTGGTATATCACCAATGTAGAATCCCCATATACCTCTAGTACTTTGATATCACGCGCTATAGTAGCACGAATACCCATAATGCATGCTTCGTATTCTACCATATTATTTGTGCAACCAAAATCCAACTTGCAAGTAAAAGGATAGTGATTCCCATCTGGGGATATTAAGACTGCCTCAATTCTATTGCCCACAGGGTTCGAGGCTTCATCAAAATTTAGCTTCCAAATGCGACCCACTTGGGAATCTTCTTTAGTAGTTGCCACATATATCAAATCCTCGTTCGAAAAATTAAAATTCAAGGGCTCGTAATCTTCTAAAGCTTTACTAGCTAGAAAGTCAGCTATTGCACTCCCTTTCACGGCCTTCTGACTCACATAAACTATGTCAAATTCAGAAAGTAAAACCTACCATCTAGCCATCCTCCCATTCAAAACAGGCGCCTCCATCATATACTTTAGAGAATCTAATTTTGAAATTAGCCAAGTCGTATAGTACAACATGTACTGCCTCAGTCTCCGAGTCGTCCAGATCAAAGCGCAACATAATTTCTCAATAGGCGAGTATCTCATTTCACAATCTGATATAGTATATTGCCCTTTTTTCTTTCCTGTCTCATCATGTTGGCCCAGCACACATCCCATGGAATTGTCAAACACTGTCAAATACAGTATCAGTGGCCTATCGGGGCTAGGTGGTGACAGTACTGGAGTATTTGACAAGTATTGTTTTGCCCTGTTAAAGGCTTCTTGGCATTCCTCATCCCATTCACCTGTATTATGTTTTTTTAATAGACAAAATATTGGGTCACATTTCTCAGTTAGTTGTGAGATAAACCGGGCAATGTAATTCAATCTCCCTAAGAAACCTCGAACTTCCTTCTGAGTACGTGGTGGAGGTAAATCTCGTATCGCTTTAGCTTTTTCTAGGTCAATCTCGATCCCTTTTTTACTGACTATAAAACCCAATAGCATTCCTGACTTAGCTCTGAAAGTGCATTTCGTTGGGTTAAGCTTGAGCTGGAATTTCCTCAGTCTTAAGAACAGTCTTAAGAACAGCTTCCTCAGGACCTGCACATGTTCCTCTTCTATTCTAGATTTGGAAATCATATTGTCAAATTAAACCTCGATTTCCTTATGCATCATGTCATGAAACAAGGCTACCATAGCTCTTTGATATGTTGCCCCAGCGTTCTTTAAACCAAACGGCATCACCTTATAGCAAAACGTTCCCCAAAGGGTGATGAATGTGGTCTTTCCCATATCTTCGGGATGCATCTTTATCTGGTTGTATCCCGAGAAGCCATCCATAAAGGAAAACAGAGAATAGCCCGCTGTATTATCCACTAGAGTGTCGACATGAGGTAATGGGAAATTATCTTTTGGGCTGGCCTTGTTCAGTTCCCTGTAATCCACGCACATTCTTACTTTCCCATCTTTTTTAGGGACTGAGACAATGTTGGCTACCCATTCAGAGTACTTGATCACCTGTAAGAACCCAGCATCAAACTACTTTTTGACCTCCTCCTTTATTTTTAGCACAATATCAGGCTTCATCCTTCAGATTTTCTACTGTACTGGCTTGCAATCCTCTCTTATAGGAAGGCGATGCACTACGATGTTAGTGCTTAATCCCGGCATATCTCGGTATGACCATGCGAAGATATCTTTAAATTCTTAGAGTAACTTAATGAGGTCTCGTCTCGTCTTTGTGCTAATATCAGTTTCAATATTCACCTTTTTTCCCTCTTCCAAACTCATAATTTCTATTGACTCCTTCTGAGGTAAGATTTGTTTCTCTTCCTGTTCCACCATCCTCAACAAGTCCGGAGATAGGCTACAATCTATGTCATCTTCAAAGTCATACGATCCCTCTAAACACATGTCTCGTTCAAAAGGAAATTCTAAGTTTGTAGCAGTGTCACTCATGTCATTGATATCTGTGGACCTACGGTAGGTACCAAAGAATATACAAAGAATATATAAATTTATGAACATGATTATAAATGTAATGAAAGAATGATTTGGAAGACAATTTCAAACAAATGAAAGAATAAAAGAACACTTTGCTTAAAGCGAATGCAAAAATGTGTTTTATTAGAATAACATTCAGACATGAGCCTATTTCACAAAGGATTTCCTCTTATTTTTAGGCTAAAAACAACAAGAATGTTCGGAACATTACTCTAAATAAGCTCTAAAGACTACAGGGCTTTCTTCTGCAGTCCAATTATTTAGCTTGCTTCTAGATTCGTTAGGACGGATTACTAACAGGGTCCCTCTTTCAGCTGTGTCTATGGCATTATTATGAAAGCCTCCCAACATCTCTTTAATACTTTCTTTCATTGGCGTCTTTTGCTCAGATACCATAACAAGGTTTGGTTGGTAAGTTTTTTTATCGGTTTCGAGATAAACTAAAATGATTTTAATTAATTAGGACCCTTTTAGTGGATTTTAATGCATATGATGTAATGCAATGCAAATGCATAAAGTGAATGCAAAAAGGGATGTTGATTCTAATTCAATTCCATTTAGAAGACTTTACTAGAAAACAAACTTCTTTACACAAAACGGATGCATGTACGGCCTCGCCCTTATACTCTAAGAAACATCGGTTTCTTTCTTTATTCGTATGTTCAAGATAAATCTCACAAATTTCCAATGGATGCTACTACTAGCTCCTTTTTCTTAATCCTGGTCACGATCCATCATTTGCCCATCCTCGTAATACTAATCAGCTCTTTTAAGGAAGTTAGAATGTCAGTAGCTCTTGAATAATCTGCTTGAATCCTTGGGCCACTAAGTAACATCATGTACTTTTTTTGTTCTGTTTTTTGAAATATATTTGGGCAGCCATATTATCTTCCACTTTATCAAGAAATTCGTTTTCCATGACAAGCCTTCTAATTTAGTAATCAAACTTGAATCAACACCCTTTTTTTATGATGATAATGCAATGTAATCAAAATGCCATGCAAACACAACAAAACACAACCATAGTTAGTATCATGTATAAAAACATAATTCATCACAAACAGGAAATAATAAAAACACCTATTCAAGAATTGGCTAAGGTTTGGTATAGTTCTACCTAGGGCAAGTTTCTAAAGCTCACTATATGAGGTTTTGGCTTCTAGAGCAAAGGTACCCGAACCAGCAGATTCCTCGATCCTCACCCATTATAGGCTCATATGGACCGAGTTTGGTTCAGGGGAATACATTTCCCTATGGCTGCACAGAGATGAAAATCTCACGAAGACATAGGTACGGATTTATTCCGAAAGCGGTCCACTACCCTGCACGGAGGTGAAAACCTCACGAAGGACTAGCTTCTCACTCCCACTTAAAGGGGTAAATTCGACCAACTTATGTAATGCAAAATACAAATTTACAGACTTAAACCAAGCAAGTATGCCATGATGAAAACCAATGAATGCGAAGGAAAAACGTAATTTAAAACAAAATTTGATTTTTCGACCATGAGACAAAAATTAATTAATTTATGGCTCGACTCTCTTAGGTCCCCAGTGGAGTCACCAAGCTGTCGAAACCACTTTTTGAAAACAAAAAACTTTTAGTTTCGACTTAAAAATGAGAATTGGAGTCGCCACCAATCCTTTATTGGGATATGATTGGATCACCTGAAAACGATTTTGGTCTACGAGTTTTAAAAAAAATGGGTTCGGGAGTCAGTTACGTACGAGGAAGGATTAGCACCCTCGTAACGCCTAAAATTGGTACCAAATTAATTATTTAATGTCTTAAGGTCGAATGAATAATTTGCTTTTGTTTTAAAAACTCGTCTCGAGATAACAAAATGTCACATCCAGTGAGTTAGGACACAACCCTTTGAATTCTTGAGAATAAACTTTTATTAGAAATTTGTATGATTTTATTGAAAAAAGGGATACTCGGCTATTTTGAATTTAAAGAGAAAATTGAAGCCCAGTAAGTTAGGGCATAATCTTCTCGAAAATCTTAAATATCGAGTCTTGTTTTATAAACTTTTGAATAAAATGTAATGTGATTAAATGATAACATACGACGCAAAAGGATAATTTGTAAATAAATCACACACTAATGAATAACAAATAATTAATAAACAAATATAAACATGCATGGCAACAATAATTTCAATCATACATTATACAAATACCAATATCAATATTTTAAAATTAAATGAATTAATAATCAATTTTAAAAGATATACTAAAGAAATCAATGGCAAGAGGAGAAATAATAATCAATAAATTATAGGATGAAAATTTTAAAATAAACAATATATATGAGTTAAAAATAATAATATATATGAATGTACAATTTAATACAAATAATATCTACAATTTAAAATGAATTGGATAGTTTACAATAAATAATATATAATAAATTTGAAATAATAATACATATAAAATTTAAAAATTTTGATGATAATTCTAGAATAATCATACGTGATAAATCCAAAATAATAGCATACAATAAATTTAAAAATATTAATGATAAATTTGAAATAGATATACATGATAAATTTAAAATAATGTTAACAATAAATATAAAATAATAATATTGATAAATCACAAACAATAAAACATGATAAATCTAAAATAATAATATACAATACACTTAGATAATTTTAATGATTAATTTAATAATAATAAGTATAAACATTCAAATAACATCGATTCAAAATTTTGAAAAACATGATAATCAATACTTAAATAAATAAAACACAAACAAATTAAATCAAACTTGTGAGGATTAAATTGAATTTAAAATGTAATTAAAAGGAAAAAAATGAGAATAAAACCAAACTGAGGGCCAAAATATGGAAAAAAATAGATAGTATAAAATATAAATTGCAATTGATAATATATGGAAAAAATTTAAGGCAAATAATCAAACAATTTAAAATGAATGATTTATAACACGAGTTTTAAAAATAAACAACATGTGTGACATAATATTAAAACAAATAAAATATATAATTAATGAAAAATAAAAGAATGATAAGAATGGTTTAATGAATGAACAATATGTAAATAAGAAAGTTGATAGATAAATAAACAAATAAAAGTAAGAGAATAATTAATGATTAAACAATTAAATAGATAATTAAAAAAGGTTAAAAAACGCTTAAAGCAGCCTTACTCCCACAATATGAAGATTCAAAGAAATTCCTCCACCAAAATCCAACTCAAATGAAAGCAACTTAAAAAGAAACGAAGATGAACGAAAAACAAAATAAGAACAAGCCACAGAAAATAAGAACGCAAGAGAAGGATAAATTTGAGTGGATGCTCTTAAGATTTATTATTGCTCCCAACTCCAGTGTTTTACAATGAAGGGGGAGGCCTCTATTTATAGTTGAGTCTCCCCAAATCCAACGGTATAGATCAATTTCATCAACGGTTAAGATTTAAAGGGTATCTATAAATTAAATATCTAAAATTACAAAATCTTATCTTCTAAGATTGCATATCATATCTAAGATTGCATATCCTTTTTCAAGTAATGGGTCATTCTGATTGGGCCAAATGATACAATTTTGGACTGGACTTGGACTTTATTTTATTATTTTGGGTTTATTATTTTTTTGTGAGCTCGGGCTAAATTGGCCTATTACAAACTAAATGCAAGAAAGCTATGGATTAGAATCCAAATACGAATTCCAAACCTGTAGGGCTAACTATCTAGATTCGGCGATTGTATTTGGTTCAAGAGATGTATAAACAGGGAGTCTGCCACTAGAATTTTTTCCCATGTCTTTGTTTTTGTGAAGGAGGAATGTGCCTGATAAAATTGTAACAAATCCACATAATTCTGTAGTAATCTTTGTCCCGCCTTGTGAGTAGGATTGTATATGAATTAGGTTTGATCCGTCAGTTTATTTTTTTTTGGTCTATTTGTGTTCACGTTTATTCATATAAACTAAATAAATGTGTCTGCGATGTTCATTAAAATAGTCAAACATATCCATAAGAAAATTAGTCAAAACAACGTCGTTTCGGGATTTCTGAAGTCAGGCCAAAACGACGTTGTTTTGGTATGTCTATATAAGTTGAAATTTTGAAAAAAAAAATCATTTTAGCCCGTTTTTTTAAAAAAAAAAACTTTACTCTTCTTTTTTTCTCTAAAGTGGGTTCAAGTCTGGCCATGAGGCCAACAAGTCTCCACAGTGGCTACAGGTTATCAGTGATAGAGACTGTCACCTCAAGTGGTCGGATATCACCAAAAATTTCCCCAAAATCTTTTTCCACGTAGATCACTAATCTGGAGTCAGAATCACCGAAAACTTAGCCAAAATCCTAAAAAATAAGAAAAACTGTTGTGAACGATCCACCAAGGCAGCAGTAGGCTACTGGAATAGCAAATACACAGGCTACTAGAGGAAGCACTCGGCCTAGAATAGCTCCCAAATGGCTGAAGGATTTTGTCAAGTGACACCTCAGCTGGTTGCACGTAGAAAGGAATAACGGTTGACACTTCCCTCATGCAACTACCCTTTTTTTTAAAGAGGAAAAATACTAGAAAATGTCATGATTTCAGCACTATGTTTCTATTCTTTTCCCATCCCTAATTCTGTAACTTTCTTCTCTCAACTCATATTTTCTGCAAATTTTCCTTGTAATTCGTTATAATTTCATCAAGTACCTGTCCATTATCTACCCAAAATTACTGTTCCATTGGTATTTTTATTTCTTAAATTGTGAAAAACACAACATTGGTGCTTTCATTGAGCCTCCCCAGCCATGGGTGAACATCAAACTCGTCTTAAGGTCTTGGATGATAATATCAAGGCGATTGTCGATTCTCAAACGACGATGCGTCGTGATTTTGACCTATTAGCTTCTTCAGTGGAAGATCAGAGGCATCTTCTTCAGGACGTTTTGGCTAAGCTCAAGGGGACATCCATTGTTGATTCTTCAGGTGCTTCTCTTTCGATGGATTCTGTTGGTTTCACACCTTTGGGCCATCATAAACCCACTCCGGTATAGATGGCTCGATTTGCCGGCGACCATCCTGAACATTGGGTAATGCAGGCAGAACGTTACTTTGATTTTTATCAAATCAAACTGGACGATCGGGTAACTATTTCTTCATTTTATTTTGACGGTGCCGCTTTAGATTGGTATGACTGGATGCATAGAAATAGACAACTTACGTGCTGGAAGCGATTTCGTTCTCAAGACCTAGAGGAACCCGAGGGAATTTTAGCAAAGTTGCAGCAGAACTCTACCGTGGCTCATTATCGCTCTCAATTTGAAGCCATTACAAATCACACGATGCATCTTCCGACCCAGTTCTTGACTCATTGCTTTATTTCTGGGCTCCGCGCTGACATTAAACACTCCGTTTTGGTCTATAAACCAGCCACCTTGTCTGAAGCCATGCATCTAGCCCAGCTCCATGAACAGCGCATTCAGCTGGAACGTGGGGTACTTAAGCCTAGCCTGGGTGGTTCCAAACCATTGTTACCAACTCCCAAACAATCTCCTGGTCCTTCAGTGTTTTCTCCTTCCACCCCAACAGCCACTGCAACCTTACCTAGTGGTAACCGCGTTCCATTTCGCCGCCTTACTTGTACTGAGGCTGCCCACTACCGTTCACAGGGCCTCTGTTATCATTGTGATGAGAAGTATGAGTGGGGACACAAATGTAAAGCAAAATCCCACCTGTTACTTCTGGAAGAAGAGTCCGAGCCACCTGATGCTCTCGCGCCTGAACTTTTATCGCCATCTTCACCTACTAAATTTCGATTCCACCACACCTGACACCAACTTACAGCTCCATTCTTCGATTTCTTACAACGCCCTGGCTGGAGGTTGCTCTTCTTCTACTCTTCGATTTGAGGGTACAGTCCGTGGCAAGCAAGTCCAGGTGTTGTTCGATGGTGGGAGCACACATAACTTTGTGCAAACCCGTGTGGCCACGTATTTGAATCTTCTAATAACTGCCTCTCCTAGTTTCTCTATATTGGTCAGCAGTGGCGAGCGTTTAGTTTGCACTGGTATTGTCAAACAAGTACCCTTAGTAATTCAATGCTGTGAAATATGCATTGATTTTTATGTCTTACCATTAAAGGGATGGGACATGGTCCTCGGTGTTACTTGGTTATCCACTCTTGGACCAGTTATGATAGATTATGGGTCATCAATTTTTGAGTTCAAGCATCACGGTCAATCTATTCGATGGACAGGAGAAGCTTCATCTTCGGTTCAACCGGTACAATTTAATGGGTTGCGTCGCCTTCATCAAATCAATGCTATTGCATAGTATTTTCATTTGGAATTGGTTTCCTTTCAACCTATTAACTCCACGCCCCTTCCATTGGAATTAGAACAACTGGTTACTTCATTTGCTGATGTGTTCCTCAAACTGCAGGGTCTGCCTCCTATCCGTGCATGTGATCATGCGATACATTTGTTGTCTGACAGTGAGCCAATCAATGTTAAACCTTACCGTTATCCATATTTTCAAAAGTATGAGATTGAAAAATTAGTTGCTGAAATACTTCAGGATGGAATTATTCGGCCAAGCACTAGCCCTTTCTCTTCTCCGGTACTACTTGTGCGCAAGAAGGATGGCACGTGGCGATTTTGCGTTGACTATCAAGCCTTAAATGCCATTACCATCAATGATCCATTTCCTATTCCATCCATTGATGAACATTTTGATGAGTTATATGGTGCTGTTTATTTCTCTAAATTAAATTTGTTGGCCGGCTATCATCAACTGCGAATTCGCATTGGCGATGAGTACAAAACTGCCTTTTGAACTCATGAGGGGCATTATGAATTCCTCGTAATGCCATTTGGCTTGTCCAATGCGCCATCCTCCTTTCAAAGTCTCATGAACAATGTTTTTCGACCTTACTTGCAGAATTTTGTACTCGTTTTCTTCGACGATATCTTAATTTACAGCCCTTCTTGGGAGGCTCACTTGGAGCACATTCATCTTGTGCTCTCGATTTTACGGCAACATCAATTAGTGGCAAAGCAATCCAAATTTATTTTTGGCCAAACTTCTATTGGATATTTGAGGCATATCATCTCTAGCCAAGGCGTATCTGTCGATCCGGATAAAATTGTTGCAATTCAAAAATGGCCATTACCACGTTCAGTTAAGGAGATTCGCGGGTTTCTTGGTCTCGCAAGATACTATCGGTGTTTTGTTCGACATTTTTCTTCTATTGCAGAGCCCCTTACTAATCTTCTTCGCAAAGATAATTTTTTTGGACAAAATCTGCTACCAATGCTTTTGTCAAGTTGAAAGAGGTTTTAAGTTCATCCCCTGTCTTAGCCTTGTCGGACTTCATGAAACCTTTTGCAGTTGAAATAGATGCTTCTGGTACTAGGATCGGAGCTGTTTTGTCCCAAGATAAGCATCAAATAGCATTTTTCAGCTAGTAAATGAGTCTTCGCATGCAACAATACTCGACGTACCAACGTGAAATGTATGTGGTCACTCAAGCTGTTTCGAAATAGCGGTAATATTTGTTGGGGAGGAGATTTACAGTTATCACTAATCAACAACCACTTAAGAATATCATGCATCAAGTTATACAAACCCCTGAGCAACAGAAATAGTTGAGCAAGCTTATTGGTTACGACTTTGACATTATCTATCGCTCTGGGAAGTTGAATGTTGCTGCTGACTCTCTTTCTCGCATCCCTTCCTCTCAATTACTTACTTTATCTACTGTGCAATTTGATCTTATTGCTGATCTTCGTGCAGCAAACTTACAACACCCTGAACTTTTGGGTATGCAGCAACGAGTGTGTGCTGGCCCAGCACAATTTCCTGACTTTAGTTTCCATGATGGCCTATTATTATTTCGGGGTTGCCTAATGATTCCAGCTGATTCTCCTATCCGTTTACAGCTTATTCATAAGTTTCATGCATCTCCCATCAGTGGCCATTCTGATATTACACGCACATTTCATCGTCTTTCCTCCAATTTCTTTTGGACTTCTATGCGTCGAGATGTTAAGCAATATGTCAAAGAGTGCCAAATTTGTCAACAAATGAAAGCCTCATCCTTGAGTCCTAGTGGATTGCTGTAGCCATTACCGATTCCCAATTTGGTTTTTGAGAGCATTTCTATGGACTTTATTATAGCATTACCTTCTTCCAAAGGCAAAATTGTTATCTTTGTTGTCATTGATAGATTATCCAAATATGGCCATTTCATCGGGTTGCCCACTAATTTTACTAGCATCTCAGTGGCTGCTGTTTTTGTTCAGGAGATTATTCGTTTGCATGGCATACCAGTGGAGATTGTTTCAGACCACAACCCTCTATTTCTCAGTGACTTTTGGAAGGAAATCCATCATTTATAGGGTACAACTTTGAGTATGAGTACTGCCTACCATCCACAATCTGACGGCCAAACTGAAGCATTGAATAAATGTGTTGAAATATATCTTCGCTGCTATACTTCGGATCACCCCTCGACTTGGACAAACATGCTGCCATGGGCTGAATTTTGGTATAATACGGCATATCAAATGGCTACCAAAATGACACCATTTGAGGTTCCATATGGTCGCCCTCCTCCTACTGTTGCTCGCTATGTACGAGATACTTCTGGTAATGCTTTGGTAGAAGCTCAACTCGTGGAACGTGATCAAGTTCTTCGGGTGTTAAAGGAGAATTTACGGTAAGCACAGAACCGAATGAAGTTACTGGCTGATAGGAGCCATCGTGAGTGACTTTTGTCGTAGGAGATTGGGTATATGTCAAACTCCAACCGTTTCGCCAACATTCTATTCGTTTGCAACGCCAGCACAAGCTGAGTAGACGTTATTTTGGTCCTTATAAGGTAATTGGTCGTGTTGGTGAAGTTGCTTACAAATTGGAGCTACTGGAATCCGCGCATATCCATCCTGTATTCCATGTTTCTTTGCTCAAGAAATGCCTCGGCCAACCAGATCAACAGGTAACACCTCTCCACCTCATTGATTCTACTTCTGCTCTTATATTACAACCAACAGCTATATTGAAGACGGGGTCTATTCAGCGAGCTAATTCCTTGATTAAGCAATGGCTGGTACAATGGGACGGCTCATCTGTTGATGAAGCAACTTGGGAAGATAAGGCTCACATGTTGAAATTATTTCCTGATCTCAACCTTGAGGACAAGGTATGTCTCGATGTGGGGGTAATGTTGTGAACGATCCACCAAGGCAGCAGCAGGCTACTGGAATAGCAAATACACAGGCTACTAGAGGAAGCACTCAGCCCAGAATGGCTCCCAAATGGCTGAAAGATTTTGTCAAGTGACACCTCAGCTGGTTGCACGTGGAAGGGAATAACAGTTCACACTTCCCTCATGCAGCTACCCTTTTTTTAAGGAGGAAAAATACCAGAAAATGTCATGATTTCAGTAATACGTTTTTGTTCTTTTCTCATCCCTAAGTCTGTAACTTTCTTCTCTCAACTCATATTTTCTGCAAATTTTCCTTGTAATTCGTTATAATTTCATCAAGTACCTGTCCATTATCTACCCAAAATCACTGTTCCATTGGTATTTCTATTTCTTAAATTGTGAAAAACACAATAAAAACCTTTCAATTTCTACTCCCTTCTACGATGCCTTCCATGGACCCCAAGGGGTCTGAGTCTTCTCAAGTCGGAGGGGACCTCCGGCAACAGCATAAAACAGGTAAAGTTTCTCCCCCCTTTTTTTTGTTTCAAAAAGAGAAAAATAATAATAAAATAATAATAAACAATAAAATGTTACCTTTTTGAACTTTGTCGTATTTTTATTTCGATTCTTCTAATATTTCTTTTTGTATTTCGATTTCATTTTTTTATTTCGATGTATTCGATCCCTCTTTTCGAGTTACAAAGATCGATTTTTATAACTAAAATAATATTACAATATATGTTTTTTTCGATTGCTTGTTTCTGCTTCTTTTTCTTTTCTGTGTTTCTTGCAAAGGCGGTAGAAGTCAATGAGGTTGCTGCTAATATTTAGCATTGCATGCAAACATCTAAGTCTTGATAAGTGTTAAAAAGTAACATATTTTAAGCTCGTTCTTAATGCGTTTTTGGTTGATTATTCAATGTTAATGGTGAATTTTATGCTCCTAATCCTTTAGATTCATGATTTTATGCTTAATAGAGCATTTGGGAACAAAAGAAGTGAAAAATGAGTGAAAATTGGAGCAAGCTATAGAAGCCACAAAGGCTGACCCATTCCACACAGCCTATCACATAGCCATGTGGTAGACTATATCGATTTAATGGGATTTCACACCCAGTTGCGAAAAATGCGATTTTTAGGATTTTTGGGCATTCTAAGACTTATACATGACAGAAATAAGAACAGAGGAGTAAGCCGTTTAAGAAAAAAACTCAAAAAAACCATTGAACTTGTCTTGGAAGAAGATTTCAGTTAAGATTGAAGATTCCTAGTTGAATTCCTAAGGAGTTATCATGAGTTTCTTTATTTCTTTCTATTATACTATCTCATGGATGTTTTTATTTTCGAGCATGAACTAATTTTCTAAATACCTAGGAAAGACGAACCCTATGATGGATTCTATCATTTGATTTTTATTTTACATAATAAACGCTTAGTTTCTTATTTTCAATTATGTGTGCTCAATTCTTGGTTTAATATTTCTAAATTATTGATCCATGTTTAATGTGTTTAAATCAAATGAGGAATAGATCATGTTTAAGAGTAAATCTTACGTAGTTGAGTGAAGTTGCATGCAATCCTAGAAATATGACGACATAAATCTACCGAATTAGAGTCAAATCTAATAGGGAATCCAAAGAACAAGTTAATGTAATAGAGATTTTAATTAGACTGAAATTTCAAAGTCAACCTAGCTTTACCAGTATATTATTTCTTTGACAGGAATTTAAGTCTTCGTGAAAATGATATCTTTATTCACTATAACTATCCTATTAATTGATAGGTACAATTACTTTAGTCAAATTTTTAGTTACTTTTATGACCCATCAAATCTTTCTTTTTCTTTTTCTTTTTTTCTGATTTTTACTATATGAATGTAATGGTCTCCCACTTCATTTAAGTCAAGTCATTATAAAAACAAGGGTGGAAATTATGATGACGGAACTTAACATAATTTCTTCGAAAAAGAACATATTTAAGTTTTGACATAAAGAAAAGATGGAATTGTGGTGAGTGTCTTAGCTGATCGAGATAGATTGATGGCTCAAAGACTAAATTTTCTCATAATTTAGTGAATTTTCAATAATCTTCTTAAAGCGTATGAAATGAATAGATACACACTGAAATTAACGACTAAAAAAAGTCAATAATGGGTTGCTTTGAGGAAAATATAAACTATTCTTAGTCTTTGCTTTTAATTTGTGGAATTGTTTGGCACTTTTCTTATAATATTTCAACTTGAGTCCTTACTTTAAATTTTAAACCCTTTATTATGTGCATTAAATCATAATATTGTTATTCAAATTTAAAATAAAAAATTATCTTAAATTTAAAAGTCCAAAATTCTGAGTCCATTGTTTACAAAAGCAAAGCTAATTTGATATACAGATATTCAAGGATTAATATTTACATCTATTCCAAATTTATTATAGATAATAATTAGAATATTTAAATTTAAATATCATCACAACTTATAATATCGAAATTCATACCAATATTAAAAATGAGGGAAAGTAATTTCCAAATTGATAGTGGGCACTTTTTCACTCACTTTTCGGTCTTTTAAAATTCTAAAGTGATGAAACTCACTAATTTCTAACTTTCTTTTAACTTATTTACATTTCCTTAACTTTCTCAACATATTAAAGCAAGGGATAATAATAATTAATTATTATTAGAATAAATTACACCAACAGACATTTAATTTTGATCTCAATAACAAAATAGTCACTCAACTTTTAAAAAATAACAAATTGATCATTAACATTATTAAAAACTAACAAATCAATCACCCACTAACATTTTTCGTTATAAGTCTAACGAGACAAGTGACGTGGCCAGTTAACTTGCCACAATGGAAACCCATTTTAAGAATCAAACAAAACACTAAAAGAAGAGAAAGATGAGGAGGAGGAGGAGAAGAAATGGATATGTTGAAACAAGAAAAACCATCAGAGATCCAAACTTTTCCTTCCTAATTTGTTCACCCCCTCCCAACTTCCCGTCGCTTAACCCGGTGAAGAAGACCTTCCAATCGATATGTAAATTTCCTTAATAATGTTATAGGTTTCCTTAACGATGTTTCATTTGTTAATCAACCTCGACTTTATAGATTTTTTTAACTATTTCTAGATCTAGGGTTAGATTTTATTGGAAATTGTGTTTTAAAAAAGATGAAAAAAGTGAAAGGACCAAAGCTGCAAATATCCCCTCCCTTCAAAAACACGCAGATCCTATGGGGAAAACGGGTTTTGATATGTCAAAACAACGTCGTTTTGGGGTTTCTAAAGTCAGGCCAAAACAACGTCGTTTTGATATGTCTATATAAGTTGAAATTTTTTTAAAAAAATCATTTTAGCCTGTTCTTTTTTTAAAAAAAAAACTTTATTCTCCTTTTTTTTTCTCTAAAGTGGGTTCAAGTCCGGCCACGAGGCCAACAAGTCTCCGCTGTGGCTGCCGGTCACCATTGACGGAGACTGCCACCTCCGGTGGCTGAAGATCACCAGAAATTGCCCCGAAATCCTTTTCCGCGTAGATCACAAATTTGGAGCCGAAATCGTCGAAAACTTAGCCAAATTTGTAAAAAATGGGAGAAACCTTTCGGCTTCTACTCTCTCCAACGATGCTTTCCATAGACCCTAAGGGGTCCAAGTCTTCTCGAGTCGGAGGGCACCTCCGGCGATGGCGCAAAACAGGTAAAGTTTCTTCCCCTTTTTTTTTGTTTTGAAAAGAGAAAAATCAAAATAAAATAATAATAAACAATAAAATGTTACCTTTTTGAACTTTGTGGTATTTTTATTTCGATTATTCTAATATTTTTTTTGTATTTCAATTTCGTCTTCTTATTTTGATGTATTCGATCTCCCTTTTCGTGTTACAAAGATCAATTTTTATAACCGAAATAATATTACAATATATGTTTTTTCGGTTTCTTGTTTTTGCTTCTTTTTCCTTTTTTTGTTTCTTACAGAGGCGGTGGAAGTCAACGAGGTTGCTGTTGCCGTTTTGGTGCAAGGGGAAAGGTTTTGGGCGCTGCTTTTGCTGACATGTCGGCTAGCGGCGTAGCATGAGGCTAGGGCAACTAGGGTTTCTACTGAAATATTAGGATTGGGCCTCTCTTTTGTATTTGGGCTTGTAATAATTTTTTTGCTATTGTTTTATTATTAGGATTTGAGGCCACTGGCTTCTTCTTCTTCTTCCTAGCTAGGGTTCTTAAATGGGGTTGTTTAAATGACAATAAACTCTCCAACATGGTCAATTAAATGACAACAATGACTCCAACGTGGCCAGTTAAATGACAGGTCACATTTTCGTTATATCTATAACGAAAAATAATTAGTAAGACTGGTTTGGTATTTTTTGAAAATTAAATGATTGAGTTGAAAGTTGAATAATTTTTTTTGTTATTGAAATCAAATTTGAGTGGTTTGATGGTCTAACTTTACCCTTATTATATATATTAAACCTCTTAGTAATAAAGCATGAATCATTTATTCCTAGTCTTATGTCCCATTCACACTTAATTTGCTTTACATCTTTCTTTTGTCATTTTGTTAATTTTAATTTGGGATTATGAGATTTTATTGGTTTTATTAGTCATATTAATTTCAATGTTTCGGTCTTTTTTTTCTCCATCTTTATTCTATATGAATAATATTCCAATAGTGGTGGAGCATTTTAATTTTCCAAGAATTTCTAATTAGAAATTATATATGTTTTGGACTAATAAATAAATGATGGTATGAGGTTTTATTGATGGGAGTTTTAGTTGTTTTGAAATATTAAGTGTTAAAATTAAATATTAAAATAGGTGTTAAATTTAAGTTATAAAATTTATTTAATAGATTTTTAAAATTAATTATAGAATATAATTTAATTAGTTGATAAATGTAATTTTAAAATTTAAAAAATATATTAAAAGACATAAAATAATTATAAAAATTCTACATCAAATGATAAGTTGCCCGTTACATTTTAAGATTCATAACAGGGATTCTTAGTTGTCCTTTTGCTAATATTGTTGTTCAAATTATATTTATGAAATTTGTAGTTTCCATACAACATTATTCTTTTACTTAATAGTTAATTCCGATATTCAAATCATTATTTACAAAAGTATAGAAATTTTTAAAACATTTTAATTAAATCCTTAAATTAGTTTAACTTGAAATTTTTAATATTTTGGACTAACAAAGAAAAGGATAATATGAGATTTTATTAGCCTTAGTCTTAAATTTTTCTTCCATATCTGCTACCAATTATAGTCAAAATATTATCCAAAACCATAATATTCAAACTCGAAAGAGAAAATGGAGTACCACCAAATATTTTAATTCATTCTATTCATTCCTTTCTTGCTTTCTCCTTTGTTTTCACTGTTTAGATTCAAAATCAAAAGCAAAAGTTGTGGAAATAAGTAGGAAATTAACAAATAGTTGAAGGTTAAAATATGTTTTCATTTTTTAAGTTTAAGTTTAAATTTAATTTTTTATTTTTATTTTTAAAAGATTGAACTTTTAAACTTTCTTGGTTTAACTGAAAAATGAATTTGTTGACGCTTGAGATGTGTTGGACGCTTTTCATTTTTCAAAAACTACTTCAAAAATATATCTATTTTTCAAACCAAATAAGATTGAAGAGTTTGTTGACTGACTGATCATAAATAATGAAATTTCCAATTATTTTGGGAATTCAAAATACTTTTGATCATCATTGCTTAATATGTCAAATGCTTTGAAA
Source organism: Gossypium raimondii (assembly GCF_025698545.1). Taxonomy (NCBI): domain Eukaryota; kingdom Viridiplantae; phylum Streptophyta; class Magnoliopsida; order Malvales; family Malvaceae; genus Gossypium; species Gossypium raimondii. The sequence goes on along the minus strand of NC_068567.1, from coordinate 2,492,237 downwards.
TTTTGGCAACAAAGAGAATTTCTTGGAAATTAAATTTTGATGAAAATAGTTTATATAGGTGCTTTTATAGGGCATTTTACTAAAAAAGACCCCTTTCCAACTTTATTTACAAAAATGGGTCATTTAAAAGATTATTTACTAGAATAGGTTAAAAAACTCAAAACTAGGGAGAGTGGTGAAGAAGATTGTAAAAGATGAGGACTATGGGTTTGATAAAACAATTGAAGCTATAAAAATCCCGTCTTCTTTACCAGAATTAAAGATGAAGAAACCCATATATAGGTGCTGCAATGGACGATAAGAACAAAAATTATGGTATTTGCTGGAAACCCATAGATGAAGAAACCCAACACGTGTTTGATAAAATATAAAGCCAATGTCAAGGAAAAGACAATTTTAAGGAAAAATATGCTCATATTTGTTAGACACTTTTACCATTTTCATTAAAGATTTTTGCTTGAGCCTCTCTGTTTTAAGTACCTTCTGCATTGTAAAATGGTAACATAAAATTAGAATAGACTGAAAAACGAATGTCAATGTTACAAGCTACAAGTCCAAATACCATATGATAGTTAACTTTGTCCACAGATAAAAAAGAAATAAGGTGGTGCATACCCGCTGATTTTGAAAAAAAATGAATTCTGAGGAAGTATTAGCATCTCGTGACGCCCAAAATTGGTACTTAGTTGATTAATTAAAGTCTTAGTGTCGTGAATTAAAAAATTTGAAGAGAGTTTAAAACACGATCCCACTTTGCATTATGTTATTAAAAATCATTTGAATAAATCAAAAATGTATGTAAAAGGCCCTCTTATCTCGAGGTAACTAAAGGTCATATCCCGTAAGTTAGGATACAACATCTCGAATCTTCAAAAATAAGCTTGCTCTTTATTTAAATTATTATTTAAATCTCACGTGTTTTAATTTTAAAATAATATTTTGTAATCTAGGTTTAACAAGAAAGTTGAGCCCCGTAAGTTAGGGGATCACTTCTCAAATTCCAAATACAGAACATTGGCTTAATTTTAATTATTTCTTACAAGTCGTGTAAAAAATGGATTCACTATTTAACACAATACGGGATTGAGCCATAGTGAGGAAACAAATAAATATATCTAAACCTAAGGGAAAATATGATAAGGCCTAAAATAAAAATAAAACGGCTACACGAATAAAGAGAAGAGAAATCGAAATGTTCATAGTAAAAATGATAATAAGTAGGTAGCTGAGATCATGTTAATATAATAGTAATAATGCAACACCAATTTATAATAACGGTATAATAATATGCATAATAAAATATAAAAGTATAGCAATAATAATATTAATATGCATAAACAAATAATAATAATAATAATAATGAAAATGATAATATAAATAATAAATAATCTTTTTTTTTGAAAGTACATAAAAGGTAATAAATAAATAAATAAATAATGGAATAATAACAATAATAAAGGAAAAATAAAAAAATATTGCACAATAAAAGGAAAATACAAAAAGCAAGCCAATTAAAAATAAAACAAAGGAATCAATAAGTAAATAAATAAATAAATAAGTTGAATACCAATAAAACATTTGATTAAAAATTGAAAATAAATAAATAGTAATAAAATAATAAAATAATAAATGAAACAGTTCGTAAAAAATTGAAGTTAAATAAACTAAGGATCGTATTGAAATTGAAATAAAACTAAGGGTATAAATTGTAAATAACAAAATATGCTAATAAGAATTAATAACACGCTAAAAAGAACAGGGACCGAATAGGAAACTATTCCTTGACCTTATGCACACCATTTCTTAGGGGACTAAAATGAAATAAAATTAAAATTCCGTGGTAAAATTAAAAGAGAAAAAAAGAAATAGGACCTCATTGTAACTCATCAAAACAGTGAAAGGGCCAAAAGCAAAAATAGATCATTTTACAAAAAATCCTAGGGAATGGATCGGATCAGATTGGGTCCACCTCAAGACGACGTCATTTTGAGAGTCTGAGGCCAGTCCCAAAACAACGTCATTTTGTCTGCCTATATAAGTAAAAAACAAAAAAACAAAAAAAAATCATTTCACCATATTTTCAAAAATAAAAATAGAAATCCTCTCCCATTCTCTCTGGGCACAGCCCAGATTTTGGCCATTGGCCACGTGGCAGCCGCCGTCCGAAAAGGTAAGAAAGTTTTTCCTTTTTTTCTTTCCTCTCTCTATCGGCCACCCGAGCTTAGATCTGCCGATCACCATCCGAAAAGGTAAGAAAGTTTTTATTTTTTATTTTTTTGTTTCTTATATATATATATATATATATATATATATATATCAAAATAAATAAATAAGGGAAAAAATATCACCTTTTGAAAGTTTTTTTTTTTGTTTCTTTTATATCTTTTACAATCTGTCCAAATGGTTTTTATAACCTTTTCATACAATTTTTATATTTTTTTTTAGACTTAGGCTTAGTTTGGATGGGCGGTGTGTTTAGCTCTGGTGAGATTAAAAACAGCGGTGGTAGTGAGATTAGTTACTGTAGCGGTAAGATTGGATATTGTAGCAGTGAGATTAGAAACAGCGGTGGAGTGTATGTTTGGATTCAAAAGCAGCTGTAGCGGTGAGGTGAAAATAGAAAATGACTTTTAAGGACATTAGATTAAAAATGATATATAATAGAAATTTTTAAAATCATTTAACAATTACAAAATTAATAAATGATTAAAAATTATTACAATTATATTTATTTTTAATAATAAATAATTAAAAATAAATTAAAACTAGAGAAAAATTCAAAAATTATTACTATTCATTCTTCTTTCAAATCTTTTTAATGAAATATTTACAATACCCTTTTTCTCAATGTCTGTGCGTCTTAATGCATGTTATTTCAAATGTTTGTCATCAATAACTCAATGCAAGACATTTCTAGCACCAAATAACTTCAAAACTAAAACCAACTGTTGGCTAGTAACTGAAATAGCCTATGGCCACCATGTAGAACGTGCAATGTCGAGCCTTGAGCTGGTCATCAATGCTAAAGGGAAGAGTTGAAAATCACATCTGTTGGGGTTTTGATAGCAGAGAAAGAAAACAAAAGCAAGTAACCCGGATGATGTAAAAATTAACTTCATTACTTGAATAAGCAATATGCCATATACATAAGTAGTCCGGATTACATGTGTTGGTTTTTTTTAGCATAAAAATAAGGAGAAAAAAAAACGAATGCAAAGAAGTTTGAACAAGAAGAAAACTGAATTTGATTTCCAAAAATCAGATCTTTTTCATTGACTTGAGAAGCATTTATGTTACAATGAAATATGGCAGTTAACTAATGTATAACTGCTCCCTCTAATACATGACTAAATCCTAGATACAATTTCAAACAAAATGTAGCTGACATACCAGCTATAACATCAAACATAAATCAACAACTACTCCTACTAACTTTAAGTATAAATTACATTGCAACTAAATCAAGTTACAAATGAACAAAATAAACAAAATGTCATTGCTTATCTCGTTCAACTTGGATGTCGGTTCGCATGTTGGTTTGTCTTTGGTTTCCTATTGCATTGCAGGCCAAAGTTCAACAACATCCTATACTTTGCTTACTAACAAAGTAGTCAATATTCCTTTTAGTGCATTAAGGGGAATTATGATTATGGTATGTTAGACATCAGAAGAACCTATATATTCTTAAAAAGTAAAGATATGAAAAAACAGAGTGTTGAAATGACATTGAAAATAATATATGGGTGTCCAAAATTCAGATTCAAGGGCATAAGCAAAGCAAATAACAAAGACAATGTCACCACAGAAACTGTAAACTAAATGAAATATCGTGCAAGGCTGATCCAGAGATAAGAAATAAAATCCTTATTTGAAGTTCAAGGTCTTTGAAATGAACATACCCAAGCAAGCAACAAGGTATCTTCCAAAGCAATACATTGCAAATGATTCATAGCAATCATGTAGTATCGAACAATCAACACTAACTGATGGATGCACCAAGGATACAAACTGTTAAAATAATCTAGGTTAGTAAGACTGAAAATAACATATAATTACACCAGATGCATGGTGCAAAATTAACATGTTGCATGCTGTGCCAAAACTATACTCAAAACTTCAATAGTAATCTAAGTTGAATATAGGTCAATTTTTTTGTACCATAAATATGCTACTGCTGGTTTTTACTAATTCCTAGCACATAAGTTCCTGAACAGCTCAGTTTAACAAGAAGGTTTAACAATGTTACTCAATTGGATTAATTTCTTAGTGTTCATAAAATATGAGGACCATTCTGACAAATCAGAGGGACTAACTTCTCAGATGCTGTAAAATAAAGGGACAAATTTCATAATTAGACCTAAAAAAGCATACTTGAAAGAAGAAATTTCAGCCTGTGAGTTCTCCAATTGCCTCTCCAATTTTAGCTCATTTGACCTTAATCAAATTGCCTACAGAAAGGATATTAAAAACATTTTAATCTAGCAGAAGACAAGTAATTTCACTCATCTAGGCGTGTACTTGGGGTCTTCCCAGAATATGTTGTGGCCCCTGGCTATTATTTGGTGAGCTCTAACAAACTCCAGCATTTGGTCAGCTAAGGTGTAGTTGGTCTTCCCTTGATCTGGTTCTGTTGCATACCATTTCAGTTCATTTTCAAACACTGCTGCATTGAATCGTTCAACAAACCAGTTCTGGAAGACAAAAAAAAACAAGATCAATTAGCTAGCATTGTCCGATAAGTATTAAGAAATGAATATGAACACATACCTAATAGGGCAAATTCCCAAGAATGGTGTGTGCTATTGCAGAACCAAATGGGAAATCCTTTGAGACTTGGTTTATAGTTATTGCTGCTCCTTGCAACCTATTACCTTGTTGATCTGAGACATGTATTGTTACAGCACGCTTCCTTTACTAGACAGTAAGTAATTTTGTTAAGATATTGAACATTACCATTGTTGAAATATCATTTCACAAAGTGTGTCAATAGTAATTACAGTGTTAATCATGAATTGCTGATTGAACCTCCATTCTTGATCTGTAAATGGCTGTAACGAGGAACTATCAATTGTTATATCAATGTCTTTATCATCTGAGTTCTGCATATCCAGGACATTAGAAAAAAAAAGGGTTCTTAGAAGCAAAAATTAGTGACAGCATTAATAATCTAATGCTCAATTGTTTTCACATATAAAAGCCTAAATTTATATTGATTTGAAAACAGGTTCACCTGGAATAGCAGTAAAGCTAAATTTGAAGGTGAATCAAGAACAAATCCACCTTTGAGAAATGACCAGCAACCATTCTTAGCCAAAACAGTCCCTATACAATTATATGTTCTGTTTTCTGTCTTCAAGCTTGCCCTAATGAGAGCTGAATTTGCACTTTGTATTTTGATCCAAGCAGTAATTGCACCAAACAGAGTAAGCCAATCCTGTAATGTTTCAAAATATAATTTGTCTGATATTCATAGTAAAAGTTTTTGTCTATGTTAAAATGTCAATTGCCTCTACAATAGGGGGATGTTCCTGAATTGGGGCCATATCTAGCATTTGCATATGTCGGTTGCCACTTTATTTGATAAACCCAAACCATAAACATTGCCACTTGTTGGGCCACGGGTGATACAGTGTGACATGCCAGTAAGTCAGTAACAGGTACATTAAGGGTTCACCTATGTCGATGAACTTGTTTATTCTTTTTTAAAGTATTTGTGTTTTAATATTTGTATCCAAATTCATATGGATGGAGAACTTAACTGTAGAAACAAGAAAATTGCCCACCGTGAGATTCTTCAAGAGAAAACCGGAGTGTAAAACCAGCTTGCAGTTTAGCCAAAATGGCAGGTCTCATAATGGGAGGCTCATCTTTCGAATCCTCCTTGGTACAAGTGTCTCCTCCGGTCAGTGCTTTACATCGCAAACCAACAACATCATCAACAATTATTATGGACATTGCGGTGAATCAAATAACTTCGACTACATATTCATGATATAGTCAATAGATAAATGATCTATTCTCAAACTGTTTTACCTCTGTGTAAGCAGTAAAATCATATAAAGGCCCATATGCAGCAATAAAAAGAAAAAGAACCCACTTAAGTTTTCTGAAAATCCCATTAGAATGTTTTGAATAGTCAAACCAAATGTAGACAGGGAGAGAGAACCATATGAAGCAACCAAGGAACCACTAAGAAGAATGAAGAAGGCCCAGAAGTCACTAAAAACAAGAGAATGTTTCATGTTCCTATTTTGAACAAACTGCTATTGGATTGAACAAATGTTGAAGCTTACATTATATCACATACAGAAAAAAAAATGAAATGATTACCATGATATTAAAAAAAGGCACAGCGGATTTCAATTGACTATAATTCGATAATTTCATTCTCAATCTTAAGTACAACCACCCACCACAAAGCTGAAAATAAATACTATTTTCCACTTGAACAATTATCATTGCAAACAATTAAAATTATAAAAAAAACATAAATTGATTCCATAATTCTGATATTCACTAAACCCTCATCATTGGTCAAAAGCAAGATCGACCCAACACTTCTTTTTGCAATCGAAAGGTCATTAATGTAATCCAAAGACAACCAATCTAGTCAATGTCATCACGATCTGACAACGAAATATATATTTTTCAAGGATTCCAACAAAACCTAGAAATTCAGTAGAAGAAAAAAAACCTCATATAAGAATTTCCACAACGAACGATTTTTTTCTTCAAATAATTATATGCATGCACATTTAAAAATTGATAAATAAAAGCTATTAGTTTTTAATGGAATACCTTATTAGAGCATGTAGGTCTTCGGATTTCTCCTTGATTTCAACGATCTGAAAAAGGAATGAAGAACGGAAGAAGGAGAAGGAGCCTTACCTGGATGAAGGAGGAATCGGAAGAGGTGCTTGACCAAACTGATTTGCAACCCAAGGGGAAGGGGAAAGTGAAGGGGAAAGGGGAGAAGAAGGGTAACCAAACATAAAAAAAAACCTGAAGAATGCAACCGAAGAATATATGGGTAAAAGAGGAAAAGAAGTTGCTAAAGTCAACTTAAGGCTGTCCAGTGTAGTAGAAATTCTTCACTGTGCTGGAAGCCAACACATCCAAAGGCTGTCCAGAGTTCAGTCCAGTGCAGTGAGATAGATAATAAAGGAGAAAAAATTCAAGGCACTGTTGTGCGTTGGCATCCAAAGGAGCCCTTAGTCTTAGCCTTTTAACACTGCATGCAAATGCCTAAATCTTTTTTACCCATGAAAACAATGTTTAGCAAGTTTTTTAGGTAGTTGAGATGGATTGATGGGCACAAGTAATGGAAATTTTGATGATATAATGTTTACAGTTTTCTTCTTCTTAGCAATTTCTTAACATATTTCCACATTAAAATTTCTTTAGATTTAATTGAAATTATCAAAGACAAATGACACCGACGAGATGTCTTATATAATTAAGAATTTTTCAATTCTTTGAAAAAATTAATTTCAATTTCAAAATTTTTTTCAAAGTTTATCAAACCAATTAAAACACTATTAGATTAAACAACATATAATTTTATTTCTTGCAAATAAATATTTGAATAAAGAGAATAGATTGTATGAAACTGTGATTTTATGTCATCTTTATCCCTTTCTAATAGAAGAATAACAAATCGATTCTTGCTCTCGATTTTCAACTATTTTCCTCTTGGAAAAATTTAAATCCAATTAAAGCACACCACATTATAAGCCATCATTTCTTTCATATATTTTCATTTTTATCATAATTGACTTTTGTATACATCCAAATCAGCATTTTAGTACAAATTTATTAATGAGTATGGAACTTATGAATATGTTAGGATTTACCAAAGGGTTAATTCCTTAAATTATAGATTAAATTTTAAATTGATCTTTAAATTTTTTAAAAATTTAATTAAGTCCTTAAACTATAAATAACATTCTAATTTGAAATTTTTAATTTTGGACTAACAAATAAAATATTAGTGTGAGATATTGTTGGCCTTTGGCTAACATTGGAAAGCATACTAGATTTTAAGACATAATTTATTTCATTCAATTAATTATTTTTATTATTTTATCATATTATTACTTAATTCAACTATATTTTTTAAATTAATAAAACTAACATTGAAAGGAAAAATAAACTAGTATAAAAATAAGTGTCGGGCAGAACTAAAACCCAGACTAATTGGTCCACCCTTTACACTCGATCCTAAAGCCCAGCACGTGATTGATCAATTATAAAGCTAATGTCTGTTTGGAAGAGCAAAGGATGGGAGTAGCAGCATCTGCTTCTCTTTACACAATCAGTCCAATGTCTATAGATAAGGCTTTCATCAACATCATGCCATCAAATCTCCTCAGCTGTACAAATATTCTGAAGATAAAACAATTAGAGTAAAAGTAAATTGCATATAAAACAAAGCTTGGGCAGCCATTTCCTTGTTTATAATATCATTATTAGCATGGTTATAAACAAGGAAATTGAGTAGCAGTGAAACATTGCATCCCCCAAATCCACAGGGACCCGGATGCAAAATGAATAAACACTTATTTATACTCATGGAAAACTACAAAAGGAAAAAAGTGCATATAAAGCAAAATTACAAACCAGTGGATTGATCTTGTTAGGATCATTGCCCTACATTCTTCATGAGCCTCACAACTGTACATTCCATGCCCTGCTTCAAGTACCTCCTGCATTGCTCAATGGAAACATAAAATTACAAGTACCATAAGATAGTGAACTTGGTAAAGACAGCAAAAAAATGAGGTTATGAAAACCTATATATATATATATATCAACAACTACCTGTTCAAATTAGAAAGACAAATGCTTACCAGCTAATTTTGAAGTAAGAATTCTAATGGAGTCACCTACATCTTCTTCTATTTCTTTTCCCACACTTACTGAACTTGTAAACCCATTTGTTTCCCAACTCATTCAGCACTGTATATCCAATACATAGCCCAACGAATAATCCACTAGCATAACCTATCAACGCAATTTTTCAAGTAGACAGAGCATATAACCATGAATCTTCATCTTCCCCTGGAGCTGGTGGCATTGGAAAACCAACCTCATTGCATTTAGTGGACAATGGTAACCCACACAATTTCGGGTTCCCACGGTAGGAATCATTTGTAAATGTAATGAATTGGTTGCTTTGTGGTATGCTCCCTTCAAGTTGGTTGTATGATAAGTTCAATGCCGCTAAGAAAGTTAAACTTGTAAGTTGTGCAGGAATCTTCCCTGACAGCTCATTCTGTGAGAGATCCAAAGATTCAAGATCTTTTAGATTTTCAAGTGCTAATGGGATTTCACCAGAAAAGCCATTGTTGGATAAGTTCATCACTCTGAGTGACCTCAGCATTTGTATCTCTTCTGGTATTCTCCCATGTAAACTATTGCTGGAAAGGTCAAGACAAGTAAGAATTGTCAAGACCTTTTGGTAGAACATTTCAATCCCTTTGTTAACAATTGTCACAGAGTCTTGATAATAATTCTCTCCGATATAATCCAGCTTAGCCTTTTCGTCATTAGTCATCTTCGCCATTGCCTTCAAACTTTGCAAAAATTCAATGGACAAGTCACCTGAAAAATTGTTGGAAGCAATGTCCAATATGCGTAGCTTTGGAAACCCACGTTCCGTGTCGATTTTTGAAATTGTGCCATAGAATCTGTGCAAAATTATTTCCAAGGTCCAGAACCTCAAGTGCTGTGCAATTCGCTAATGATCTCGACAGCTTCCCTTCCAATTTATTCCCACCTATTTTGAGTGACCTTAGTCGAGTGGGTTGAAGGAAATCAATGGATAGTTCACCAGAAACCTGGTTTGAAGCAATGTCCAATACATCCAAAGTTGGGAAAACAGATTTATGTTTGAAATGTTTAATTTGACCATAAAATCTGTTTTCCCGCAATATTAGAACCGTCAAGTAAGGCAATTTCTCCAACCAAAAAGGGAATGTATCATTCATCTTGTTGTTTCCCACGTCCAAAACTTCAAGCTGAGTGCATTCAGCTAATGATCGGGGAAACTTCCCTTCCAATATATTCTCACTAATTTTGAGAATTTGTAGTTACGTTGCTTTTGAAAATTTTGGTAACATTCTACTGAAGTTATTTCCTTGCAGATCCAACAAATAGAGATCAGTCATTTTGCCTAACCAATTTGGAATCGTGCCGCTCAAATTGTTATGAGATGCATTGAAATTTCTAAGTTGACTCAAATTGCAAATAGGTCTAGTCAAGGAGGTTTGTGAAGAAGTTGAACTCTGATTGGGTAAAAGTTGGTCCAAAGATGAGAGATGGTTATTAGCAAGAAACAGATACCGCAAACTTTTCTTCCACACCCGGTTTGGTATTGCACCACTTATTTTATTATTTGAAAGGTCGAGTTCTTCTAAATTTTCTTGACTCTTTAAGAACTCTAAAAACGCACTTATGTTACAGGATCTCAAATACAATTCTGTCAACATTGGAAATGAGAAGTTTGCATCATTTAAGGGAAGCTGTTTTGGAAAATCAATCACATTGAAAGAAAGGTGTAAGGATGAAAGACTGCTCTTCCACAACCAATTAGGCACAACACCATGGATATGATTGTTAGAAAGATCTAAGTCAAACAACTTGTCTTGCCTTTTAATGAATTCTGGAAATTCAGTAAGGTTGCATGACCTTAGCCTTAGGCTCTCTAATTGGGGAAAAGTAAGACTTCTGTTGTCGCTTTCAATTAACAAGCTTACGTTGGATAATTCGAGACCCTTTAAGTTCTTAAGTTGGACAAACATGTCAAGCTTCATGGAACTGAAGTTATTGCTTTCGATATAAAGCCATTCAAGCCTTGGAAGTAGAAGGATTGACTTTGGGATTGTTCCTTTTAAATAATTATTGCCTATATATAATTCTTGAATCAAAGAAGAAGATACATTGGGGAACTCATCAATTTTCCCAACCAATTGATTTTCTCCAAGATACAAGATCCTCAACGATGGAAGAGTAAATAAAGAAGAATGTATTGATCCAGAAAGCTTGTTTGAACTTAGATCCAAGTTCACCAGGTGACTAAGATTTGCAATTGACGATGGAATGGGTCCAAAAAAATTGCAATAAGAAAGCTCTAAATTTGTCAGGAACTTAAGATTACCAATCGATTCAGGTAGTTTTCCACTGAAATTTGTGTCATAAAGTGACAAACTCTGTAAAGCATTGTTTGCTGGAAATTCTGGCAACTGACCCATAAGTTGAGGATTAAATGAAATGTCAATGCTTTGAATTTTTGGCAATAAGAGAATTTCGGTTGGAAAATGGCCACTCAAATTGCAGTTCCTCAAACTGAGAGAAACCAAACGAGAGGAAATTTCCAAGAAATTGGGAGGTAAATAAGAGATTGGGTTCCAATCAAGGATAAGTTTGGAAAGAAAGGAGAGTCTTGAGAGTGAAGAACATAATGGACCTTTCAAACTACAGCTTGACAGACTCAACACATGCAGGTTTGGAAGTACAAGATATGTGGTTTCACACCATTTAGTACCTTGAGTTGAAATGTCGACACCATCCAAATAAAGCTCCGTGAGGAACTTCAAATTCTTGATAAATGTCTTGAAGTTTGGTTTCTCCAATTTTAAAGTAGCTGAATTATAATTGTAACCATTTCTCCAATAGCAATCATCTTGATAAGATAGGTTCAGAGAGACTAACCTTTTTAGGTGTGAGATGTTCATTGGAATTTGGCCATGGAAACATGAGCGTGAAAGGTTGAGATGAGTTAGATTTTGGAGTTTATCAAACCCATGGGAAAACAGAGTGGCATTAAAGTTGTTTCCAGCAAGATTAAGGTGTTGAAGATGATGGAGATCGAATATGGAGTGGAAGCTGCCTGAAAGGTTTTTGTAACTAAGATCAATGCCAACGACATGACCATAAGCATCACAAGTGACTCCTTCCCAAGAACAACAATCAGTGTTGACATCCCAGAGGTCAAATTTTGAAGAGAAAGTAAAATGGGGGGCATAGTAAAGATGATGTTGCAATTGCAGCAGAGGAGATCTCCGGTCATCAAGGCATTGCATTGGGAGATGAGTTTGAGGAGGTGAAAAAGACGAGAGAAGAGGAAGGAAGCATGAGAAGAGAAAGAGTGAAGAAAAAAGGGAATGAAGAGTGTTCATGTTGGGTGGGTGTGAAGGAGGATTTTGTTTGGCATACAACTTATTTATACACAAATGTGTAGTTTTCATGTTTGGCATAGCATGCAATTTCCAAGTCTTTTTGCCCAATCAATACTGCATCAAAAGAATGTTCCACTACTTTAGTTAAGTCTTTTTGGTCAATTTTTTCCAACATATTAAAGCAAGGGATAATAATTTATTATTTAAAGCTGTTAGTCATGATGCATAAATTATTTATTGTTAGTATTAGAATTAAGTTGCTAAATTCACACTTAGTCTTTCTTTTTTTGTTAATTTTAATTTTGAAGAATGAGATTTTAATATTTTATTCATCTCATTTTTCTTATTAATGCCAAGGTTTTAGTTGTCTTGCCCACTCTTTACTAAATCGAAGTCATTAAAAGACAAAATTATAGCAATAATAATGTACTTTAAATTCTATTAAAACTATTTTTACGCATAGAATGAACAAAGATAATAATTCAACTGATATTTTAAGTTTAAATTATATATTTTAGGTATGAACTTTTAGGAATAAAAATCGATGTTGCAAATATTTTAGTTTTAATTATTTTAAACTCGGTATATTTTATCATTTTTATTTTATATATAATTATTTCTACATCATTTAATTTTTAAGTAAATTTTGTTATATCACCAAAAAATAAAATTTAATTTATAATATAAAATCAATTTGCTAATGAGTATCCAACTTGTAAATATGTTATGATTTATCAAAGGGTTAATTCACATTACATCTCAAAATTATACATAGAATTTTAAATTGATCCTAAACTTCATGATGTTCTAATTAAATTCATAACGTTTTAATTTGAAATTTTAATACTTTTAATTTTGAACCAGAAAAATGATAGTTAGAAATATTATAGGACTTTTAATTCTTAGGTCTTTAGCATTGCATGCAAATGCCTAAGTTTTTATTGCACAAAAACAATGTTCAACCATTGTGTACGAGTCAAGTCACATTATAGATTGATGGACACAATGAGTGAAATTTTTTATAATAAAATATAGAGAATTTTCACTTTTGAAAGAAACATATTTAAATTTCAGCTTTAAAACTTCCTTAGAGCGTATATGGGTGAGAAATTTGGAGAAATATTTTCATTTCTATATTATTATTTAATTATTATTTAATTTTAATATTTTTATGTTTTATATTTATTAAAATGTTTACAATTCGAGCTTGAGTTGAATTTCATAATGAAAACTCCAATAATTCAAACAACAAATTGATGTACATTCTCCTTTAGTCCTGTTAATTTTAAAATTAATTGATCTCTCTCAACAAAAATTACAAAATAATTTAAAATAATTTAACTTAAAATATAATATCAATTTGTTAATGAGTATCGAATTTGTAAATATGTTATAATTTATCAAAGAAATGTGTACAAGTTAAGTCTTAACTGGATTGATGGACACAATAAGTGAAAATTTTGATGATACAATATATAGAATTTTCCACTTTTGAAACAAACATATTTAAATTTCATCTTTAAAACTTTTCTAGACTATATTTGGATGAGAAATTTGAAGAAAAAATTCATTTTATAGTATTATTTAATTTTAGTATTTTTATGTTTTATAGTATTAAATATTTTATAATTCAAGTTTAGAGTTGAATTTTACAATTTGAGTAACTCGAATACTTCAAACAATAAATTGGTGTACATGCCCTTTGGTCCCTGTCAATTTTAAAATTAACAAATTGATCTCTCTCAACAAAAGTTTTCAAATATATATATGGTTTCAAATTTATGGGCTCTAACATAAAATTAATACCATAAAAATATTTCAATTTGACATATTAAAATTTTAGTTTAACTCAAACAATTTCACTTGATTCAATTCAACTCTAATTTCTTTGCACTCGACTTGACTCAAAAAATTTTAAATCGAGTTAAGATAATAATATTTTAAATTTCAGCTTTCAAGCTTTCTTAGACTGTATTTGGATGAGAAATTTGGAGAAAAAATTCCATTTCTATATTATTATTTAATTTTAATGTTTTTATGTTTTATAATATTAAAATATTTATAATTTAAGTTTCGAGTTGAATTTTATAATTTAAATAACTCAAATAATTCAAACAATAAATTGGTGTACATGCTCCTTTGGTCCTGTTAATTTTAAAATTTAACAAATTGATCTCTCTCAACACAAATTACAATCTAATTTAAAATAATTTTCAAAAAATTCAAAATAATCTTTATGCAAATAATCTTTTATTGGCCAAACAAACATGAGAAATGAGTGGCAAAAGTAATTCCAATTTCCAAGTATATAATGGGAACCATTAAAAGCAAAAGTAGTGGGAAACATCCACCAAATCAACAAAGAGAAATTAACTGCAAAATCATTGATTTCAAACCCATGAATCTTCCCCATATTTTAAAGTCATCCTAATTTACAATTTTCAAATTTTTCATACTCTCTTCTTAGTCTTCATATCAATTTCTTCATGTTTCACACTTATTTTGCTTTACCAATGTCTTTTTGTTTTTCCATTTGTTAATTCCAATTTTGGAGCTTGAGATTTGATTAGAATTTGTTGGAGTCGGCCCGACTTTAGGGTAGTTTCAGATTGTAGCCGTCTAGAGCTCAAAAAGTTTCTTTTTTTTAATTTTTAAAGTGAAAATTTTTTTTAACTTTTTTAGTCTTTTGATTTATAACAGGCAGAAAAAATATAAAATAAAAAGGGCTCATTTTTTTATTTTTTTTGTATTACATTTAATAATTTTTTAAACAAGACCCTGATTTATTATTTCGCCTAGGGTCTCAAAAATATCAAAAACGGGTCTGATCACCGTTATAAACATAGGTCAAATACAAATATATAATACCTCAAAAATAACACTAAAAATTAACAATGGCGTGATTTATTAGTACAAAACTGGGTTTTTGATTATAATGATTAAAAATCAAACCCAAAACACTTTAAATATACATAAAAGATATTATGAAAAATAGTAATAAATAAACAAAAGGAAACTAAAAATTCTATTTTTTAAACTTTTTAGTAGCAACTTTTCACATTATAGGTTATGATTAAATCTGTTATTTTGATACAATGCCTAAAATTACGCATAGTCTCTCTCCAACCCATAAATAGGAGGATAATGCACTTCAACGTACTCAAACCCACGTCCTGCTGTTGAAATGAAAATTTAAGTAAAATTATAAAACTAATCCCTACAATTTTTGTTTTGAATGAATTTAATTCGTTTGGCTTTTATTTCTACCGGGGATAGTTTGGTTAAAGTAAATGATTTCTTCTCTTAGCTAAGTAATTTTCTCTCGCATTATGAGTACTTCATATTTGCTTCTTTAAATTCAAGCCAGAGTCATATCACAGCAAAGAATGATGATGAAGCTATTAGTCTTAATGGATGAATTATTTATTCTTAGTCTTAGCATTAAGGTTTTCAATTCACACTTAATTTACTTTTGCATCTTCAATTTTTTATATATTTTTTTTTCAATTCTAATTTTGAAATATGAGATTTTATTGGTCTTAGTGTTCTTATTGATGCCAATATTTTAGTCTTTCTGTCTCATCCTTTTTCTATATATATATGAAAATTTTCTTATATCTAAATTATTAAAAAGACAAAATAGTAGCAATAATAACATAAAACCTTGTTGGAGTCATCACCACGCAGAGAATGAACTGTGTCACCACTCCTGCTGGTTAAATTAAGGAATTGCAAGGCTGTATGATCCACAGGAAAGACAACCCATGGTTGCACATTATTCAGGTCCCATTTCTGCAACTATGGCTTGACCATGATTAGCTAATGATAATTCAGCCACACCCTCTCCTATAACCACATTAAAAATAGTTACATTGATGATAAAGTCCTATAATCCTGAAATTTTTTTTATAGTAAAATCATTCTTTTGTTAAGATTTATGATCATAGACTTTTTTAAAATTTTTTGGCTTTAAGGCCTTGTAAATTTGGGTCTGATTTTTTTTCTGTAATGGACTTGGACTTATATTAGATTTTTATTTATTTGGGTTTAATTTGTGGGCCGGGCAGAATTGGCATGTCACAGTCATAAGAAACTATTACCATTTTCTTCAAACATAACGTACCTCCTGACTGGACATTCCATGTCCTGCATTCCTAAATGTTAGCATAAAATTACAATAGAATCTGAAAATGAAGGTCAACGCTACAAGTACGATCCTTACTATATGAAAACAATGGTTTACCACTTTGTTTAAGTCAAGTCATTATATACACAAAAATAAAGCTTTTGTGTTAGCTGGTTGAGATGGATTGATGGGAATATGGAGTGACAATTATGATGACCACACAATTTCTGCGAAACAGATTGGTACAAAATAAGTGCGAGGCTGTACTAAAACCCAACATGTGTTTGATAAAATAAAAACCCAATGTGCCAGCAAAAGATGGGAGTAGAAGCAGCAGCTGTGTCTCTTTCCAGTACAATGTCCATCAGGTATGGCTTTCATGTTTGGTGGCTGTGAAGGAGGATTGTTTCCATACTTTCCATACATTATTTTTAATTTTGGACTAAGCCCGATCACTACTGCATGAAAATAATGTTGTACCACTAATTTTATTTTAGTCAATTAATTAAAAAAAATGGAATTGTGGTGATATTTTTTAGCTGACTGAGAGAGAGTGATGGCTCAAAGACTAAATTTTCTCACTACTTTGATGACTTTTCATTAATGAACTTAAAGTGTATGGATCAATAGAGAATTATGGAATGAGATATTATTGGACTTATTCTTAGCCTTTTGGCACTGCATGCAAATGTCTAAATCTTTTTTTACCCCATGAAAACAATGTTTAGCAAGTTTCTTAGGTAGTTGAGATGGATTGATGGGCATCAGTAGTGGAAATTTTGATGATACAATGTTTACAGTTTTTCTCTTCTTGGTAATTTCTTTGAAAGAAACATATTTTCACATTAAAATTTCTTTAGATTTAATTGAAATTATCAAAGACAAATGAGACTGACGAGATGTCTTATATTATTAACAATTTTTCTATTCTTTGAAAAAATTAATTTCAATTTCAAAAGTTTTTTGAAATTAATAAAACTATCATTGAAAGGATAAATAAACTAGTATAAAAATAAGTGTCCGACTGAACTAAAACCCGGACCAACAGGTCCACCCTTTACACCCGGTCCTAAAGCCCAACACGTGATTCATAAAATATAAACCTGATGTCTGTTTGGAAGAGCTAAGGATGGGAGTAGTAGCATCTGCGTCTCTTTACACAATCAGTCCAATATCCATCAGATATGGCTTTCATCAACATCATGCCATCAAATCTCCTCAGCTGTACAAATATTCTGAAGATAAAAAAATTGAAGAAAAAGTAAATTGCATATAAAAGAAAGCTTGGCCAGCCATTTCCTTGTTTATAATATCATTATTAGCATGGAAATTCAGTAGCAGTGAAACATTGCATCCCCCAAATCCACATGGACCTGGATCCAAAATGAATGAACACTTATTTGTACTCATGGAAGACTACACGATATGATAGTGAACTTGGTAAAGACAGCAAAAAATGAGGTTATGAAAACCTATATATATATATATATATCAACAACTATCTATTCAAATTAGGAAGACAAATGCTTAGCACCTAATTTTGAAGCAAGAATTCTGATGGAGTCACCTACATCTTCTTCTATTTCTTTTCCCACACTTTTTGAACTTGTCAACCCATTTGTTTCCCAACTCATTCAGCACTGTATATCCGATACATAGCCCAACGACTAATCCACTAGCATAACCTATCAACGCAATTTTCCAAGTAGACATAGCATATAACCATGATTCTTCATCTCCCCGTGGAGGTGGTGCCACTGGAAGACCGACTTCATTGCATTTCCTTGACAATGGCAGCCCACACAATTTTGGGTTCCCACGGTAGGAATCATTTGTAAATGTAATGAATTGGTTGCTTTATGGTATGCTCCCTTCGAGTTGGTTGTAAGACAAGTTCAATGCCGCTAAGAAAGTTAAACTTGTAAGTTGTGCAGGAATCTTCCCTGAAAGCTCATTCTGTGAGAGATCCAAAGATTCAATATCTTTTAGATTTTCAAATGCTAATGGGATTTCATCAGAAAAGCCATTGTTGGATAAGTTCATCACTCTGAGTGACCTCAGCATTTGTATCTCTTCTGGTATTCTCCCATGGAAACTATTGTTGGAAAGGTCAAGACAAGTAAGAATTGTCAAGACTTTTTGGTACAACATTTCAATCCCTTTGTTAACAATTGTCACAGAGTCTTGATAATAATTCTCTCCGATATAATCCAGCTTAGCCTTTTCGTCATTAGTCATCTTCGCCATTGCCTTCAAACTTTGCAAAAATTCAATGGACAAGTCACCTGAAAATTTGTTGGAAGCAATGTCCAATATGCGTAGCTTTGGAAACCCATGTTTCGTGTCAAATTTTGTAATTGTGCCGTAGAATCTGTTTGCTCGCAAAACAAGAACCTTCAAGGAAGGCAGCTTCTCTAACCAAAATGGGAATGTATCATGAACCATATTATTTCCAAGGTCCAGAACCTCAAGTGCTGTGCAATTGGCTAATGATCTCGACAGCTTCCCTTTCAATTTATTCCCACCTGTTTTGAGTGACCTTAGTCGAGTGGCTCGAAGGAAATCAATAGATAGTTCACCAGAAAACTGATTTGAAGCAATGTCCAACACATCCAAAGTTGGGAAAACAAATTTATGTTTGAAATGTTTAATTTGACCATAAAATTTGTTTTCCCGCAAAATGAGAACCTCTAGCGCAGGCAATTTCCCCAACCAAAAAGGGAAAGTATCATTCATCATGTTTTTTCCCACGTCCAAAACTACAAGCTGAGTGCATTCCGCTAGTGATCTGGGCAACTTCCCTTCCAATCTATTCTCACTAACTTTGAGAAAGTTTAGTTGGGTTGCTTTTGAAAATTTTGGTAACATTCCACTGAAGTTATTTCCTTGCAGATTCAAGAAAAAGAGAGCATTCATTTTGCCGAAGCAATTGGGAATTGGGCCACTCAAATTGTTATAAGATACATCGAAACTGACAAGTTGACTCATATTGTCCAAGCAATTTGGAATTGAGCCACTCAAATTATTATAAGATGCATCGAAACTGTAAAGTTGACTCATATTACATAACCAATTTGGAATTGGGCCACTCAAATTGTTAGAAGATGCGTCGAATTCTTCTAAATTTTTTTGACTCTTTAAGAACTCTGGAAATGAGCTTATGTTACAAGATTCCAGATAAAATTCCATCAACATTGGGAAAGAGAAGTTTGCATCACTTAAGGGAAGCTGTTTTGGAAAATCAATCACATTGAAAGAAAGGTTTACCCTTGAAAGGCTGCTCTTCCACAACCAATTAGGCACAACACCATGGATATGATTGTTAGAAAGATCTAAGTCAACCAACTTGTCTTGCCTTTTAATGAATTCTGGAAATTCAGTAAGGTTGCATGAGCTTAGCCCTAGGCTCTGTAATTGGGGAAAAGTAAGACTTCTGTTGTCGCTGTCAATTAACAAGCTTACGTTGGATAAGTCGAGACCCTTTAAGTTCTTGAGTTGGACAAACATGTCAAGCTTCATGGAACTGAAGCTATTGTCTCCGATATAAAGCCCTTCAAGCCTTGGAAGTTGAAGGATTGACTTCGGGATTGGTCCTGTTAAATAATTCTTGCCTATATATAATACTTGAATCAAAGAAGAAGATGCATTGGGGAACTCATCAATTTTCCCAACCAATTGATTCTCTTCAAGATACAAGATCTTCAACGATGGAAGAGTAAATAAAGAAGAATGTATTGATCCAGAAAGCTTGTTTGAACTTAGATCCAAGTTCACCAGGTGACTAAGATTTGCAATTGACGATGGAATGGGTCCAAAAAAATTGCAATCATAAAGCTCAAAATTTGTCAGGAACTTAAGATTACCAATCGATTCAGGTAGTTTTCCACTGAAATTTGTATAAGAAAGAGACAAACTATGTAAAGCATTGCTTGCTGGAAATTGGGAGGTAAATAAGAGATTGTGTTCCCATCAAGGATAAGTTTGGAAAGAAAAGAGAGTCTTGAGAGTGAGGAACATAATGGACCTTTCAAACCACAGCTTGACAGACTCAACACATGCAGGTTTGGAAGTACAAGAGATGTGGTTTCACACCATTTAGTACTTTAAGTTGAAATGTCGACACCATCCAAATAAAGCTCCATGAGAAACTTCAAATTCTTGATAAATGTCTTGAAGTTTGGTTTCTCCAATTTTAAAGTAGCTGAATTATAATCGTAACCATTTCTCCAATAGCAATCATCTTGAAAAGATAGGTTCAGAGAGACTAACCTTGTCAGTTGTGAGATCTTCATTGGAATTTGGCCATGGAAACATGAGCTTGAAAGGTTGAGATGAGTTAGATTTTGGAGTTTATCAAACCCATAGGAAAACAGAGTGGTATTAAAGTTGTTTCCAGCAAGATTAAGGCGTTGAAGACGATGGAGATTGAATATGGGGTGAAAGCTGCCTGAAAGGTTTTTGTAACTAAGATCAATGCCAACGACATGACCATAAGCATCACAAGTGACTCCTTTCCAGGAGCAACAATCAGTGTTGGGATCCCAAAGCTCAAATTTGGAAGAGAAAGTAAAATTAGGGGCATAGTAAAGATTATGTTGGAATTGCAGCAGAGGAGATCTCTGGTCATCAAGGCATTGCATTGGGAAATGAGTTTGAGGAGATGAAAAGGACAAGAGAAGAGGAAGGAAGCATGACAAGAGAAAGAGTGGAGAAATAAGGGAATGAAGAGTGTTCATGTTGGGTGGGTGTGAAGGAGGAATGTGTCTGGCATACAACATATTTATACACAAATGTGTAGTTTCCATAGAACAATGTTTATGAGTGATTGGCATTGCATGCAATTTCCAAGTCATTTTGCCAAATCAAGACTCCATCAAAATACTGTTCCACCACTTTGGTTAAGTCTTTTTGGTCAACCTTTTCCAGCAAGGGATAATAATGTATTATTTAAAGCTGTTAGTGATGATGCATAAATTATTTATTGTTAGTATTAGAAATGAGTTGTTAAATTCACACTTAATTTGTCTTTTTTTGTTAATTTTAATTTTGGAGAAGATTTTAATATTTTATCGATCTTATTAACCTATTAATGTCAAGGCTGTAGTTTTCTCACCACTCTATATTCTATAAAAATAATCGTCTAAATCTAAGTCATTAAAAAGACTAAACCATAGCACTTTAAACCATATTAGAACCATTACTACGCATAGAATGAGCAAAGATGACAATTCAATTGATATTTTGAGTTTAAATTATATATTTTAGGTATCGACTTTTTAGCACAAAATATAAATTTTAACTTATAATATAAAATCAATTTGTTAATGAGTATCCAACTTGTAAATATGTAATGATTTATCAAATGTTTAATTCACCTACATCTCAAAATTATACATCAAATTTTAAATTGACCCCTAAACTTTACAATGTTTTCATTAAGTTCTCATATTATGAGTAACGTTTTAATTTGAAATTTTTAAAATCCTTAATTTAGGACCAAAAAAAAAATGATAGTATGAAATATTATAGGCCTTTTAAGTCTTAAGTCTTTGGCATTGCATGCAATTGCAAATGTCCAAGTTTTTATTGTACAAAAACATCGTTCAACCAATGTGTACAAGTCAAGTCACATTCTAGATTGATGGACACAATGAGTGGAAATTTTGATGATAGAATATATTTTTTTTTTTTACTTTTGAAAGAAACATATTTAAGTTTTAGCTTTCAAACTTTCTTAGAGCGTGAGAAATATTTTCATTTCTATATTATTATTTAATTTTTATTTAATTTTAATATTTTTTATGTTTTATATTATTAAAATATTTATAATTCGAGATTCGAGTTGAATTTTATAATTTAAATAACTCGAATAATTCAAACAATGATTGATATATACTCCTTTGATTCCTATCAATTTTAAAATTAACAAATTAATCTCTCAACAAAATTACAAAAAAATTAAAATAATTTTAAAATCAAAATATTCATAAAAATTCTAAAATTTATATTATGTAAAAACTATAATAATTTCTTTTATTATTTTGCTTTGAAACAGTTTTCAAATATTTATGATTTCAAATATTAATTATACTATAACAAAATTTTAATTTGACATGCTTAATTTTTAATTTAAATCAAACAATTTCACACCATAATATTTTTATATACCCTATAATTTTGACCAGTCAACACTATAAACGGTCAAATACAAATACATAAGAGCTCAAAAATAACACTAAAAAAACAATTATTTGATTTACTAGTAGACAATTGGATTTTTAATTCTAATGATTGAATATCAAACTCAAACATATTATGAAAAAAGTAACAAATAAAAAACAGAAGGAAACTAAGAAAACCTATTTCTTAAACATTTTAGTAGCAACTTTTCACATAGAAAATGTCCAAAAACCTCAAATTAAAAAAAAAAACCATCCTAATTCTAGTTTTGTTTCTCTTTTTTTTCTTTTTTCTTTTTTTATCTTTCTTGTACGAAACTAAATGCAAGAAAACTAAGGATTAGAATCCAAATACGAATTCCAAACCTGTAGGGCTAACTATCTAGATTCGGCAACTGTATTTGATTCAGGAGATGAATAAACAGGGAGTCTGCCACTGGAACTTTTTCCCATATCTTTGGTTTTGTGAAGGAGAAATGTGCCTGATAAAATTGTAATAAATCCACATAATTCTGTTGTAATCTCTGTCCCGCCTTGTGAATTCCAATCCTTCAAGAAAACAAAAAAGAAAAGAATGCATTATTATATACAAAAACACAAGATTTTTGTAAGTAGGATTGTATAGGAATCAAGTTTGATCAGTTGGTTTATTTTTTGGTCTATTTGTGCTCACGTTTATTCATATAAACTAACAAAATGTGTTTGTGATGTTCATGAAAGTGGTCAAACATATCTCCATGAGAAGGAGAGTTAAGCTCAAAAGTAAAAAAAAAAAAATATATTGTTGGTTAAAAGATCAATTCACTCGCCCTCCCTACCAATATATAAGTGGATTAAGGCTGTAAAAAAAAAAAAAACCTTACCTTAAACATGATAATGCTGGCAATAATGGTGAATGTTGTGAACATGACATAGTAAACAGGACACACAACAGCAGTATTAAAGGTGTCTAAAGCCTGCAAAATTTTGAGCTTTCAGTACCATCAAGAATAACAACAATAACATAAATTTAGAGTCAATCATCACATTAAATTAAGAAAATAAGGTTGAAAGAAATTATTTTAAAAAAAACACATTTATGCTTTTTTATCCTATAAACGACTTAATAACGAGTAACTAACAATGTTGATGTCCAAATTACTCGTAGTGCCAAAACTTGTAAAGCACTTAATTTACGTATTTCAACTTTCAGTTTCATTAAAATACTCATGTCATACACACACACATATACATATATATATCTAGACTCGTGTATGGGAATAAAATCCTTTAAATACATGGAAAACAGTTAAAAAATAAAAACCTCCATGTCTAATATGCCTGTATTCAACATTCAAACAAAATTCGAGTGACACAAACTAAACCAATACATAAGTATGCAGATTGACAAAGGGTAATGAAATCTAAGTCTCATCACTCACCTTGTTCAAGTAATTTATTTGCAGAAGACAGCAAAAGATCACAATTATTGTGAAAATCCATGTTTCGAAGTATTTAAACTGATTCACTCCTCCAAACGACAGCTTCAGCGCGATTCCTACTGCTTTAACACCCATTACCTATGAGAACGAAAAGATGGTTGTTAAAACAAATGTATTGGAATGCAAGTTGAATATGGATATGTATTCGATACAGATATATTCATTTTTTTTCTAAACTTTTCATGCATTTAAAGAATCTTTGAAGATTCATATCCTCATAATGATATCCTGAAGTGTGTCAGATGAAGATCTTCAAAAAATTGAAGAATAAATATAATATAAATAAAAATAAAAATAAAAGAAGAAGAAGAGAAAGAGAAAGAGGAAGAAGCCTTAAAAGTAATCAACAAACCGTAAGAGATCCCATAAGAGAGCAGATTCCGATATAAACTACCAAATGGGTTTGGCCATAGCGTGGAACATAATGAAAAATAATCACTGCTACCACAGCCAAAGCAACCCAAAAGTATACAAGAAATCCTGTCAACGCAAAAATGCATATATTAGTTCAACATAAGTGTTGGACACAGATCCTTCAAGAAAAATAAAAACTCAAAACAACTTACGTTATTTTAAAGTAAATCTTAAAAAATAAGTAGCTATATTGGAATGTTCTTACATACCTGGCTCAGTTGCAAGATGCCATACTTGTTTCACAGATTCAATATGTCTCTCCTTGGGAGCATGTAAGACAATGGTTGTAGAGCCAACTACGCAAAGAGCACATCCAAGCATACCAAAGATGTGCAATCTCTCTTTCAAAATAAAATGTGCTAGCACTGCACTGCATAATAATGTTTTCTTCATAAAATTAGTCAAATCTACAGGCCAATCCCATCCATCAATGGCAAACATGTTTCTCCACGTGCCTTCATAAATAAATATGCTATGTTACTCGAACTTGAGTGTGAATGTTGGAGGCAAGAATTATCCAACATGGGTCTATTAAAGTTTTTTCAAATCTTTAAATGTATCTAGAAGGTCACATCCCTGTATCTTGTCCAAATGTGTTGAACACAAATGTTAGACATGAGTCCTTCAAGAAAACGAGTAAGAGCAACATAGAAAAAGATGTAAGCTTATAAACACCATTTCTTATATGAGCATGAACGCAACTGGGTTGTTAAATGATTCTCATATTTTTAACAAAAATGGAACTTAATACATACCTGAAAATAATACTTAAGGCTCCCAATGGTGTTACAAGAATTGCAGGAGCATACGCATAAGCAGCGAAATTAGCTATCTCCCCGATTATCACTATAAAATTAAAGCACATTAACTTAACTCAAGCAGTTATATCTGGCAGTAAGGAAAAAAAGATGCTACAGTAAGTAAACATGCAGTATTAAAGGCCATAACTAACGTTGTTCAGACTCTTCATTTTTTTAAGCATGTGTGTTTGACCATCTTGTCCAAGACATATCTAGATAAAGATAAGGGACATAACCCTTCAAATACACAAAAAAGCTTCAAATTTTTCAACATACCAATCTCATACCCAACACTCACACCCGAGTCTGAGTAAAATAAGATCATAACAACCTAGTACAATTATCTACTTTGGCACACTACTGCCCTATGGCATTGCATACAGATTTGCTTTGATGATAAATTCCTTGAAAACTGAAGAAAGATTCATTGCTAATTTTCCCTCTGCCTTGTAACATTTTTTTGCAGATTTGGTATTATCGTTCAAGTAAAATTCTCCTATTATACATCACTTCAAAACACATCTAAAAGCAAACAGATTCTTTTCCTTCAATTTGGTTATTCACTTGAAAGGACAAGATGTATGTTACTTAGACTTGAAGAAAAGTGTTGGATATTAGCATTAATACAACTTAAGTATTGTTGATCATACATGTATATCTATACAACTATTCGGGTGTTAAACACAAATACCGAACACGAATAATTGAGAGAATATAAAAAAATTGGTGCGAATTTCCAACAAAGGCAGCTACAAAGCATGTCATTGTCTACATTATTTCGACTTTTGCTTTCATTGAAGTACCAATGGACGACAGTGACAGACATGTCTCACCCATATCCATACATGTATATCGAAAACCATAAAAAAACTGAACATAGTCATATTGATCACAAATCCGTTAACAATTTATCCTACAAACAAAGGACCTCCTTAATCTCAAAACTTCATTTCTTCCGACATTCCAACTAATTCTCATCAATTACAATTCACAACTTAAAAACAAAGAAACAAAAATGATAAGAAATCAACAAAATTAGAAGTGGATTGTTGAACTAACTGGTTATCATTCCAGCCCACCACCAAGGTTCATACAAATAAGAGTGTCCTCCTTGCCCTAATATCAAAATTTTCAAATATCCATTAAAAAAACACTTGAAATTAGACTCTAATTCAAATACTTTAACAAAATTAAAATCAACAAAAATTCAAAGAGAAAGCAAAGAAAGAAACCGGCTCTTGGTCCCGATGCTCCAGCTTTCTTAAGACCCTGTTTCTTGATAATAAAGCTAGATCCAATAAAAACGCTCGATGAAACAGCCAAAATGAGGCCACGAAAATTGTCCATTGACATTCCGTTCATCTTTCGTACCAAAAAAAAAAAAGAGACTTAAATCTTCTTTCGCAGGGCCAAGATTTTCAATCCAGATATTCCTATACCCAAATCAAATCAAAATATCACTAAACAATTCTGGAAAAAAAAAAACACTTTCAAAAAGCATGATTCTTTTAACTTATATATACCTTTTATTCAATTTTTTTCTTGGCACACTGCAAAATTAAAAAAAAAAAAAGAGAAAACTAGAGATTCATATCATAATAACAATCAAGAATTTGAAGAGAAAAAAAAATAAAAATAGTGAATTTCTTGAAAAATATATTCTTTTCTTTGAAAAGAAAAGGAATTGCATAGAGAAAAAGAGTTGTAAAATAAGCTAAGTTCGTTACTTAGGTTTACACAATCGTTGTAGAAACAAACTACTACTTTATATCGCCTCCGAATCCCGCGTTAATCTCTTTTTTTCACTTATAGTCCTTCATTTTTCATCATTTTGCTAATTCTTTTGTTTTTTTACAATGTTTTCAAAATCGGGACCGATGATAGAACAAATCAGGCCACTAGTTTTCAGTTCAATCAGTTTGCTTAATTTTTTTGGTTTAATTTAATAAATTATTTTAAAATTAATAAAAAATAAAAATAAAAAAAATCAGTTCAATCGATTTTTTTATCACGATTCAACCATCAACTCTAGTCTGATACCCCTGAATAGTTCATGGTCTAATCGCTTCAGTCCGATTCTAAAAACAATAGCTTTTTTAATAAGAGATAATGTTAAAAAAGGATAAACTACCGAAATAGTCACTTTTGTTTACCTCAAGTTACATTTTAGTCACTTATATTTGAAATGTTACATTTTAGTCACTTACGTTATCGCATTGTAATATTTTAGTTACTAAGCCATTAATTACCGTTAACGGTGTAACGGTAAGCTGACGTGTCATGTTAAATCATCATTTCAAACAAAAATTTTAAGTTAATTTATACAATCGGTCCTCATTTTTTTCGTTTGGAGCAATTTAATTTTTTTCTTTTATGTTCTTTTAACGTTTTTTTTCTTTATTTTCCATTCTCGTTTGCTTCTTCCTCTATTTTTTTCCCTTCTCCATTTCTTTTAACGTATGTTTACTATGTATTCCATTTGTTAAAACTAGTCCCTGTACTTTTGTTTTTTTTTGAACAATTTCTTTTTCTGAGTGAGGCGAGCTTGTGAACTTGTTTTAACAAATGGAAAATATAGAAGAACTACATTAAAAGAAATGAAGAAGGGAGGAAAACAGAGGAAGAAACAGAAGAGAATGAAAAAAAGAAAGAAAGTTAAAAGAACATAAAAGAAGAAAACTAAATTGCTCAAAATTAAAAAAATATAGGGACCAATTGTAGAATTTAAGCTAAAATTTTTATTTGAAACGATTATTTAACGTGCACGTCAACTTATTATTACACCGTTAACAACAATTAATGGCTTAGTGACTAAAATGTTACAACATGATAATGTAAGTGACTAAAATGTAACATTTCAAACATAAATGACTAAAATGTAACTTGAGACAAACAAAATAATTATCTTGATAATTTACCCTTAAAAATAGTTTAATTATGCTCTTAGTTCATGTACTCTTTGAGGCTTTAAAATTTAATTTTTCTACTTTTAATTTTAGAATTTAAAACTTCTACTTATTTGATTTAAAAATAAAGTCTAATTGATAACCTAATTAATTAGCTTTCATTAAATTTGAATATCTTTTATTAATTCAGCTTTAATTTCCGAATAAGAACTTACCATATATTACATATAACAAACATCAATTAATAATGTTATTAAATGCACTTTATGTTTTAAATTAGACAATTACATGACTAAATTCTTAAAAGTAAAAACAAACGAACGGATTAAATTTTGAAAATCTAAAAATACAAAACTAAACTAGAAAAATCATTAAATCTTAAAAAAAATTCATGTCTAAAGTAAAATCAATGAATTTTTCAAATCATCGAGCCAATCTCGAACTACAAGATGGCAATGGTTACAAACTTACCCAAAAATATACAGTTGTCTCGTTAGACTATTTAGTAAAAATGGTAATCTTACCAATAAGTACATTACACTTTCAGTGAAAGAACTCTAGTTAAAAACGTGGAATAATACTATTAAAAGCAGCCATGAACTCTAAAGAGATTAATTTTTTTGAAATATAAAACAGACACAAAAGATACATTGATCATACCAAAACACTCATAGAGATTGTAGAGGTTAGGGACTTGCCCTTAGCTCTCTTAATTGACCAATTCAAACTTCTTGTTAAGAATCATGTTGTGCTTGAAGCCCCTTAGTTCTAATAAGTGATCCCTCATTTCAACATGATCTTTTTTTTTTTCAGTGTAATTAGGTATTTTGACTAAATATATTGAAAAAGTTAGAAGGCACAGTGTGGTACCAACCTTTTAATTTATCCACAGTAGTCCTTGGTAGTATAATGTGCCACTAAATTTTGGGAGTTCACTTAAAATTTTAAAATTTTAGGATTTAATATGAATTTTCAAAAATAATAAGGTTTAATATTTTTGCGAGGACTAATGAATATTTTCAAAAATATTAAAGGGTCTAATTAAAATTTTGAAACGTTTCAAGGACCTAATTAAAGTTTTTAATGAATTTGAGAATTTAATTGAAATTTCAAAGAATTTCAAAGGGTTTAATAGAAATTTTCTAAAATTTTGAGAGCCAAGGCTCCTCCAATAACTTTTCACCCTTTTAGTCCTTGTTGTTAGTTTTATGGATCATAACAAGGTAAAAATATTTCTTTATTTCTAATTGATGCGAGGTATTTATAAACTCGAATTATATCATCTTTTTGGACATAAACTCTAATAGAATGACCTCTTTATCTCTCTATATTTGGACATAATCAATAAATTGATTGGTTATAATAAAATTTTTAATTATATTCTTTTTGTATAAAATAACTTAGGTCAAATGTTAATAGGATAAAAAAGGCATTTTGCGTTTTAAAGGAAACTAAAATCCCTAGTTTTTCCACCTAATTGAGGTAAAAAAAAAAATCTAAATGTTTAAATTAGGGCTCAACTTTTTAGGAATTACTCATATAAAAACCAAATCTTTCAAAATAGTCATATAAGGGTTCGATTTTGACAGAAATGTTCAAAAAAGGGCTTTTTACTAACTTTTAACCTGGTTTGTAGTAAAAATTAGGTGAATGTTGACGTGTTTAAAATAAAACACGTGATAGTTGAATTAGATATTGATTAAAATGAAAAGAAAAAAATATAATTTGAAACATGATATACGTATTTGAGAAGCCTTTTATTTAAGCGGTATTTATATGACTATTTTGAAAATTTTAATCCTTACGTGAATAATCCATTGATCCTCCTTTCATTTATTTTTATCCTTTTATTATACTCAAATTTAAAATTTAAATTTTGGATTTTAATTTAGCATAATCTATTCAATTTATTTTAAAATATCATTAATTAGTTTAAATAATTATTCGTTAACTATTTCAATTAACTTAATGACAAATTTTTCTGAAAACACCACTTCCAACAAAATAAAATTTATGCTAACATAAGGAATTAAAAAAGAGCTTATTTGGACCTCATGTGATGGTCTAATTGTCAAGGGTGTTTACTATCTCAGGTGTGGTCTGAGTTCGAATTCCACTAGTTGCATTTATTGTTCGGGTTTTGCTCTGTTATTATAATTCACACACACAAAAAGAGCTTGTCCACGTCATTAAGATTTTTTGTATAATTCAATCACCTTTTATAATTTAATCGATTTAACTCACCAGCTTTAAATATAATCAATTAATCAATCACTTATCGATCTAATTAAATTAATCTTATATTCGCCCAAATGACTTTTATTTTTTAGTCGAATAATTAGGTTGAATTAATTTAAATTATATTATATATTATTACATATTTAAAATAACTAGAAATAATATGAATTAAATTTGGTTAAATCATTCTATTCGATTATAGAATTCATTAATCGACAATCGATTGACTTAACATTTATTTGGATCTTAAATCGATTTAATCAAACCAATAAATCTAAATGTGTTAGTTAATTCAGTTATTAAAGGAAGGTTGACATGACACATTCCCATAAGCTCCTTTTATTTCTGCATTTTATGAAAAATGGATCATTTTCGGTTATGGTATTTTTGATACGTTTAAATTTGAGATTTAATTTTTACATTTTAATTTTTAACATAATTTGCACTAAATTTCATATATAAAAAGTGTAGAAATTTAAAGTCATGATTGTTTAAATTTGACTGGACTGACTAGAACATCGGTCTAAAGAGGCATCAAACTGGTTGACCTGTGAATTGGTATGGGTCAGTTGAACTAGGCTAAAAACTGATTGAATCAATTTTTTATTTTATTTGATAGGTTTTTGATGATTTATTTAATCTAACAATACAAACAATGCATGAGTTATGAGAACCTAGAGTATATTTTCATTTTTAAATTTTTACTTTATAATTTTACATAAGCAAATAATCAAGCCAAATGTTTACATAATAGACGGACCCAAGCCAAAATTTGACCAAATTTTTTTGTTTATTCGAAAGGTTTATAATTAAATCCCGCTTTTGCCCCCATCACATCGCTTTCAGCCCTATATATGTACACATATTCGTTATCCGCCCGATTTCGCCGTCGGATCCCAAAATTGCAGCATAAGGTAATGCCCCTTTCCTTCTTCTTTTTATATATATTTTCTTACATTTTCCTTAATTTTCTTTGCATCCAAACATAGCCTAAGGGACTCCAAAAGTTATCAAATTATGAAAAATGGAATCTCAAATGCTTAATTTTAACGTATTTCTCTCCCTTTTTAGCTTCGAATTTAAGGTTTTGCTTCACCTATTCGGTAGGTTCTCTTTCTAGGGTTGCATTCGAATTGCAAATTGAAATTGGTATAGTTTTTAGTTTTGGAGTTTTCTAGGATTATTGAAGTACATCAGATCGCTTTTTTTTTTTCCAATAATTGAAGTGGAATTGGTATTTTTAGATTTTAGAATTTGGGTAATTGCTAATTTTATTTTTTTGACTTTTAGATCTTTAGGTTTTTTTAAAATTTGATGGCGGATCGGACCTCAGCTGCTCCAAAGCCTATATGGATGAAACAAGCTGAAGAGGCCAAGCTGAAAAGTGAGGCTGAAAAAGCTGCTGCTGCTAAAGCGGCTTTCGAAGCCACATTCAAAGATGTTGATAAGGGCCGTAACAAGGAGGTGGTGGCAGCTTCATCGGATAGTGAGTCTGAGGACACCAATGACTTGGTGGACAAACCGGTTGGACCTGTGGATCCTGCTAAGTGCATGGCAGCAGGACCAGGAATAGCTGGTGGCACAGCATGCGCAGCATCCACCTTTATGGTGGTAACAAAGGATGCAGATGGGAGGAAAGTGCAGATTGGAGGTGCGCAGATTAAGGTGAAAGTTTCGCCAGGTGTGGGTGTTGGGGGTGCGGAACAGGAGGGCATTGTGAAGGATATGGGAGATGGGACTTACACGGTGACTTATGTGGTGCCCAAGAGAGGGAACTATATGGTGAACATTGAGTGCAATGGGAAACCCATCATGGGCAGCCCATTCCCAGTGTTCTTTAGTGCAGGTAACATTGTTAAGGCTACGTCTATTCATTTTTAGTTGTATCTTTTGCTATCACTTGTCATGTAGATTTTTCTATATTCGTTAACCCTATTTGATTGTCCTATATAATGTAAATTTCTTAATGTCCAAGTAGTTGAAATAGTATTATTTACCTTGTTCGTTGTGAAGAAGTCTCACAATTTGGAATGAGAAAAGTTCCTGATGTGATTCACCTTCATATAATTTTGCCCACTGCCATCTAACTTGCTGTAGAATTTCTGTTATTGCTTAGTGTTGAGATGTTTGACTTCACTTTCGGGCATAGCTTTTGATTGCATTCTTAGCGCTCATGGTGCAGATGTTGAATTTGTTGTAATGCAGGTACTTCTACTGGAGCTGTACTAGGGGTGGCGCCTGCATCCACATATCCAAATCTAGTAAATCAAACAATGCCCAACATGCCAAACTACACAGGATCTGTTTCTGGAGCTTTCCCCGGCTTGTTGGGTATGATCCCAGGCATTGTTTCTGGTGCTTCAGGTGGTGCTATTTTACCAGGAATGGGGGCATCTCTTGGGGAAGTTTGTCGAGAATACCTCAATGGCCGTTGTGCTAAAACTGATTGCAAATTGAACCATCCTCCCCACAATTTGCTGATGACTGCTTTGGCAGCAACAACCAGCATGGGAACTCTCAGTCAGGTTCCTATGGCACCTTCTGCAGCTGCAATGGCTGCTGCTCAGGCTATTGTTGCTGCTCAGGCCCTTCAAGCTCATGCTGCTCAGGTGCAATCACAAACTCAGTCAACCAAAGATTCATCTGGTACTGTTTATACTATCTTGCTTTCCACTACTGTCGTTTCTTTAATTTACTTTCCAAGTCCTATATATTTCCTTTTTAGCTAAGTGTCCAACCTCACAGTTATCTGCTCCTTGTCAGACTCTCCTGACAAAGCTGCAAAGGCTGATGCATTGAAAAAAACCCTACAAGTTAGCAATCTTAACCCACTTCTCACAGTGGAACAGTTGAAGCAGCTTTTTAGCTTCTGTGGTACAGTTGTTGAGTGTACAATCACTGATTCAAAGCATTTTGCATACATAGAATATTCAAAACCAGAGGAAGCAACGGCTGCTTTGGCATTGAACAATATGGATATTGGTGGTCGACCATTAAATGTGGAAATGGCCAAAACACTTCCTCCGAAACCTGCTATTTCATCCTTGACTTCTTCATCTCTACCTTTGATGATGCAGCAAGCTGTTGCCATGCAACAGATGCAATTCCAACAGGCTTTGCTTATGCAACAAACATTGACTGCTCAGCAGGCAGCTAACCGAGCTGCAAGCATGAAGTCTGCAACAGAATTAGCTGCAGCAAGAGCTGCAGAAATAAGTAGGAAGCTAAAAGCTGATGGACTTGTTACTGAAGAGAAGGAAACCAAGAGTAAGTCTAGGTATGTCTCCTCATCAGGACAAGTTTATTTCCCCGCAAGCATGTATTGTTTCTTAAGGCTTAATATTGTTAAAGAATATGGAGTTACTTGTGTTCTCCTATGTTTGCCTAAAAGCTGTTATTATAAAGTTGCATGGGATTAAGTGATTTGCAAGCAGAATGTCACTGCTTAGCATGTTTGGAGTATCTATATGTTGGTCCTTTTGGTTTATGGGTATACAATAGGTTGCTGTCTGCAGCATTGTTTTCCAATCAATACTGTTTATGATGTGTATTTTATCATGAGTAGCACATGTCTTTTTTGCACTGATTCTCTCATGTTTTTAAATCTTCGTTGTCTTACAGATGATATTTTACATATTGGGAATCAAAAAATCAAAGTCTTCCCTTGTTTGTCTGTATGTTCCTAGGTTTCAATTTCCATAATGATAAATCAGAGTTATACTAATTTATAACTCCTGTTTATAGGTCACCATCCCCTTCTCGTGCAAGGTCAAGATCCAAATCAAAATCACCCCTTAGTTATCGGAGAAGATCAAGATCAAAGACTAGATCACCAATTAGTTATCGGCGAAGATCAAGGTCCAAGTCAAGATCACCGATCATTTATAGGCGAAAGTCAAGGTCAAAGTCAAGATCACCTATCAGTTATAGGCGAAGGAGGAGGTCTCGCTCTTATTCACCTCTGCCCCGTTTCCAACGAGACCGTAGGTCCAGATCACCTGTGCGATCTCATCATCGTTCAAGATATGAAAGTGAACGACGTTCATATAGAGATAGAGATGACAATGACAGGAGTGGCAGACGAGATTTGGAGAGATCGCGTGATCGTCATTCATCTATTTCGAGGAGAAATAGGAGTATTAGTCCTCGAACTAGAAAATTAACTCCTGTAGATTCTGACTCCCCTAAACATAGTAGAGAAAGTTCACCTAAGCTTAGGAAATCATCCCATCCAGGTTCAACATCACCAAGGCATCACAGAAGAAATAGGTCATCCCCAAAGAATGATGATGAAAGGAAATTGAAATATAGAAAGCGCTCTAGGTCAAAGTCTGTTGATTCGGATAACAAAAAGAATGAGACCCCAGATGAAAAAACAAAGCACCGCAGTAGAAGGCGATCCAGGTCATTATCTTCAGAAGGTAGACCTCAAAGAAGAAGCAGGTCTTCTTCTGCAAGTTCAGATGAAAACAATTCAAAACACAGAAGGCAGTCCAGATCAATTTCTGTAGAAGGCAAGGTTCGCTCCGGCAGTAAAATTGATGAAGTGAGAAATGATGAATTGAGACATGGCGATAGAAGGCGATCACGATCAGGATCTGCTGAAGGTAGGCATTACACCAAAGAGAGGAGTGAGAGAATCAGAGATAAGAAATCTAAGCATCGGGATAGAAGGCGGTCGAGGTCAAGATCTGCTGATGGCAAGCATCGGGATAGAAAGAGGTCAAGGTCAAGATCTTTTGATGGCAAGCATCACAGAGGAAGCAGGAGGTCCCCCAGAAATTCAGATGAAAATAGATTAAAACACCGACGGCGCTCTAGGTCAAAGTCTACTGAGGGAAAACATCGATCCATTGATAAAGTAGATGAAAGATCAAAACGTCATGACAAAAAGCATTTAGCATCTGCTGAAGCTCAGCCTCCTAGAGGAAGCAGGTCTTCACCAAGAAGTTCTGAAGACAATGATTCGAGGCACAGAAGGCATTCAAGGCCAAAGTCAGCTGAAGGTAAGTATTGTTTAGATCGTAACAATAAAAGTTCACATTTTGGCAAAACAATAGGAAAGACTGGATATGGTAATGGGCTCTGCTTACTTCCGTTTTTAATTATTTGAAAAATACAGGGGATGATGGAATGCTGGTTTCAAAAGAGGAGGCTTATGACACGAAAGTTTCAGTGAATGATGATCAGGAGCTGAGAAGCAAATATTTACCAATATTTGACAGTGATGAAGGGTACTCACCAAATAGCAAATTGAATGCAGATGAACCAGACAGACTTGAAAGATCAAGTAGTAAGCAGTGGCTTGGTAGTAATGGTAATGTCAAAAATCACCAAAAATGAAATAACACTAATAAAGTTGTACGGTTGGTGATTAATGTTTTTATTTGCAGGGTCAGGAGATCAATCCATTTCTCCTCGTCAGAAATGAGCCGTGGGCTTAATGTGTTACTGAACCTTGGGGATTTTTTAGACTAAAGCTGTTCCAAGCTGTCTGACTCAGTCTCCACTTTACCCTTTGATCAATTCAAGCTTGTTCAGATATGAACAAGCTATTAAGATCTATGAGAGCTTTTGGCTCCTATATGAACAGCAGTTCACTTAAGACATTGCTTAGTGTTTCTTTTGGTGTTTGGATTTTTCAGACAATTGTTGTTTCTTCATAAATGTACGCCATTGTGCTCTTTTATCCTTTGCAGGCATGTGGAACAGATTGGCATTGAAGTCTTTGAGCTCACATTTACAATGGATAAAGTATTTCAAGCAGTGTTCTGCTTTCTTCTGCAATCAACCATGCAATGTTTGT
Source organism: Gossypium raimondii (assembly GCF_025698545.1). NCBI lineage: Eukaryota > Viridiplantae > Streptophyta > Magnoliopsida > Malvales > Malvaceae > Gossypium > Gossypium raimondii. The sequence continues at coordinate 2,456,108 of NC_068567.1, read as the reverse complement.
AGCAGGGCTCTTTTACTGCTAGATGTATGTTGGACCATTATCTCTACTTATGAACTGTAATTTATGAAGTGTTTACTTGAAAGTTTGCATCTTTGTTTAGATCTATCCTTTCTGCCTCTATTTATGTTTATGTATGTATTAGCAAAGTGTTCTTCGTGCGTACATCTTTAAATTCCAACGCATGCTTATCTTCCTCGATCGTTTTTGTCTTCTAGCCGTATTGATGTCCTACGACTCTTGGCCTTTGATTGATGTGCTTGATCATAGGACCTGTTTTATTTGCCTTTGATGGTCTAGACAGCCTGTTATATCCCAACTCATGCAGGTTTATTCACGGTGTTCCTGTTGGACCTGTCAGTGATCAGTTTGGAGGGTTGATTTTTAACTTTATCTATGTGAAGGTATGCAGTTGCTTTGTGGCAGAGAGCTAATGCTATAAGATATATATTTTGATTAAATTTCTTTAGTGTTGATTGATTCAAATTAGGTGACTGCTGCGTTTTGGGCTTGGTTCTATCTTTTCACTTTGCTTGTATTTTTTTTCTTTCTTTTTCCTCCTTTTTTTTCCCTTTTTTTTTCCCTTTTTTCGTCATTTCCAAGGAAAATTCTTTTCCAAAGCTACTTTAAGGTCCTGTGTAACCAGACTCCGCGGGGATGAATAGCGTCTATATTTGAGCCCCATAGCCAGATTGGTTGATCATAAAAATAATTTCGTGGTTTATTCACAGGTAATCTTTCATGATACTGCTTGTCTCAGTTCTGTATATGGTAGTACTTGTTCAGTTGGATTTGCTTCCATTTGTGGCCTACATAGTACTGCTCTGGCTGTGGTAGTTTGATGCAATTGCTCCCTCAAACTCTATTTGATCAAGGAAGAAATTTGAAATCATTACATTCTACTTTGTTGCATGGTTGTCTCCTGGAAAAATTAATGTCAACCATTTCCAGGTTTCCTATTTTAGAATTGAAACATTACATGGCCTTTCCTTTGGGGTTTAGCTTGTAGTTGAGACTTACTTGAGAGTGAAATTTTTGTTGGCTAAAAGATTAAAAAAATTAATCCTGAACCATTTCACTTTTCTTAAGCAAGTCCCAAATTAGTTTTTTTATCTTTTGATTTGTACCTGATTAAAGATTTTTATTTCAAATGAAAGGTATAAAGGGTAGGGGTTTATTTGAGTGTAACAAAAGTATAGGGACTTGCATAGATAAAGTGATGACACTCAAGGGATTTTATTATTATTATTATTATTTTAGTCATTTTTGTTTTAATTTGGAATTGGTAGACAGCTGATGATTTGTTATGGTTGATTTCTATTAGGCCTGTGATGGTATTGTCGAAATCTCACCCATTTTTTATCGTCTTCGGTCTTCCTCTTTCTTTTTCTTTTTTTCTTTTCCCCCTTCTTTCCAGATTTTTTTTTTCTTTTTCCTCTCCCACCCCCTTTTTTTTGGCTTGTATTTTTGTTCTAGGAGGCATGGATATGGTGGTATAAGAGCGCAGCCTTGATGTCAAACACTGGAAATTGTTGAGTTAGCATGCAGCACTATATTTACTTGGATTCATGTGTGCGTGATTGATACTAATATTTTTCTAACATGACTGTTCAATTTTTTCATTTTCATGGTTTGGAGAGTTTAGAGGGTATATTTCAAGAAAAATGAAGAGTCAAAGCAATATTTTAGTTATTTTTTTAAACGTGTTTGGATGGCCTTTAGAGGATATCTGGGAACATGTGTGGAATGCGATGAAGCAGACATCAAAACGATGCTGCATTTAAGATAATTTTTTAACCTAATTCTCTAAACCCTAATTGGATGTCACACTGTACTTCATAATTTTTGTATTCTTTATTTAGCTGTGTTCTTTGTTGTTAACTACAAATTCTTAATTAATCTGTAATTTAGCTCCTAATTTGAAATCATTATCATTATCATTTATGCATTATAGGATAAATGGGTCAATTCTCTTTAAGTCTCTACCAAACATTTTTCTTTTGGTTCTATTTCAGTTCCTTTTTTCATTTGAGTCCCAAAATTTTTGAAACATAATATTTGTCTATGTAAATAATATAATTTTAAGAAAAAAGGCTATCAAGTCAATAAAAATTAATAAATGTTGTTTTGTCCCAAATATATATTACAATGTTTAAAGGATAGTCACTGAATATATACTAGGGTAGGAGTTTTTTATATTACAACTAGGATTAGAAAATCATTTGCATGCCTTTAATTAAAATTTAAAAATTAAAAATAATTACAGTCCAAGTCAGAAAAGTTATAGAAATTTTTTATTCATAATCTCTTCTTAATATTTAAATATGAGGATAATGTGTTTTCCTGTACTAGTAATAATGTTTATACTAATCGAGTTAAGACTTAATTGATTAAAGGATAAAATATAATGAGCAAGTTAAAAGGAAAAAATAAAAAAGGGAGATTGGGTTGAAATTGATAAGTTTTTGTGTAAGGTAAAAAAAAAGCGAATTAATTGAATTTTTAAAATTTGCAGGATTGTAAATTAAACTTAATAATAAATCTAAAAATTTAACAATTGACTCAACCATAATATATAAAACTATATTATAGAAAAAAGAACAAATGAAATTGAAGAGAATTGATGGGTTACGTGACATGATGTGGAAATTTTGAAAAGTTGATTTGGACATTTCTCAAATGGTATTGCAATTTTTTTGAGAAAATAGATAAAACCAAACTCCAGAGTAAATGATTTTATGATTAGACTTGAAAGTAACGGTTCTGAGATGTCACGTGGTTAGGGGTTAGGATTTATACAAACCAAACTTCTCCCTCTATTTTTTATTTTGAAAAATAAAATAAAATAATATCAAATCAATTATTAAGAAATACTAAATGCTTTGTCTTGTCGAAGAACCGAAGACACTATATTAGGAGGCACTTCAAGGATTTGTAAGCTTGTCTATTAAGTAAAGTTAGTCTTTGCCAATTGATTTGCATTTAAAATGCAATATTTGTGCACCTTACTTTCCGATGTCCTTCAGAAAGCATAAGTCTTTGAATCTTTTTGAGTAAAGTAATTCTGGAGTCCATCATCTCTTTCATAGTCAAAGCTTTAAGCACCTCTAGATTATCAGTCTAACTTGTGGATCATTTGTATCCTTTATTTAATAATATGACGAGTCCGTCTAGAATATCCTAAAGTTCTGCCTCAAAATGTGAGTATTTTCTCAGACAGTGATTAAAGTCTCCCTCTAATTTTAAATCACTTATTTTAACACTTCATTCATCTTTTCGTCTTTTTTTTTTAATTTGTGTTTTTATTGGTGTGGTATACACGTGGCATTTAATTAATTTTTAGAATATTAAAACAATATTTTTTTATAATTTTTATACTTTATTAATAATTTTGATGATTTTCAATTTTAAAAAATATTATATATATTTGAATTTTAAAATTAATTAAATGTTGACATCCACTTGATAATCCATGTGTATGTCTAGTCAAAAAGTTAAAAATATTAATTTTCCATCTATTTTAGGATGATTTGATAAAAAATAAGTTTAAAAATTAAAAACGAAAAATTAAATATTATTTTTATAAAATTAAAGGGTCAAATAAATCATTATATTTTATAAAATGAAACAATTCCCAAATTTCCTTTAAAGTATAAACAATATGTTAATTATATTAATTATATATATAGATTTAGGGTTTATTTGACTAGTCAATAAAAACATTTAACTAATTGAAAATTCATCTTTTCAATAATTTACTTTTCTAAACATGTTTAGGATAAAACTACTTAATTGGATTTCTCAATAAAATATTGAAAATGATAGATAAATAAAGTTATTTTGTCACTTAACAAAAACATGTTAAGTTTACTTTATTTATTTATTTATTTATTTTAGTCTAAGACTATTTTCAATATTTGACTATTTATTTATTTTTCATTCCCATTTTGTTGAGTAATTTTTTTGCTAAACATATCCATATAATTTATATAATTCAAATTCAATATAATCTTTGTATTTTAATTTGATATTTTTTAATTTCTAAAATTTAAAATTTTAATTCTAATCCAATTGTCGTTATTATCTTGTTCAGGTTACTAAATAATAAGATGAAGAAAATTATTATTTATTAATTATATGCTATAATAATTAGACATAAAATAAAGAATAATTACTATAAATTTAAACTTAAAACTGAAAAATAAGTAAAACTCGTATAAAAATATGACCTCTACAAAATAAGAAGAAAAAACTTTTCTCTTCTCCCAAAACAAATCGAGTGAGTGGTTGAAAATTACTAATTGAAATTAATTTATTGTTAACTCAAAAACGTGATGAACAAATAATGCTCCTATCAAACATAGAATATATACATAATACTATGTTAGTTTGTTATGTTTACGTAATATTAAAAAGAATTTGAAAATTTTTATTCTTATCATATCTAATTTTTTTATATAATATTTAAAAGTTTCCTTAATCTTTTATTAAAATAATATATTTTAATACACTTGAATTCATATTTTTTATTTATGACAATCGAGTTAAGATTCATTGATGAAGTTCATATCAATTTCGTAATTAGAAAGGTAAATATAACAAAGCTTAATAAAGGTTTCGAGTTTAGAAGGGACACGTGTCTTCAAAACCTTCCAAACAAATTATCCTTTCACTTTCATCCCCCACAAAATATCACTTTCCCTTCCTAATCTCCCTTTCTTCCTTCCCTCTCCACACAACCAATAATTTCTCCCTTTTTCTCATAATTTATTGCCATTTTTGCTTCTAAATTTCATCTCAATTTTTGCAAAACTTAACTAATGAACAAATTTCCCTCATAATTGGCTAAGAAATCCTTTCCAATTCCCCCCCCCAAGATGCGTTGCAGTTATGGATTGACAGCGATACCGGGGACAGACGCCCGATTCTTTTCGCCGGAAACTTCCTTCCTCAAGTTACGTAGAACGTTCCAACCGACCCGGATTAAATTTGGGTCGTTCAAAATCAAGGCGAAAATCGATGAAGCGAGGAAAGAGATGAGTTTTTATGAGTTACTGGGGATATCAGAAACGGGTACTTCGTTGGAGATAAAACAAGCGTATAAGCAGCTAGCAAGGAAGTACCACCCGGATGTTTCGCCGCCGGATCGGGTCGAGGAGTATACGGAGCGCTTTATACGGGTCCAGGAAGCTTATGAGACTTTGTCGGATCCAAGGACGAGGGCTTTGTATGATAAGGATTTAGCTTTGGGGATTCACCTTGCTTTCTCTGCTAGACGACGTTATCAATACGATGAGGTATTCTTCTTTTATATTCTATTCTATTTTTCTTATTAATTCTAACTTTGGGTTTTTTTTAATGTTTTTGGGAGCATTTCATATCTGGGTTTTATTTGTTTTGCTCTTGAAATAGGTTTTTGACCAATTATTTTTCTTTTCACTTTTTATTATGGGAATTTTCAAACTTTTTTGGTTCTATTCCATGAATCTAATTTCTTTCTCCAAGATTTGAACTTTGGTAGCTTTTAAGTTGGAATTTCAAATTGTAATAATTTTGATGTCTATTTAGGGTATTGGATTGATGGTTTGACAAACTTTTCAATTTATATTGTAGTTGGGATTGGTTGAAATTTAGTATATTTTGTCTGTTGAAATTGAGAGAAACATATGGAAACTTGGTCCTTTCCAATATAATTAGAACATAGAAAAATTATTGTATTTGCTAAAGCTTCAAGGGTATTGAAGTGTAGACTAGGTACATCTTTTAGAAAATTGGTTTATGAAAATTCTACTTTTTTTTTTCAGAAAATTGATAGTCTATTTGTTGGGTCATCCAGTTTAATATAACTTTTGTCGGTGGTTGTTTTTTCTGCAAATTTCTATTGATATAAACAGAATTGAACAATACTTAGGATTTCTTTTTTATGCTTTGCTTTAAAGTGGGATCGAACTCAATTCGTAGGGGATCTATAGTGCTTAAAGCTTAAGACATTTTCCGGAAGAATGGGTTAATTTTTCATTGACCAAGTTGTCTCTCGTGAAAGAAATACTAGTAAACGAGGACATCGTTTCTAGAAGTCATTTTCTGCAAAATTAATGGACACTTATAGTGTTTAATGTGTTCATTTTGTCTTTGAGTCTAAGCTGTTAGTTCGACTTCCGTTTATAAGTTACCTGGAGTTTTCATATACTTTGCAATACGATGAAACTGCCTTTGCTAGCTCCCTTGTCTTTGCAAATGTTAATGATGGTTAACTAGTCCTTCTCCTTTGCTTTGGAACTTATTAGTTGTTTCTTGATGCATCATTTTCAAACATTTCCTTAACTTTGATAGATTTCATATGAGCAAGATGTGATTGCCACACGTGTATGCTTTAAAACTCTCGGGTTTAAACATGGGCACCTGCCATACTCCCTCAAATTGCCATGGTTATTAAAGCAAAGCAGAGAGACCTCATTTGTTGCTTTCCTTGCAAGTAGGATTTGCTTGTTGTGACTAAATACCGCTAATGATGAAGTCCTTAAGTTTTGTCTGGTCCCTTAATTATACTATATGATATTCGGCAAGTCTTAAGCTTTTGTTATCTTCTTCTGAACCTTCTACTTTTGGATTGTTTTCTGATGAAAGTTGCTTTCCTTCTAGCCTGTAATAATTTGTTTCAGGGCTGACAAATACGCATAACTGTTTAGAGTCTTTCGACATTCCTGCGTTACTGTCAGATGTCGTATTTTCTGGTCCGTTGAGAGAATCCATTACGTTTTCGCTTTAAATTCTTACATTTTCTTCACAACCAGGACCTAGAAGATCGGAGTGAGTGGAAAAATCGATGGCAATCTCAGCTATCAGAGCTGAAGAGAAGAAGCATGAACAGGGATGCCGGAGGAAACATGTCATGGGGAGCTCGAATGCGTAGGCAAAGGGAAGAATTATCTAAAGAACTATAAAACAGAATTTCCCTTTCAACCTCTGTTCATACAAAACATGAAACGCCTTCTGCTAGCTTTTTTGGCTTTCTCTTGTATATATATAGCATTGCTCAAATATATGACTTCCAGTGCTAATTTTAGAACTTGTCTTCCAATATGTACATAAAATCTATCAGAGTTTGACTTGCTCGTCTTAAATTTTACTTTGCTCATATTTTGGTCTTGAAGTTGAAGCCTCTTTGTGATTTTTCATTTTACGCTTTGTTTTTTAACAAATGATCACAGTATATGGTATAATCATTCTTTCCATCAAATTACAATGATGAGTAAAAAAATTTGAAACAAAGGTTAAACCGATCAGGGTTTCAGATTCAATCACAAATACGAATGGAAGTGTGAAGAACAAGATCAGTGAGCTGATGAAATTAATAATATTATCCGTAAATGCATTAAACAGAAGTAAAGATTATAAATACCGTTACCGTACTTCAAGCAGGCAACAGGCAACAGCATTGCTCGTATTTAATCTTAATAAGCCCCATAACTTTAAGAGCTTGTTTGGTTTGGTGTATTGGCTAAGCCAATACACCCCTAATCGGTGGGCCCTATTTAATCCCACTTCAATCCTCTGTTTGGTTCAGGGTATTGGCTAATACCCGTCTATTACATTACACCCCTAATCCCCAAAATCCACCGATTTCTATTACGTTCCTCTTTCTCAGATTAGGTGCTGCTTGAGTTTTAGACCCTGTTTTACCCTCATGCTTCCCCTTTCCGTCTTCTGTTTCTTCCTTCTGTCTTTCTTTTGCTGAAGATTACAATAGAATCGACGCTTGGCCTTCTCAACCTTTTATTTTCGGAGTTTACTGCAACTGGAAAGGTAAATTCATATTTCTAACTCTCTTTTGCTCTCAAATTTATATGGATTCTGTATTTTAATTAGCTTAAGTTAGAGTAGATTTCTATTTCTTAAAGGTTTTTGTTCTTTGGTGGAAATTGGAACTCGATTGCAATGTAAATTGTCTCGTTTTCTCTGTTTTAATTAGCAATGTAAATTGCTTCAAAACCCAAGACCTGAAAAACCACTACTCTCGAACTACCACTCGACCCTCGGGATTTTAAACTTACCCTGTTTCTCCTACTTTGGCTCGATTCCTTGGAGCCCCGAGGCTTCCCGTTCGATGCTTTTAAGCATATCCGAGCTATATCAAATCCCATAACCTTCAGGTTCTCTCCATCTCTATTGCGTCCTATATAAAGTTATATTGTTTGGTCTAAATAAATGTGGGCTTGAGTAAATATCTGGGAAAATGTTGTTCAATTTTGGTAGTTAATTTGTACCATTTATTAATGGTTCTTGTTGCGAGTTGTTTGCTTGATGGCTTTATGAGGTTTCTTTACCCTTTCCATGGGCATTTGTTCCCTCTATAATATTTTTTTGTGCTTGTTAATGCTGGGGTTTGGACCTGTTTGGTGTTTATTGTTCAAGAGTAGTTAAGCTAGCAGCTGTAGTAGGATTAGTTCATTAGGTAAATAGTTCTCTATGATTGGATTCAATAATTCAATTATATCATCAATCAGTTCCGAGTGAAATGTTTGCGGATTCATTTGTTCTAAATTCATTCCACATTATGTATGTTTGATCTAAATTGTTAACCACTATGGTCAATAATTGATAAATGTGTTTTTGTGAAGAATTTGAACGAGTTGTGTATGCTTTTCATTGCGTTTTTCTTTGTGGTATTTGAGACTAGATTGTTTTCACATGAGCTATTGGCAATTTCGACTACACAGTCCGATCTTATCGCCTCACTCGTTAGTTTATTTACTTGAATATAGTTATGAAACCGCAATGGTTGTTTCTTTGTTAGGGAGATTGATGATGTGCTGGATATGTGATTTCAGTTTGGTATGATCATTGACTCTTTTGCTTTTTTTGAAATTGACACTGGCTCCTCTATTAGTAATCAGATTGTATTTTGTTTCTTTTACTAAAAATAGGTAAATTAATATTTGTACATTACATCAAAGAGCAAACTGGTCATTCTTTAGTCTTCATACCTTAGTATGAGGTAGATGCCACGTGTCACATTATTCTATTAGTTATGCTAGTTTTTAAGAGTACAAATGAATGAAATTTTTAATAGAAAGGATTAATTTGTTCTTTGATCTAATGGACAATGAATAATTTAAAATACAATTTGATTCCTATTGCAGGGCCTCCTTATACTTTTACCGCCATTTGGATGTGCTTCATTTGGCTGGTGATCTATTCCCCTCTACCCTATATTTGTCTTTGCTTTCATCTGTCATTGGGACATTTGCTATTTTTCTTCATTCATTCTTCATCTCAAGTTGTGTTGCTCCTAAACTCTTCAGTACTCGATTCAACAATCTCAAAATCAATATATACCCCAAGACTTGTTCTACTTGTATGAACCTACAAGTTCCACAGAAAGATCATTCTCGCCAAAATCATGAAAAATCAACAATGCTAAATACCATGTTTGCTATTCATTTCTTTAGTCAATTCATTCGCACAAATGACATCTTAAAGAATCCATCTTGGAAAATTTCTGGGAAAATGTTGTTCAATTTTGGTAGTTAATTTGTACCATTTATTAATGGTTCTTGTTGCGAGTTGTTTGCTTGATGGCTTTATGAGGTTTCTTTACCCTTTCCATGGGCATTTGTTCCCTCTATAATATATTTTTTGTGCTTGTTAATCTTTGGGTTTGGACTGTTTGGTGTTTATTGTTCAAGAGTAGTTAAGCTAGCAAGCGTAGTAGGATTAAATTTTATGAATATTCATTTACTACGATTAGTTTCATTGATGGAGATTGGATTGTTATGGTTCATAAATATAAGTTTAGCCTTTTCACAGTTTTATATATAGCTTACATGCTAGCTCGCTGTTTCATTTTCCTACTAGCAGGTTTTTGTGGTGTTTTAGTTCTCTTCTTTCTAGATTTCTACCTCCTAAGCAACATTTTCACCCTCTACTTCCTTTCTATCCTTTAGTGCTTGCTCAATTATGGTTGTTTTGAAATATAAAACTAGTCACTTTTATCTCAGGAAGACAAACAAACAACAAAATTAGTCAAAAATAACCTGCCTAATCACATGAACCCTCTGAAGTCTGAACAAAAAATAAAACCACTACTGAACTGCACATGATATCTCACTTTAAAATTTTCGTTTTCTACAACTTTATAAGCATCAAGATTGGGAGAAAGAAACCAAAACATAAAACAACTTTGTTTCACTAAATGAACAAGGATTCCTCATGGTACTAAAAGTTCCTCATGGTACAATGTATAGTTAGAGGAATTTGAATTATTCATTAAGATCAAACTTTGTTTGCTGAATTAATCATTTTTTAGCCAATTTATTTTATAGGTTGTTATTATCTAGTTGATGCTGGATACACAAATTGTGAGGGATTTCTTGCACCATTTAGAGGACAGCGATATCATCTGAACGAGTGGCGTCAGGGTTATCAGCCAAGTTCTCCGCAAGAGTTTTTAATATGAAACATGCCTCAAGACGTAATGTCATTGAAAGATGCTTGACTTATTAAAACTTAGATGGGGAATACTTAGGAGTCCATCGTTTTATCCTGTAAGGTGCACAATAGAATTATTATTGCATGTTGTTTGCTCCATAATTTTATTCGAACCCATATGAGTATTGATCCCATTGAAGCGGAGGTGGGAGAAGGATTACCTACTAATGTGGTGGATGACGATGAACTGAATATAACAAATATTCATCCATCGGATGCTTGGGCTACTTGGAGGATGGAACTAGCCAACCAAATGTTCGATGAATGGCAAGCATCTAGAAATTAGTTAGGTTTAGGGACAATTTGAGTTTGAATTGATTTGTTGATGTTATTTTATGTATCTAGTTTATTAAACTTTGGTAGTCTTTGATTACAATTACATTTGTACTAAACTTTGTTGAATTATAATTTAATTATCTTTTCATTCAAAGATGTGTTATAAATTTAAATTTAGTATTGAACTACCGATATAATATATATAAACTGTTCACCTTTTGATTCATGATATTCAAAATAGTAAATAATGTGTATTTGTTTTTTTCTTAAGAACAATATGTCAGGTGTTCCACCAACGGGTGCTTCTTCTCAAGCTTCTCGAGGAAGCAAAAGAAAATGGGTTCGAAGAGGATGCGCCTTGATTTCTTGCATGGTGGATTTGCACAATGTAGGAACATTTAATGTCGTCTAGGGTTCAAAGCCGGTTATTTGAACGAGCTAGAAAAATGCTAGAAAAGGCTTTACCAAGAGCAATGTTGAAGGCGAGACCAAATATTGAATCTCGGATTAGGTGCCTAAAAGGAATGGTCGATCGTCTCGACATGCTTAATGGTCGAACAACAATGGTTTTGGTTGGGACGAGCATAAGCGGCTTCGTTGTTCTTGAAGATCTTGTTTGGGAATCCTATGTTAAGGTAAAATGTATTTCAAGTATTAATTTGTTTTTTACAAAACACATGGACTAATATGATTTCCTCGTTTTTTAGAGTCACAAAAAGCCTCTCGGTTCGGACATCGTTCTTTCCCTTACTACAACCACCTTCTTGCCATATACGCAAGAGATCAGGCGATGGGAAAGACGCTCAAACAATTCTTGATGTTCTTGAAGAAATACATCTTGAGGATGAGCGTACTGAGATATGAATGAAGAGAGAAACACATTCTATGACTGCGAAGCTGACGTCTCTTTAGACGACATGGATGTTTCTGGTACGGATTCGCGAGGAGATAGAGACCAAGGGGGTTCCTCATCTTCAAACAAGAGAAAGAAGAAATCTAATGCTCGTGATGATGTGTATTCTTCATTTGAGGAGGCTGCCACCTTGTTGGGGGAAAAAATCCAGGCCGTTGGCGATAAAATCAGTAGGAGTATTGCCTCCGAGGTGGTAGTTCAGCACAAGTCAGAAGAGAATATGGAAGAAAAAGCTTCAAATTTATATTCAGCCTTATGGTCAATTGAAGGTTTAACCGACGATCAGCGGTATGATGCTTTGAGTAAAATTCCCGATCATCCAAATCAAATGATCGTTTTCTTTAGTTTACCTTCCGTTGCCCGATTGGAATGGGTCAAAAGATTTCTTTCTCACCATTAAATATCAATGTTCAAACTTTTTGATGTTGTAAAACTATATAACATATGGATTATGATGTATAATTTCATTTTCATCTAACTTTTTCTTAGTATAAGTTAATTATGTTTATGCAGAAAATAATTCTCAAGTTATATTTTTATTTTAGTAAATTCATAAGAACATTTTATGAAATTATATTTAATAATAATTATTTTAAATTGTATTAAATCATATATTTTAATTAAAATATATTTAATATTAATTATTTCAAATTTTCATTATATTATGATTTGAGTAAATTCATATAAGAATATGAATTATTAAGAATTTTATTAAATTATATACCAAAATTATAATGTATTTAATAATAATTATGTTTAAATATGATTAAATTATTTATTATTGATATTAATAATCTTATTAAAATTTAAATAACAATAACAAATTTCGCTAATTATAAGAATTTTATTAAATTATATATTTTAATTAAAATATATTTAATAATAATTATGTTTAAATATGATTAAGATATTTATTACGATAATAATAATCTTATTAAAATTTAAATAACATTAACAATAATCATTTACCAAAACAATTTTCTGCTAATTATAAGAATTTTATTAAATTATATATTTTAATTAAAATATATTTAATTATAATTATGTTTAAATATGATTAAAATATTTATTACTGATAATAATAATCTTATTAAAATTTAAATAACAATAACAATAATCATTTACCAAAACAATTTTATGCTAAGGGTATTCTAGTCATTTTAGTTTTTTCCATTATGCTATTACACCTCTATTCCATTCAACCAAACACAAGATTACTATTACGCCTCTATTCCATTACATTCAACCAAACAGTGGATTAGCTATTACACCTCTAATCCAATACACCTCTAATCCCAATACACCTCTAATCCAATACACCTCTAATCCAATACAGCGAACCAAACGCACCCTAAGTTCTTTAAAAATACACAAATTTTGAGTTCACCGTAGCTTTTCCGGGTCATCTGATTTCCGGTTTCCAGTTTTCACCAGTTCTTAAAATCTTCGATTAAATCAATACAGTCAAACTACTTGACCTAAAAGTTCCCAATTGAATCAACTGGTCTGATCTATATTCTAATATGGGTAAAACCAGATATTTCTAAGTTCCCTTTGTATATGAAGATGTTTGACGGTCATATCCTCACATCCATGTCTGGACACGATTACTTTGAGAAAAATGAGAAGAGTCGGAATAACGTAGCTTACAAGCATGAAGAATCCAGACACTGGCAGAGGATTGAATATAAGACGGTTATGAGAACTAACAGGATGTTTCAGACAGAATAATGGTTTGGTTAATTTCAAGACCAAGACAGCTTCGTGAGACTCAAATCTGATCGAAAAAACCTATAACTGTATACAAAAAGCAAAATGGTAATATGAACAACACTTACAGGAGAGGTGAATAAATGAATGCCACTACTTCTTTTCCCTCTATCTTACATTTATTGTAAATATAAGAGTTCTATGTTACAAATCAAAATTGCAGTGGAATTGCAAAGACCACAGCTAGTTTCTCTCACAATCTCAATTAGAAAGGACCATCTCAGCTTTAAGCAATTCAAATAAGAATATGCACAAGCTTTATACATTACCTTCTCTTAAGGCACCCTTCAGTCATTCGGTTGCTCTCATCGGTTTGTGTGCTTTGAAATGAATTAGTAGCTTGGTACCAGGACGCAGATATGCACCCTACACTTCCAGCAGTGGAATGACGTGATGGACCAACGTGATGGTTGCCGTGGCAGATCAATATGGCAGTCAGTTGTTCGAAAACATTCACTGCAACACTAGAGTTTGACAACAAAAGAATGCTGAATAAAACCAAAGAATCCACCCCCAACAAGGGCAAAACCCTGCTGCAGTGTAGGAGGGTTAACCATGTGCTCACTAAATAAAGATAAATCAATATGGAATAACGTACGGGAGAGCACAAACATCAGCCGACTCTATCTGCAGAGCCTCGGCCCATACTTGTGGTGGCTCGTCAATCTCTGAAAATCCCACCTTGGGTTTCTTTGATTGAGATTCAATACTGTGAAATAGCCATGATTGGTCATCAAAATCAGACCATTGTTCCATTTTGGGCACTGAAAGTACCTGGCTCAAGTACTTCAAGTCCGGATGGGGCGGTCTGATAGACACTTCATCAATTTGACTAGCTTGTGCACTTGATGATAATTGCTTTGGTGGGGAGACAGATAACAGCTGAGCTTCAATGATGCCATTCACCTTGCGTTCTTTATTATCAACCTTAAGACTGGTTCCTGCCCCCTTGCTATCTAAAGTAAGTGGAATGGGAGCTTGACAAGGTTCCAATGTCCTTCCATTGCCCGTCAACGGTTGAGAGGAAGAACTTTTGGGCAACTTATTGGGTTTAATGTCATCAACTGTAAGAAAAAAGCAAAAAAGAAAGTGGAACTTGTTACCAAGATGATTATAGAGCTTTCCAATTCTAGCCCCTGCTAACAAAAAATTTGATAAATTATTGCCATGAAAGCAATTGCTCGATTTTATGGACAGGTTTTCTTAACAGATAAAAGACACCAAAGTTTCAAGTGATCACCTACCTAAACTAACACCAAAAAAGTTTCAAGTGATCAGCGGGATTGTATATACAATCATGGTATAAAACTCACCATGAAAAAATCCATTTTTCTCCAAGTCCTTCCGCTTGCGGAGATTTTCCTCAGCAACAACACCCTTGTTTCCATCCTTGGAAGGATGAGATGTTTTCAGATTAATGTTACCCCCAGGGCCATCTTTGTTGCTTCCTTTTAAGTTATCCAGCTCCAAATTCCTATGTTCACCTTTCGCCTTCGCCTTCGCCTTCTCCTCCTTCGCTTTGTCCCTATCCTTATCTTTGCCGTGACTTTTCTTCTCTCTGTCTTTATCTTTGCGCCTATCCTTGGTTTTATTATCACCTTCTTTTTCTTTAACCTTTTCTTTCCCCTCCCCTCGCTTCTCGGTATTATTCTCCACTTGTTTGGGGATCCCTTCAACTTTAGCTTTAACTGCCCCAGCAAGGTTCGGAACCATAGCATTTCCACCAGCTCTGGTCTCCTCCTTGATCCCTTGCACATCGAACCTCCTATGATCACTTCTCTTGGACTTTTCTTTCTCTTCAGCCGGTTTGTGGGCAGTCTTAGCCACAAACCCGACCATTCCCTCATCTCTTTTCCGGTTAGTACCCATAGACTTATCTGCCAATTGGCTTGCAGCTCCAGCACCTTCATCTCTGACTCTCCCCGCCAACTCCTGCACAAATTTAGAATCCCTAAAACCTTGAGCCGGATGACTATTCTGGCCGATCTTCTCCCGGTTAAAACTTGAAATGTGCCCAGCAAAGTTCTTCTCACTTGAAAAACTGCTTCGATCTTTATCCCTGCCCTTCTCTTTCTGGATAAACTTCTCCCCACTGTGACCTTCAGGTTTTTCCAGAAATTTCTTCTCATCTGAGGTTTTCTCCCCATTTTGACCATCAGGTTGACCAGGAAACTTCTTTTCCTCCGAGTTATTACTTCTTTCCCTCTCTTTTTCTTTATCTCGACTCTTTTCCTTCTTTTTGTCTTTGTCTTTGTGTTTTTCCTTTTTGTCTTTCTTATCCTTATGCTTTCCATCGCTTCTATCTTTCTCCTTTTTTTCTTTCTTTTCTCTCTTCTCCTTCTTCTCCTTCTTATGTGACTTCTCTTTTTGCTTCTCCTGAAAATTGAGAACGATGTTTGAAAAACATAGTCTCACAAATCCAATGCAAAAGAACATTTACGTAACTCGGAAACAACCAAACATATCTTCAGTAAGCCTAAAAAGTTGAAAGTAACACTAAAAGATCCAATAGCACCAAGTTACAATTAATACCGAATAAAGCATACCAACTGAGAAAATACCTCAGTCAACAAATTACACACCAATTGTACATCAAGAAATTATAGACAGGATTAGTTAAAAGTTAGTCCAGAAGATAATCTATGCATTCTATCCTGAAAATCACGACAGAAGGGAATTAAAGGAGACAAGGTTGAACCACCATCATTCACCAATATAACAAATCAGCTTAGTGCAGAAGATAATCTATGCATTCTATCCTGAAAAATCACGACAGAAGGGAATTAAAGGAGACAAGGTTGAACCACCATCATTCACCAATATAACGAATCAGCAAACAGACGGCACTAGCTAGAATAGATTGTTAAGTTCCACAAACCTCTACCATAAAACGTCATATGCTATAACAATTATGAAATACCAAACTTTAAATCACAGACAAAATACCCGTCACATAACATACTACATAATGAATAAAATCAGTTTTTGTCCAAAGAGCTTAACCATGCAAAAACAACTAGGAAAAAATAGCAACTTCTACTAGTTTGAGCATGGAAAATGATATTCAAATCCATAAAGTACTGCCTGTACACCAAAATGTTCCAAAAATCTCTTCTAGATTTTGGGTGCATAGGGTGACCACGGAGCAGTTGTCAACCTAAATTTGTGGATATACAAGCAGTAGAACAAGGCTGTTAAGAAATAGGAACTCAGGTAATACCACAGCCTTCATGGCATTAGTACAAAATAGATGATAGAAAGGAGATATGCACTACGCCACCAAAGCAAGGTGGATTTCATTGACATTTAAAAACATCCTAGTAATGAAGAGATTGAGAACAAACAGAGAGAGATTAGCATTACCATCCCTGGACACTTTCAAGACCAAAGTACTAGAGAAGATCTATTCACTTGAAATTCCATCCTTTAAACAAGAAATTCTCAAGGCGCAATATACTTGTCACACACATTGTCCCATTCAACTTTCAGACACCATTGATTGTTAACATATATACATGCATTGTACTTGAAGGCTTAGAGGAATAGATTTGCCTTTTCAGGTGGGGGGTAGGAGGGGGGAAGCTGCTTCTGCTCTGAACAGTTTGTATACACTAAGGAAATATAATCTACTGACTCTAGTCTCTCAACACCAGCACACAATAACCCAAGCCAGAGGGATAGGGGAAAGAAAATTATGAATGGGCACAAAACTAACGTAAAGTGTTCTAAAACACGAGAAAGAAAAACATGAAAAACACACCAAAAAACATCATTTTCTTAATTGCAGATTCACTTGCAATTCTAGACAGCTTTCATCTACATATTTGATGTCAAATGTGAAAATACTCTTCCTCTCAAATTATGCAGTAAAGCAACAAATAGTCATGGTCAACATAAATATCCCCCAATTAACTATGCTTAAATAATCACTTCAATAAAATGTTTTATTCTCGCTGCAGTGATCCAGGGACTCTTGCCTTATCTTTTTGTTTCCTTTAGAGAAATAGGTGCCTTCTTGTGAAAGATAGGAGTAAGGACTTTTCATGCACTGACCAGAATGGTTACTCTATTAAGTCTAACACACAGTTTTCTCTAGAATCACGCATTCACTTGGTTAAGGCAAAAAATGGGACTTCATAGAATACATTTCAAGACTAAATAGAGTTCATTCAGTCATAAATATCACAGCTAGAGATGTTCATTCAGCCATTAATTAAGATATTGAGATGCTAACTAGTCCTTGAGATTTCCATTCAATCATAAATATCACAGCTAGTGCCTAATGGTGAGTATACAAA
This sequence comes from Gossypium raimondii, assembly GCF_025698545.1. NCBI lineage: Eukaryota > Viridiplantae > Streptophyta > Magnoliopsida > Malvales > Malvaceae > Gossypium > Gossypium raimondii. The sequence continues at coordinate 2,438,363 of NC_068567.1, read as the reverse complement.
TTAGTACAAGAAATCCCAGTATACCATTTTAAATAAGCCTGCAGTTTAACTATTTATTCCCATATGATTCAGTTGCTATAAGTTCATAACATACAGCCCATCAACCTAATCTGAAATTATAAAAATTCTTCATTCAGCAAGGCAAGGCATTATTGAATCATCAATAAGAATAAAATCACAGAACACTATATTTACATAATATACATCGAGACAAGATAGAAGAAACCTTATAACATCACTTGGAAATGTTACCGTCGAATTCAGATCAGGGAATTTGTTCTCATGATACTAATGAATGCTAATTCTATCATAAAAATGTTACATAATGTAAGTAAGCGGTGTTAACCTTATTTAGCAAGTCCACGTCATCGGTCCTAGCCTTCTTTTCATATCCTGGTGGTGGGAAAGGAAAGCAACGCGACATTTCACAGAAGTTTAGAACACGAAACAAGAATGCCTTTTGAGCGCAAAAACACTTGGATTATCTTCCGATAGCAATGTCCAGGAAAAGGAACAACAAGTAACTATGCTCCTATCCATGCACCATATCCCTGCATACATTTCCAGCTTCAGTGTTCCTCCATGAAACTCCTGTCACTCTTAATAGCTCAAAAAGAGTTCCTAAACCCACCAAGCTCCTTAATCTCCCTAACCTCAAATGTAACTCCAAGTCAACTATCTATGACTGAATCACTTCAAATAATAAAATCACCACAGCAAGTCTCCAATCACTGCTAAACCCTACTGGTGCTTTACCCTAAGCTACTTCAATAATGCCCCAAATAGAAATATAACTTAAAGAAATGCTGTTTTGATCAAGAATTCTAGCTCAAAAACTATGGTATACCAAATGGTTCTTCAAGAAACAAAAATGGTCCAGTACAATCTGACCCTCACTGTTATCTGCAGCACAATAAAGAATCATCACCTCCTTGTCCCAATAATATAATCCAATGCCAAAACCATCCCCAAATTGAGATCAAACACATAAAAATTTTACTGAAAACCCAAATACCCTATTTCTCTAAAACAACTAAATCTTCAAGCTTTTGAATCACTATCTACACAATTATATACGAAAGCAATCTTCTTCCATGTCCAAAAGCTTTTCAATCACCATTTCCCTTTAAGCAATCTGTTTTAATAACTTAAACCTCGAAACAAACAGCTCTTCAATCCGATACTACAAAAACGAGAGGTTGAGCTCATTTATACTCTAATCAGAACCCTAATCAGTTCCCAATTTGGGAAATTCCCCCCAATTTGTTGATCCGGATGAAAACCCTACAAAAAAAAAATCAATCAAACAAAAACTTCAGCTGAGATAACATCAAGTATCCATTAAATTAAAATTGAAAAAACATTAAGAAAACCCCAATTTTCTCTAACCATCAAATTAAAAAAAAACCCTAAAAAGGGTTTTTAAAGAAAGAAACTTACTTTTTCTAAGTACCTTAATAGTAAATGGATATCGATCAAAAAGCCAAAAAAAAAAAAAAAATCTTTGATTCAAAGCCAAAAAATCAGCTTTTAAAAAAAACAAAAAATGGAATTTGAAGGGTAATGAGGAAAGGTTAAGATTATTACCTTGCCCGCAACAAATTGGGCATTGTAGGAAGGAACAAGATCCTTTCTATTTCTTTTTTTTTTTTCTTTTTTTGCTCTTGAATTAATAAAAAATTAATTATAAAAAATACAAATTAAAGAGATAAGTAGAAGAAGTAAGTAAAGTTTAATCCCAGTTTTTTTTTCTACCTGTTAAATGATTTTCTTTTCTTTTTTGTGGGTTTTTTTTTCCTTAATTTTTTGGGTATTGAAGTGCTGGGTGTTTTGAGAGAAAATAAAGGAAAATTATAAAAGAGCTCTTCTTTGAAAGAAGAGGGCCTTATTATTAATTTGTATTTTCGGAGGTTCGACGCGAGACAGAAAATCTTACAAGAAAATCAAATCCAAACAAAAACAATTTTTAATTAATTAATTTAAGAGAGGCCGACGAAGAAAGCTACAAAAGGCCCAAATATTTTGTAAAAAAAAAAAAAATCAGTCCTAAAAAAAATGGGAGTAATTTAATTTTTATTAATTTCAAAAATAAAGGGTAATTAAGCTTAATGTTAATTTTTTATTAATTACACATAATTTTGAGCTCTCAATATTATTTTGGTTTAATGAATTTAACTGGCAATATTTTTGTAAATATTGAGGTTATTTTTTAATTTTTAAGAGTCATGACTAAATTGACAAAACATGTAAATATTAAGGACTAAACTTGTTGTTACTCCAATTAAAATTATGTATAATTGATGAACTATATTAAATTATTAATATCGTGATTAAATATGCTTAGTTACTCTCTTTCAAATTTGGCAAAATTAAATTGTTTCGATTTTTTAAAGAAATCAATTTTTCAATTTTGAAATTAAGAGGGGTGAAGAAATCTTTTATCCAAATATATATATATATCAAAATTTATATAATACGAATTAAATTAAATTGTAATTTGATAATATTTTAACTTTTTTAATTCGGATGGATTAAGTTTGAGTTGGTTCAATAAATTATATATTACAATTAATTAATATTGAACCTTATTAAATTGATCAATTTAATGGTAGAAGAATTAATTTGAATTAATCTCAAACATCTTATAAATACTTTTTACTTGACATGTGAATAGTGGATAGTCGATTGATTTTTTTAATATTAATATTAATTTTAATTTTAAAAGCAATTTATTTTATTAAATCAATCTAACGAGAATCAATAAAACTAGTTTAATAATTAATCCGATGTTGAAAACGTTAATTTACTAATAAAATGATAAATTTGCAACCCATCTATTGAAATCTTACAATCAAAATTGAACTCGACTAAAACAACAATTATGCAATGCTGAGAATGGATTTGTTAATAGATCGATTTATTTATATAAATTTAAATATTTATTTAAAATTTGAGAAAATAATAAGCTCGAAAAATATAAACAATACATTAGATTTAAAATATACTATTTATAAATATCAACTAAATTAAATTAAAATTTAAACTAAATAAAATATTAATAAATATAAAATATGTATTATAAGAGAGGTTTTGTATCAAATCCTTCCTTCACCCGTCAGTTTAGTTACAGCAAGGAAAGCCATTTTCTTTTTAAGTAGTGGATAATCACCACGTGGCAACACCCCAGCCTATGAGTTCATCCATATGTTTATTACACCTGTAACCCTATCATTTCTCATTGAATATAAAAAGAGAATATTAAAGCAAAAAAATAAGAAAATGTTCGATGATTGAATCTCAAGACTCTCCCCCCATGTGGTTTTGCTTTTACCATTGCACCCCTCCAATTTTTTTTCTCTTTTTAATTAAATTATTTCAATTATAAAGTCAAGCTAAATAATTAACAAAGTCAATAAATCGAAAATAAACATGACTATATAGCTTTTTATTTATATGATATTATAATTAGGGCGAAATCAGAAAATATTTTAGGAGTTGAAATTAAGTTGTAATTTTTACGATAAAAAATACAATATCACCATTTTAATAGATAATATCTTTATAATTTTTAAAGAATTAAATTAATTTTTTATTTTTAGAGGGCAAAATGTAATTTTACCTTTATTAATTTAAATTTTTAAAATTTTAAAAGGTCTATATGAAAAAAAATTCATTTTAGACAAGGCCGAGCCCTCCTAATTTCGCCACTTATTATAATTATTGATCACTTAAATATAACGTTTAATAATTTAATATTACATATTATATATGTACATTTGTTTGTCTTTTTTCTTTTTAATTTTATTGTGTATTTATTTCACTGAAAATAATTTTAGGAGTTGAATTCGATTACCAAAATTTTAAGGTTGACAACAAAATTATATTGGACATTGCCAAACAAGAATATTAATTTAAGCTTATCTTTTTCTAATTAAATATTGTCTAAAAGAAATTTAAAAAGTTAGGATAAAACATAAAAATAAAAATAAAAATAATATTATCTGTTTGGATAGTAATGCAACCAATTATTCTTGATAGGTTTCAGATCAATTGGTTTGATCCGGTGTGAGGCCTAAATTACAATAAAAGAAATTATTACAAGTGACTTGAAAGAGAGTACTCTTTTTCTCATTTTAATATCTGACATGGGTTAGTCGATGTGTTATAAAAAAGGCTAAAAATATATTTTTAATTTTTAAAATTTTTAGAGTTAGAACTAATTGAAAGATTTTGTAAATACTGAGGGCCAAATTTATAGAATTTTTAAAATTAGAACTAAAATGACAAATCTTGAAAACATTAAGGGTTAAATTTGTTATTTTTTACATTTAGGATCAAATTAATAGAATGTGTAAACATAACAGTGCTAATTTTGTTACTAAACCAATCAAAAAGTTTACATTAACTCAAAATGACTAAAATATTTAATTTGAAAATTTTAGTGACTAAATTGAAAAATATAGTTGAAACCATTTTATAATTTAACCATAAAAAATAATTTTAACATAAATTTAACGTATCATGTCATCATTTTACAGAAAAATTTAATAGATAAATTAATTTACACCTCTCGAAATATATATATTTTTAGTAGAGAAATCGAAATGCAATCAATCTACCCTTAATTATTTTTTATATAATAATTATTGATATAATGGCCAAAGGGGCCATAAGGGCCCAATGGGGGGCTTTGCATAGGCGTTTGCCTTATGTTTAGCCAAGATGGGCAAAACCCAAAATCCTCCAATTTCTTTGGAACCCAACAATTGTTCCCTCTGCAAATGACCGAACACTCAAAAACATCATGTTTTTCTTATATACATTTTAATGTGTTTTTTTCCCATCAAACAAATAATTACATGTTTTAAATTAATTCGTAATTTTATAAATATAATTTAAATTAGTAGAATATAAAATATAATAATTAAATTAATTAAATATAAGTCCTGTAAAAGTTTAAAAAATTATGCAAATATGTAATAACTAAATATTAAATTAAAATTTTGAAAAATAAAAAATATATTATGAGCTAGACTAAATGATTTTGAGTTAAATATTTACAAATATTTTATTCAAATAATTTATTTGTACTGATAATATATGATAATTAAATAGCAAATTTTACTCGTGGTCCCTTTTCGATTTCAAGTCCTGAGAAATAAAGATAAAATCGTACTTTATTGCAGCTGTATCCCATATCGATAACAAACATAGGCCAACACTCCAACTTCAGGTATATAAACTAACGCCAATACACCAGGAATGATCACGGAGCCGTGCGGTGAGCACAGAGCGAACTATTCTTTCGCCTTTTACTAAAGAATACCGTGTGCTCGCCGTTCTAAGCGGCATACGCCAATTTTTGGAGGGCTCGTCTTGGTCGATGAGTCCCAACAAGTCTAGTTTCAAAATATTTTGAAATACAGAAAGCTTCAGACTGTCATCTGATAGCCTTCAGGAAGCTTAGTGTACAATTTTCAGTTAGTTTTTAGCTGTAGTTAATAATAATACTAAAGTGAAAAATGTAAAGTAGAAGTAATTATCTATATTATTTTTATTTACATATAAGTTTTAACTCCGTATTCTAATGTAATTATTTATGGGTCACTGAATTTGTTTTGTCAGAACTTTAAACAATAACTAATATAATTATAACACTTGATTACGATTGACTTTGTATGTCTATTTAGGTATTGAGCATTTACCTGTAAAGATAAAATTTCTCGGAATGGATAATTGCAACTCCGTAAAATGGAATCGGGTAACTTTTTTTTTACATATAGAACCGTTCATATATGTAGGGATAACATATAGATTTATTTTAAACATATAGAATATAGATTTATTTTATAGGTATTCGTTTGTATCCATTTGATTCGATTGACTTTTGCTTGAGCCGGATGATGAAAAATATCATGTCTGGTTCCTTTGAGGGATGGATCTAGAAAAATTCACCTATGCTAATAACAAAAAAAACATGACTTGAACGATCCTGTATTAAGAGCTAAATTAGCTAGAGGTATGGGTCATAATTATTATAGGGAACTCGCATGGCCCAATGATCTTTAATTTATTTTCCTAGTAGTAATTCTCGGTACTATTACTTGTAATCATCCTACTGTTTTTTCATACTTTTTTTAATTAACCAAAAACAAAAGAAAATAACGAGTAAGAGAAGCAACCTCTTTTCTCTTGTTTGGATAGCATTTTTCTTTTAAGCAAAGTGGAAGTAAAGGGATTTAACTACTTCTTCTTCTTCTTCTTCTTTTCTTTTTGCTATCATTTGATTTATCTAGATTTTGTTTGATTTTAGAAAGTGGAAAATATTGAAGAAAATATATTTTGTTAAAAATTTTAATATTTTAAAAATAAAATGTGGAAACTAGAAAATAATAAAGAAATTATTTTCATTATTTTTACTAAAAATATTTTGTAGAAGTGAGGATGATGAAATAAAGATTGATAACTTTAGATGACTCAGTATTGGTTTAAACCCATATAAACATAAAATATCTAAATTACTTAGCATGAAAGACGAGTGATTTCCGTCACTCTTAATGTGTAATGACGCAATGACCAATATCATGACCAAATTGCATTAATTGGATCAAAACGTAAACTTAATCATGTAGTTTACCTTATAATGATTGGAAAAGTTGTAATATTTTTTAGGTAAATTCTATTTAATGTTACTGAACTATTAATAAGTTTATGTTTTGATCACTAAATTTTAAAAAATTACAAAATGGTCAATAAACTATTTAAAGGTTTTTGTTTAAGTCACTAAGCTGTTAAGTTTTTAAAAAAAAAAGTTTAGCTAGCAAGCTCCAAGCTAGGATTTAATGATCGGTACAGTGGGTCAATAACCATCGACATGTAGAAGAACATACCTTAAATCCAAGTTGATGTAACAATAAGTGTAAAAAATCAGATAAGAAAGTTGTTTGATGAAAAAAAACTATAGAAGTGAAGGGAAAGAAGAGTTTTCAATTGGCGTAATGCAAACAAAAAATGTCGTACAACAAAGATTTTAACAACCTAGTAACTTAAATGTAAAAATTCAGATACTTCAGTAACCATTTTTTAATTTTTCAAAGTTTAGTGATCAAAACATAAACTTAATAATAGTTAAGTGGCATTTGGATGAATTTACCCATTATTTACTAAAAACGAGCCCGACTTTAAAATAGCTTAAAAAGATATTTCGTGAGGGTCTAACTCTTAAACCCTAGCTGTTTGCTTACTCTCTCTCGTTTGTTTCAAAACCCCTAGCCGCTTCCTTAAATCTCTGTGTCTCTCTCATAATTTTCCTTGTTATTCTTCCCCTTCAAGGTAAAGATCATTGCTTTTTTTTATGATATGGGTCTAATTATACTTACCCGTTTACTAAATTTTCCTTAAGATGATGATTTCATTCTGGGTTTATCGTTCTGATTTGTTTTGATGTTTCAGCTTTTTTAGTTAATTTTATCTTGTTCTGTTGATTTTATCTATGTTTTCATTTATGTTTATGTTGCATGTTTCTTTGTTCTATGACTTCGTGGAAAAATTCTTATATATGATATTGTTCTTGTTCATATGATGTATGAAGCATGTTAAAAAAATTAATGAGGTGTAAATGCTTTCATATAAGAGGAATGATTGAAGAAAGCTGGAAAATTTCACCCTGTTTTTAACAGTGATGTTATGAGAAGTTAAAGTTTTTAATGGGATCATAAACCCTTTTATTTATAGTATAATAGGATTTATTTTTAGGGATTTTTGAAACTTCATATCATTATGTAATTCTTTATTGTGTGTTTTGTTTTGGTTATTAATTAAACTATCTAGCTTTGATCTAACATGCTGTTTTGATTTTGTTCCTTTGGCTTGATATTGTTGCTGCAAAAAAAAATGATACAGTGAAAGCATTATAATGGCATTCTCTAGCAAACTTGGAAGCCTTTTTAGGCAAAATGGGCAAACCCCAATGATATCTTCGATGCTTAATTCACTTCGTTGCATGTCGACATCAACCAAGAAGCTTTTCATTGGAGGTATTTAGACATGTTCAATTGGTGGTCAGAAATTAGATGTTCATCATGTAATGTGTATTTGACTTGAATTGAATCTGTGGTTCTTAGGTCTTTCATATGGAACTGATGACCAAAGTCTCAGGGAAGCATTCTCTGGATTCGGTGACGTTACTGAAGGTGAGATTTTAAATTGTTAAATGATAATTCATTACAGTTTTTATGGTATTGAGGATGGTATCTATTCTTGTTCTCATTCTGTCTTTTACAATTATCAGCTCGGGTTATCGCCGATAGAGACACTGGGAGGTCCAGGGGCTTCGGTTTTGTTAACTTTGCTGACGATGAATCTGCCAGCAATGCCTTGTCAGCCATGGATGGACAAGTGAGGAAAACAAACAATTACTTATATGCAGAACATGTTTCTTTTGAACTACAGATTGACCGTTTTGTACTGAAAATTTCAGGAACTCCAAGGGAGAAATATTCGAGTAAGTTATGCCAATGAAAGACCTAGCGGCCCTCGTTCATTTGGCAACAATGGTGGTTTCGGTGGCAGTAGAGGCTTTGGTGGTGGATCCAGAGAAGATTCAAGTTTCTAGGCTCCAGTATTATTATCTGTCCGTGGACATGCGTCCATAGCTAATATGCATTTAGTTTTGAGAATGTGTTCATTTGGTTTCAAGGATTTGCTGAACTTATGCAACTACTTTATAACTTATTTTATAAGGTTTAGTTTTGCCAATTGTTTGTATGTTTTTACCCAACACATTATCTATGTTTGGCAAGGTAAGCTTTGCTTTTCTAGTTTCAACATTGCTTGGTTCGATTCTAACATGCTCTTCATTGCATGTATCTTTACTTTCGTTGCAGGGGAATTTCATGGCGTTTGCTTTCAGTATAAGGTAAATGCAGACACGACTAAAGGTAAGATCACAGGTCACAGCCTAGTTTTAGTGAGTTTTTTATCTCTTTCATTTGCTGAGATTCATACCCTATTGATCTTGATTTTTGAGCTTCGAATTTCAAGTCGAATCAACTTACCCTTTTATTGATCGAAGGGAGATTCTTTTCCTCGGATGAAATACAGTTTTTGCCAAATGTGAAGAAATACCTGTTCTACTATGTATTTCACATTCCGAGAGTTATTGGCAATGCATGTTCTACTATATATATACACATAAAAATAGGGCTAACTGTCCCGTATTCTGATGGTGTGATGTGAGCACGAGCACGACTCATGAAAGACGAGCACATGAAAGTGCTAATGAGTATTCGACCAACTATGGGGAATGTCCTTTTTACAATGGATGTTCACTGACATTTCAGGGCTCATGCGATTGTAAATATATTGATATATAATTTGTCTTCAAACTATAACTAAATTATCGAAGCTTTATTTTTGGTGAATGTACTTTAAGTGTCCCTTTATTTTAGGGATTTGATCAAATTAGTTTTTGTATTATTAAATGAAATCAAATAATTTGAATTGAAATATAGTTAACATTTATATTTTAAAAGTGTAATCACAAGAAGAAAAAGCTTATTTATTATCTATGTATTACAAATGGTTTGACATAAGATAAGGAATAATTAATACAAATGTAAATTTGAAATTTAAAAAATGCGCGATAACTCTCGTAAAAATGAGAATATTCAAAATAATACATGCGTAAAAAATAATATTACAATCAAACATTATTTAATTTTGCAAATGGTATTTTTGAAGTTTTTATAATTTTGTAAATGAAATATTTTGTTTATTAATGGAAAATATCATTCAGATTCCATGTTCATGTCTTCAAGGTTTTGTCCTCGATTACGAAGAATGTTCAGGGTGCTTGATGGTGAGTAGTATCATTTTTTCGATGTAGTCTTTATATTTTGAAGATCGTGAGCCGAAAATAAAAAAAAAAATTGTAAATAGAGAATACTATTTTCGCTTTCTTAATATTCAAACCCGAACACTTACTTTTTTTTTTTTCATTAAAATAAATTTGATTCTCAATATATATTCATTTTCAACATTCAAACTCAAATCTCAGTGTAGATTCTCAAAATCTTTGAATATAATGTATTTTACTGTCACAAATTCAACTTTACAACTAATTAATGGAATAAACGAATGAATTAATTAATAAAACAAAAGTAAATTACAAGCAATCCTTTGGGGTTTAACACAACAAAATATGTTCTGTTTTTTGCTTTAAAACAACTCATGTTTGTGTAGTCCTTAAAGGTTGCTTCAACTTTAATTATGGTCCCTCAAAAGAAAGAAAAAATCTACATAAACTGTGCTGTGAATTATTATTAATAATAAATAATAATTCTCATTATTTGTGTTCTTAAATACATGAGATACACGTGATTAAACCATTTGGTTGATAATTCACCTATTAATAATAATTGATAGTAAATTTATATTAGTGAATTTAAGACAATAATAAATTTAGATCTTAAAATAAAAATTGGATTTATCTGATTTGCTAAAATCTTAATTAAATCAAAACATGTGATTGATGATATGTTTTCATTTACACCAATTAAAATCGATGGAATTTCGGTGCTAAAATTTATAAACCGATTTAATCGAGCTTGTATCGAATATCGAGGAGTTAATTTTGATTTAAGCTTATTACTATTTGAATTCGACTCGAGTCTATTACATTTATCTTCGAGAATGTTTAAGTTTTAGTGAAAGTATTATAGAGGTCTTTTCTATTCAGAAAAAGAGTAAATTAGTCTTTATCGTTATATTAAAACTTAAAAGTAAATTGGTCTTTTTTGTTAAAAATTTAATCATTTTGTACCGTTAAAAACTAACGTAATTGACGGAATAACTAGATAATAACATGTGACATGCCATGTTTACCTCATATTGATGTATAACAATCAATTTACGCTTTAATATAACATAAAAAAATTTAATTTATCTCAAAAAAATGTAATACAAATTCTCAATATGTTAGCCTTCACTAACACGATCAAAAGCATGGTTGCCAAAATCTAATGTCGTATCCAAAATACGGGATCAATAATAATACGAGAGACAAAAAAGAAAAAAAAGACAGCGGGGGTCTTTTCGTTGTCTATTAACTAATTAATTAATTAATTAATTAAAATTTATTAGGTAAGAAAAGAGAAAAAGCTTGGTTCCCAAGTCTTCTACCCTGGAAAGTTCACCCAATTATTGTCTTTTGGAAAATTTAATTAATCAATTAAATCAACTTTATCATCCTTCAATTTTTCTTCCTTTTGGGGCTGAATATCTTTTTCATGTATTTAATCCAAATATGTAATCTTTAGAAATTGGACCCAATTGGAGTAAATATTGTTAAATTCATCGCGGATTTATTGTTGGTATACTCTATTTTGATCCGATCTTAACTTATCCTAATAATTAAAACTTGAATATCTTTTATGAGTGTTGGATACATCTATAATATTCCCGTATTGTAATGTTTGGTATTGATTAGTTATTTCTAATACGTTTGATGTAGATTTCGACATATAGACATAAAAGAAACATCCCATAATTATTTTAGGGTTTACTGCATAATGTATAATAATTTTTAAAAATAAATATATAAGATTCAAAAAATAACATCTCGCCTTTTCTTTCCCTTTTAAAAATTAAATAAATTTAAAATTCATCGAACAGTTTGAACTCTATTATTAAATAAAAGAATATCTAAACACGGAAGAATATAAAGATTACATAAACCCTCCATTTCGTGCGGGGTTTGGGTTTTGTTACGTTTCATTGAGTATCATTACTCCGAGAAAGGCTAGACTAATTTATTTCTATTTGAGTCCGAATCCCTCTAGTTCAAGCAATTCAATCGATTCTTACTTTTTATTACAATTGTTTTTTTTTAAGTATTTTATATGTCTACTTTACGGTCTATGCTTAAAATTATAGTTGTTTCTCTTAACAATATCATGATCTCTAAAATTCGAACCTATCGTTACTAAATTAATGTTTAACTTTTTTTTAATATTTTTATTCTTTTTAATAGAATATCTAAAATTACCGATAACTTCTCATCAACTCTTAAATAAGAAGATAATGCGCTTCAACAAACTCAAATTATATCCTCCTACACCGATAACAATATCAATAAGCCAAGATTCAATCCACTATCACCAAAAACAAAAACAACATTCATAACACAAAAAACTTAAAATCTTGACTAAGATATAAAACTCAAGATAAATACAGAAATGCATAAAAAGAAAGAATCTTATGTCATCATTGTTGTTCAATCACAAGTTCATTCTTTTCTTTTGATATGAAAAATCAACGGTCAAGACCTGCCCTTTTTCTTAAGCAGAGCCCACCAAATTATTACACCTCATCTCCACAGATCTACAACCTTTTCTCTCTCCCTTTCATAATTGTGTCCCCCCTTTTTTTTTTCTTCACATTTCCTATATATTTCATCAAAATCTATATATAAAATCTATAAATTTATATATTCTACATGAACGAGAATTGCAACAATTTTGATCCCTTTTCTTTTTTTTGGTTTTCTTTTTTACATCAATATAACCATTAAATAACAATGAAAAATTAAAAAGGACCGGGCAGCAGCCATGGAAATGAAAATATGAAAGCTTGTTCTTAACTGGATTCATCGAAATGTTGGGTTTCTTTCGAGTGTTTCGATTCAATCCCAAAGTAATTCACGTACCATTTCACGAATTTTCTCAACCCAGAAGATAAATCCGTGGTGGGTTTATACCCAAAATCCTTGTAAGCTAACGTGACATTGGCATGTGTGTAGGGGACATCACCATTTCTGGGCAACGTAACCACATGTTTCTTGGCTTTTGTGTTGAGTAATCCTTCTAAAATCGAGACTAATCGGCCGACGGGAACAGGGGAAGTGTTTCCCAAGTTGTAAACCCTTAATTGAGCCGGTCCTTTCTTTTTTCCACCGCTACCGGTGCTTTTTTCCGCCGTGTCTAACGCTCCTAAACAACCTTTCACAACGTCGTCGATGTAAGTGAAGTCACGCGCCACCGCTTTTTGATCTTGGGTTCTGTAGATATCAATGGGTTTCCCTTGAAGAATATCTTTAGTGAAAAAGAAGTAAGCCATATCGGGTCTTCCCCATGGACCATAAACGGTGAAGAATCTAAGTCCGGTGAGGGAAAGGCCGTATATATGGTTATAAGTATGAGCGATTTCCTCACCGGCTTTTTTCGTTGCGGCGTAAAGACTCGCCGGACGGTCAGTTCTATCACGTTCGGAGAATGGGTTTTCAGTGTTGAGTCCATAAACGGAGCTCGACGAAGCCCAAACGATCGCCGGTTGTGGATTCACCGCTTTGGCTACTTCAAGTAAGTTCACAAACCCAGCAATGTTCGACTTAACGTACGACTGTGGGTTTTGCATGGCGTACCGTACACCGGCCTGTGCCGCTAAGTGAAGCACATGAGTGAACGGGACGACGTCGAACAGCTTCGTCAACAACGGGCCGTCGTTCAAATCCCCTTCGACGATGAAAATTTGGTGTTTGCTTAACAAATTCTGCCTCGCCCTTTTCAACGAAGGATCGTAATAATCGTTAAAATTATCCAATCCCAAAACCCCATCGCCGCGTTTTTTCAAAGCAAGTGAACAGTGAGAACCGATGAACCCAGCGGCGCCGGTGACCAAAACGGAAAACCCATTAACCCTACGTGGAGTCGAAGAGTGACGGACTTGTTTCTCCCACGCCGCACCACCAACGAGGGAAGAACCGGAGAACAGTGAAGTTGAAAGAAAGCTATGACGGTGGTGATGGTGAGGTGCACTGTGGGTATTATCCGAAAGTGGAGGGTAATTAATGGTGAAAAACAAGATCAAAACTAAAGCAATAAGAAGGGTAACACGAAATAGAAATTTAGATGAAGCATTCAACAGCTTCGTACTATGGACTTTACGAATATAGCTATTGTATCGTTCTAATTTCATGGGCTTGCTTGTATCTGTTGGCATTTTCTTTAAAATTTGTTGTTTGGGAAGAAAGAAACTGAGAGAAAAATGAAGGGCTCAATTGAAAGAAAAATAACTTTGATTTTCTTTTCCTTTTTTTTTTTCTTTTGAGGATGAGCCCTGAAGTTGTGAAGGGTGTAGAGGGGTAGATTATAAAGAGAGAGAGAAGGGGAAAATGAAAATGAAAATGAAAATAAAATAAATAAAATAAAATAGAAATTAGGGGAAAGGGAGTTGGTATTGGTTGGAAACCACTTTCTGTTTTTGGGTTCTTTTTAACTAGCTTTGCCTTAACTAATATAATATGTTACAATATATGATATAATTATATACTATATCTGTTGAGTCGGGTGATAAGAAAGTTCGATTGCTATTTAAGTAAAGTTTCGATTTTGGGTTTTTTCGATATTATTTATGTTTGTTTTATAATTTTTATTTAGGGTTTATAATTATTTTTTGTTCGAGCACGGTATTTATCATTTAAAAGTGAAATGAGTGAATATGAAAGTTTATAACGTGCTTCAGTATGCTCAAATAATGCCTATGTCAATCGAACTAAAACTCAATCGGCATTATATTATTTATCTAACACTTAATCGATACGGGTTTAAAAAAATATTATTTATTTTACGATTTAGTTTTTATGTAAATCATATTATACCAAATTTAACTAGAGACATTAATATACATTATGATTTGTGGGGATTAAATTGCAAATGGAAAGTGAGCAATAAATTGGATGATAAAAATGGGTATTTGATTTTCAATAATAATTATGATAATGTAAGAAAAATCAATGCATTAACTTATCATACATTGATGTAAATGCGGAGTAAAAGAGAGACTGGGATATTTGCAATTGCCAGCTATGCTGTTTTGAGGAACCCTCATTTTCTCCCCATGTGCTCCACACGTGTTGCTATTTTTAGACCAATTTCCCATATATTTTATTATTATTGTTGTTGTTCCATTTTTAATTACCAAATCTAATTTTTACCATAAATAAATGTAACAACTACTAGACTTCTTGTTACTTCTAGATGGACTGTAAAAATTTATTGATGTAACTAAAATTAAATTAGTTGTTGTAATAATGAAAATCGAAAATTATAGTTAAGCTCGAATCAAACTTGACTCGATTTGATTTTTCAATTCGTTTTAGTGTTGAAATAATAAAGGGTTATTTACCCAACAGGTATTAATATTGTTATCAATATAAAAGGATGTAGGTTCGAGTCGCTTAATCATATATTTTATATTTGATAACTAAATTGGTTAAATTTATATAAATTTTTAGAAAAACTCTAATCTTCTCATTATCCAATAAATAAAAAATGGACCGACCCATATGTAAAACTTGTGGGCAGAGCAGTCCATTAAATTCACTGAAAAATAAAAAAATTTAAATAATCAAATTTAGAAGGCATTTTCTGGGAAGGTTAGGTTTAAATTTTAAACTAAAATTAAAAAAATTAAGATTAATTTTTAAAATATTTTATTAAACTAAATAAAATACCTACAACCATGTGGCCCATGAATCATGACTTGTATTAAACTTAGGTCAACAATTAATAAAACCCTGTTTTACTTTTTTGTAATTTTAATTTTCAATTGTATATTTATGACCGACAAAGAATTTAAGGTTTCGATTCATATTCTAATTTTTGTTTTCAAAATTAAATTACTCTAATTTTATATAAAAATTTTAAATATTTTATTTTTAATATATAAAAAAAATAGATTCTATTACTGCAAGACAAGAAACTTGCCGTGTCGGTGGTCATAATCATGACTTCCCTTTCTTATTTTTGGTGAGCTGGGAGTAGTTTTTTTTTTCTTCCAAAAAAGTAGTCGTTTATTTCCTTTCCTATTTTCTACTGAATTTTTTTAATTAAATTATAAATTTATAAGAGATTAATTATTGTATTATTATTTAATATATTATTTTAGGTCAAAATTTGTGATTTAGTATATATAAGTTAAAAGTTAAAAATTTTAGTCCAATTAGGTTTGCTTATCAAGTTCACGATGATTTACTTTTTGATGTAATTACATGATTAATTTTGACTAATAAATAATATTAACAGTGTCAACGATAATACGAGATTTTAAATTAGGAAACGAATAAGAGAGTTTAGTTTTATTTAACTTTCTCGGCTAAAAATATTATTTGGTACGTGAGCTTGATACTTTTTTTAAATATGGTACTTGTATTTGGTAAAATTATACGTTTTGGTACCTAAAGATAACAATGTTAAATTTTAGTGTTTAATTTGGGTTGTAGGGTTGATTTGATGAAATTTTAATCAACTAATAATATTAGTTATTAATTTTTATCAAATCAATCCTAATCACAAACATCATGCTACATTTAACAAATTAAACACGAAATTAAACAGATTCACAAATAAAACTGAATTTATTCTACTAGCAAGATCATGAAAATTCAAATATAATAATAGCAATGAACTTTCATTAAGTAAATCCTAAAGCACCTAATTAAACACTAAAAAGTCGATCTTAGTACATATGGATACCAAAATATACAATTTTGCCAAAATAAGTATCTCAGTGGACAAAAAACAAAGGTATCAAATTTTAAAAAAGTGTCAAACAATGGTACTAAATAATGTAATCTAAAAACAAGGACTTGCGGCATAATTTTACCATTTTAATATATTTTTAAATAAGTTAATATTATGACACTAAAATTGGTTTGAAAATGAAAACCATATTTCCAGCCCTATGATTAATTCCATTTATCACTCAAAAAACGACTTGAAAAAAAAAACAAAGGATTAATTACAGATGCAAACCCCCAATTAATTTCATCAAGAAAATGACTTTTTGGGCAAAACAAATTCATGTGCAAATTAACTATGGAAAAAATGACTTTGAAACCCTAAATTAAATATTCATATTAACTACGTGATTTTGGCTTGGAAACCCTAAATTTAATGGGTGACTCGTGATCTAGATTCAATGTAATTCTAGTAAATTAATATTTTGGATTTCTTAGCTTGAAATTGACTACTTAATGAATGTTGTAGATCCAATATTAAATAAATTGCTTGAAGATCTCTTTAATAATTAAGTGTTCCTTCCTTGGAAATAAAAACGGAATATACTCATATAAAGTGGGAAAAATAGTGTCATATTCATATTATATAAATTAATTTATTGTATCCTTACGATGTGGGTAGAAATTCTACGTAAGAATTTAATATAAAAATTAAATATGATTATGGTTGAACGAGTAAAGTTGAGATAATAAAGATCATGAAGTTTAAGGTTCAAATCCCATTATTTGTATGTTTATAAAAAGATAAAAGTAACCTCAAAAATAATAATTGTCACTATGTAAAAATAATGAGCTTTTAATAATTTCAGAACTGAGTTAGAACTCAGTCGATGGGTGATACAAACGTAATCAAACTCTTAAATAATAAAATATAAATGGGCAATGGGTTGCTAGATACAATTGGTTTTTGGGGTTTTGCTCAGTTTTTTATGTTGAATTATGGGAAATTTTAGATGGTCTAACTTTCACTGAAAGAGAGGGACGCAATAAGATTTTCATTCATACAGACAATTTAGAGATTGTCAAAGCTCTTCAAGGTATTCATCTGACTGAATTAACTTTAGCCTTGGCTAGAAGAATCCATGTGATTTTACAAACCATGGAGCAATGGGAGTTCAAGTATATTTCTAGAGAGAGAAATCAAGTTCAAGATAGACTAGCCAAATTGGTTTCGGAGAGTAATGCAACTATGCAAGTGTTTGAAATGGTCCTAGACGAGTTAGTAGCCGTTGTTGATATTGCTAGAGCAACAAAACTAATGTTGGTTAGGTGGAGTGGTAAATAGTTTGATGCTTCTTGGTAAGGTTTAGGGTACGGTGAATTTGGAAAAAAAACTTTTAGGGGATCAAAATTAAATTATAAATTTTTATATGAGTTAAAATGTAATTTCACCATTGTATTAGTTAATATATTTATAATTTTTAAAGGGCTAAATTAAAATCTTACCATTTTTTGGAGTCAAAGTGCAATTTTACCATTATTAATTTATAATTTTATACATTTAAAAGGATAATAATCACCATATTTTAATTTTAGGAGGGGTCAAGGCCCTACCTATCCCCCTCTCGCCGCCCTTGGTCTAAGGTTTGAATTTTGTAAATGTAGAAAACAATGCTGGAAGCTTTACCCCTCGAATAAAGATCCATCTTAACTCGACATTAGATTTAGTAGAAACTTAATATAATTATCGGATACCGAAATATATATATTAGATAAACAGAAAAAGAAAAAGTTGAATTTGAATAGCTCAATTATTTTATTCTTATAAAAGACCAAAGTGAATGAATGTAAAGGAGACCCACGCAAGGGTTGACGTAGGACATGGGTACTAAAAACAGGACCAAAAGTGTCATTATCCCCTATTGTGCAAGAAGCTAAGTGGGAAATGCATGGGAAGGTTCCTAGCTCCAATGCCCACTCTTCATATCTTTTTAGGGTCACCTCCCCTGGTCACATGGGAAGATATAAATGCAATTTTTTATTATAAAAATATATAAATTTAATATATATAATTTGATGCATTAAGAAATTAGAAAATTATATTAAAAAAAGACTAGATAAAAAATTAAAATAATAAAACTTGAGAGACCAAAATAAATATTTTACCATTTTTTTAAGTATTTCAAAAGTCCCTCCGATTAAATTAGTCCCTATATTATTAAATGAATCGATGTAGTTCTTATACTATTAGAAAGAATAAAATGGATTACAGTTAACATTTACTGTTTAGTAGGGTTAATATTTTTAAAATTTTTACGATTTTATAAATGGAACTTTTTGTTAGGAATTGATTTGTAGCTGAACCCAATAATTAATCTTCCGCATTCTGTAGACCCATTAAAAGGGTAGACGCTGGCCATGAGTTTTAAAACTGCTTCATATCCAGGACGAAGATCGAATCCTCGATCACTAATTTAAGGTAAGAGAAACCTTCTAAATACTTTAACTGTATGACATATGTAAGATTAAAATTTTATAAATGGAAACAAATCTAGAGAAAGATATGCCAACACCCAAATGTTAATTGCAAACAGATTTAGGGTCAACCGTTCCATGTTGGGTACTTCACTTAAGACTTTTGAACAGCCATTCACATTCTTCTGACTTCCACTAATGATTTTGATTAAATTATAAACAAATTTAGGGTCAACAACTATATGCTATAATTTTCTTAAATTTTAATTTTTTTTCCTTAATACTTAATTTAACCCAATTTAAATATTCGAATCGATCACATAAATTTTAAATTTTTTAAATAAAAATACCATAATTCGCGTTTATTCATCAATAGATATATTTTATCACTGATTTTAATCTCGATTTTATTTAGAGCTGGACAAAAGTGGTTTAAAGTACTAGTAGTTGAAATTCATGTGCCCACAATTTGGATTTTTGGCATTAGTAGTTGAAATATTACGCGTTTTGTTTTTTTTTGGCTCGAGGGGGGCATTATAATAAATAAGAATACACCACAATGAAGTTGTAATGTTGTAAAAGTCTTAAGTTGGAAGTAGCTTTCAAAATTTTAGAAGTTTCATTTATATATATATATATATATATATATATATGAAATTCTCTGATTTTCGATAATTATATTGAATTTTGATTATGTTTGGAGTTGAGTCAAACTAGATCTTTAAATAAAAATAAATTTAGTTTTTGAAAATTTTACTTAAAGGATATCGAACTTCTTACCATTTGACTTAATAAACATAGATATCTAGTATATTATATTTAAGCACTTTGCTGAATTGGTGTCACCCTTAATTGGGCTACCAACTCAATTATGAAATTACAAGACCATCCCTTCTTTTAAATTATAATTTAATATTATTATTGAGTCTTAGCTCGAGGATGTGGGTTCGAGTACGTTGAAACGCATTATCCTCCTATTTATGGGTTAAGAATGGACTATGGGCAGTTTTAGACTTTCTGTGAAAATGAGCAGATATATATGATCAAAAACCTATAATGAAATTATTCAAAAAATAGAAAATAAAACAAAACAATTATAAATTTATAAATACAGAGATCGAACATATAATATTTTATTTCACTCACATTATGAGTGTAACAAAATCGAATATATATATATATATATAAAAGAAATGCAGCTTAAATTAATAAGACAAGAGTGTTTTGACTGTAAAATATAGAGAATATGGAGATGTGGGTGGTGATGGACCATCTTCATTGAATTCCTTCATATGGATAAGATTGTTAGATCATACCCCAACAAGATTCTCAGTGAATTACAAACTAATGTTCCAAAATTTGCTGCTTTTCTCTTTTGGTCTTTGTTTTTCATGGGTGAGTATTAAACTATACACTAGCTTTGACTTAAGCCACTGAAATATAGTAGTTAATTTGTTCATACTAAGTTGTTTGATTCTTGGAACTATGGGTATCAATTGCTTTAAATTATTGTAATATATATAGCTAAACTACACCCATCATCACTTTAAATTAGGGGCTATTCTATTTTCATCATTTCAAATATCTTTTTTTTTTAATTTTGTCATTTTAAATAAGATAATTGTGCGAATTAGTCACTATCATTAAAATTTTTACTTTCTTTTAACGGATTGCTGACGTGACACATTAACTCATTAAGTGATTGAATAGTAACATTTTTCGGTTAAAGTTCAAGGAGAAAAAGTTTTGGACATGTGCCTGCAAATATCTATGCTTAAATCATTATCTTCGAACATACACAACAGTGAAACGTGCCAATAAATTTTGGGTGCCTAATTAAAATGTTGAAAAAGTTCGAAGGGTCTAATTAAAACTTTAAAAAAAAGGGTGTTTAATAAAAGTTTCTAAAAGTTTCGAGAGACCTAATTAAAATTTAAAACTTTTGAAGGGCATGATAATAATTGTTAAGATCATGACATATAATTATTAAAAGAGATTAGAGATGTTCATACATGTCGTCATGAGTGTACAAGTATTCAAAATTAAGGTTAACAAAGGACCTCTCATGAAAACTAGAAATCTAAATCATTTATTGTTGAGATGTATGATTTATTTTAATAAATTTTATGTGACTATTTTAAGTTAAAAAACATTATTTAATTGAAATTATTAATCAATATCTTGATAGTGATTAAATTAACATTTATAAAAGCATATAATTAATATATTATTTTTGAATTTATATTCGATACATTGTAACATTATATAATTTTATACGCTATCAGCTAATTAAATATATTCACGATCCATACATCAAATATAAATACAATTTTTTAATATAATAAAAGTTGTGAAATTTTAAATTTTCAATAATCAAGAACGATAATCATTAAATTCATTATGTTCATTATTTTCAAAATCTAATGCAAAGAAACATATTATCACGTGTGTAATGCTATGTCAACTTGTTATTTTCACATATTATTCACTAAAAATCTAATTAATGGATTAATGACTATCATTTGGGTCAAGAATGAGATTTTAAAATTCAAAAAGTACAAAAACTTAGAATGATCCGATTAGAGAATATGAACTAAATCTATAGCTGTACGCATAGTATAACACAATTAATCGAATTTAACCACAATTAATCGAATTTAACCCAACGAAATTAGCTACTGCTGTTTGGGTCATGACTAAAACTTTAAATTTCAAAAAAATACAGAAACTAAAATTGACCAATTTAAAAAGTAGAAAAACTAAATTCACAATTTTTATGAAATACAAGGACTAATAATAAAATTTAACCTAGCTGTTAACCGATCCATATATTTACGTTGGTTGAAAATCATGGTCAAAAACATGTTGAGACAAAATTATTGCATGCGTACGTATTGAATAATGCAATGAAATGAGAACATTGCGTGTGGGCTATTATTTCCACAAAGAGATGGGATATGTATGTCTTATCTTACGTAACGGTAGACTTGCATTAATGTCGGTATGGTTGAGGTCTTAAGATTTTAAGCGTAAGGATTCGAATTTTTTAATTAATTTGGGTTGAATTAATTGTTGAAATTATTTATTTAATACTTATAATAATTCATTCGAATTAATAATATTAATTTTATATTATGTAAATTTCACGATATGGGTGAAAAATATAATTATATAATAAATATATTTATAAAAAATTGATATCAATAACAAATGAGGCTTTGATTAAACGATGAAGTGTGTGTATATTCGTCATTATTTAACTAAGTTGGTGTTCAGTTGACTCGCGACAACGACTCAATCAAGTGATTAATATATAATTTAATTTGGAAAAATATGGCACCTCTATGTTTATAATGTCATTATTTAAGTCAAATGGTTAATTATTCAAGTTAAAATATTGATGTGGATTACAAAAGAAAGAAAGGAAAACACAATTTTAAAATTTTAACTCACTTTGCTAGGGCTAAATATTAAATTTATACATGAACGTTTAATGTGAAATTTGATACATGAAACTTTAATTTTGGTTCAATTGTACACATTTAAAGAAATAAATAAATTAATACATTTATTTTCATATTGGATTGGATTAATATCATTGTTTGTATAGATAATATATCAGCGTAAAATGATGTTATTTCAATATGAAAATCATAATTTGATGAAAATAAAAGTCAAAGATTAAGGTATAAACACCTTTGAAAATTAGAAATCCCTCTCTTTATCTTGAGATTGAAGTTCCTTTAGCTAAAAATAGCAGAGATAAAAAGGAAGATGCTAAAGTGGTGTGGAGCCAACATTTTGACCAAAATTTGCCATTTCATATTTGATAAAGTAATTTGGTGGGGGACTTTCTCAAATTTTAATGATTCCTTTCCCTGCTTGAAATCCGGGTTTAGCTTGCATTCATGGTTTTCTCCCCATTGCCTTTCTTTTTTTAAATTATTATGAAAACGGTTCAATTAGTTCACTCGATGGATAAAAAGTCGAAAAAAAGGCTTTTGAGGTTAGCTGGTTGGAAAAGGGAGGGGAATTCGAGTGAGAATTAGTTTATTCTCTTGATTGTATTTTAAAGAGGTATTTAAGAGTATTCTCTTTTTTTTTAGAGAGACAAAGCATTATAAAGAACTACTTAGATAAAAACTCAAGCCTCCAAGGAGGTGTTTCAAAAAATTGAAGGCCATCGTTGTAACCGATCGTCATTTTAGCTAGCCTATCAACATCTTTTGAGTTCTCTTGAAACATGATGAATCGATCAATGCACTATCTTAGTCAATAAGAGATGAATTCTTCTGACCAAAGCTAAACTTGAATCTTTTGTAGACTTGCTTTGTAGAGCTTGTACCGCCTGATCTTAACTATCTGAAAAAATTATCAACCTGTCGAATCCTCTGTCCAGTGCAATCAACATACCATTCCAAAATGCCCTATAATTTCGCATCTAAAATAAAACATATTCCAATAAATTATCCAATTGTAACCCAGGTTCCAACACCCATACCTATCTCATAGAACCCCCTATCAAGGCAGCCTCGGTCTCCCCTTTAATTGCACCATCAGTATTCAATTGAATCCAATTCTCAAGTAAAGGTGTGACTAAGTTTGATACTAATTGTCTCAGGGTACTTGCCTTATTGAGTGAGGTGTATTGTTTAGCCCAACTGTATGAAACTTTGACCCACTCCTCAACACTTCACGACGTTCCTTGGAAGACAGATAAATTACGATTTTTTCAAATACATCATGCAACCATACCAAAGAAACATTGCCAATCCACTCCTTCCATTTGCATTCCAAGTTTATTGAAAAAATTGGCAACTATCCATCATGCAATCCCTAGATGAGAAAGCATTGAACTTATCTTCTGGTATTATTATAGACCATATGTCTTTAACTTCAGGACAATCGCGTATGACGTGTTAGATATCTTTAGAAGTATATCCGTAAAAACAATAAGTACCGTCTGACAATATAAAATATATGACTGATAATATAAGCTGCTGGGATACGATTATTAAATATGTGAATGATATGTAACAACAATCCTTAACGTGAGGTTATTCCATCACAATATTCAACAATTATTTTAAAAAGAAAGTAACAATGGGTACATGTTACAATAAATATATTGGTTAACTGATGGAGATAATTCCAATGGGTGCACAAAGTTATTTACTAAGATTAATGCATGAACTTTTAGGAGTGCTTCATGTGATTGTACTATGTATTTTTTTTTTTGTTCATTTGTACTAGGGTTTTGTTTTTTTAGTATAAAGGGAGTAAACTTTAAGACGATAAAATTGTGCGAGGCAATGAACTCTTTTACCTTCATCATAGTATGAGGGCGGTGCTATCACATGAGTCCTAGAAATTGTAAATAATATTAATAACATTAATAAAATTCAAGTGTGAGTTAGATCTATACTTAGATTGGGTTTTGTTTGGCATAAATTTAAATTAAATAATTTTAAAATATTTTATTTTGTCGAGTTTGAACTATTGTTTTTGTTTCGGTTTAGATAAAAATAGATGTTAGCAATAAGTTTTAGAGAAAACCATATAAAAATAAGTCCATTGAGTTTCAGCTCGATTGGAATGAACATCATTGCCAACGCAAAAGGACGTGGACTCAAGTGCACTGAAACACATTATCTTCTTATTTATGGGTTAGGGAGAAACCAATAGCAGATATAAACAGAACCTATAAATTTTATTTTATTTAAAAAAAAAAACCTTTTTCCCTTTATTCATGTTGACAAGATTACCTATCTAACTTCACCTCTTTAATTTTTTTTTTTTTACTTTTTTTTTTCAAGTAAGGTAGATTCACATGAGATTCCTATTTATATCTATGATTAATATTTCATTATGTCAATGCTCAATCAAGATTTCATTGCTAAATAGGAAGGCTATTAGCATAATTAGGTGAAATAGGGATTATAGACCAATTTGGCACTTCTTCTAGGTGTGAAGACTATGCTACCATGGCCAACCAACTTTACCAAATATAAAATTTTATTAAGCTTTATATAAGTACATGTTCACTTATATAAGTAATTAAGAGCTAGCTAAATTATACTTGGGTCAAGTTATATATAGATAATTAAAAAATATTATCAAATATTTTAGTTTACGTCAAATTTTACTATTAATCCGTATATTTTACAAAAGTTATTGGTCATTTTATTTCTTGCAATTTTGATAAATTCATTAAGTTAAGTGATGTTATTTTCAAATTTTGATGCGATAAACATATTATCATATGTTTAATGCTTTATCAGCTTGTTATTTCTACATATTACTTATTAGAAATCTAATTAATAGATTGACAATTGTTATTTGCATCAAGACTGAAATTTCAAAATTAAAAAAAAAAGTATAGGGACGTAGAATGATTCAATTGGATAATATGGACTAAATATACAATTGTACACATGGTGACTAGTAATTGAATTTAACCAAATGGATCTAACCACTACTGTTCGGGCGAGGATTAAAACTTCAAAATTCGAAAAGTAGAGATACTAAATATGACCGTTCCGAAAGTATAAGGACTAAATTCACAACTTTTGCAAAATACACAAATTAATAGCATACATGTTAAGAAGTATCACTTTCATTGCTTTTCTTTTTTTCTTTAAAGAATCAATAAAATCTATCCCAAAGCATAATCCTTATCCACTGACGACTTGATTAGAATTGGGTCCCTTTGCTTTAGTACGGAGGACTGGAATTGAAAAAGAAAATATTCCTTTTAAGTAAAATAATTAATAAAATTTGAGAAAGCTGTTTATTACCAACCAATTATGATATCTTTGCTTCAAATTTAATTACATAATTTAAAAAAATAAAAAAATATGATTGATGTTACTCTTAGTTTTCTTCAAGTCACCCATCTTAAAAAGAAATATTAATTTTAGTTGTTGTGTTTAGTGGCTTCACCCATCCTTATCAATCCAAAATCAGATATTTTTTTTTAAAAAGGGTTAAATGGATAAATTTTATAATATCCTGTTTATTACTTGTAAAGTTTGATGACTCATCACCACGTAGATTGTGAAAATTTAGTGAAGTGATATATAGTTTAAGAGAGAGAGATGTCGATACACGTGTTAACAGTATCACGTGAGTCATTTCATGGACATTTAAAGGAATACACTTATTTAAGAATATGTATATGTAAGATTTTGCTTACTCAAAAGAAAGGATTTATGACACTCTTAGATTATTAAGCTTTCGTGTAAACCTCATATTGTTCCTTAAGCTTCGCCCTTTGCCCTTCGCCCTTCTCTCATATTAGTCGAGCAAGGAGTTTATTTGAAGATTTTATGTGTGATCATGTTATCTCATATGATGAGATTCAATATCTTTCCTTGTCTGATGCCATATAAGAGTCTTATTGAAATACAATTTTAAGATGTCACGTTCACACTAGTCGAATATTCGTTTCACGCGCAATTTGTAGCTAGGTTTTCAATGAGAAAGAGCGATCTTAGTTAATATATGAGCTAGGTTGCAACTAGACTTTTTCAAGAACCGAACAACTAGGCTTGACATGGGTTGAGCTTAAAGTTTTTTATGTCTCAATTCGACCCAGTCCAACCCAAACTCAATTTAAATATTTTTAAAATTTAAAATTGATTATAGCATATATAAAATATTAATATAAAAATATGTTTTTAGTATTTTATTAATTTTGAACAGTGAAACGGGTTTTTCGGGCAAGTGAAGCCAAAAATAGGCTTAGATTTAAAACCGAGATGCAACCCAACCAATGAACAGTACTAGTTGCAACTTGGTAAGTAAGTTGACCTTAAAGGTTTCCGAATCGTGTAACAAACTCATGTGTCCATATCGATTTTTACTAACAACTATTCAACACTTTCAAGTTCAATTTTTTTTTTCCGCTTATGTTCATTTATCAAGCTAAATAAATGAACAAAAAAAATTTCGAGACTCATTATTAAATGAACAAAGCATTAACAAATTTTATTCAAACCATTTATATTTATAAACAAATTCATTTATATTTATTCAAGACTCATTTAATAGATCACTTAAAACTCATCTGACACTCGTTTATTGTTTGTTTGTTTATTATTCATGAGTTTATAAACAAATTCATTTAATTTAAATAAATAAATAAATACAAACACATATAATTTTAAATACATAAATATAGAATATTCTCTTCATTTATCACATGTGAATTTAAAATAAATAAATATAAATAAATAAATAAACACTATTCCTTGCTTTCTCTCCATCCACACAAATTGTCGGCAGAACACTAAATTGGAGAACCTTGCCTTTCATATTAATGTATTGCCAACTTAAAATTAATTTCTTAATTTAAAATTAGTCCTTTGAATCTGTAACAATTATTATACTAATCAGGTAAATAAACATCATATTTACTGATTTAAATTTTTTTATTGTAAATTTGTAATAAATAATTTATCGAATTGAGTCAATTGAATCGAAATTTAAAATTTTATGAATTTAAATTTAATTTTAAAACATCGGATTTTTTGTATGTTGAAAATGGAAATAAAAATTGTGGTTAATTCAGTTTAATTATCAGAACCATTGATTTGATTGGTTCATATTTCGAAGCAAAAAAGTTTGATGTTTGATGTTCGATGTTGGGTTCCTTACTGTTTATGGAAGCTATCAACACTTTGGATTGGGCTGTCTTTCTTTTTCTTTTTTCTCTAAAGTATTGAAATTTTTTCGCATGTCCGTTGAAATGTTGTCTTCTGTCTTCTCTTTAATGTGTCGCAATTAGATTTTTTTATATTTTTTCATGTATTAAATTTTAATTAATTACATCTGTTTCGTGTGAAAATTTTTATTAAGCTTTTAAAATATTAAATTAAGTCCTCTAATTTTATTTTTTTAATTTCGCCCTTACGTATAATATTGGATATTATCAAATTTAGTGAAAATTTTAAGTTTATAAATTTATTTTCGAGATAAATTTTAAAACTATACATAAAAATTTAATCAAATGTATAATAATGTGATAGGCTAATTTTAATATGTACATATTTGTAAGAAACCAAAATTTAAGCATCATAATGCATATTTAATCAAAATTCATATGTAATTTTAAATTTTATTTATTTTTATATCAACGGAAAACTTTTTAAAAATTGAATTATTAACTTAATTAGTATTGTATCTTAAAATTAAGATTACTTAATACGATATAATCCGATTCATGAATAATTCTAATTAGTATATAGGTTAATTCATCTTATTCTCTCTTTAATAGTGATGTCTATTCATTTTCTTTTATAATTTTCAAAATTTAATAATAACTCTTAATTGAAGTGGGTCACTCTCAAGCTTGGTGAGATATTTTAGTTGGTTTAAATCTTGATATACTAAATTATCCTAAATTTCAGTGCTAATTATTTAAATAAAGCATCAACCAATAATAATAAAACAAATTTCTAGTTTTTGATATAATTTTTTAAAAGTTTTTCACAATTATACTCTATAATTTTTTATATGATGGGATTTTTCTAAGACAAAATCTCATTGTGGATTCGATATTATAATGAACAATGACTCGAACAGAGATGCTTGAATTAGGAAAATAGAAAAAGTTGAATAGTGGTATTGCTTGGTTTATGGACAGTTCTAAATAGAAATGAAGTCAAGAAATTATTTTAGAAGAGATCAAGATTAAGTTATATTTATTTAAGGAGATTTAAAGTATAATTTTATCATTGTGTTAACATATTATTTTGTAATTTTAAAAGAATTCTGAATAAATTTTACCATCTTTAGGAGGCAAAATGTAACTTAACTATTATATTCACTTAAAAGTTTATAATTTTAAAGGGATTAAGAATAAATTTTACCATTTTGAGGAAGCAAGGGTGCCATCCCAAGTTTTAAGCCAAGTAAACTATCTATTCTATAGGAAGAAAAGTGTTGGTGATATTAGAGATGGTAAAACCTAAATATAAAGACAGAAATAACATCGGTTTTTTGTTTAATTTCGAGATAAAATGAACACACTTTATTAAAATTTAATTGTGTTGAGTCGAATTTACCATAAAATTCTAGCTTGATCTTGTATCAAAATTAGGATTTAAAGTGGGTAATCCCATATTGATTGAAGAAAGATTTTTAAAAGGATTTAAAAATAGTCTTACCTATTACCTTCATTTAGTAACTAGGGGCTAAGGGCTCAACATATGTGTGTCATTATTGTTCGGCCCAGTCCATGTTCGTGTCAACACTTGTTGACGACATGTACCATGTGTGTCCTTTTGAATAGAATTTGTTCATTTTATCGTAAATATTTTTTTTCAGAATATTTTTTATTGAAAAAAATCCTCTGCTGTTTTACCATTTTATCCATTTAAAAAACAATATAAATAGCATGTCATTTTTCTCATTTTTCATAACAACGAGCAAACACCAATCAAAATGTGTATAATGTAATCAAAATTAAAGTTTCATGTATACACATGAATAACAACTAAAGGTTCATGTGTATAGCTACACTAAATCAAAGTTTGCAAACCAAATTTCACATTGGCACCAAGTTTATGTGTAATTTTGATATTTATCCCTTCTTTTCACTAATACATGCATTAAATTGAGTCCATAGTAGACGGACCGTTTTGAACCAACTTGTATACTAAATAACCTTACTTAAAGTTGAATTTCGAAAATTGCATAGTGCATTATTAGCCGATTTTAAAGTCTATGATAAATCTTGACCTTAAACTCGAGTAACCTCCCTTCGTATAATTTTTTTATTTGGTTAAAATATGCTCTAAGTCCTTATCCTTATTTGTACACTTGAAATTTAATCTCCTTTCTTTTTAATTCATGGAATTTAATTGTTTTACTTTTCAAATTTGAAAATGCAAATCCAATTATTAACATTATTAAAATTCTTTTATTAAATTCGGGTTTATTACAACATTTTTTGTTACATAACTACCATACGAGTACTTTTTTATTTCAAAAAATCACATCAACGAATTTAACCATATATTTTTTAACAAAACTAATAAGTTTACCTGAATTTTGAAATCTAAAAACTAAATGGACTAAATTCTTAAAAATAAAGTAGAATGACTAAATTCCAAATGTACAAATAGTACAATGACTCAAAACCAATGTCGTTTAAATTAGATTGGATCGGCTGGTTGACTCACGAACCACTCTGAACTGGTTGAATTGGATTAAAAAACTAGTTGAACTAACAGTTTGATCTAGAGATGCTAATGGGCCAGGATGAGCTGAGATCAGGTTGGGCCTATGTAATGCATCTAGACCATTTTTGCAAGCTCAGGCTTGGCTCAAAAAATGGGTTTAATTTTTTGCCTAAGCTCGGCCAAAT
Organism: Gossypium raimondii; assembly: GCF_025698545.1. Lineage (NCBI taxonomy): Eukaryota > Viridiplantae > Streptophyta > Magnoliopsida > Malvales > Malvaceae > Gossypium > Gossypium raimondii. The sequence continues at coordinate 2,408,001 of NC_068567.1, read as the reverse complement.
CCAAGAAAGGTAAACTTGGGCTTGACCCAACTCACCCCTATTTGATTTTTTTAGATTAATTTTTATTTAAATATATATATATTAAAAAATATAGTACACTAAATGCACAAAAAAAAAATTAAAATAAAAGTTTTCTAACACATTAAATATACATTAAAAAAGTACTTATATTTAAAAACACTATAATAAATATAATAAATATTTATTGTATTAAATATAATTTTTATATTTTGGATTGGGTTATTTAATTAAGTTGTTCTTTTTTAGGTTTTGGGTAACAGGTCTAATTGTTATTGGGTTACTGATATAATATAAATATAAAAACATTTAATTATTATTTAACATATATAATTAATATAATATTTTTATAACATAATATATTCGGGTCGGGCCAAGCTAGGCTTGGGCCAAAAATCTTTTACAAGGCTTGAGCCATATAGAAAGTGGGCCTTAAATTTTACTCAAGCCCACTTTTCGAGCCTCATATTTTGTCCAAATCCTCTCATTTTTTGAGCGGGTGACCTAGCCCATGGCAGGTATTAGGCCAAAAATATAAAAGGAAATGATTATTATTTAACATATATGATTAATATAATATTTTTATAGCATCATATTCGAGACACATCAAGCCGGGCTTGGGCTAGAAAATCTTGCCCAATGCCCAAGCCATATAGAAAACAGGCCTTAAATTTTAGTCAAGCGCATTTTTCGACCCTCATATTTTGTCCAAACCTTCCCATTTTTTTAGCAGGTGACTCGGCTCATGGCAAATCTAGTTGATCCGATTGAATCAAATTTCTCCCTTTTTTTTATGAATTCTCAATATATTATCAAATTTAACCAAACAAACAGATCGAATTAAAAAATTGAAGATCTGACCGGTTCAACAATCTTAAACCTTGCTTAAAACATAATTTAATCTTTTCTTTGAGTTTTTATGCTAAAAATGAAAAATATTTTGTCAAATAGCTAATGATTTACCTAAAGTTGGAAAGCCAAAACAAGTGGCTAAACATTATAAGGTGGAAAGTTGGAAATAGACATTAAAAGAAAAAGACAACAAAATGGGGGGGTTGTTATAATGGGACCAATTGTAAATGTTGTTGTTGATTGAGATGTGTTTGGCCATGTGCTTAGACATGTGGGTTGTTTCGTTTTTTTTCACTAAATTGACAACCTGGGAATTTGGAGGGTGTTCCACAGGGACCAATCTTTCTCCACGTTTTTTTAATTAAATATTATTTTTTTCAATTTTTAAGAAAAAAAATAGTGTTTTTGGTATTTTTTGTGTGTTTTGATTCATCATCTATCTTAGCTCAACTCTATATTACCATCCACTACGTCCCTGTGTACAACTTCTTTTTAAAAAGCTTACGTTTGTCTTCATAAAAGATGTAAACAAATATGAAATTGTTATGTTATTAGAATACATATTTGGATATAAAGGTTCGTTTGTTTAACTGAAAATAGTTTCCGAAAAATGTTTCACTTTTCTGGAAAATTTAATATTTTCTGGTGTTTGAATGAATTTGTGTAAAATATTTTCTGTTGTTTGGTAGATTTCCTGAAAATATTTCACAAAAAGTTGTTTTCGATGAAACAAACATACGTTTGAGATTTATGATAAGTAGTGAATTGATTACAAAGTGATGTGAAGATGAAGTTATAGTAAATAATGAATCTTCATGATGTTTAGGATTAAATTGTAAAATTTGTGAAATTTATAATTGAAACAAGAGAAGTGATATGCATGAAAATTTGTTATGTGAATTAAGGTATTATAATGAATTATTTGATTAAAGTGTTTATACGGTGAAAATTAAATTACATGGCAATAGGGACTAAATTGAAAAATATACAAAAGTTTAAGTGTGAAACAATTTAATATGCGAATAAGGAAATTATAATAAAAGTTGAATGGATGTGCTATGAGATGATAAAATATGTATAAAGTGTTGTAAAAGTGAAAGTGTGGAAAATATGAAATTATTATGATGACAAGGACTAAATTATTAAACTTGAGAAAATATATGGATGAAATAATAGAAGTGAATGCATAGAAATTTAACTTGTGAAACAAGATATTGAGATAAGTGTAACAAGAAAGAAAAATTATTTAATATGATTAATTAGTGAATATTGAATTTTTCTGACAAAAAGAGACTAAATTGAAAAGTTATGAAAGTTTATAAGAAAATATTGGATAAGTGAAGAACGTAGTAGAGAATGTAACATCCTGATGCTTTGACCCGATGTTCGAATTGGGTATGAGAGTGTTATAATGAATAGAGCCATATTAGTTTAGAAAATGTCTTACGAAAAAAAATTGGTACGATATTTTACTGGAATAAAAGGATAATTTTACATTGACTGAAAAATCTTTTAGGTTGACCATCCTATTTTACATGAAACAAACATCGAGTAAGGCTAAAGATATTTTCCGTAAAAATTTTTATGTTGAAATAAACGGAGCCAAAATTAAAATAAATATTTCATTAACCTTATAAATTATTAAAAAAAGTTTCTTTTTAATTGAAATGGGCTTTTTTTTATAATAAACCCAACAAGCCAACTCTAGGCCCTTAATGACTTATTCTAACCTAATGGACCGTATGAATGTGGGGAAGAAAACAAGAAACCCAGCCACTAAGGAGTGAAGCTTCTCTCTCCTTCAATCTCTCTTATTTTGATATATCTCCGGCGATAAACTCCACCGTTTCAGTCCATCCTAGAGAGCGGAGCTCCCTTCGTTTGCTGGTTTTTTTTTTTTGCTCAGATCGACTCCCAGGTAAGAATTCGTGCCTTTGTTTCACAGTTCGACTCCTTATTTCCCTTATCCTCTGATCGGCGGCCAGGAAAACGGCGGTACGGTTCGCAATAACCAGGTTTGTCTTACATCCTTTTTCCATTATTTGCTTTTATTAATGGCTCGATTAGCATTGACTGTTGTTTAATTTGTTAGGTCAATAAGTTCTTCCAATTTGACGATTAATCATCCTAAAAACTCTTAGGGTTTTATAATTTACTGAAAGAATGAATATTGTTGTGATTGTATCAGTCAGTAGTTTATTTTGGAAGCTTCCAGTTTTCACTTTGAGTTTTCTCAAATTTTTATTTTGAATTCATTTTCGGATATGGTATAGATATAATCTTCCGGTATCCTTCGAGTACATGAAGAAACTTATTAAATACGAGTCCATGTCGAATATTGACTTCCTTATAGGTTAGCAGTGTTGTATGAATGATTATAGCTATGTAATTGATTCTTGATCAGGCAACCAAATTCAAATAGGGGTTAATTCAAGCTAAGTTGAGTTTAAGTATAAGAAGCTCAAGCTTGATTCGAAATTCGAAGCTCGCCTGAAGTTTGAGCTAGATTTGAGATAAAACTTGAGTTTATATAGTAAAAATAGACTCGATTTTCATACTCAGCTATAAACTTAATTATTTGCACTTTAGCTCAAGTTTGAATTGAGATTTTTAATACTGATTAAAAATAACTCGACTAGGCTCGTGAGCTATTCAAGTAAAACATAAGGGTAAACATAAGGGTACTCTAGTTCGGCTTGCTCAAACCTTTTTTTTTATGAAATGTCTAATACAAGTATGTTCAACTTTAGAAAGTTTTTTCATGTAGTTAAAAGTCTTTGAAGATCCATATCTCTGTAACTGTCTTGAAAATTTGATTTTTTTTTTGGTTGAATTGTCACTTTCAAGTAGGTTTTTGGGTACTCTTTCAGCATTCACTTCCCTCACACCAAGTCATTACATCTCGGGCGCCACCGTAATCAAGTGAGTCCAACATAAATCATCAACAAACCATAAAGAAAAGTACTAGAAAAGGGGAGGTGGAAGGAAAAAGAAAATGGCGAGCTATCTATGGAGAAAATATGCAGATTATGTTTACAACAAATGGGAAAGAACATTTCTTTGGGACATGTTAGAGCCTTATCGAAGACCCAAATCTTTTACGCCTCTCGTTACCATTTATGTTGCAGCTTTTTACACCGGTGTCATTGGTGCCGCCATTACTGAGCAGCTCTACAAGGTACTTCCTTTCCACCATCTCCATGGATTTCCTTGCATTATATTGATAAAGGGTTTTCCTTTCTTTTTCTAAAATGTTTATATATATATGTATGTATAAATAATCTTGGAAATCACATTAGAAATTGTGAAATGCTTATGAATTGTTGAAATCACAGTAGCTTAATTCTTTAGGCTTCTTTTAGCTATTTGGTAATTGTATTACAGCAAGCTACTATTAGGCTCAGTAGATTGTATAGCAATTTGTAACTAGAATTGGACCGGTTGAACTGAAAACCAAAAAACTGTCTTGTCTGCTTTAATATTTCAACCTGGGGAGACATTGAACTGGCCTAAAAACAGGTTTATTTTCGATTTTCCAAACATACAAAGTGGTCGATTTGTTCATCCAATTCATGAATGAGGATTGGAACATGCAACTCAAGCAAATATCATTTATTTTCATACTATTTTTGCCAAGCATATATCGTGCAAAGGTCATTGGAATGATCCATGTTTTTAATCATAATAAGAATTTGTGTTATTTCTTTTATCAGGAAAAGTACTGGGAAGATCATCCTGGGGAAGCAGTGCCACTGATGAAGCCTAAATTTTATGGTGGACCGTGGAAGGTGCTCAAAGGTGACGTTCCACCTAGTGAGTGAAAGCTATAAGATCCACTGAAAATTGCTATGGTGTCATTCCTTGTATCTCATTGTGTTTAGGATAGTGTTGCTCTGATTCTTCATTTTTCTTTCTGTACTCGGTTTGACTCGTATTCAAGCATCGATATGCAGGAATACGATTCTCTCCTGTGAAAATCTTCCATATACATATAAAAAGAATTTAGGATAAAAAATGAAGATATCTACGTCAAGTGTATATCCATATCTATCTTCGAAATCTTCGAATCTGAGTAACATAGGTTTAGGATGCATATTGAAAACAATTACAGTGTTTAGTCTTCAATTGTTTCTTGCACCATATTTACATGGGAGAAGCCTCGATGTTTGCAAGAAACCAGACTTAAAATTCTTGGGTAAAATGATTTCTCTGGCCCGTCTCAAATTTGATATTAAACAAATTGGTTCCTTTAAAAAAAATGAAGTAATTTAGTCGCTCTCAATTTCGGATGTGAGCAATTAAAGATAACTAATCACATTGTTTAATTTTTCCATCAATTTATCGTACTTTTATCATTATGATATCATTATTACTACCATGATGGTCTAAAAAGTGTCACATGTATTAAATTTAACAGCGCTATAAAAAAGTAACAAAATCATTGACAGAATAAAATTCGGGACACAAAAATCGTTAAGTATCATCTTGAGAGAAGGTGCCAGTAAGTTTGGGGCCAAAGACAAAATTTAATTAAAAACTTTCATTTTTAACAATTAATGAAAATTGTTTCTATAAAAAAAGATTTAAGTTATTTATAAAAAATTAACATTTAATAATAACTATTTATAGAAAAGGTAAGCTTTTTATTATTATTTTATTTTGAGTCTTTCTTTTATTAAATAAAAAATCAAGTTATTAATTTTAATATTTTATAAATTAATTTCGTTTTAATTATAAAACTAAAGTACTTGAAATAAATTTTTTGTTAAATCCTATTTTCAAATCACCAAGTGATGAAATTTAATTAAAATAAAATTAATTACAAATTTCAAGGAAATTTAAAGTTTAGTACTAAAATTAAATTACATACAAATTGTGTGGAAATTTAATTAAATTCTCGAAGTATAATGGCATATATTAATAAAAAAAGGTATAGTGATAAATTTCAACTTTCATGGTAAATTGGCATTTTAACTCATTTTTCAAAAATCTTCCCAAAAAATATTTGTGATTTGTTTAAATGGTTAAAATATGCTTTATGTCCCTATATTTTTTATACATTTGAACTTTAATCTTTCTACTTTTATTTTTAGAAACTTAATATTTTTATTTTTTCAGATCTAAAATACAAGTTTGATTGTTAGTATTACTAAAATTCTTTTATTAAATTCATGTTTATTATAACACAATTTATAAATTACATAGTAACTAAGTGAATATTTTCCATTTCAGAATATTACACCAATGAATTAAAAATCATAATTTTAACCGTGTTAACAAATTAATTTAAAATTTAAAATTCAAAAACAAATGAACTAATTTCCTAAAAGCAAAAGTAAATGATTAAATTCTAAATCATAAAGCCTATAAAAACTTGAAATATATTTTAATCAATTTAAATTCCTCAAATAAATGTCAAATTTACTAATTCTACGACCGTCCCTAAATCACACATATGTAAATTTTTCGATATCTCGTCCTGTAAAATAATTTGACATGATGTTTGTTTTTGTTACATAACCTTATAACTAACTATTAGGGCCAACTATAAGCTACGATTTTAGCCATAGACGATACCCCTGGATTGGTCACCTATAAGCTGTATCTCCCTTTGCAGCAAGATGATATCCTCCATTAAAGGTTGGTACTGCCATTAGATAGCTGTTCTTCCCTGCAAAATATTAAGCCATTTCATACAAGGGTCCTTGCATACACATCTGTCAGTTGCCATCTCCTTTAGCCGAACCAATGTCAAACAAAGTAGAAGAAGTCTGCAATGAACATTGTTGGTATCCTCGTAAGTATACCATAACATGATTTGATCTGTTATAATTGCAGCTACTGATATAAACCATGAGTGTTCAACTTGCAGTGGAAACTCCACTTTCTGATTTTGTGGATGGTTAACAAGCATACATCCGGGATCATGAACTTCTACAAAACCTTGTGCCAAGTGAGGGATTTATTGTATTGCTCCCATTGGGTTAGGTTGAGTACCTTGAAAAACCTTAGCATTTCGACATTCCCAGATGACCCACATCAAGTGAGAGGACATAAAGCAACTTCTTCAACCATTCGATTATTCCATAACCATTCATATTCTCAATACGAAGGTTTCATGGGCATCCAAACCATAAAGCTGGTGCAAAGGGACATTCCTTACTTTCTGGTGCCATATCACATTTGGATACAAGACTTCGATCCACCGGTGAATTGAGCTCATTTGAATACAGCTTGAACGAGTTGGCTTCTATTGATGCATTGATTACCTTGCCAAATTTCAACATCAACTCCACTTTTGCAAGCATCTCTACCATGGACCAAGCTCTTCCAAATCCAAGAGTGTGCTTTTTGGTGTAACATTTAAAACAACACTTAATACAGGGACTACCTATAGAATTTAACCAAAATAAAATATACCCAAATAACCCGGTCCGGTCCGGTCTTTCCACTTTCTTCTTGAGAACAGTCTACAAAAGTAACAATCAATGCTCATTTCCCCCCATTTTTTGTGCCTCCCTTCAATCTCTACTATGATTCAGAGTCACTCGGTCTCTGAGTCAATATGTTTTCAGTATTTTCCCCTTCTGCTGAAATAAACGTTCCTATAAGAATCATTAACTTTTTTTTTCGTTTTGCATGAAACCCGCTTTTTGTTTTGTTTTGTTTTTGCAGCTTTCGTGAGTTTGCTTCATCATCAGTGAGCTAAAAACACAAACCCAGAATTTGATAAAAACCCAAAGAAAAAGAAGATGAGCACGGTTGATAAAATGTTGATAAAAGGAATCCGGAGCTTCGACCCGGAAAACAAAAACGTCATCACTTTCTTTAAACCCTTAACCCTAATCGTTGGACCCAATGGCGCTGGCAAAACTGTAATCATTCATTCCTCACTTCATTTTTTAAATTAATATATTGCTTCTTTGTAAAGTTTTCTTTAATGGGTTTTGTTTGTTTTTATTTTTGCCGGGGGGGGGGGGTGTTGCAGACAATTATAGAATGTTTGAAACTTTCATGCACTGGGGAGTTGCCTCCAAATGCAAGGTCTGGTCATAGTTTCATTCATGATCCCAAGGTATCCTTATTCACTCTTTATATGTATATATATACACATATAGTTTCATTTTGATGCAAAAGTGAATAATTGTTTTTAAGGAATTAGAAATTTTAGCTTTTGATAATATTAGAAAAATGGATGATTTGGCTTACATGGTAAGAGATGTGTTCTATTATGTAATATACTTTAGCCATTTGCTTATCTTCAGTGAAATCTGATTTTGGTTTTGTGCAATTTTTAGGAAGTAAAACGAAAATGGTGAACCAAAAAAAGTTGTAGCAATGAAATTGAGTATGAGGGAACCATGTGTTTTGTTTTTATAATTTTAATACTTCTAATACTTCAAGGAATTGTTATAGGACATGTTTACCTTGTATGTAGGTTGCAGGGGAAACGGAGACAAAAGGTCAAATTAAGCTCCGGTTCAAGACAGCTGCAGGAAAAGATGTGGTATGTATAAGGTCATTCCAATTGACGCAAAAGGCATCGAAGATGGAGTATAAAGCAATTGAGAGTGTTCTTCAGACGCTAAATCCTCATACCGGAGAGGTTGTAGTCAATGTTTCTTTGACTGTTCCTACTTGTTTGTAGTGTGGTTTTATTTTGTTGTTTTAATCCACTGGTTGTACTTCTAATTTTTCTGGTTTGGTTATGAACTGCAGAAAGTTTGCCTCAGCTATAGATGTGCTGACATGGACAGAGAAATCCCAGCTTTGATGGGTGTCTCGAAAGCTATTCTGGAGAATGTGATTTTTGTGCACCAAGATGAGGCCAATTGGCCTTTACAAGATCCTTCGACTTTGAAAAAGAAATTCGATGATATCTTCTCAGCTACGAGGTATGCTGTTTTTTCCCCTGAAAAAAGCTTTGCCTGACAATATTGAAATCCACCGAGTACTACCTGGTATCTGTTATCTGTGAAACTATTCATGTTATCATGTTTGTGGATTTTTTATCAGGTCTAGTTTACAAAACACCCTTCCTTTCAAATGCCCTTGTATTCACAATTTTTTTCTCCAAGTTATATGCCAAGAATCCAATATTTTTTTTCCATCATCTCTTGAACTCTCTTTATATATTTGTGGCCCCTATGAAGTAATTTACTTTCTGTACAAGGTCTGTAAATTGCTTATATACTTATTTCAAAAGCCTTCTTGTTTTAATAGTAATCACCGTACCAGAGAAAGATTAGACTTGAATCATATGGATTTCGGCTCATTTTATGATACATTCAAGCTCCTAAATGGTTCTTAGAAAGGTTACCTACGAAAGGCCGAGAGAACTTTTCTGAAGCAAGACTGCCTACTAACATGGTGCTTTTCTCCTTGAGGTTTTGGTTGCAAGTTGAGAATTTTCATCTAATATTCTAAGGAAAATGCCCAATCTCTTTAGGATTGAATCATAATTTTCATATTTCTTTTGTGTTACAGGATAAAATGTTTATATATCTGAAATTGCAAATCTGGATATTGTTTAATGTCTGTTACAACTTCTTTACTTTTAGTAAAGCATGATGGATTTCCTTGCATGGTTTTGGTTTACATTTTGCATGTCTTTCCTAAAACACATGTACAGTTCTTAACTGTGGTAGTTAATTTGCTGATTTTTCCACAATAAAAGTTTAGTTTTCTTATTGTGACCGTTTTAGGATATTCTTTTGCTAATGGCTGCCTGTAAACAGATATACAAGAGCCTTGGAGGTTATAAAAAAGCTTCACAAGGATCAGGCTCAAGAGATAAAGGCTTATAAGCTAAAACTGGAGCACTTACAGACCTTGAAAGATGCTGCATATAAGGTGGATATGTTATTCTTTTGTATCTTTTCTTTTTCATTTATTTAAATCTTGTTTCTTATTCGTCCAATTTAATATTTGTTTATAATTTCTGCTGAGTTACTGTTGTTCCTCTCTCATTGTAAATCGGATCATAAAGCTCCTGTGGTCTACATCATGGCATAAGCCACATAACAGACTCATACTGTGCTGTCATTCAACAAGTGATTGTGTTTTAGAGGTGCCTAATGATGCTGGTCAATTTTGTTAAGAAAAAGTGTAAGGGCTTAAAGGGTTTGATTTTATTTTAGGGAAAACACAAAGGATCTTTGTCCTTAAGTTATATAATCTGCAGGAAATTCTGTTATCAGGAGAAATAAAGAAGGAAACTGATTGAAGACGATCTCCGTGCATGTTAAGCTTTAGTTTACAGAAAAGGTTTTCTGTTTTTCATGTTTGTTTAGGGCTTTATGGGTGGCATTCATTGATTCATGATATTTATCAGTCTGCATCTTCATGCATGTTTGCCCATTGTTTTAGCATTCCAGCTCTCTCTCTCTGTGTGTTTTAACTGTGGGGAATCTTAAGTTCTGTCCTGGTGGGACTGCAAAGACGTACATTGATATTACACTTGTGTCTCTAAACCTAGATTGCCCTTCTTGAATGTATGTCCTTTTTTTTTTTTGAACAATTATTGAATGTATGTCTTGAATGTGAAGAAAAGGACTATATGTGGAAGTGAGTGAAGGCTAGCAAAGTTGAGGGGAAATGTAGTTATTGGAAACATTGGAGCTAATCTAATAGCTGGTATTTTTACAGGAAGCTAATCCGTAAGATTAACAGTAGGGTTTAGGTTTATTTTTAAAAGGGATTTTCTTGATATGGTCTTCATACAGCATCGAGAAAGCATTGCTCAGGATCAAGAAAAAACAGAATCCTTGAAAAGCCAAATACAAGTCTTGGAGAAAAACATTGAGGACCTGGATGCTAAGATTCATAATGCTGAATTAACCCTGAAGGATCTACGAAAGCTAGAGGACCAGAAATCTACAAAGACTGCTGAAAGGAGCACTTTGTTCAAGGAACAGCAGAGACAATATGCTGCTCTTGCTGAGGAAAATGAAGGTTTGTCAATTCAACAGCAGAAGCAGGATTCTTTCTTAATTTTTTTTTCTTTCTGTGGGAGCTATGTAAATCCTGCATTTATGGAATAACTAATTTTTTATGTATATTTTCTTGTACCGTACTGTTAGATACTGATGAAGAGTTGATGGAATGGAAAACCAAGTTTGACGAGAGGATTATGTTATTGGATAATAAAATTCAGAAAATGGAGAGTAACCAGCAGGATTTGAATGAGGAGAGCTCTGCTTATCGGAGGAAATTAGAGACGTATATTGGGGAGATTGGCAAGCTTCAAAGGGATGCTGAGGTGTTACAAAAAGACAGGAGATTTTTAAAATTAAATCATTGCCATCTATTGTGTGATTTTTATTATGGTTAACTCTTTTACACTTTTGCAGACTCTCGTGCTGTCGAAAAAAGACAGAGATACAGCCATCGAACAACTATTTGCACGGCTCAATTTAGGATCTACTCCAAATAGCCCATTTAGTGATGAAGTTGCTTTGAACCTCACTAGGCAAATAGAAGTGAGGTTAATGGAGCTTGAAAGAGATTTGGATGAGAAAAAGGTGGTTTTGTGTGCAGTTGTTATTGTTTCTCTATTAAAGGGGTTAAGTTTTGTATGGTGGACAACACATTATTTATTGTCATTGATGCATTTTAGAAATTTAGATTATCCTTTCACCAGTATTAATATGGTTTGATATCTGTTGTTCCTATCCTGAATATCACTTCTCATAATTTCAGCAATCAAATGACAAGAAGCTGAAGACTGCATGGGATTGCTACATGGGTGCAAGTGAGCGTTGCAACATTGCTGAGGCTCAGAAGAAGGCAAAATTAGAAATCAAGGTCTGTCTTTTAGAAAACTTATGTAACTTACTCTCCAACTACCTTTATTCTCATATTTTATGGGCATTTACATGTGATACAATTCAGGGTTCTATTTTGAAACGTTTAGAAGAGACGAAAAGTAATCGTGATTTTCTTGAAATTCAAATTTCGGATGTCAATCTTTCTAGCCTTGATGACAGGGAAAAGAATTTGGTGAGTATAGCCTTTCAAATTCAGCTTTGCTTGGGATTCAAAAACCTCTTCCTAGTAAATCTTGATTAGAAAAATGGAAAATAATAATCTTTCTTTTGCTGATCGCAGCAAGTTGAGATTGATAGAAAGAGTAGACAACTTGATGAACGAAACCATGATAAAATCGTAGAACAGAAGCAACTTGAGGTGTTTGCCATAGATCAAAAGATTAAGGTCCTTAGTCATGAAAGAGATTTAGCCGCTGGTGAGGCCACAGAAAGAATGGAGCTATCTATAAGTACGAGAGAATTGGAGAATAAGAAGAAACAGCACAAAAAGATGTAAATCTACTTTATCTTTCAACTTTAATCAGCCTCAATATAATTTGTTTTGGGTCTATTACTTTTTTATTGTTGAAGCTAATGGCTTTATTATTGTTTTCCAGAATTGAAGAGTACAAGGACAGGATTAGAGTGGTGCTAAAAGGGAGGGTTCCTCCTGACAAAGATTTGAAAAGGGAAGTTACCCGAACTTTAAGGTTAGTTAAACCAAAATACTTGGTTCATTTTTTAACATGCTATTATGAAGGAATATTTTTTCCTTTTTAGGGGAAAAGGGGGGGCGGGGGGTTGGAGGGTTGGTATTCATGATGACCAAGAGTGATGATTATATGAGTTATTCTTTGGAATTGTATATTTAGGTGCTTGCAACTATAATATTCCTTTTTCCTGCTTTTATATACTTGTCTGTGATTTTGTCTCAAAATTGAGCCATTCCCTCTGCAGCGCTGTTCAAAAGGAGTATGATGAATTGAGCACAAAATCCAGTGAAGCTGAGAAGGAAGTAAACATTTTGCAGATGAAAATAGATGAAATTAATAGTAACTTATCCAAACATAAGAAAGAAATGGACTGTAAGTAGCCTTCATGCCTTTTTTCTTCATAGTGTTTAATGATACCTATGTTCTTGTTGTGATTTTTTTTATATAGTGTGGAAGATTCTGATGTGTAGGTTTACTACACTGGAGATTTAACATTCATGTTAAATCTAGGAGTTAATTTAGGGTTTAAATGGATTGTGATTTTATCTTAAATCATAGCTGGAATTGAAGGAAAAAGCTAGCTGCTAAATGTGATTTAGCAAGTTTATGAGTATCACTCTTACTGTATCAACAACATGCCATGCATTGAGAGACAAGAATGAGGAAATACTTAAATCACAGATTTTGCATTAATGCAAAATAGTAATAAGATCCTTGGGGTAATATCTAGTGAAATCAAACTCGTCATACGTGGACTTAGATTCTTAAATTTTTTTTTTGTTTAGGAGCGTCACCAAAGTTTTATAACCTATACATTTTTCAAGTGGATGAATTCACTGAACACAAAATAAGCCCTAGGGAAATGACTGAGGTCCATTCCTGGAAAATTAGAAATTGAAAATGTACCAAAACTTGAATTAACTCAATAAATATTGAACCTGTGATGTCATCCTCCCTAAACCGGGAGGACCTTACTACTGATAAAGAGTCCATGATCATAGCCTTTGGCTTCAAAAGAGCATGAGATGAATGTAACCAAGCTATCAATGCGATATTTCAAGGTTGTTTACTCGTATTATTTTCTTGTGTTTTCTTTTGTCATCTAAATTCAGCTAGGAAGAAATTTCTTGAAGCCAGACTAAATTCTTTAGAGAAACAATCTTTTACCATTGATTCCTATCCCCAAGTCCTGGAGACTGCAAAGGAGAAAAAAGATGTTCATAAAAGGTTCTTGCTCCTAACTTTTTAGAGGCAATGTTCGGTTATGTATGAATATATTCATTTTCTTTCATTTTCTTGGTCATGCTAGTAATATAACTGGATCATTTCTTGCAGCAAATACAACATTGCAGATGGTATGAGGCAAATGTTTGATCCATTTGAAAGAGTTGCCCGTGCTCATCATATTTGCCCCTGCTGTGAGCGTCCTTTTTCTGCTGAAGAAGAAGATGAATTTGTTAAGAAGGTTGTGAATTATGATATATAAGTTCTCTTGAGCTCATCATTGATCTTCTCTTTCTTAGATGTTTACTGATAAACTTGTCTACATTGGGGGTTGGGGGATCTGTACTTGGGACTTCCAGAGCCTTACCGCTCTTTGACCACTTATTATTTTTTTCTGTGAACTTTCAGGGGTATTTGCTGATATTTAAATCTTAATAGGGTGTCTATTGGTTCAGTTAGCATAAAGTTCTAAATTCTGTTGTATTTTCTTGAAAAAACTACAGCAAAGAGTTAAAGCTGCAAGTTCGGCTGAACATATGAAGGTGTTGGCAGTGGAATCATCAAATGCTGAGTCTTACTTTCAGCAGTTGGACAAGCTTCGAATGGTTTATGAGGAATATATTAAAACTGTAAAGGAGGCAATTCCTCTTGCTGAGAAAAAATTGCTTGAACTAAATGAAGAGCTGGATCAAAAGTCTCAAGCCCATGATGATGTACGTATCTGTTTCATTATATATAATTCTATGATTTATTGTTACTGGTCCTACTAGTGCAACAAGGTTTAATTCCAAGTCTTTCTGAGGTCAGTCGTATAGTGCTGAAAATAGGTTTACTGAAAACATTTTCCTCAGTATACTATATTTCTGGTTCATGAAAAATAACTTGGTGTTAAATGGATCTTTTAGGATCAGATAATCTAATTTTGTAATTAAAATAATTTGCCACTTTATAGGAAGACCATTCTTCATTGTTTGTTAGTCCTTATCATCATTAGAAGTTGCTATTTCACTTTGTTATTGAACAAGAAGTAATGAGATGATGTAAGTGAAAACTCTGAAAGTCGTTATAATTGGCTGTGAAATATGATGACACCTTTCAATCTAAAAGAATATTCTTCTTTCTTCTTCACCTTGTTTTTTTTTTTCTTTTCTTTTCTATGTTCCCTGAATTTCTGTATGTGTGCAGAATTTGTATATGCCAACTGCCAAAGAAGCAATTATTGAATTTACTTTTCTTGGCTCTGCATTTAAAAATAATTACTGATAATTTTAAATTTTATGGTATAATTTTAAAAATAACAAAGAACCTTTCATGATGATTGTTTAGTTTGAGCAATGCATTATTATTTTACTATTGTTGTTATTCTTATAGGTGTTAGGTGTTTTAGCCCAAATAAAGATGGATAAGGATTCTATTGAGATCTTGGTGGGACCTGTTGAAACTGCTGACAGGATCTTTCAAGAAATTCAGGGTTTGCAAGCAAAAGTTGAAGGTTTGGAATATAAGTTTGACATTAGAGGGCAAGGTGGTGCTAGAACTGTGGAAGATATTCAATCGGAGCTAAACGATTTGCAAAGCAAAAGGTAGCAACCATTGTTTTTCCTAACCCAAATATAGGTTGTTGAGAAGCTTGTTATCCATCTGTTTTAAGCTTTAAAATTTTGTAGAGACAATATTGACTTGTTATTGGTATTTAGCAACTTTCCTTCTCCTTATAACCAGGGACGTTTTACTTAAGGAAGTGGATGACTTAAGGACAGAACAGAGGTACATGGAAAAGGATTTGCAAAGCGTTAAGACACGCTGGCACGATATAAGGGAGAAAAAAGTTGAGGTGGCTAACACATTGCGTGATTTTAAAAAGGCGGAAGAAGAGTTGGAGCACTTGTCAGAGGAGAAACGTCAACTTGATCTTGAGGAGAAGGTTGATAATCTCATAAGTTTAACTTGTATGCTTTATCTCATAAGATATTAACAAGTTTTCTCTCTGATTCTACTGTTATGTGTCGGTCTCTTCAATCAAGTTGAAATATACCTTGACTGATGCTATGCTAATGTAGGATAGTATTCATAAAGCTGTCTAAGCTTTACTTCTGTAGTTCTTTAGGCTATAGAGAGATTTGGTTTCAATAGGGAGCTCGCGTTGTCTTTGATTACTTGAAAGTCAAATTTTACCAAAAAAATGTCAATGTTTACCATGGATAGAAGAATTGGTGATACCTTTTAGGAAAATTTGCAAGCTTTCTCCTTAACATCCTACTGGCTAATCTTCATTGCTTCAATCAAGGTAGGTCAGCTGAGGATGAAATAGAGTTGATTCAAGCTTTGTCTCTGAAATTATTAGGCATGATGCTTTTTAATGTGATAATTGGTCCTATTTATAAACCCTTTACATTTTGGTTTCTAATGTGATTTACATTCAAACTTTGTTCCTTTTTAATTGCTTTTTTCTAATGCATTGTTCTTGGAACTTTCAGCATTTAGCAGAGTCTCTAAGGTCCTTATTCAAGGAGAAGGAATCTTTATTGGAAGACTATGATTGCTTGAAAGTAAAACTTGCAGAGGAATATGAGCAGCAGCAAAAACTTAGAAGCTCGTATCAACGTGAAGCTGAAGTACTATATGAAGTTAACAGCAAGATTAAAGCGTATATTTCTGAGCCATGAAATTTGAGCTTGCTCTTATGTGCCATTGAACTTTAATGGAAGTCTTTTTTTTCCTTCCAGGTATTATGACTTAAAGAAAGGGGAGAAACTAAAGGAACTGCGAGAACAGCAGTCTGTGATGGAATCTCAACTTCTCAACTTTGATGCTAGGAAACAGGAAATATTGGCTGAGCTAAACAAAAGTAAAGACTTGATGCGTAATCAAGATCAATTAAGACGTAACATTGAGGATAACTTAAATTACAGGAAAACAAAAGCTGAAGTAGATGTGCTCTCTCGTGAAATTGAGTCACTGCAAGAGAGAATAATGGAGATTGGTGGTATTTCCAAATGTGAAGGTGAAATACGAAAAATTTCGGAAGAAAGGGAGAGACTTCTTTCCGAGGTATGTGTGGTTCTCACTGGCATCTTCGTATGTTGACCTTCTTCATTATGTCCATTCACAGGTAACATCTTTGGCTAGCATGCCATTGATTTTGCCCTGTTGAATTGATGTGGACCTACAGTTCTTTACCATCATTTTCATTCAATGTGTGAAAAAGGGGTAGTGGATTTATTGTTGTCTCTTTCATTGTGCGTTATTGCCATTCACTCATTGAGTTCACTTCACCATCCCTATTATTAAAGGTTTTTTTAAAAAAAGTGTTTAATGTATCTGTCTCAGAGTTGTAAGATGCATCTATTTTTCTACAGCTCAACAGATGCCGAGGAACAATGTCCGTTTACCAGAGTAATATTTCAAAGAACAAAGCTGAACTTAAACAAGCACAATACAAGGACATTGACAAGCGGTACTTTGATCAGCTAATCCAGCTCAAGGTGACAATTATTTTAATTATAATGCTGATTTAACCTTTGTTACTGGGTTTATATGTTATGAACTTGCATGCTGTATGACAGACAACTGAGATGGCAAACAAGGATCTTGACAGATACTACAATGCACTTGACAAGTATGCGATTTGCTCAATTTTCGATTTGTCTTTCTAATTACATGCGCAACTAGAAATTTAGATTGTGAATTCTTTCCAAAAATGTTCAAGAATAGTTCTTTAATTGCTACCAGGCTAAAGAACTGTGAATCATCTGTTAAGTGTAAATACAAAAATCTGTTCTTGCTTTTTAATAACCATGTTTTCTTTTTGGACACCACTTCCTTGTTTGCAGAGCACTTATGCGCTTCCATTCTATGAAAATGGAGGAAATAAACAAAATTATAAGAGAATTGTGGCAGCAAACATACAGAGGACAAGATATAGATTATATTAGCATTCATTCGGATTCTGAGGGTGCTGGAACTCGTTCTTACAGCTACAAGGTAAGGCCTTTCATTTATTTATTTTTATTTTTCCAAAATTTTGTTATGTCATACCTTTTGCCCCCTCCAAACAGGTTCTTATGCAAACCGGTGATGCTGAGCTCGAAATGAGAGGACGATGTAGTGCGGGTCAAAAGGTGAGTGATCATCAGTCGTTGTGTGGAAAAATAAGTTGTAATGTATTAGTTACTTTATTTGCATCATTGAGCGACTGAAACATCATGGAATTTACTGCTTGTTTCAGGTCCTTGCTTCTCTAATCATACGGTTGGCTTTAGCCGAGACATTTTGCCTCAACTGTGGAATCTTAGCATTAGATGAACCAACCACAAATTTGGACGGCCCAAACGCAGAGAGTCTAGCTGCAGCTCTCCATAGGTATGTTCACTTTTGTCTTTCCTTCTCGTATTTATTTCACTGAGGCAGTGCCTTATCATATACCAATTACCAATTATTCCATTTCCTCTTTGGTCCAGAATCATGGAGGACAGAAAAGGCCAGGAGAATTTTCAGCTGATAGTAATCACTCATGACGAACGTTTTGCTCAATTGATCGGTCAACGGCAACACGCAGAGAAATATTATCGCGTTGCAAAAGACGACCAGTAAGGCTTTGTTGTTTATTCTTCTAAGTTTCTTACCTTTTTCTGTAATATCCAATCTTTCTGATTCAAACCATCTTTTCTGCCTCATTTTCTCAGTCAGCATAGTATAATTGAAGCCCAGGAGATATTTGATTGATTCTTTCAACGGGTTGTCCTCGATACTTCATCCCCCAAGCACCGTTTCATCGAGATTGAATCTGTACATGCAACCCGATGCTGCTCCTGAAATCAAAGTGAGGGGTTTGTTTGTTATATGTAGAGTTTATAAATGTAGCAACTAAATACATTATCCATTTTCCCTGTCATTCAGGTTCTGTATTTCAAATTCTTGCCATGGAAATGCAAAAAGAAAAAAAAAACCACTGTAGGATTCTGTTTAGGCACAGTGCATGCTTTTTGAACTTAGTAGCAGTGGAGCATAATGTAGAAATCAGTGAAAAATATAGAAAGCTTTCACAAAATTGTGAATGTGAAATGTTCTTCAGATTGGTCGGGCCGTAGGCCGATTTCTTCTCCAAGGTTTTACTGAAGCCCGAATCTAACCGAATTTATAATTCCAAAAATATTGAAAATACTTTTATAGTTAAATTAAAATAAAGCAAATTATTTATTCTTTTGAAGGATTTATAAGTATAATATAAATTACAAATAATACATGTTATTACATATATTCATGTGTTGGTCTAATGGTTAGGGTGTTTTTCGTATTAGATGTGGCTTAGATACGAGTTTTATTAGTTGTATTGCTGTTAAGATTTTTCTTTTTTTTTTGTAATTCAATAAAAAAATATAGATTGTACCACAAAATTATCAACATAGTAATTTGACTAACTATTTAGATAAGTTTTTAACCCAGAATTACACATTTCTTTAGGGTAAATTTCTTTAGTAATCACTCGATTATATATATTTTCTTGGTTATTCAATTATGAAAAGTTATAAAATGGTCATTTAATTATTTAATTTTGTTTTTTTATCACCCAATTATCTTAAAAATTTTATGTTTTCATATTTACTTGGTGACCATTTTATAAATTTTCATGATTGGGTGACAAAATTCTAATAATCAAATAAATATTTTATAAATTTTATAATTAAATAATAATAAAATATAATTTTATAACTTAAATGATAAAATATATAATTAGACTAATTCCGCTTCCTGTTGCGTGCCTTTCGCATCACCATTTCATTTACTCAAATTACATTATATTAAAAAAATAAAAACAAAATAATGAGTTAAACGTAAAAATATGTTACACAGCTATTATATAAATAAAATAGGAAATTGTCAACGCGAATTTATAGTTAACCTTATATAATTTATTATATAATTATAAAATAGGGTTAATTTCACCGTATGTCCCTAAATAATGATTCAAATTTTAAAATGATCTCAATCTTCAAAGTATTAATATCGTATTAATTGGGTTTTCTCTTACCATTAGCTTAAGACACATGTACGTATTTTATGTTATGAATAACTTAAGACTGAGGTGTTAAAAAAAAGATATAGGTCTAATCGATACAATACAAATACTTTGAGGATTCAATTAAAATGTTTTGAAGTTTGAGGATCAATTTAAAATTTGAGAAATAGTTTAGGGACATTTATGAAATTAACCCTATAATATATCTTCTTCAACCTATTTATTTGCATGCATTGGTTATAAGCACATCCCATTGCCATTTACCACTCTGCCTTTCTTTTTCTATCATTGCTACGTTGATCGTTTCTTTACCAGGGGTGATTTTGTGTGCTTTGTTCTCACTTTTTACTTCCACCAATGGCTCTTTCAGTGGATAAAACCTCCGGCGGCCGTGAATACAAGGTGAAAGACATGTCTCAAGCCGATTTTGGCCGTCTCGAGATCGATTTAGCCGAGGTCGAAATGCCTGGTCTAATGGCATGTAGAACTGAATTCGGCCCTTCTCAACCTTTCAAAGGAGCCAGAATCACCGGTTCACTTCACATGACAATCCAAACCGCCGTCCTCATCGAAACCTTAACCGCATTAGGAGCCGAAGTCCGTTGGTGTTCTTGCAACATTTTCTCAACCCAAGACCACGCCGCCGCCGTCATCGCTCGTGACTCCGCTTCTGTATTCGCTTGGAAAGGCGAAACACTCCAAGAATACTGGTGGTGTACCGAGAAATCCCTCGATTGGGGTGCCGGTGGTGGACCTGATTTGATTGTTGATGATGGTGGGGATGTTACGATGTTGATCCATGAAGGGGTTAAAGCTGAGGAAGCTTATGAGAAAACCGGGAAGGTACCGGACCCGACGTCGAGCGATAACGCTGAGTTTCAGATCGTATTGACGATAATTAAAGATGGGTTGACAGCAAATCCGAAGAAATATACGAAGATGAAGGAGAGATTGGTTGGTGTTTCTGAAGAAACCACGACTGGGGTTAAAAGGCTTTATCAAATGCAGGCTAATGGAACCTTGTTGTTCCCTGCTATTAATGTCAATGACTCTGTCACCAAGAGCAAGGTATATATTTCTTTTATTTCTGATTTAATTTCCCAATTTATTTTCTTCATAGTGGATCTGGTTTTATTTTATGATGCACAGATATATTGAAAACCATTTCAAATTGCTTTGAGTGATCGAGTCTGCTATTTGCTTGATGTTTTCTTCACCGTTAGAAGTATTTTTGTTTTGGGTTAATTCCAGCTAAGCCCCCTAAACTATCAACCGGATTTTGAATTGGACCCTAAGTTTCTAAGATACTTCGGCTCCTATATGCTCACTCACTCTTGGTTAATTAATGGAATTATGATTTTAATTGTCATTTATGTATAATGATCCAATTGTATAGTTATGATTTGATTATATGGAACAGTTTGATAACTTGTATGGTTGCCGCCACTCTCTTCCTGATGGTTTAATGAGAGCCACCGATGTTATGATTGCCGGCAAAGTCGCCGTTGTCTGTGGTTACGGTGATGTCGGCAAGGGTTGTGCCTCAGCCTTGAAACAAGCCGGAGCTCGTGTCATCGTGACCGAGATTGATCCAATCTGTGCCCTTCAAGCTCTTATGGAAGGACTCCAAGTCCTAACTCTTGAAGATGTTCTTTCAACAGCTGATATCTTTGTCACCACAACAGGTAACAAGGACATCATCATGGTTGATCACATGAAGAAGATGAAAAACAACGCCATCGTTTGCAACATCGGTCATTTCGATAACGAGATCGACATGTTAGGCCTCGAGAATTATCCAGGTGTCAAACGAATCACCATCAAGCCTCAAACCGATAGGTGGGTATTCCCCGATACCAAGACAGGTATCATCGTGTTAGCCGAAGGACGTCTCATGAACTTAGGATGTGCTACCGGTCATCCTAGCTTCGTGATGTCTTGTTCGTTCACGAACCAAGTGATTGCACAGCTCGAGCTATGGACGGAGAAATCAACCGGAAAATACGAGAAGAAGGTTTACGTTTTGCCGAAGCATCTCGATGAGAAAGTCGCTGCTCTTCACCTTGTGAAACTTGGGGCTAAGCTCACTAAGCTTACCAAGGACCAAGCTGACTACATTAGTGTCCCAATTGAGGGTCCTTATAAGCCTCCTCATTACAGGTACTGAGGAGAGAATTTGAGGCAGAATTCAATAACGAAAACGGCACATTCCGACGGTTCCATCGTTTTTATTATTATTGCATTTTATCATATGAATTATTGTTAGATTGTTAGGTTTTTGATTAATGTAGGAGTTTTTGTTTGGGTGATGGGAAAGTTTTGGGGGTAATTGTCTTTCATTGGGAAAGTTTTGAATAAGGTATTGGGATAAAATCATAATAGTTGCCATTGATGCAGTTTTATTGCATCTGATAGAAGTAATTTGATTTCACTTGTTTATTAAATATTTATTAATAATATTTAATTATGTTTGGTGGATTTGGTTGAATTTTATTAAGATTTTTATGTATTTTAATTGGTTTTGGAGGATTATATATATTTTATACACATTTTATTATGTATGATCACCAACTAAATATAATGGTGTAAATCATATTATAATGTATAAGATAAACATGTCATGCACATTACAAAAATACATCATATTTTAAATTAATATTATATACTTTAGTTAAGCCTACCTCTTAAAATTAATAGATTTTTAATTATTACAAAAATAATCATTTTATTTATTTATAGACAAATTTAAAAAAAAAAATTTAAAGTATAAAGATGAGATATTCCCTAACAGAAAGGATTGCAAGAAACAGAGTGGCTACGTCATCCTAAATTCCTTCCTAATCATTTAGTGATATTTCAGTAATTTTTTTGATGCATTGATACATAATTTTGGTAATTTTTTTACTCGGAATCCAAAATTCGAACCCTGAATCAAAGGTCCAAGTTTAGATTAAAAAATTACCAAAATTATGTATGAATTACATAAAATAAAATTACTTAAATATCGTTAAATTACTGAAATATCTGATCCTGCCTTCGTTTCTGTAAGGGACTATACATACATACATGCCAAAATTGTATTTTTTATATATTTGGAAGATCATAGTATAATGATAGAGACGATATTTTACAATATAAACATATTTTAACTGTTCTACATATACAATATGTTAAGGTACCAAAGTTGCATTATACAGTTAATGTTCTGCATGATTTAGGTCTAGTCGTGTCTATGTGATTGACACACAAAAGAATCCCAAGGCTCCCTCTTTGTATAGAGTGTTGCAGCCGGTGGATATCATTAAGAAAATCGGCCTAGCATATCTGCACACGTCTCACTGTCTTGCCTCCGGGGATATAATGATTTCGTGTCTCGGAGATAAAGATGGAAATGCCGAAGGAAGCAGATTTCTTCTCCTTGATTCCGAATTCAACATCAAAGGGAGGTAAAGCCGAAAACCGAATGAATGTTTAGAGGGTAAAATGATGGGGAATAACCGTCACTTCTTGTTCTTTAGGTGGGAGAAACCGGGGCATAGTCCTATGTTCGGCTACGATTTTTGGTACCAACCTCGACATAAAACAATGATCAGCTCATCATTTGGTGCTCCGACTGCCTTCACCCAAGGTTTCCATCTTCAGCATGTTGCAGAGGGTCTGTATGGGAGATATCTGCATGTGTATAGCTGGCCTGATGGTGAACTTAAACAAACGTTGGATCTCGGTGGTACCGGTCTCATGCCTTTAGAGGTGATAGATTGCATGTTACAACTTCATTTTTAAGATTCGGTTTTGGTCGAAGGCAATACGTAGTTCTGTTTCATTTTCATTGCAGATAAGATTCCTGCATAATCCATCTAAAGGTACAGGGTACGTCGGGTGAGCCTTGACGAGTAACATTGTTCGGTTTTTCAAAACTGAAGACGGATCATGGAGCCATCAGGTAGGATCTTATAATCTTTCATTACCAATGCTCATAAATTTGGACAAGCCTTATTATGTACTTGATTAACTTCTGCAGGTGGCAATCTCAGTGAAACCATTGAAGGTACAAAATTGGATACTTACCGAATTGCCTGGATTTATAACTGACATCTTAATCTCTCTCATGATCGGTTTCTGTATTTTGCCAACTGGCTGCATGGAGATATCCGACAATATAACATCGAGGACCCCAGAAATCCGGTCTTGGTTGGCCAAGTATGGGTTGGAGGATTGATTCATAAGGGAAGCCCTATAGCGGCCATGACAGAAGATGGTAAAACATGGCAATCCGATGTTCTGGAAATCCAGGTCTTTTCTAAATACTAACATTCATATTAACTTGTCGGATTAATCATATTGATGGCAAGCTATGATCATCATTATGTTGTTTACAGGGACATCGATTAAGAGGGGGACCGCAGATGATCCAATTAAGCTTAGACGGTAAGCGGCTATACGTGACGAACTCGGTATTCAGCACAATGGACCGACAGTTCTATCCAGAACTTGTGGAGAAAGGTTCCCACATGTTGCAGATTGACATCGACACTGAGAAAGGCAGTCTTAAAATAAACCTGAACTTTTTTTGTCGATTTTGGAGCAGAACCTGATGGACCTTGCCTGGCTCATGAGATGAGATATCCAGGTGGTGATTGTAGTTCAGATATTTGGATTCAAAACATATGAAGAAACCAGTTTCAGCTATAAAGAACAATGAATGCAATATGCAAATTCTTAAAGAACATGTTATCTTATTATAAACAACTCAAAGTAGTCAATAAAAACATGGCTATGGCTTCTTGAATTTGCCTGAAGAAAACAGGTAATAACAAAACAAAACAACACAAATTGAAAACATTGTACATGTTCCAATCACCAACCATAAAAGGTTGTCTAATGGAACGAACCATCTTCCGATCAAGGCGATCCCATTGCCGATAAACGAAAATGAGATCTCTATCATCACATTCACAAGATGAACACCATTTGAAGACTGATGTTGATACCAAATGTAACTGGTGTAAAGAGATAAAAGCAAGACCCCCATGAAGAAGAACAAGTACCCTCTTGTTAAGTCGTTGTTGCTAAGCTCACAAATACTTGAAAGATGAGCACAGATGAACAGGAAATGGTCCCAAATTAGATTGCTAAATGACTTCTCCATTTGTAGGCAATTACAGATGATGAAGAAACAACAAGGGACTGATGCGAAAGATGCTGACAATGTGGAAAAGTATGAGAGACTGAAATGTTGAGAGATGAGAATCACTGAGTGAACATAAAAAACCATGGATAAAAGCAATGAAAGCTTCGATGAATCCATGGTTTGCCGTGGGTTTGCCATCTTCAGGTATGGAAAATGAAAAGAGCTTAATCTGATGGAAAAGAAACTGAGAGAAAAAAATGGGGATTTTGAGAGTTTTAGATTGGTTGACTTTAAGTTTATATTTTCAGTCAATGGGAAAGGTGAGGACAAGTTGGATAAAGAATAAGACAAGTTGGCACGTTGCACATTCAACCATTGTAGTGGAAATCTGTAATGTGTATATACATGCACATTGCTTATATATATATATATATATATATATATATATATATACTGATACACATTACAAATGGGGGAAAGGGATGGCTACAACAGTGTTTGAACTTTGGTTTTTCGGTTTTTCAAGTTAATCTTTATTTGAACAAACTATTCTATCCATTTTTTACTGTTAAAAACCCATACCTAATCTCAAAAGCCCAACATAACACGTATGAAGACAAGAAATAAATAATGGTAGGCTAAGCCATGTGATACTTTTGGAAACATCTACAGAAAAGGGTATAGAGCTAAAAGATGATGCCATGGATAGATTGAACATTAGAAAATGACAGTTCAGTCTTAATTGTGAGTTAACCTTTTCCTACTGTTCTCCACTTTAGATTAAACTAGCTGATTCAAACATAGAGCATCTTCAAAAACCCAGATTTTAACAAGCAAGCCCCAGAGCTCCTAAAGATTAAACATGGATTTATATATAGGAAATTTAAGGTAAAGGTTCTCTAATATACAATACAAAACAGCTCAAACACATTAGCATTTGCAGAAACAAGCTGTTAACAGTTAAAAAAAAGACATCAAATTTAGGTCTTCTTTTTTCTTCTTCTTCTTCAGGTTTTAGTACCTTTGATACCTCTAGCACATCTTGTAATAATCTCACAACCTCTACTATAAGGATTAGCTTGAGCAGCACCACAATCATAATAAGAAGAACCTGGTTTTTGACAAGGAACCATGTCCCTCCTCAATGTTTCATAACTAATGTACCTTCTTTGCATCAAAAGCAACCTCCTTTGGGTCTCTGATTCCATATCTTCACTTTCCAAACAATCTTCAAGCTTTTTGGAACAAGCCCTTCTCACCGTGGCATCAATTTCACTGGTTTTCAGTGCATTTTGGAGCTCTAAAATTGAGACAGCAACATAAGAATGAAGGAAAAGAAGGGGTAGAGTGAGGGTGATGAAGATCAGTTTGAGAATAGCCATTTTTGGGGGGGAGGGATTGAAGCTATTTTGGAGCTATGGCTTTCATGGAGGGGAGTGAAAATAAGAAATAATAGGGTAGTTGGAGAAGTGATGGATGAAGACAAGACATTGAAACAGAACAAGGTTCCCATGTATTTATGTTCACACCCAAATTATCCCACTTTGCTTGGAAATACAGTAAAGTAGGGTATACATTTGTCTCACAAATTACATTATATCCATTGTTCATAAAATAGTGAAAAAATATTATTAAATTAATAATTTAAAAATAAAATAATTTTTGGTCCAAAAAACAAAAGAACAAGAGCGATAATTGAAAACGGATTAATATAACGATCCGAATAAAAATGTTGCATTGAATGACTTGAAAACTATTTAAAATTAATAAAAATTGAAAACCAAACAAAATCGACTATTGAACATGTTTAATAATTTTCTATTTTTAAAAGCTTTTGGATGGTTGAAATAAAAATAATGGTCTAACCTATTCAACCACCCATCTTGTTATTAAAACATAAAATGTAACACTATGAGATTGTACCACATCATCACTCGAAAAATTATTAATTTTTTTAATTTTCAAGTAATGATCATTAAACTCTTATGTTTTCAAGTTCGGAGATCAAAATGGACCTACTTATAAAGTTCAAGATCCAAAATGAACAAAAAATATAGATACTAAAAGAAACTTAATTGTCAAATTCGAAGCCAAAAATTATATTATTTCTTTTGAGAAAATATATTTGACCCTCTATTAATTTTTATTTGAGCATAATAGTCAATTTAGCATTTAATATTTACTCATTTTGTTATTTCGATCCTAATTTTATTTTATTTTTTATCATTTTAGCTCTTAATTTTAAAAATTAATTAAATTACTTTTTTAAAAACTTACTAAAATGTTAAAATTTTGATGTCATTGATATACCAACCCATGTGATAGTCTATATGTTACGTCCATTTTTGTTTATTTTATAATTTTTAAATTTGTTGAATTCTTAATAACTTTCATTATTTTGAATTTTTATAAAATAAAATTTAATAGTTGAGTCATTTTATTTAAAAATGTCAATTTAATTTAATTTTAAAAATTAAAGAAAATGTTTAAAAAATAAAATTAGGACTAAAATAATAAAATATATAAATATTAGATACTAAATTTATCATTATATCTTTTATTGATTTCGCTATCGAATTAGGCCAACACTATAAATTGTGGGAGTAGTAGGCAGTTGGCTTATAAGTAGCATTTAATTGCTTTTTTCAGTAAAAAGAATTTATAGTATTATTTTCACTTAAAAAAAGGAAATAAGAAAACTATAAATATAATATTTTTATTTATAACTTAAATTTTTGATTAATTTAATATATTAAATTTAAGAAATAATGATTTATTTTATTGTATTGTCATTTAAATATGATTTTAATTATATATATTATTATGGGGTAGAACATGTCACACCTATTTTGCAATTTTCAAAGAATTATCTAAAATAATCCATAGATTTCCAAAGAAAATTATTGAAGTGGTGTTGGTATAATTTAATGCTTATTAAAAATCCAATGCCAAAAGTATATGTATAATAAATGTAATGCATTTAATGTAAGAAAAAATATATATCTAATATATCTAATATAACAATTTAATAACTAATTAGTTCTAAAATGATTTTTTTTTTAAAAATTAGGGTATCCATTGTTCGTAGTAATGATTATTCTTTTTATCGTGGGTGTTTTTTGAAAAGAAAAACGACTGCCCATGAAATATGGTCCATTCTCATGGGCAGGGATTGAACCACGTTGTTAATACTAATATTCCAAATATTAATACTAAACTTCATTATCAATTTGTGAAATTTCGATGACTTATTTGAGAATAGTGGAGTTGTTAAATAGATTTGTTCATGGTCGGATAGCTCATAGCTTGTAAAAGAAAATGGATCAGTCCAACTTATAGATATTTGGGTAAATTACACTCAATGTCATTAAATTATTAGTGAGTTTTTGTTTTTGTCAATTAATTTTGAAAAGTTATAAAATGGTAAAAAAAATTATTTATATCATTGAGCTATTAAAATCGTTATTGTATGGCCTTCTCTGTTTGCACTGCGTATATCAATCGGAAGCTCTCCTTCCCCCTCACTTCTACAATTCGATTTTTTTTCATGAAATAGTTTTGAATATCATGAATTTGCGAACCAAAATCTAAATAGGTTTTTTTCTTCAATCTCCACATTGATCATCGTATCGACTTAGATTTAAAGTATGTTCCTGCTCAGTGATGGATATTGATCCACCATATTGATTGTTGAATCATCACTTAGAGCTCACTATTTAGATTAAAAAAAAAAACTTAACTCATTGACTTGTATTAATTTTTTGAATAGTTCAACGACTTAAATAAAAACTTTCGAATAGTTCAAGGACTATTTTATAATTTTTAAAGTTACATGATCAAAACGTAAACTTACTAATAATTTAATCACTTTAGATATAATTTACCTTAAATATTTCTACTATAAGACAAGGACCTTTTCTCATAATATTAACGATTTTTTTTCATTTTGGTCTTTATGCTCGTGAATAAAACTTTGGCTTCATTAATCTCGTGAAGAAAAATAATAATTGATGTAAATTGGTTTGATTTGTCATTTTCCCTCTGTTTTTGGATGAAAAAGAAAAAAAGCAAATGTGGGATATTAAATAAGGCTCAATATTAAATAAATAAAACCAAATGAACCTTTCAAAATTAATTAATTAATGCACCCTATGATTAATGAATTTCTTTTTGGTTCTCAAGATATCCACCGAAACGAGTCCTGTAATAAATCTTTCGTATTCTATAGGACCATTAAAGAGTAGATGTTGACCATAAATTTTAAAACTATTCGATATCCAATGTAAGGATTGAACTCTCAATCACTCCGAGTAACTAACCCAATGGCTAATGAAATTGTTACTTTATATTCATAAAAGTTGGCTCTAATACCACTGTGTCATGCAACCATCACCGCCTTCCTCCAAAACCAGCTTATCAGGAAGCATAGCACTCGAGCTTATATGCCCGAAAATCTTCCCGAGATTGAAGCACTCTACCTACTTTGTGAAATGCTTAGCATGGCGATCATTTCGCTTGTCGAGTGCATACTTTTTCACAATATCTTACTCTAGGTATTTTATTTCCTCTATGATTTTTCGGTATCTAGTAGGCACATTAGGCTTCAATTATCTAGAGTTAAACCGGGCCAGACCTCAAATGGGAGAAAAGCTCTCTCAACGTCTGTTCCCCGTTCACATGACTTTAAAACTATGACCATACTTAAGGGCCACTAAGCTCCTTACGACTCAACTCACTACTGAGCTCCATTGATGAATCACCCTTTCACTCAAAACTCCAACACAAACGGAAGCAAAGGTAGTACTCCATTTTCTATTTTACTAATCACATTATCACTGTCTTAATATTATAGTGATTTTTCAGATGAACCCTACTTTCTTAAGAAACATGAACGTCTTATATCATGCATAACATTCACTGCACAAACTAATGAATAATCTACCCATCAATCAGTTGAAACGCACGAAGTTAAATGTGATAACTCGGGATTGATGTAAGAAAAAACAACAATACCACAATGTATTATTATGAGATGAATTGTTAGATGGGCACTGAAAACACTAAGAGGAGACTTCAGTTTCGATACG
Organism: Gossypium raimondii; assembly: GCF_025698545.1. NCBI lineage: Eukaryota > Viridiplantae > Streptophyta > Magnoliopsida > Malvales > Malvaceae > Gossypium > Gossypium raimondii. The sequence continues at coordinate 2,378,149 of NC_068567.1, read as the reverse complement.
GGAAAAAGAATACACAGATTACGTCATTTTTGCAAGATGAACATCATTGCTTGGTTACTGACAGTTCGAAACCTAGACGGTAAAGCTACATAACTTTCTATTTTATCAGTGAAAAAAGGATGCTATATCCCCAATGCAAGAACCTACCAAGTGGAATTCAAATTTCAACATGATTTTATTCAAACTAATTTTGGGCAGTTATGTATAAAATCGTATCCTATAAACGAAGTAACTATAAATAACACGAAGAAACAGAAGGAACAAGAGAGACCTTTGTAGACTTATCAATGGATTTGCGGCAAGGCAACTTTGCTGCTAAAGACTAAGCTGCTCGATGTTCTTGGTATTCCTTGCTAGTCCATGGCCTGACCTTTTGTCGTCTTGCTCTTCGTATGGATTTGCTCGATAATTGGAACTGGCCTCTTCATTGTCAGAGGAACCTGGTCTCTCGGTGAGGAACTGTTCCCAGAATACATCATTTACTCTAACCGGAGCAGCGGCAGGCTCTTGATTTGTGTTAGGGCCTTCTTTCGATGACGATAATGTTGTTTCCCCATCAATCATGTTTCTGCTATTATGGAAAGGTCCAGAATCAGAGTCTTTACTGTTGGCATTAGACCTTGACTCGGAGACTTTTCCGATTTCCCAACTTGGTTGGGACATCCTAGTTAAGCTGGGACTTTTATTGACTTGCAATGAAGAAGATGCCAGAGTTAGATTTAACTGACAGGAAATATGACTATCAGGTTCTTCATTGGAACTTAATCTCTGTTGCAGTGAATGCACTGCCGGGCTTTCATTCATTGATACTCTTTGAGAGAAAGATGAATCCATGTTGAATGTAAAAGATGTGCCTGTATCTGAAATGTCTAATGTTTCGGGTGTGAATAAAAGCCCCTGAGGTCTGATATTATCATCTTTTGGTTCTCCTTGAGAAACCCTTCTCTGTGGACTTTCTCCATCTTCATTAGAACTTTGCGTGCTTTGAGAAACCAAGTTAATCTCCGAAACAGCTGATGACAATTCTAGTCTAAGCTTGTTCGAGAAATCGAGGTGGACAACATTTCCAAACTCGGGTGTAGAACTACTTTTGTTGTCCAAAAGACTATGGTCACCAACTGGCTTGGTTTGATCAATTTGAGGCAGTCTCCTTTTCTTATTATATGCCACAACATCATCCATAGATTCAATTCTACGAAAAAGATGTTCGGCGAAAGCAGGGTCTTGTAAAGCCTTTTCTAAGAAGTTAAACAAAGTGTCTTGCCTACGCTCCATTTGATCAGCTTGTTGTGTCAGCTCTTCCACCTGATGCTTCAAAGCTGACCGCTCTTGTTCAGACCTCAAAACATCAGCCTCAAGTGCAGCTTTCTCACGTGAAAGCTTTTCGATTTCTTCTTCGTATCCAGCTCTTTCATGATCTATCAAAGAACCCTGTGGATTACTATGGCTGTGAATAGGTTTTCTTCGATGAATATTCTTAAGAAGATGCCTTTGATCTTTCACGAAATCTTCATTGGCAAATTCCCATCGTTCGGGATCAATCTTCCGGAACCCCTGTCAACAAATTAAATTCATATGCAATCAGATCATGCTTAGACACTCCATCTTCATACATCTAAACCTAAGCAAACCATAAACAAGTATAATTCTTCTTTCAACAGCCCCTGCATCAAAGATAAAGAAGAATAGATACTCTTAATTCTTCTTTCAACAGCCCCTGCATCAAAGATAAAGAAGAATAGATACTCTTCATTAAGGACCATTTTAGTTGAGGAATGCAAAAGAAAAATCATGAAAATGTGAAACAATTACGAAGAAAATTTATAAATTTCAAAGTCAAAATCATTGACTTAAAAAACACCCCAATTCTCATAGAATTTTACCTTATGAATCACAGCAGAAGACATTGATTGACCTTAAATTTATGTGCTGGCTTTAGCAAAGATTCATACCCATAATTCAGTAGAAAAGGACACACACACAAAAAAGGAGAAATTGTCCATTCTCAAGGAACAAAAACATAAAACCAAAATCACTCCATAAATCTGTCATCAAAAATTGAAGTTAAAAGCTAAAAAAGAAACATGATTTCCCCTAATTATCAAAGATACATTAATTAAACAAAAAACCCAGAAAGGAAAAGAAACCCACATAGGTATTAAGCTGCCTGATGAAGCTGGAGAAATTATTGTGCTTGAAATAAGTGGGAAGCAAAAGGCGAGCAAAATCAGGAGGGTTCCAAACCACAAAGCTCTTTTTGTTAGAGCTCCATGAAACGATGTCGTCGGTCGATGAGTCGTCCACCATGTCGAATGTTTTCATAAGGAAAGGTGCCGGCCCTCCTCCGCCGCCGCCACCGCCGCCGACGACCGACGCGGAGGGTGCAGTTGGGTCCATTTTCCGAGTTGCTTCCTTTTGGGTTTTGGTGAAGAAAGGGAGTTTATGGAAAAGCCAAAAGTGTCATATGTTGAAGCCTCGAGTTGCCAATGGAGAAAATTTACAGTTTTGACCTTGTTTTTGGTCAAAATATTATTTTTTTTGAGGGATAATAGACATTGGTGAGGGGCAGCCAATGTCATCGTATCGTAAAATGAATATGAAAGATATCAAATATTTAGGCACGAGTTATTTGTCGCTTCATCGGAGGTAGATGATTATGTAGGGTAAAGTTATTTAATTAATATGTATATTTATATATGTCAAATCAATGAATTTTGTCCGTACAATTTTTAAAGAATACATCATTTAAATGATCATTAAATTTTTCACGTGTTTTTGTTTTGATCATTAAATAATAATAAAATTTTAATTTAATTACTAAACTATTCAAATTTTTTATTAATTATTAATCAATGAAATGAAATTCAAGAAGCTTACTTGAGAGTAGATCCACATCCATTTTATCCATATTCACTAGAAAAGCATCCTAAGCGTCTTCAATAATATTGGTTTACTCAATTCTCTTCTTGACTTGAGCATTCTCCAACTAAGTTGGGAAAAAAATATTTCTCGAAAGAATTATGTATTTTTTAGGGTGGGTTCGGATGGGCGATTGGGTGCGTGCATATCGCTACAGTATCTAATCCCACCGCCACCGCTGTTTTTACACTAACCGCAGGTAAACACATCGCCCATCCAAACTCACCCTTAGTCATATTGTAGACCATATAATAATGTCATCAAGTCTTATGCAAATTTGATGAAGCAAACTGGGCATAATAAAGTAATGCATCAACAAAGTTCGGAACAAGTTTTGAATAATAAGTTACGAATTAAGACTTCTATTGATGTTGTTCGATGGCTTGCATTTCAAGCTTATGTTTCGAGAGGTCAAGATGAAACACTTGATACAAAAAATTGTGGTAAATTTATCGAGTTGGTTCAACCTTTAGCTTCTTATAACAATGATGTTAAGAATATTGTGTTGGAAAATGCTCCTAAATCCAGCCTTCAATTCAAAAGGAATTTTTGCACGTTGTTGCTAATAAAGTGCAAAAGAAGATTCGTGAAGATACTGGAGACTCAGAATTTTGCATCATTGTTGATGAATATCGTGATGAATTTAAAGAAGAACAAATGACTCTTGTTTTGAGATTTGTTGATAGAGATGACTTTATTAGGGAGCGTTTCTTTGACCTTACTTGTGTTAAAGACACATCAACATTAATTGAATCATTTAAGTTCATTTTGATTTTGCATTTAGTGTTAGAGGTTTGGGTGACCAAAAAAAAAAAAGACTTTTACTAATAGTTAGTGACTACTAGTGTAATTTTCTTTTATTATGATTTGAGGGATAAGACCTTGGGGACCACATATTGAGAGATGTATGAACTCGGAATATGAATCATAAAATAAATATAAAACACACATAAAAAACATTATTATTTAAGGGACATAGGGTAAGGGTTGTTCAAGCATCAAATTCGAAACGGATATGAATCGAATATTTACACACAAATTGTATGTCACTTCACTGTGGTTCAACCCTGCATGTTATTTTTTATGGTTTATGTTAGAGGTAAACATAATATCATTATATTAGTTAAATATGTCATTAATTTTTATGTTTTAATAAAATTTGAAAATTAATTTTAGTGCTTAAAACGTTAGAAATTAAGTTTTTATTTTTTGATTTTAAAATATTAGTCCAATCATTATTTTTTATTAAAATATTATCAACTTGACGTGTTGATTAGATTGCATTCACATGAGATGTCATATGATTGACAAAAAAATGTTAAGTTAATAAATTTTGACGAAAAATACTAGTAGTGTTATTGGTTGAATTAGAATTTTAAATCGAAAAATAAAAGATTTAAATTTTAAAATTTTAAATATGGGGATTAAATCGATAAAATATATTATATAATGTAAAAAAAAAAGAAAAATATAATTTGAATATTATATAAATAGCTAACTTTTAGTATTTTAATTTAGGGGTGAGTGTTCGATCAGATTGAATTGAATTGAATGAAAAAATTTTGAGTTAATTGATTTGACGAATCATATTTTATCATCTTAATTCGATTTGAATGTTTCTCGAATCGAGTCGAGTGAGATAGAATTCGAATCGAATCGAATATATTTGTTCGAGTTAAATTAAAAAAAAAGTATTTTAGGCCCTTGTAATCACTGTCATCCACCGTAATCAAATTTGTTATTAACTTTAATCTCCTTATAATTTATTTATTAATCTTTTATATACGGGTTAACTTCTTTGCTTGCTTAGTTGCTTCAATTATTTTCGATTCTTGTCACTATGTATTTTGAAATTTAAAAAATATTAAATGTAAAAATGTGATTTTTAATAAAAGTTATGATAAAATGTGAAATTCATACCAACATCAAATTTTAACACGAATATTTTATGACATCATCAATAATTCAATTTTGTAAAAATTTGTAAAGATTCAATATGATAAAACAATTCAATAATATAAATAGTATAAAATATGGAATTTAATTTAATAATATAAATAGTATATATAAATAAAATTATTATTTAGGTTTACAAAATTTTTTGGATGATTTTAATTTTTATTTAGGGTAAAGGATGAGAAGTAAACATTTAGGGGAAAATAAAACGTTTTAGATGTTGAGGGAGTAAAATTGGGGGGAATAAATGGGAGGAGTAAAATTTGGGGGATGGGTTTGGGGTAGAAGGGGTAAGATGGGAGGAGAGTAAAAGTTATGGGGGAAAGTGGGAGGGAGTAAAAGTTTTGGGAGGAAAGTGAAGAGGTTTAGGTGTTTGGGGTAATAATGTAAATTATTATAGTTTGATATTCGATTTATTCGAATTATTCAAATTTGAAAATCAAACTCGATTCGAACTCAAAATTTGAAAAAAATTTGAGTTGACTCAAATAATTTGATTAATTTGAATAACTTGATTTGTTTAACTTGAAATTAAAAAAAATTTAATTTTTTCGAGTCAAACTGAATTTTGCTCACCCCTAGTTTAATTCATATAATTTTGTTGAACTGTTTATTTCCATGTTAACAATTTAACGACAAAGTTTGGTAGTACTGCAAGATTAACTCTTCAATTTTTTATAAAGCGTGAGGACTATATTCTAATAAATTAAAGTAGAGGAGTTAGCTTTTTAATTTTCTTAAAGTAGAGGGATATAAAACCCTAATTAGACCATTATAAAATCTAAGTGTGCCTACCACCCGCAATTTTGGTCGAATGTCCAAAAAGTTAAACTATATTTTAATTCAAGGGTAAATTGCATCCATGATCATTTTTGTTTACTTCAGGTTACGTTTTAGTCACTTATGTTTGAAATGTTATGTTTTAGTCACTTACGTTATCGTGTTGTAGCATTTTTGTCACTAAGCCATTAATTGCTGTTAACAATGTAATGGTAAGCTGACGTGGCATGTTAAATAATCCTTTTAAACAAAAAATTTAGGTTAAATTATACATTTGGTCCCTATATTTTTTCGTCTTGAACAATTTAATTTTTTTCTTTTATGTTCTTTTAACTTTTTTTTTATTTTCCATTATTTTCTACTTCTCCTTTTATTTTCCTACCTTCTCCATTTATTTTCCTACCTTCTCCATTTCTTTTAACATATCAAGAAGTCAAATTGGCAATGAAATAAGAAGCATGGTATGGGTTTATGGGTTTTGGTTATAGGCAATTATGACTTTCAACTTCTTACTTCTTTCTTCACTGTCAATTTGAAAAAAATGGGAATCGATTATATAATTTAACCTAAAATTTTGTTTGAAATGATGATTTAACGTGCCACGTCAGCTTACCGTTACACCGTTAACGGCAATTAACGGCTTAATGGCTAAAATGTTACAACAAGATAACGTAAGTGGCTAAAACGTAACATTTCAAACACAAGTGACTAAAATATAACCTAAGGTAAACAAAAGTGACCATGGGTGTAGTTTACCCTTAATTCAATTATTTTAGAAATTCGACCCAATGTTGAAGAAGTCAAATTCAAACTTAATGTTTTATTATATATTTAATCATTTGGATGAATTGTAACGGTACTTTATTAAAAAAAGTTTAAATCTTAAATAAATATTTGTAGTATCTAATAATAATAATAATAATAATAATAATAATAATAATAATAATAATAATCCACCCAATATATATTATTATTTAAATTGAAAAAATCGCATCATTTTAGTTAATACATCGTTTGAATCAGACTAAAATTTTAAAAATTGAAAGGTATAGGGAACTAAAATTATCAAATTAGAGAACAAAAATTAAATCCATAATTTATACATAGTACGAGACTAATAGTAGAATTTGATCTAACAAATTTAACAACTATTAGCTTGCTATTTGCATATAATACTAATAAAAAAACCATATCGTTTTAATTAATGGATTTAATGGAAATTCCAAAACTCAAAAAGTATAGAGGCTACAAATAATTAGACTGGAAAATATTGATTAAATCTATAACTTAGGCCTAGTACGAGACTAATAGCACAATTTGATTTAGCAGATTTAATTGCTACTATTTAAGTCAAAATTCGAAAAATACATTGATTAAAATTAACCAAATTAGAATATAGGGGCTAAATCCACAAATTGTGGATAGTATAAGGGCTAATAACAAAACTTAACCTTTCAATGTATTTTTATATGCAAGAAAGTATTGTTCCATAAACAGTGCAAAATATAAGGATTAATAACAAAAAATATCTTTTAAATTAGTTACTATTATCGGTGGTGGATACCTAAATTAAAAAATTATAATTTTTCCTTGTGAAAATGGAAATCTTTTAAAAGAGAAGAAAACCGAGTGGCTCAAGAAAAACTATTTTATTTGTTGCTTGTTCCATGTTGAATCCACGTAATATATTCACATAATGATTTATTTGACTCTTTAACTTTATAAAAATAGTTATTTTAAACCTCTATTTAATTTTTCGTCTTTTTAGTACTTAAATTTGCGTTTATTGTCAAATTATCTCAAAATAGATAGAAAAATTAATATTCTTTAACTTTGTTGATGTGACATACATGTGGATTGCTAAATGGATGACGCGTTAGTATTTAATTATTTTTAAAAATTATTTTTAAAATTATTTTAAAATTTAAAATCATTAAAATTATTTAAAATATGAAAAGTAATTTTAGTATTTAAAAATATTTAAATGTTGACATATCATCCACATAGCAATCCATGTGTATGCCATCACCATAATATTTTTACTCATAAATGAGGTATATTTTAATGAGAACTCATTAAAATTTTAAACATTCATAAAAATTAAAAAATAATAAACATAAATAAAATTATTAAAATCTAAACATTCATTTTATAAATTATAAAAAAATTAAAATTTAGATCAACTTAGATTTAGTTCAAATGACTTTTTACCCGATTCAATCCATTTTACAATAATTCACTCCTCTGATTTTATGATTTTATGGAACCATTGGACCTAACAACTATGATCCAAAGGCAAGGGCCCTGACTCCCCTTGATTTAGGGGAAATTATCTTTTAAGTCCTTAAAATTTATAATACTATAGTTATTAAAATAGTAAAATATCTGTTTTGACCCCCAAAATTTTATAATTAAATTTCAACCCTAAAATGTTTGACTTTACCCCTGAAGGCATAGTTGGCAAGCAACAGTATCAATACATTAAATATTTATCCATTCTATATACTTATATATTATCAAGGATTGGGTTGACTTAAAGACTGCCGTGGGGTGCAAGGCCTCACAATAAGTAGCATGAATGTCCATTTGACTTGTGGATCACGTCACCTTGCATTTTCTCTTTTATTTATGCATTCAAAATTTTCATTTCTATGCCAGAATTTGATTTTAATTACCCTTTATAATCATATACATACACATATATATATTGTATCAACTTGATATAGGCACACTATCACATGGCTACTGCAAAACCAGAAAATGAAGAGTTACAGGCTGTTAAGAGCAAAGCCAAGAAGGATCCAATCAATGACTTGATTTTTACAATGCTTCAGCAAAACACAAATCCAGAATCTGGGATTCAACAAGCTACGAAGTCACTTACATGCTTGAATGAACAATTATTTCGAATCACAAAGGCGATACACGAAAAACAGGTACCTAGCTACATTTACCTTTTTAAATTTTTATCAATTACGATGAATATCAACGATAAAGAGAATCAGAAAATCGTATTATGATGAACAGTTCGAAGAACGCCAAGCTTATAATAGGTTATATGATTTGAACTATAAAGAGAAGGGATTCAGAAGTATGTGGACAAATAAAGGGAAGCAAATGGCTGCTTTGAAACGAGATCTCGATAAGCTTACTTTTGCTAATGGTGCTTATAAGGAGAGATCTATCAACACACAAGGCAAGATTAATAGCCATGTAAGCATGTTTTTTTGTATTTTTCGATGTTGGTTTTCGTGAAAAGTAATTTGATTGATTGATATAAAGTTTCGATTCTAGAATTTGTGTTTCCGAATGCATCATGAAACTGGCAATATGGTGAAAGAAAAGAAGCTCTTGAAAGAGGTGAATGCTGGTCAGAAGGGATTAAACGATTCGGGTCCGTCAGTGGTCGAAGAGATATCCGATCGGGTAAGTATGTTTGAATATTTATATGATATGGTTCATGGATGTGACGGCTTAGGTAGGTCTCCATACATGCCAACACGTACTCTATTCTAAAATTAACACGTGTTTTCTAAGTGTGAGTTTGCTTGCATGATGATGCGAACCCATCACGTGCGAACTCATATGATGTGAACTGTGTGGCGATTACTACTGAAGTAAAGAGAATCGGGCTGGTCCCAGTTGACTAAGCGGGTAGCGGGTCGGTAATGATTAACACCAAACATATTTAATTCATTTTTGTTGTGAAAACAGATATGGAGATTGAGGTGGGACATTAGAAGGAACTATTTCATCCCAAGACCTGCAATAAGGGTTGATGAACAACAAGTTCTTAAAGAGATTAATGAGCTCAAATGGGCTAGAGATAAAGCCTTTGCTAATGCTCCTGTAAAGGGGAAGATTTGGAATTCGTTGCCTTCAAAAAATGTCATCAAACAACAAATTAAGGTAACAAATTTAACTAATGTTCCTGAGTCAGAGTCGAGTTAAGCTACGAACTAAGCTCGTAAACCTCATATTGTTTCTTTGTAAAGGAAAACTTGACAATTCGGTCCAGTTTGTTACTCGAATTTGGCAAATAAATCTATTTTGGTCTTTAAACTTGTATTTCGTCAAGATTTAATGATGTGACTAATATTTTTAGAATAAGACTAGATTGGTCAGTCGGATCGATGGGACCGAGAACCGATCGGTATATTGGCTCGAACAAAGGGGTTGAACCGATTAAATTTAAAATTGCTTGAAAACGATAAAAATCGAAAACTTGGACAATAACAGATAGTTGAACATGGTGAAACAGTTAAATATTTTTTTTATTTTTAAAATTTTTATGAATTTTTAATTATTGTTGGTCTAACAGTTGAACTGGTTATTAGAATACTGTATAACATTCCAAGATTGTATCACATTATCACCTAAAATTTTATATAATTTTAAAATTTTCAAGTGATGATGTGATACAATCTCAAAATGTCACGTTATCAAATTTTTATATTCTTTCAAATTCAAGTACCAAGATAAAGATAGTTGTCAAGTTCAAATATCAAAAGTTGATCTAGTTACCTATTTTGTAAAATATGAAAGCATTGGTTTGATTATGGTAAAATACAGGCAATGGAAGAGGCTTTAAATGAAGAAGATAGGAAGCAGCATATGCAGATTAGAGGTGAAATAGAAGTGGTGAAGAGTGAAATAAATGGTGTAAAGAAGAGTATAGCTTCTTTGAAGAGGCAATTGTTGGATGTTCGTAGGAAAAAAGGGGAAGCTTATAAAGTTATTTTGAAGTTAATTAAGACTCAAAATCAACCTATTTCTTAATTCCTTCTTGTATATCTCAATATATCATGATGTATTGGTGAATAAATTCTTCAACATGCAAGCTTGGTTCATTCAAAATTTGTCTCTGTTAGTAGTGCAATTCTATAATCCTTGATGGTATTGGATAGTAGTGCACAAAAATTGAGTGTGGTTACATAGTAGAAGATGTGAAGAGCCATTGAGAATTTTGATTTCGGGAAGCTTGTGAGATTAGAGAATTTTTTGGGAGAGATTTGGTAAGAGTTTTGATAGTACTTCGAGAGCTTCTTATCTTCTTATGATGGAGAAGTTCTAATGTGAGTCTTAATGGAATGATGCGTTATTTTACATGAGATGTTTATAGAGACATGACTCGTTTATTAAGATGTGATGAAGTGATCTGATGATAGTCTTCACGTTTAAAGCTGTCATGAGGTTACCTAAAATTAGCCATGCCCAAGATGAAATGTGTCATTGATCATTGATGAGCACACATTTTAGGATAGGGATTTATGATTGAATTAGGCATATCAAGATTAACATCAAACTCAACACAAATTTTAGCATAAGGAAATTACATAACATGATGATATTACATAACATGTTCACAATGTAACATTCAAAATGTATGTATGTATGTATGTATGTATGTATTACTTTGAGCTGTTTATGATTTCACATTGACATGATGATATTACATAACATGTGCAGAAGAATCTGCATATTGCATTGATTGTTCTTCATAGCGGTTTTTTTCATCTGATTTAAATCCAAATATCTGAAGTGCAATCACCACCTGGATATCTCATCTCATGAGCCATACAAGGACCATCAGGTTCAGCTCCAAAATCGATGAAAAAGTTCGGGTTTATTTTAAGACCGCCTTTCATGGTGTCGACATCGATCTGCAACATGTGGGAACCTTTCTCCGCAAGTTCCGGATAGATTTGTCGATCCCATGTGCTGAATAACGAGTTCGTCGCATATAGTCGCTTACCGTCTAGGCTCAACTGGATCATATTCGGTCCCCCTCTTAATCGATGTCCCTGTAACCAACGTTCATAGATTGTCATTGATATGATTAATCCGACAAGTTGATATGAGTGTTAGAACAAACCTGGATTTCCGGAACATCGGATTGCCATGTTTTGCCGTCTTCTGTCACAGCTACTACAGGGCTTCCTTTTTGAACCAATCCTCCAACGTATACTTGGCCGACCAAGACCGGATTTTTGGGGTCCTCAATGTTATATTGTCGGATATCTCCTTGCAACCAGTTGATAAAATACAGAAACCGATCGTCGATTGAGATTAAGATGTCGGTTATAAATCCAGGCAATTCGGGAAGTATCCAATTTTGTACCTTCAATGGTTTCACTGAGATTGCCACCTGCAGAAGTTAATGAATAAGGCTTGTCCAAGTTTATGAGCATTGACAACGCAAGATTATATGTTCCAAGTTCCGACCTCATGGCTCCATGATCCGTCTTCGGTTTTGAAAAACCGAACGATGTTACTCGTGTAGGCACACCCAACGTACCCTGTATCTTTACATGGATCATGCAAGAATCTCATCTGCAATGAAATGAAACAGAACTATGTATCGTCTTCGAGCAAAACCGAGTTAAAAACAAAGTCGAAACAAGTAATTAATCACCTCTAAGGGTGTGAGACCAGTTTCACCGAGATCCAACGTTTGTTTAAGTTCACCATCAGGCCAGCTATACACATGCAAATGTCTAGCATACAAACCATCTTTGACATGCTGGATATTGAAACCTCGGGTGAAGGTAGCCGGAGCGCCCAACGACGAGCTGATCATGGTTTTATGTCGAGGTTGGTACCAAAAATCGTAGCTAAACAGAGGACTATGCCCTGGTTTCTCCCACCTGATGATTTTTTACAAGTGACGGTTATTCACAATTCGTTTATACATTGTTTCAGTTTATCGTATTTACCTCCCTTTGACGTTGAATTCGGAATCAAGGAGGAGAAATCCATTCCTTTAGCATTTCCATCTTTGTCACCGAGACACGATATCATTATATCCCCGGAAGCAAGGCAATGCGACGAGTGCGGATACGCTAAGCCGGTCTTCTCGACGATATCCTCGGATTCTACCACTTTATGCAAAGAGGGAGCCTTGGGATTCTTTTGTGTGTCAATCACATACACACGGCCAGACCTAAGAACAAGCAGCACCTTGGTACCTTAACGACATAGATATGTCCCTATCCATCGATATAATATGAAAATCCGGGATAATTGCTTACACGACGGAAGGCAAGATTAGAAAACGTCGAGTGGTTGATGGATCACCATGGCAAGAGCTGCATGCATTCCATCCCGAGTGATGTAGTTCATCACCTATATATGGCATAGATAGCCTGTGGATGACTTTAGAATAAGTTGGCGAGTTTGGATCTACATCAACTGTTGCTAGGAAATCAGGCTTCTTTCTTCCCGTTCCTGCATACATCATGCAATTATATTTATACAAATCCATTGAAAAAACTCATTTTTAAAGATCAGAAAATCATTAAAGAAAAAAAAGGAAAAAAGTACCATTATAAATACAATTAACATAAATAATGGTTTCTTTAGGACCAGACATGGCTTCCAATGGAGTTGCATATCCAGGTCCAGTTCTCTTACAGCACCCCATTTTTTCCCCCATTTTCTCTCTTTTTTTTTTCTCTTACAAAAATATTAATTTTTTTTTCTAATAGTTAGTGAAAAACATTGGGAAAATCCTCTGTAATTTATAGGCTATTGGGTCTATACGGCAGAATCTTGGGATTAGGTTCGATAGGTTAAATTCTGTAATTTATGAAAATTATAGATTTAGTCCCCACAATTTAATTAATTTCAGTCTTTATATTTTTTGAATCGGTCAATTTTAATCCTGACTCAAACAATAACGCTTAAATATGTTTAGTTAAATTCAATTATTAGTTTTGTATTATACATATAATTATATATTTAGTCTATATTCTCCAAAAGGATCATTCTAAGTTCCTAGACTTCTCAAAATTTGAATTTTGTTCTTGACGAAAATCACCGTTGTTAATCTATTAATTGAGTTTTTAGTAAGGTGAAAATAATAAATTGATATAACATTACGAGATATGATAATATGTCTGTCAGATTAAATTTTGAAAATATCATAACTTTCATAAAGTTATTTTTTTTAATAATATTAGGTTTTAATTATATCAACTCTTTTTAACATAATATCTAGAATTGCTTATAGTTCCTCTCTGATCTATAAATAGGAGGATAATATTTTTCAACGCACTCGAACACATATCCTCTTACATTGATAATAATACCCGTACCAATCATCATAAAACTTAATCGACAAATCAAACCGAATCTTTGGGATTCAAATCTTTATTTTTATTTTACATAAATGTCCACCATTGTGAGGAGAAAATGTTGCCCTTCGAATGAAAATGTCACATGGGAATTATCAAAAATAAATAACTATCAATTTTTTCTATGGGCGCGGTGTTTGAGATTATCGATTTTCCTTACCATGTCAGCATTAATCTCAACTGACGGTGGATAGATTGCCACGCGTCTTACAGTTTTGAGAACTGGAGACATTTGTGTTTGTCCAATGGTATCTTATCCGAATGTATAGTGGGATCATCGTTGGAACGCGTGTCAATGTTGGATAAGCTGCCAGTTAATTTAAATTAAGTCCAATGTTAAAAGGCGTTTAACAGGAAGTCGATTAAATTTAAGATATATTGCTAAATTAACCCCTTAACATTACATTATCTATCAAATTGACTCACATACAGATTGCACTGATTTTTATTTTAGTCCTACAAAATTAAAAGGATGATTTTCTTCATGGCTGAAACTGGTTTTTGAGATGTTTAAGTCCATATATCTGAAGTGCAGTCACCACCTGGATATCTCATCTCATGAGCCAGGGAAGGTCCATCAGGTTCGGCTCCAAAATCGACAAAGAAGTTTGGGTTTGTTTTAAGACCGCCTTCCTCGGTGTTGACATCGATCTGCAACATGTGGGAACCTTTCTCCACGAGTTCTGGATAGAATTGTCGATCCCATGAGCTGAATAGAGAGTTCGTCACATATAATCGTTTACCGTCTAGGCTCAATTGGATCATCTGCGGTCCTCCTCTTAGGCGATGTCCCTGTAAAAGGATGTAACAATGTTCATCGATCGCCATTGATATGATTAATCTGAACAAGTTGATATGAATGTTAGAACAAACCTGGATTTCCGGAACATCGGATTGCCATGTTTTACCATCTTCTGTCATAGCCACTACAGGGCTTCCCTTTTGGATCAATCCTCCAACCCATACTTGGCCGACCAAGACCGGGTTTTTGGGGTCCTCAATGTTGTATTGTCGGACATCTCCGTGCAGCCAGTTGGCGAAATACAGAAAACGATCATCGAGAGAGATTAGGAAGTCAGTTATAAGTCCGGGCATTTCGGGAAGAATCCAGTTTTGCACCTTCAATGGTTTCACTGAGATTGCCACCTGCAGAAGTTAAAATGTACATAATAAGGCTTGTCCAAATTTATGAGCATTGGTAATGCAAGATTATATGATCCCACCTCATGACTCCATGATCCGTCTTTGGTTTTGAAAAACCGAACCATGTTACTTGTTAAGGCGCACCCAACGTACCCTGTATCTTTAGATGGATCATGCAGGAATCTTGTCTGCAATGAAAATGAAACAAAACTAAGTATCGCCTTCGAGCAAAACCGAGCAAAAAACGAAGTAGTAACATGTAATCAATCACCTCTAAGGGTATGAGACCGGTGTCACCGAGATCCAATGTTTGTTTAAGTTCACCGTCAGGCCAACTATACACATACAGATGTCTCCCATACAGACCATCCGTGACATGCTGAAGATCGAAACCTTTGGTGAAGGCAACAGGAGCACCCCATGATGAGCTGATCATTGTTTTATGTCGAGGTTGGTACCAAAAATCGTAGCCGAACATAGGACTATGCCCCGGTTTCTCCCACCTAAAGAAACAATGAGTAACAACAAGTCACCAATCATTTTACCTTCTAATTGTTCATTCGGTTTATCGGCTTTACCTCCCTTTAACGTTGAATTCGGAATCAAGGAGAAGAAATCCGTTCCCTTTGGCATTCCCATCTTTATCTCCGAGACACGAAATCATTATATCTCCGGAAGCAAGGCAGTGAGACGTGTGCGGATACGCTAGACCGGTGTTCTTAACGATATCCTCCGGCTGCACCACTTTATGCAACGACGGAGCCTTGGGATTCTTTTGTGTGTCAATCACATAGACACGACCCGATCTGAACCGAATAGAACATTGGTATTAAACATTTCTGTACTATTACATGGTTTGCCACATTGTTCTACATTACATGAAAACCTCATTTTCCTCGTAAGCAGGGTTAGCCAAAGGGGGAAGGCAAGGACCCCTGGCTCAATAGGAAAATTATTTTATGGTCCCTTCCTAAAATTAAAAGATTCAATTTAATCCTTTTTATAACCATTTTGAAAAATTAATAATTTAATTAAAACTTTTTTAATACAAAATTTTTAACTTATGCCCCTTCAAATTTTATAATATTATCTCACTCTCCATAAACAAAATTTCAGGCATATAGCCACTTACACCAATGAAGGAAGGATCAGAAAACGTCGATCGGCCGACGGATCACCATGGCAAGAGCTGCAAGCATTCCACCCAGAGTGATGTAGTTCATCACCTACATACGGCATAGATAGCCTGTGGATGACTTTAGAATAAGTTGGTGAGTTCGGATCTACATCAACCGTTGCCAAGAAATCAGGCTTCTCTCTTCCTGTTCCTGCATACATCATGCAAATCCATTTAAATATATCTATATATATTATTTTATATGATAATTAAGAAGTAGATCTAAAAGTTAATGTTTCACTTTTGGAGTAAAATCTACAGTGAGATAGATTATTTATAATATTTTAAAAAAAAGCTAAATATATGTTTTTTTTCTTTTTTTTTAGAAAATAAAAAAGAAAACACCCACTGAATTTTCTCTAAAATTTTATGAAAATAAACATGAACACATAACAACTTATAATTCAAGGAATAAATGGATCAAATGAAATTAATTCCCAGAAAAAAAAAAAGGTTGCAGACATCACGCCAAAAACCAAAACAAAAAGAAGAAGAAGAAGAAGAAGAAGAGAAAATCATTACCAGTATAAACACAAGTAACATAAAGAAGAGCTTCTTTAGGACCAGACATGGCTTTCAGTGGAGTTTCATATCCTGGTCCTGTTGTTCTGCAACACTCAGTTTCTTCACCCATCGCAATTTCTCTCTTTCTTTTTTTCCTCTTCTTTCTTCCTACAAAAATTTCGTTGTTTTTCTTTTATATATACTACTGATAGCTACTATTTAATATTTTCTTTTTTTTAAATGAAATGTTCAAATTATCGCTAATATAATTATTATATTAATAAGATTAAAATTAAAAATAAATAATCTTTTAAAAATTAATATTTATTTTTATCAAATAGCTTAATTATATTTACCATTAAATTTTTCCATACTTAAAATTTTAGTTTATCAGACAAACTTTAAGCTTGTGAAAGAATATCTACAGGGACCCTCTATATAATTTTCCCTAACTAAACTTACGACCAATATTGTGTTTCCTCTTTTGATCTCCATGTGGTCCCAAGGGCTTTGAGATTCGGGAGTTATCACATCGGACTGTGTTCAGATTGACGCGTGTTGTACTGAGATGAGATTTGCAGTTGTGTTTTTGGTCCTTTAAAGTACCCGAGATATCCTTGCATTATATGAGTTAGATCAAATTAGTCCCTTTATTATTAAATGGATCAATTTAATCCTTATGCTATTAAAAAAATTAATATGTTCAAATTATATCCTTTATTATTAACTACGTTAAAAAATAAATGTTAAATATATTCCAATTTGGTTAGTACACAGATTAAATTGATCCACCAGAGACTAATTTGATCAGGTCCCTATAATAGAGGGACCTTTCGATCACATTCACCGTTTTGCGTCACACGTCAACTCTGACCCAGACTTGTCCACGTGGCGGTGTTGGATTAAGCTGAGAGCTGATGACAAGGATAAGATCGACTTTAGGACTTTATATTAGTAAGTGCAATTAGTGTAGAGTCCTTTACTTTATTGATTGTTTTATTGAAAATAATATTAATATAAAATTTTAATTTTTTAAATTTTAATTTATATAAATAAATTATTAAAAAATTTATCTGTCATGGTAGGACTAGACTTATGGACCAAATTTATAAAAAATTGTTGTTTTATTTTTATTTTTATTTTTTATTTTATTGTCATCTCGTTATTATGTCACTCTTATTTTTTATTATTTGGATATTATACAGTTATAAAATTAGCTTTATTTTCACAAAATTAATTAAAATAAAAGTTGAAATAATAATTATAATGATATATTGATATGAAATTTACTTAGTAAATCCTAATTTTGCATTTATTGTTTAATAATAGATTATTATTTAAGAGTTTTACTCCTGATTAATTGTTAAAATCACTATTTAAAAGATTTTAATAATTTTTTCTAACAAAAATGTTGTTATTGAATTTCTATTGATAAGTTTTATTAATATTCATTATTTAAAATAATAAATAATAGTAAAAATAAGTCTGATTACAATTATCTACTTTTTTATATAATATTTAGAGCTACCCTGATTAAATAATAAATAATTTTTACTTTTTTATTATTATCTTATTATTTATTTGAAGAGCACTTTGTCCACTGGGTAAGTATGTTCTTCTTTCTCTGTTCTTCTGTCTCCCCTCGTCTTTTACTGCACGACAGTAGCCATGGATGTATGAAGAATGTTTGTACCAATAAATCAATGCCAACACATTTTAGTAATTTTATTATCTAAAATAATAATTATAATGATATAATTTGAAATAAAATAAGTTTTATTAATATTCATTATCTAAAATAATAAATAATAGTAAAAATTATAAGATTTTTAATAATAAATATTAATAAAACTTAATAAAACTATTAATAAATCAACCCATAGTCTGATTAAATAAAATAAGTTTTATTAATATTCATTATCTAAAATAATAAATAATAGTAAAATTATAAGATTTTTAATAATAAATAATAGTAAAAATAAGTCTGATTAAATTTATTGATGTTCAGTTGGTGCTCATGTAATTTAAAAAAACCCATTGTAATTAATTTAAATTTTTAAAAATTAACAATGTCAATAATTAGACGTGAATTTTGAAATTTAAAAGTTAGAAGAACTAAATTAATGAAAATAAAAATATTTATTTTTTTAATTTATATGAAATTTAATATTTAGATGAGGTTGACGTGTATGGTGTAGTGAGCTGTTAGTGAGAGCAATGGGCCTTTTGTGTCTTCATCCAATCTTTTTAGGTGCACGATGTTTCCAGATCTCTCCTCGATTTTCATTATCCATGTCGGTATTTGTAACCCTCCAAAGCAACCCATCTTCAACAAATATTTAATTTTTTATTTTTAATGTTATAAAAGTATTAGTTTGATTAATATCGATATTACTGTCAGTGTGGAAGAACGTAAGTTCAAGTGCGCTAAAGCGCAATATCCTCTTATTTAAATGTTAGGAAGAGACTATAAGTAGTTTTAAGTATTATATGATAATAACCTATAATAATATCACTGTTCAAAAATAACGTTGATTCTGCTCATGTATGTTAAATGTTTCAAAATTATGTTTCTATTTATTTATTTCAAATTATATATATATTTTAAGTTAAATGAAATTCTTCGTAAACATTAAACCAACGTATTTGTAAATATTTTTATGAATATATATTAAATTTATTTATGTATAATGTTCATAAATAATAATAAATATGTATTTTTTAAAGGTAATATACCTTTCAAAAATAATTGAATATGGATTTTATTAAGGTTAAACAATAAAATGATCCTTAAACTATTGTCTTTATTCTATTTTGTTAGTTGAATTGTTAATTTTTCTGATTTAATCAAATGTTTTAGTCATTTAAAGTTGATTTGACATTTTTATTGGTCTAATAACAAATTTAGCCTCCAATGTTTAAACATTATATCAATTTGATCCTAAATATAAAATAACAAATTTAGCCCTCAATGTTTACAAAATTTGTCATTTTAGTTTGAATGCTAAAAATTCAATAAATTTAGCCTTAAAAATTTTTTCAATTTAGTTCTAATTCTAAAAAGTAATAAATTAATTTTGGTCCTTTACAAAATTAATAATTTAAGCTTCCTAACCTAGAAAATTTCGACATAGATTGTTTTTATACACCTTGTTTACCAACCCAACACATGGAATAGAGAAAAAAAAGGAATGAAAAGAACACCACATAGTAATGATATTTAAAACGTTACAATTGATGAAAGAAAGTTGATTGCAAATCTTCGACAAAGTCTACAACAACTAACCAACTAGCTTATAATAAGGAAAAAAAACATCACCAAATAACGGAATTCAACACTACCTAAAATAGAAGTGAGCTCAAGTTGTCATCTCCAACTTCAAAACAGAAGATAATATTACAGGAAATGGATTGCTTAGTTATAGGTAAAGCCATGTGAATTTTTTAGAATTCAAACTAAAATGATAAATTTTATAAATATTGAGGGCTAAATTTGTTAAATGTTTTATATTTAGGATAAAATGTGTAAATATTGGAGAGTTAAATTTATTATTAGACTAATAAAAAATGCTCAAATCAACTTCAAATTAAAATATTTGATTTGAAAAGTTTAGTGATTAAATAAAAATAATAGTTCAATGATAAAAAATAAACTGAAGACAATAATTTAATGATCAGTTTTATAATTTATCGGAACATGCGACATATAGAGTAACCGCCTTTAGTCAATAAACCGAAGGACTCTGTAATGGCCCAAATTCAAAATTATCGGAATAGTGGTTTCGTAACCACAAATCCGATTTAAAGAGAAATTTATTTTAATATTTTTGCATGAATATTGATATGATAGGAAAAATCGTATGAAAATATCGATAGAAAAATTTTACTTGATTAAGCGAGTTAGTTAGAAAAAGAAATTATTGAAGAAATTAGGTAAAATGAGATATCGAGACTTGATCTCAGAAACCGAGTCAAAAATATTTTTATAAATATTTATGAAGTGTTAGTAATATGGTATTAAAATTTCGTTAGAAAATTTTAATGTTTGGGTAGTCAATTAAGTAAAAAGGACTAAATTGAAAAAGGTGTAAAAGTTACTAGAGGGATTAAATAGCTTAATTGTGAAATGAGCAGGGACATATATTGAAAATAACCCCAAAAGGAGATATTTTGGGCGGCATACGCTGAGAAAAATCAGGAGAATTGAAGAAATAAGGGTAAAATTGGAATATTACAAAATTTGCTTTAAAAGTTAGGACTAAAGTGGAATTATCTAGATTCCTCTTTATTTTTCTGCATTCCCATCAGCCAAAAACGTCCTAAGGGTTTCTTCAAGCTGGCTTTTTCATAATTTTTGCACCAAGTGAGTTAATTCTTGCCTTTTTCTTGTAATTTTTGTGTTTCTAAGACTTTTACAACTAGGTCCTATTACTAAATTCATTAGTTTTTGATTTTGTGAATGATATTGAAAGTTGATATGAATATGTGCTGGAATTTTATGAGGAAATAGGATGAAATTGATGCTTTAATTTGTTTATGAGATGATTTTATTAGGTAATTCCAATAGAAATTGATTTGTAGGACCTAATTGTGAAAACGTCTGGAATTAAAGTTTAGTGCTGAAATTCTGATTTTCAAAGGTTATAAGGTAGTTTAAAGTGATATAATAAAGTGTTTATTGAGAAAAATCAGCTCAATTGAGAGGTTAATTGAGCAGGGACGAAATTATCATTGTTGAAAGTTTAAGGGAAAAATGGTAATTAACACCATGCACTAAAACAGTTTTGGACAGCAGCAGTACTCTGACTTTGAAAAATCACCAAAAATTGTAGAGATCGAATTAGAGGATGAATAAAATATGAAATTAAATCTTATTGAGTCTAGTTTCTTATAAAAGAAAAGGTGTAAGCAATGGAATTGTAAATCATGAGATATAATAGATTTTGTGAGACAAGGTCAGAATGAATTCGGGTTCCCCTGTTCTGAATTTGGAAAATCATTAAAAATTGTACAAAAATGATTATGAGTTATAATTTATATGCTTAGAATCATTAATGAGTCTATTTTCTGAAGAAATAAAGGGAAGCATCATCCTAATTCTGTACAGTGAGATAATTAATTTTTAGTGAAGAGGGGTCAGAACTGTCATACAGTGAAACAGGGGAAACTTTAAAGAATAAACTGTACTTATTGGCTAAACAAAAAATTCTGAAATTTTTATGGTAGTAAGATATGTGAGTCTATTTTCAGGGAAAATTAACGGATCTTAATTTAGAGTTCTGTAGCTCAAGATATAAATAATTTAGTGACTGTGACTCAGTGAGGCAGCTTTGAATGCACTATAAATAATAATGGAATTGTAGAGAAAGTTACATATGAACATGAAATGTATTAGATTAATGATTAAATTTATTTATTTAGATCCGGAAAATTCAAATACGAAGCAAGATCGAGGGAAAGAAAAATTTTGGGATTAGTAGATTTTTGGTTACGAACAAGTATCGAGGTAAGTTCGTGTAACTTGAATTATATTCATAAATGCTTGAAATGTTTGTTATTGATGTGAATATGAGTTGGATGTTTATTGTATGATAATTGATGAAGTATTGATATACTTGATGAAAAGAGGAAATAAATCCCGGTTGAATGAAAGGAAAGTTCGATGGATCTCTGAAAAGGAATTGACGGTAAAAAGGATCTAGCCCGGACGGGTGATCCTATCCTGATATAGCCCTCCCGAAGAATATGTGGAAAATGGATTTAGCCCGGACGGGTAATCCGAATTAGGGTCTGAATTTAGCCTGGACTGGTAATTCAGATCCAAGCTCATTAGAGTAATTGTCGTTGCAGGGGATTTAGCCTGGACTGGTAATCCCGACAATACTCTATGAGTTTATATTACAGGATTTAGCTCGGATTGGTAATCCCATTGTAAGGATGAGGTTCATGGAGTGTGCTCTCTGAAATGGAAATGTGCACATGAATATGAATTGACGGACCCGATTTGTACACTTAGGTGTACCACTAATATCCATCGAAATTCCAAGTAGTTCAACGGGATAAATATGGAAAAATAACAAGGAAATGGAAATCATGGAATTGATGAGCTCATCAATCATTTATCTTTGTAATGAATTTGTATGAGGTTGAGTTTGTATGTGATAGGTATATGTTTATGTGAATTGGATGTGTGCTTGTGTTATTAAATGATGGATGTATAAGTATGGTAAGTATAATTCCTGTTGCATGAACTTACTAAGCACAAAGTGCTTACCCTGTTTTTTTTCCCCTGTTTGTAGAGTTAAGAGCTCGGAAGTCGGATTTGGTCGGAGACACATCACACTATCAATCTCGAGATCTCGGTACATAAAGGAACTTTATTTTGGAAATCAATGGCATGTATAAGCTAGTAAATTAGATGCTAATGTGAAATGAATGTATGGTTAGCCATTGGTATGGCTAACAAATTTTGGTTTTGGTATGTGATGAAATTATCTTATGAATATGATAAATCTATCTAAAAAAAAAAATTTCGGTAAAATCTGGTAATGCCTCATACTCTATTTCGGCGACGAATACGGGTAGGGGGTATTACAGACTCAACTACTAATTAACAAATATATATTAAATTGCTATTATCATTTAATTAAAAAATTATTGTTAAATTTAAGGATTTAATTTACATTAAACTTAAAATTCGAATCTAAATTATGTAATATATTTTTCTCTTATTAAAAACAAAATTTAAAACTCATTAAATAAAAAAATTTCAGTATGGGTAATCCCAAGTTCTAACTTTTAATCCAACAAAAGCTTACTGAGCCAAATTGTTAAAACAGCCCGAGCTATAGATTTAATTCGGTGGGATTCCTATAGGATAAATGTGCTTTAACGCATTCAAACCTATATCTTTTTATACTGATAATAATATCGATATCAACTGATCTAAGACTCGATCAGCTTTTTATATATATATTTACACATTATTAATGAATTTTATCACATTACTCGTTAAAAGATATCATTATTAATTAATTAATAAATGTAAAATGTTTTGTTAAAACACATTATATTTCAAAAGAGATAACTTGAATTCAAACTCTAAAAATAATATTTCTAAAAGAACTAGCCATGAATAAGATGCATGTCAGATGTGACCATGCTTATTGATGGCTTACTGAAGTTGGAGCTGGCTTGCCTCTCCCAGAAGGGGTGATGCTTTTTCTAAGTCATTTCGGAATCCTGAACGAACCCGGAACAAGCTGTTTCTTTAAGTTCCTTCACTACTCTCTGAGTCATCAGAGGAATGCGATGAGAGATTTAAAGGTTTGGTGGATGAAGGCAGGAATGATGGTTTGTCTCGATATTTATTCATCTCTTTTGTTTTCACAGTGATCCAACGGTAGTTGGGGATGACTCCAAACCCTTGCTAGTTGGTGTTCCTATGGGCTTAGGACACCTTGTGGCCTGGGTTTAAGTTTGTTACCCATTGTACTTCCTTTTGGACCTCTCCTAGGATACTCCAAATCATATCAACAATGAGCAACAACAGCCAAGTTTTAGAACATTGAGAGTCCAAGATACATGTGATGATGTTATTACATTATCTCTTCCAAGAACACGTGTTATTTTTATTCACAACAGTCAACAAGATTACATTGATTGTTTTGTCTTCATAACTGAAACTGTTTTTTTTCTTCATATGATTTAAATCCAAATATCTGAAGTACAATCACCGCCTGGGTATCTCATCTCATGAGCCAAACAAGGACCATCAGGTTCAGCTCCAAAATCAACAAAAAAATCTGGGTTTATTTTCAGACCACCATTCTCAATGTCCACATCAATCTGTATCATATGTGAACCTTTCTCTATAACATCAGGGTAAAACTGTCGATCCCATGTGCTAAACAACGAGTTCGTCACATACAGCCGTTTCCCATCTAAGCTTAACTGTGTCATACAAGGTCCCCCTCTGAGACAATGTCCCTACAAAAACAAACACAAACAATGTTCATCATCAATATCGCCATTGCTAGGCATAATCCGACAATTTTGTCATTATATCAATGTTGAAAGAACAAGACCTGGATTTTAGGAACATCGGGTTGCCATGTTTTACCATCTTCTGTGACTGCTGTTATGGGGCTGCCCTTTTGAAGCAATCCTCCGACGTATACTTGGCCGACCAAGATTGGGTTTTTGGGGTCTTCAATGTTGTATTGTCGGACATCGCCGTGGAACCAGTTGACGAAATATAGGAACCGGTCGTCGAGAGAGATTAAAAGGCCGACTATGAGTCCGGGCATTTCGGGGAGAATCCAGTTTTGTACCTTCAATGGTTTCACTGAGATAGCCACCTCGTGACTCCATGATGATCCATCCTGGGTCTTGAAAAACCGTACTACGTTGCTTGATAGGACACACTCGACGTACCCTGTGTCTTTGGTTGGATCATGCAAGAATCTTATCTGCAAAGAAAACATATCAGTGTATTTACATGCATATAGCGAATCCCAAGTCTAAGAAAGCAGGATTTATTGCATTTTGCATACACAAAATATGAAGTAAATATTGGATAAGAAAGTAGATGCTGGCCACAAGTATGGTTTTGGTAATATTGGCCATAAGTATATACAAATTTATAATATGATACATATTTTAAATATATTTCAAAGTGAGTATTTAGACCGATAAAATAAGGTGATTAGTATAGTCAGTTAATAAAGATTTGGTTTAATTAACCCTTAAAGTTACCTCTCCGGAGATAAGACCATTGTCACCGAGATCCAATGTCTGTTTGAGCCGGCCATCAGGCCAATCATACACAAACAGTTGTCTTCCATAGAAACCGTCTTCGACATGTTTAAGGTTAAAACCTTGGGTGAATGCCAAAGGAGCACCAAACGATGAGCAGATCATCGTTTTATGTCGAGGTTGGTACCAAAAATCGTAGCTAAACTCAGCTTTACGCCCTGGTTTTTCCCACCTTAAAAAAACCAACAACAAGAAGTGAAACAGCTTAAGCTTAATGACAATTGTTTTCATGGTCTAAATTGTTGTTTTTGTTTTTGCATTTACCTCCCTTTGATGTTGAACTGGGAATCGAGGAGAAGGAATCCGTTGCCTTGGGCGTTTCCATCTTTGTCGCCGAGAAATGAAATGATTATGTCGCCGTTGGCAAGGCAGTGAGATGTATGGGGATATGCCAAGCCGGTTTTCTCAATGATGTGCTCAGGTTCCACCACTTTGTGCAACGAGGGAGCCTTGGGGTTCTTTTGTGTGTCGATCACATAGATACGACCAGAGCTGAAACAAGCAAAATACTCATAATATACTTCTATACTTATATTCTCTTTTTTAAGATAAGGTTACTCGTTACGGTTTCCTAACTCATAAATAGAAAGATACTGTATTTCAACACATTCGAACTCACGTCTTTTTATATTGACAATAGTATCTATATCAATCGAATTAGAACTCAATCGAGTTGTGCTATATTATTCAACTTTAACACTCACGTACTCAAGTTTGTATAACATAAATATTTTTCGAACCTAATATTTTTAGCTAAACCTTTTTGTTCGACCCATAAATAGGTTTAATAGATTATAAGTGGATATTGTTTTATAAGGTAAAGTGTACTATGAGTGTTTTTCGTTTATATCTTTTACATAAATATATATATGAAATAAGATTTCAAGACAAAACTTTATAAATTTCACCATCTATTTTCACGTAATAAGTCAACCACAATCTAATATTTCTAGTCCACCGATATAACCTGTTTTAATGGGTTACAAAACTGTCTTAACCATCAAAACCAACTCCACTGAACCAAGTTAGTTGAAAACTATATAGTTTACTCTACCCTAAAAAATTAGACATGTTACAGTTTCTTACAGCAAAGAAGGCAGGATCAAAAACCGTCGATCAGATGATGGATCACCATGACAAGAACTACAAGCATTCCACCCCGTATGATGTAGTTCATCACCTATATATGGCAAAGATAGCCTGTGTATAACTTTAGAGTAAGTTGGTGAGTTGGGATCTACATCAACTGTTGCCAAGAAATCTGGCTTCTCTCTTCCAGTTCCTATATAGATGCATACAAATCCATTATATATATAAAAAAAAAGAAAAAAAAAAGAAGAGAACGAAAAAAAAAACCCACATAGATGAACATAAGTAATTAATTAAAACATGTGTGGTTTCAAAGAAAATGAAAGAAAAGTAGTATTACCATTATAAACACAAGGAACATAGATAAGAGCTTCTTTAGGACCAGACATGGCTTCCAATGGAGCTCCATATCCTGTTCCTGTTCTCTTGCAACACCCTACTTCTTCACCCATGGCAAATTCTCTCTCTCTCTCTCTCTCTATACTCATAAACTACCAAAAGGGGGGAAAAAAAAACTTTACTTTAGAAAAAGGGTTTGTATGAGTAATTTGGTAGTGATAAGCATGGGAAAATCCTTTGTATTTATAGGCTCTTTGTGTAGCTGTGGGGGCAGATAAATGCCTGGGTGCCTAACTTTTTTGGGTCACAAATTAGAAACTATTTATTTTAATTTTTTAAAAAATGTTTATATCTTTTGCTTTTAATTTATAACTATTTTTTACTGGTTATAATGTGATTTTATACATTTAATTTTAAATTATTTTTATATAATATATTTTTAATTATTATAATTAAAATTTTAATTCGTTCTTCAAATGGTTAAAAAGTAATAAAAATAATTAACTTATTTAAAATTTAAATATAATAAAAATTCAAATATCATATTAAAATATTGATATTTTATAAATCAATAATTTTTAATAATATTTAAAAAATTCAAATCATAATTTAATATACAATATAATTTTAGTTCATGTAATCATTATTTAAAATAATAATTAATGAATGCTATTAAAATATATAATTATTTTAACTATTAAAATATAGTACAAATAAAAATTTCCTATTATTAAAGAATTTTATAAACAATAAACATTGATTATAAAATAAATTCTTATTCTATTTTTAATTTCTTAATAATCAATAAATTCACTATTCTAATTTATTTATTTTGATTTAATAGCTAAAATTATTTTGGTTTTCATAGTTTTCGTTTTAAAAATTCCCACCATTTTTTAGCTTATTCTAATTCATTTGATATGTAAATATATATTTAATTAATCTTAAATAAAAATATTTTTAAATTATAAAATAAATATTAATATAAGTATATATTTTCTAATACTTTATTAATATCAATATAAGAATTTTTTTAATAATAAAACTAGAGGAGCAAAACTCAATTCGATTCGGAAAAAAATTTGAATTTCAAGTTAATCGGATTGAGTTGGTTGAGTAATTCGAGTTTTGAGTTCGAGTCAAGTTGAATTTTACAATCCAAATAATAGATTGGTCTCTCTCAACAAAAATTACAAAATAATTCATAGTAGTTTTCAAAAATAAAAATAATTTTAAAATTAAAAATATTTATAAAAATTCATTTATATTTTTAAAAATTATGGAAGTTTTAAAAAATTTAAAGAAAATTAAAATTTTAAAAATTTTCTAAAATAATAATTTTGGAACCTAAAATAAGTTAATGAATTATTCAACTTTATTATTCAAGTATTTTTTTTTTTTTGCTTTGAAAAGTTTTCAAATTTACATGTCTAACATGGAATCAATTATACTGTAACAAGATTTTAATTAAAATGTTTAATTTTTAATTCAACTCGAACAATTTCGCTCTATTCGACTTGACTCAAATTTTCACTCGACTTGATTTGAAATTTTTTAAATTAAATTAAGATGATAAAATAGAACTCATAAACTTGATTAACTCAAAAAATTTCACTCAATTTAATCCAACGCGTTCTAATTCAATCAAATTACAATATTTTAGTTTATCTAATTTGATTTTTTGAAGTGGAGAAGTTAAATTAAAATTGATCTTTACTTATTAGAAGTAGACTTTAACCAAGAATTTAGATTTGGAATTGATGTTTACATTGACGGAGGATGATCAAATGTGTGAGTCCAATTCTTCAATTATTGATTTTATGAATTGTTTTGTATATTTGGACCCACTATATATATATATATAAAGTATTTTGTCAATTAAGTCTTAACTCAATTGATATTGGTATTATTGTTAATATAGGAGGACGTGAGTTCAAGGCGCTAAACCCCATTATTCTTTTATTTAAAAATTAGGAATAAACTATAGATAGTTTTAAACATTATATTAACCGTGGGTTTAAATATCTTTTATTTCTTCTTTTTTTCTCAAATGCGTTGAAATTGGTGTTTGTAACCCTCCAGAGCAACCCATCTTCAACAAATGAATTTTTGTTTATATTTATTCCTTTATTTTTAATATTATTGGTGTTCGGTCGATTAAGTATTAGTTTGATTAATATCGGTATTATTGTTAGTGTAGAAGAACATGAGTTCGAGTGCGCTGCAGCGCATTATCCTCTTATTTAAATGTTAGGAAGATGCTATGAATAATTTTAGATATTATATCAAAAAAATTAAATATGATAATAACCTATAATAATATTACTGTTAAAAAATAGTGTGGTCGGTTCATGTATGTTAAATGTTTCAAAATTATGTTTCTATTTATTTATTTCAAATTATATATATTTGTTTAAGTTAAATGAAATTCTTCGTAAACATTAAACCAACATATTTGTAAATATTTTTATGAATATATATTAAATTTATTTATGTATAATGTTTATAAATAATAAATAAATATGTATTTTTTAAAGGTAATATATCTTTCAAAAATAATTGAATATGGATTTTATTAAGGTTAAACAATCAAATGATCCTTAAACTATTGTCTTTATTCTATTTTGTTTGTTGAATTGTTAATTTAAAGTTGATTTGAGCCTTTTTTTATTGGTCTAATAATAAATTTAGCCCTCTAATGTTTAAACATTATATTAATTTGGTCCTAAATAGAAAATATTCAACAAAAATTTAGCCCTCAATGTTCACAAAATTTGACATTTTAGTTTGAATGCTAAAAATTCAATAAATTTAGCCTTCAAAATTTGTTAATTTAGTTCTAATTCTAAAAAAAAATTATTTTTGGTCCTTTACAAAATTAACAATTTAAGCTTCTTAACCTAGAAATCTTAGCTTTAGGTTTCAAAATTTTATAATATTATCCTACTCTAATATAAAATTCCTACCATTGTCTTCGACATAGATTGTTTTATACACATTCAAACCTATGTCTTTTTATATTGACAATAATATCAATATCAACTGATCTAAGACTCAATCAACTTTTATATATAGATTTATACATTATTAACGAATTTTATCACATTACTCGTTAAAAGATATAATTATTAATTAATTAATAAATATAAAATGTTTTGTTAAAACACATTATACTTCAAAAGAGATAACTTAAGTTCCAACTCTAAAAATAATATTACTAAAACAACTAACCATGAATAAGATGTATGTCAGATGTGACCATGCTTATTGATGGCTTAATGAAGTTGGAGTTGGCTTGCCTTTCCCGGAAGGGGTAATGCTTTTTCCAAGTCCTATTGGAATCCCGAACGAACCCCGAACAAGTTGTTTCTTTAAGTTCCTTCACTACTCTTTGAGTCACCAATGGAATGCGATGAGAGATTTAAAGGTTTGGTGGATGAAGGCAGGAATGATTGTTTGTCTCGATATTTATTCATCTCTTTTGTTTTCACAGTGATCCAACGGTTGTTGGGGATGACTCCAAACCCTTGCTAGTCGGTGTTCCTATGGGCTTAGGACACCTTGTGAGCTGGGTTTAAGTTTGTTACCCATTGTACTTTTTTGCTTTATTTAGTTGACACCTTTTGGACCTCTCTTAGGATACTCCAAAGTCCAAATCATATCAACAATGAGCAACAACGGCCAAGTTTTAGAACATTGAGAGTCCAAGGTACATGTGGATGTGATGATATTATTACATTATCTCCTCCAAGAACACGTGTTCTTTTAATTCACAACAGTCAACAAGATTACATTGATTGTTTTGTCTTCATAACTGAAACTGTTTTTTTCTTCATATGATTTAAATCCAAATATCTGAGGTACAATCACCACCTGGGTATCTCATCTCATGAGCCAAACAAGGACCATCAGGTTCAGCTCCAAAATCAACAAAAAAATCTGGGTTTATTTTCAGACCACCATTCTCAATGTCCACATCAATCTGTATCATATGTGAACCTTTCTCTATAACATCAGGGTAAAACTGTCGATCCCATGTGCTAAACAACGAGTTCGTCACATACAGCCGCTTCCCATCTAAGCTTAACTGTGTCATATGAGGTCCCCCTCTGAGACAATGTCCCTACAAAAACAAACAAAAACAATGTTCAGCATCAATATCGCCATTGATAGGCCTAATCCGACAATTTTGTTATTATATCAATGTTGAAAGAACAAGACCTGGATTTTAGGAACATCGGCTTGCCATGTTTTTCCATCTTCTGTGACTGCTGTTATGGGGCTGCCCTTTTGAAGCAATCCTCCGACGTATACTTGGCCGACCAAGATTGGGTTTTTGGGGTCTTCAACGTTGTATTGTCGGACATCGCCGTGGAACCAGTTGACGAAATATAGGAACCGGTCGTCGAGAGAGATTAAAAGGCCGATTATGAGTCCGGGCATTTCGGGGAGAATCCAGTTTTGTACCTTCAATGGTTTCACTGAGATAGCCACCTCGTGACTCCATGATGATCCATCTTGGGTCTTGAAAAACCGTACTACGTTGCTTGATAGGACACACTCGACGTACCCTGTGTCTTTGGTTGGATCATGCAAGAATCTTATCTGCAAAGAAAACACATCAGTGTATATACATGCATATAGCGAATTCCAAGTCTAAGAAAGCAGGATTTATTGCATTTTGCATACACAAAATATGAAGTAAATATTGGCTAAGAAAGTAGATGCTGGCCACAAGTATGGTTTTGGTAATATTGGCTATAAGTATATATAAATTTATAATATGATACATATTTTAAATATATTTCAAAGTGAGTATTAATTAGACCGATAAAATAAGGTGATTAGTATAGTAGTTAATAAAGATTTGGTTTAATTAACCCTTAAAGTTACCTCTCCGGAGATAAGACCATTGTCACCGAGATCCAATGTCTGTTTGAGCCGACCATCAGGCCAATCATACACAAACAGTTGTCTTCCATAGAAACCGTCTTCGACATGTTTAAGGTTAAAACCTTGGGTGAATGCCAAAGGAGCACCAAACGATGAGCAGATCATCGTTTTATGTCGAGGTTGGTACCAAAAATCGTAGCTAAACTCAGCTTTACGCCCTGGTTTTTCCCACCTTAAAAAAACCAACAACAAGAAGTGAAACAGCTTAAGCTTAATGACAATTGTTTTCATGGTCTAAATTGTTGTTTTTGTTTTTGTTTTTGCATTTACCTCCCTTTGATGTTGAACTGGGAATCGAGGAGAAGGAATCCGTTGCCTTGGGCGTTTCCATCTTTGTCGCCGAGAAATGAAATGATTATGTCGCCGTTGGCAAGGCAGTGAGATGTATGGGGATATGCCAAGCCGGTTTTCTCAATGATGTGCTCAGGTTCCACCACTTTGTGCAACGAGGGAGCCTTGGGGTTCTTTTGTGTGTCGATCACATAGATACGACCAGAGCTGAAACAAGCAAAATACTCATAATATACTTCTGCTATACATATATTCTCTTTTTAAGATAAGGTTACCCTTTAACACATTCAAACTCATGTCTTCCTATATTGATAATAATATCCATACCAATCGAATTAAAATTCAATCGAGTTGTGCTATATTATTCAAATTTAACACTCACTCAAGTTTGAGGGTTTTTCGTTTATATCTTTTACATATATATATGAAATAAGATTTCAACACAAAACTTTATAAATTTCACCATTTTTTTCACGTAATTAGTCAACCATAATCTAATATTTCTAATCCACCGATATAACCTGTTTTAATCGGTTACAAAACTGTCTTAACCATCAAAACCAGCTCCTCTGAACCAAGTTAATTGAAAACTATAGTTTACTCTACCCTAAAAAATTAGACATGTTACAGTTTCTTACAGCAACGAAGGCAGGATTAGAAACCGTCGATCAGATGATGGATCACCATGACAAGAACTACAAGCATTCCACCCTGTATGATGTAGTTCATCACCTATATATGGCAAAGATAGCCTGTGTATAACTTTAGAGTAAGTTGGTGAGTTGGGATCTACATCTATTGTTGCCAAGAAATCTGGCTTCTCTCTTCCAGTTCCTATATAGATGCATACAAATCCATTACTAAAAAAAAAAAAAAAAGAGAAAGAAAAAAGAAACCTACATAGATGAACATAAGTAATTACTTAAAACATGTTTGGTTTCAAAGAAAATGAAAGAAAAGTAGTATTACCATTATAAACACAAGTAACATACATAAGAGCTTCTTTAGGACCAGACATGGCTTCCAATGGAGTTCCATACCCTGGTCCTGTTCTCTTGCAACACCCTACTTCTTCACCCATGGCAAATTCTCTCTCTCTCCACTCACAAAGTACCAAAAGGAGAAAAAAACTTTATCTTTAGAAAATGGGTTTGTATGAGTAATTTGGTAGTGAAAAGCATGGGAAATTCCTTTGTATTTATAGGCTCTTTGTGTAGCTGTGGGGGCATATGAATGCCTGGGTACCTAACTTTTTTGGGTCACAAATTAGAAATTATTTATTTTAATTTTTTTTTTAAAAATGTTTATATCTTTTGCTTTTAATTTATAACTATCTTTTAATGGTTATAATGTGATTTTATACATTTAATTTTTAATTAGTTTTTATATAATATATTTTTAATTATTATAATTAAAATTTTAATTCGTTATTCAAATGGTTAAAATTAAAAAATAATTAACTTATTTAAAAATTTAAATATAATAAAAATTCAAATATCATATTAAAATATTGATATTTTATAAATCAATAATTTTTAATAATATTTAAAAATTCAAATTATAACTTTAATATACAATATAATTTTAGTTCATGTAATCATTATTTAAAATAATAATTAATGAATGCTATTAAAATATATAATTATTTTAACTATTAAAATATAGTACAAATAAAATTTCCTATTATTAAAGAATTTTATAAACAATAAACATTGATATATTATAAAATAAATTCTTATTCAATTTTTAATTTCTTAATGATCAATAAATTCACTATTCTAATTTATTTATTTTGATTTAATAGCTAAAGTTATTTTGATTTTCACAGTTTTCATTTTAAAAATTCTCACGACCATTTTTTAGCTTATTCTAATTCATTTGATATGTAAATATATATTTAATTAATCTTAAATAAAAATATTTTTAAATTATAAAATAAATATTAATATAAGTATATATTTTCTAATACTTTATTAATATCAATATAATAATTTTTTAATAATAAAATTAGAGGAGCAAAACTCAATTCGATTCAGAAAAAGATTCGAATTTCAAGTTAATCGAATTGAGTTGGTTGAGTTATTCTAGTTTTGGGTTCGAGTCAAGTTGAATTTTACAATCCAAATAATACATTGGTGTAAATACCCTTTTAGTCTCTATCAATTTTGAAAATGAGCAAATTGATCTCTCTCAGCGAAAATTACAAAATAATTTTCAAAATAAAAAATAAAAATAATTATAAAAATTCATTTATATTTAAAAAAAACTATGAAAGTTTTTAAAAATTCTAAAGAAAATTAAATGTTTAAATTTTTTTAAAATAATAGTTTTGGAACCTAAAATAAGTTAATTAATGATTCAACTTATCATACTGAAGTATCTTTTTTTCTTTGAAAAAGTTTTCAAATTTACATGCTCTAACGTGAAATTAATTATATTGCAACAAGATTTTAATTTAACATGTTTAGTTTTTAATTCAACTCGAACAATTTCAATTTATTAGACTTGACTCAAATTTTCACTCGATTTGATTAAAATTTTTTAAAATTGAATTAAGATAGTAAAATAGAAATCATAAACTTGATTAACTCAAAAAAATTCACTCAATTTGATCCAACGCGTCTAATTCATGAATAAAGTCAATCAAATTACAATATTTTAATTTATGTAATTTGATTTTTTGAAGTGGAGAAGTTAAAATTGAACTTTACTTCCTAGAAGTTGGCTTTAACCAAGAATTAAATATGTAAAGTAGAAAAAAGTGATTGAAGATTAACTCAATTGATTTTATGAATAAAATGTGCAAAGTAATTTGTGAATAAAAACGTGATTCAATTATTGATTTTATGAATTGATTTGTATATTTGGACCCATTAAATATATATATTATATATATATATATATATATAATATCTTGTCAATTAAGTCTTAACTCAATTGATATTAGTATTATTGTTAATGTAGGAGGACGTGAGTTCAATGGCGCTAAAACCCATTATTTTTTATTTAAGAATTAGGAAAAACTATAGATAGTTTTAGACATTATATTAACCGTGAGTTCAAATATCTTTTCTTTCTTCTTCTTTTTTCTCAAATGCGTTGAAATTGGTAAATGTATATTTCAATTATTTCGATTTTGATATTACAACCACCTTGGGTTACTTTTTTTAAATAAAATAACATTTAGTCTTTAAATTTGAAATCTTTTATCAACTTAGTCCTTGAACTTTTCTTTATGCACATTAATTTTGGAATTTGATTTTTTTCAATTTTAATCGTATGAAGGCATGACAATCGTATCATCGTATGAACTAAAATTGAGAAAAAATATTCACCCGATCACCTCTATTGTCTTCCTCATGTTTCTGAGCTATTTTAATTGATTTTAAAAGTCAAAAGTATAATATAATACTACATTTTGACTAAATTTGTTGCTATAACAGTTATATTTGAATTTTAAAATCTGAAAAATAAAGAGACTATATTATTAGAAATATAAGCTTATAGGGACTAAGTTCTTAATTTTTGAAAAGTACAGGAACTATAGACTTATTTTAACAAGGTAAACTACCTAGTTGGTCACTCAACTTTTAGGGTGGTTTTATTTGGACACCCAAAATGAAATCCTTCCAATTTCGTTACTCAAATTTTAGGGCAATTTTATTTTAGTCACCCAACTGTTAAATCCCTAATGCGATTAACTGTACATGCCACATAATGTTTATACTTTCATTTTAGTCACCCAAAAATATATATTTTTAAAGTATTGATTGGGGTAAAAAAAAAGGATTAAAGTGAAAAGTCGTAGAAACTAAAATAATTCATTAAAAATTATTAAATTGTACTTGTTTATCACATTCCGAAAATTCTAAATTTCTTTTTTTTCAATATTGAAAATTTAAATTTCAAAATATAAAATCAAATAAATAAATTATTAAAATATTATTTTTGATAATGTTAACCGATTTGTTACTGTAATATTCAAATTAATTAAATTAATCATCTTCTAAATTTAAATTTTTATTTTATGTTTTCATATTATTTTTAATGAAATTAACTCAATAACTCATATTTAATAATTTTCTCTAAATTTAAGTTTTATTATATAATATCGAATCTTTCATACTAAGCTAAAAAGTAAAGAAAATTATTCCAATTAATTAAATTAATTGCTTGTTCTTTGTTTGGGTAAAGAAGTGATAAAAAAGTTCTAAGTTTTGTTTGGCATGGAAGATAAAATTAATTGTAAGGATTTTTCTTTACTTTTAGCTTAGTATGAAATACTCAAGATTATATAATCGAAAGAACTTTGGGTTTCATGCACAATTATTAAAGATGCTTTATTTGAGTTAATTTTAATTTGGAAATATAAAATAAAATTTTAAGTTTTAAAAGGCACTAATATTATAGTAACAAATCGGTTAATATTATCAAGAGAGAAAAAGTTTCAATAACTTATTTAATTGATTTTGATATTTTGAATTTTAAAATTTCAATATTGAAAAAAGTAACAATTTTCGCAATGGGGAAACAAGTACAATTTGTCAATTTTAAAGCATTATTTTAGTTTTACCGCTTTTCACTTTAATCACTAATTTTTTTACTCCGATCAATATTACAGAAAAAAAAAGATATTTTTTGGGTGATCAAAATGAAAGTGTGAACATGATATGGCATGTACAAGTCAACTGTCATTAGAAATTTAATGATGGATGACTAAAATAAAAACACCATAAAAATTAAGTGGTGAAATTATAAAGGTTTTATTTTTAAATGACCAAAATAAAAATATTCTAAAAGTTGACCAATTTTAACCTTTTAGAAATAGTGGGAGGCGGTGGAAATAAACTATAAATGGGACAAAGGAAAAGGCCCTGGTCCCCCTGGCTTTTTTTTTTTTTTTTTAACTTATCTAATTATATAAACCTATTTTTATCTTCCAAAATTTTATTATTATTTTAAGTTTAATATATTATTTAATACTTGACCTTTTTAACATGTATCTGTATATAGACTGAAGTGGTCATCACGACTCGATATTTTGAGTAACTAAGCAAACAAAACAGAAATAACATTAAGGTTTCTTTACGTAGTTCATTTTCCTATGTTTGCAGAATCTAGTTCGATTTTGGATGTTTTTCAGAGGCACGGAACTTGAGTTAAAATATATTATTAATTTGGTTTTGAGAAATACTAAAAAAACATGCAATGATCTAACTTTTTTTTTATTATGATTTTAATTTGTTATTAAATTCTATTGAACGGTGATTTTCTTTATTTCCCAATACATATTAGTTTTAAAATAATGACATTTTTCAGGTTTTATTTTTAGAATTATTATATAGAATTTTCTATCTTTTAAAAATGATTTTATATTTTTTATATAGAATCAAGGTCATGTTGATAGAAAATATAAAAGTTGAGGACTAAAATTATTATTATACAAATTAAAAAGTGTCAATTAATGTTCAACTGATAATAAAACAATTTTGAAATTTAATGACTAAATTATAACTTTTTTAGTTAAGTGATCAAAATGATAACTAGCTAAGTCCGAGTTGAATAAAAATTTTTTTGACTGATGTAAAGATGTAACCCAAAAGATCATATACTTAACATAGAGAAACTTCCAAAAGTGGCAGAGATATAAAGATGAAACAATGGAATTGAAAACAGAGTCACCAAAAGTCATTGCACGAACATTTCCCACCCTTAAAATGGTGATATCGTTTGGCGTCTCGGACGACGATTTCTCTTTGCACTATGTCACTAATGAGTTTTAAGACAGTATGACAATCTCCACACACACGGAGATTCTTCACTATCCGTATGACGGTTCCCGGAACGGATTTAAGAAGCCCGTAAGCAACGGCTAATCTCTCACTATGCCAAAACAGTTGCCTCTCCTTCTCTTGGTGATCCGTGTTATGCAAAATATAGCTGGTATCTGGAACATAACCTCTCCTTCTCATCTCTACATCCAACTCGTTCAACAAACCGAAAATCTTATCCTTCATTGGATGAGAAGTTTCCCCGGCGTAAAACATTTGGCTTTCTTTGCCAAAATAGATGTAGCTATAACCGGGTTCTTTTCTAACTTCCAGAGACTCCAGCAAGTGCCTTGCTTTCGAAGCATGTTCCCACAAACCGGAACTAGCATATGTATTAGATAATAGAATATATGTTGAAGGTTCTTCAGGTTTCAAGCTAAATAGATGGTCAGCAAACTTAATGGCCATTTTGGCATTTCTATATTGCTTACATGCACTTAACAATGCTGCCCATGTAGGTTCATCAGGCTTAAATGGCATCAAGTTTATAACACTTTCAGCCTCCTCGAGGTGTCCAGATCGACCAAGAAGATCCAGCAAACATGTGTAATGCTGCAAGGAAGGATGAATGCCGTAATCCTCAACCATAGACTTAAAAAGTTCACGGCCTCTATTCACTAAACCAACATGACTACAAGCATAAATCAATCCAACAAAGGTCACTTCGTTCGGCTTGACTTCATTCAAAATCATATTATCATACAAGGACAACGCTTCCTCGGCCTGTCCATGCTGAGCAGCCCCAACTATAATTGACGTCCAGGAAACAACATCTCTTTGTGACATCCTACTAAAAACATCCCTTGCTGCCGACATATCACTACATTTTGCATACATATCCACAAGAGCATTGCTTATAAACACGCAAGATTCGTATCCAAGCTGTATAACGAGTCCATGGACCTGCTTTCCTAGTTCCAACATCGCTAAATTAGCAGAGGCACCAACAATGCTTGAAAGCACAAGAGGGTCAATTATACTAATCCCTTGCCTTCTCATCTTAACAAACAAGCCAAATGCATCAACCCCATTTCCACTCTGTATTAACCCAGATATCAAAGCAGTCCAAGCAAACAAATTTTTCAGGGGAACCCTTAAAAACAACTCCAAAGCCTCTTCTTTTCTTCCTTTTCTAGCATAGCCATATATGATAGCAGTCCAAGAAGCCATATTTTTCAACTTAATAGAATCGAAAACTAAACGACTATCATCAGGTAATCCACATTTTGCATACATATCAACCAAAGATGACTTAACAACATCATCATCAAAATAGGGTGATACTAAAAAGTTGCCATGAACTTGCTTACCTTGTTTAATAGCACCCAAGCTACCACAAGCCTTGACAAGGCTAGCGAAAACAAAATCATCAGGCAGCAACCTGTCAAGTGAAAACATGGCAGGGAACATAGATAAGGTCTTGTCGGGTAAGTTGGCTTGGTTTTGAGTAGTAAGAAAGGTAGCCCATGAAACATGGTCTCTTTGTGGCATTTCGTCGAACAGTTGGAGAGCATCTTGAAGGAGGCTGCATTTGCCATAGACATTTAAAAGAGTATTGCTTAAAGCGAGAAACTGGGTTACGCCAAGTTTGATGAAATGGGCATGGAGTTGTTTGGTGGAGACGATAGAACGGTGCTTGGCACAGTTTTGGAGTTGGTGAAGATAGTGAAGAATTGGCATACATTAGCCTTTGTTGATGACTTGAAGCCAAACCCACCCGGTTCAAAGAAGCGGTTCTTTTTTGGGCATTTAAGTGTAAGAAATAAATCCAAGTATAATTTAGGGCTACATTTGGTCATAATTTTCTTTTAATTTTATAAATTTTTAATAAGTTATTTAATTAAAACTAAATCGATTAGTGAGATCAAAAATTGATAATTAATTAATTCGACCACTAATTTTTTTTCAAAAACATTAAATTGAATTGAGCCTAAAATTTCTCGCATACTTCAACAATCAAGCTCTAGCTACAAGGGCAGCTACAAGGGTAGAATGGGTCTAGATCCCTGGATTAAGTGGAGTAATATCAATTTTAGTACCTCCTATATATTTAGTATTCAATTAAGGCTATTTTATCATAAAATTTTTTAATCATACATGTTAATGGTGGCAAGTAACAATTGATACATCACAATGTTCCATGTGGATTGATTTGCAGGGAAAAACAAAGAAGAACTTGAAAATGAGAAATTTTCACTTCTTTAAATTTGATGGCAAAACAAAGACAATTATTTTCTTGTAATTATGTCATAAAACACTGTTACTCCCTTACAACAAACATAAGATAAAGTAAGTTCATACTATATATATGTATGTATATATATATATATATTAATTGACACCACTGTGTCTGCAAGTCCTTGATAGAAGGAACCTTAAGCTTGAACTTGAAAATAAAATCATCTTCAGAGTGTCACACTTGGGAAACTGCAGTGTCCACGACCTGAAAAAGGAACCAAATTAAAGATTTTCAAGACAAAATTTCAAGCTTGTAATGATCAGACCAAACAAAAAAACTTACTTGGGTTAGCTCTGGTCTGTCGAGCTAAGCCATTGAAGTTACAAGTTGCACCTTGTTTTCGAAACCGAGCCCAATACGAACTAAATGCATAACTTGCATGCCAAAAAACCGATACTGGTTCATAACATTGTTTACCAGGGTTCAATGCAGCACAAGTTTGGTTACCTTGGCCACAGGCATACGACAATGCCAACGATAAGTTCATCGCGTCAGCCCCCGGTGCCACTTCGCACCATATCTTACCTTTATATGGTACGTTGTTTCTAGCTGCGGGTAATGGTTTGTAACTCGAGAGAGGTCGTTTACCGGTGAGATCGATTTCATAAATCGATGTTCCGTTGGAACGTAACAAGCCCCAATGTCTTTCGGTTGTTGGACCTGTCTTTTGGTTTTCATCATATAAGGAGAAAATAAATGTTGGTATGACTGAACCAGGTCTAGCTGGTGTCCCTAATGGTGGTTTAGCAGTCATTTTTTGGACTAGTTTTCGGTTATAAGTGGCTGCATTGTTGATATTAGCACCTATTTGATCGATATCACCTGTGGTTGGCCACCCGGTTTCGGCTATAGCAAGTCGGATATCGGGGTATCCGAGTTTTCTCATTGCAAAAATGACCGAATCGAGCATTTGGTCTAATAGATTGGTGTAAACCAAGTGACTTCCATGGTCAGTTTGGCTCACCCTGCTTCTAAAGAGAGCAAAATCTAAACTGATGTTTTTCGGATTAGCTGACCATGCTAAATAAGGATAAACATCAATGAAAAAGAACGATTTGGTTCCATTCAAGAATCTTAACAACGGTGCCATGACCGTATCAGTAATATCGGGCCGAAACCTACTGCTCGACGGTGGAAAAGTTGATTGCATTACGTCCATAGCCAATGGCGTACCGACCTTAATGTTCTTGATATCGTGCGTGTTCAACGAGTTCTTGATCCTACGCATGGCAGGGACAAGACTAAGCCAAATTCTTCGATCTTGGTGGCTAAGGACTTCGTTACCAACTAACACGAACCGAATCATCGTGTCGGGGTAATAAGCCAAGACATTGTCTTGTACCCATTGTTCGGCAACAGCTTGGCTCGAAGCGATACGGATTATGTCATTGTTTTGTACCATAACAGATACATGAATGTTGGTCCCTGATAAAAGTTTCAATATTTCAGGGTCGGAATCATAGAGCTTAATACGCCCGGCATTCATCGATTTCACGGTCTCAATGGTTTGATATGGTGATGGCAAATTGTTTCCTATTCGACCATAGTTTATACCAATCTTGCTCGAGATTTCAGCCGCTGTTAAAAACCGAACACACACACACACACAAAAAAAAGGGTTAATCTTTAATTAAAAAACAGAACAAAATTTCACCATTTTTGGACATTGAAAGACTTACATGAAACAACAAGGAAAGAAGACAAGAGGATTGTTGTAAGAAGAGCCGTCGCCATTGTTGATTCTTACAAGTTTCTGCGTGTTGTAATGTGATGGATTTGGCTCTAAAGTGGTTGCTTTATAAAGAGGAGAAATTGAGTAAATTAAGTGGAAAGTAGATAAGATTAGTTCTTTAATTTATTACAATCAAGAAAAAGGACATGAAACAAAAGATTATATGTTAATGATTAATGTAATGTTGGTTTATAGATTTTGTATATCAAAAGGTAAAGATTATGAAGTTAGGACAAGGTGGGGTGTGTTCTTGTCTCCTTTGGTTGAATATATGTTTTTCTTTTGACATTGTCTTTGAGTTTACCAATAGATGCTTGAAATGGTAAAAATTGAGTCGGATTTGATGTTGAATTTTTTGTAGTTTGTTCGGTTTTAATTTGAATTATTATTTAATTGCATCGACAAAACAATTGTAAATTATTGCATAATTTTTTAATATTATGCTATATAAATTGTGAAAATAAAATGCATTTATCAAGTAAACTAGTTTAGATTCAATATAATTATATATTTGAATAAACAAATTAATATTTATTAAAAATTTAAACTCTAATATAAAAATTATAATTTTAATATTTAAAAAAAGAGCATTAACCTTTTTAAATAATAATTATCATTACATTGAAAAAAGTTAAAAAAGAATATGAATATATTATACAATTTCTCTCTCCCTCCAAAAATCCTGTCTTTTTTCCATGGAAATAATATATAAATAAATTCACCAAACAAAACAAAGCAATCGGCTAGCTTTTGAAGAAACAACAACAAAGATAAACATTATATTACCAAAACACTATTTAGCTATCATTTTCCGTCACCGGCCATCGGAAGAGCTGAATGTAGCTGAAAATCCTGAGGGCTTTGCGGGGATGCTTGTTTGGGTCTCGGAGTACGAGAAATCACCGTACAT
Organism: Gossypium raimondii; assembly: GCF_025698545.1. Classification (NCBI taxonomy): domain Eukaryota; kingdom Viridiplantae; phylum Streptophyta; class Magnoliopsida; order Malvales; family Malvaceae; genus Gossypium; species Gossypium raimondii. Next base: position 2,335,334 of record NC_068567.1, on the reverse strand, counting down.
CGTTGAAGTACCTTCATCAGCTTGCCATTTTTGTAGGAACTGAGGGAGGCTCATGTTAAGCTCAATACCGGTGTTTCCATCATCCTCTTGGGTTGTAGGTTTCCATTGCTCTACGAGAGGGCCAAGCACGTTGACGGCATGCCCCATGTCGGGTCTTTGATACGGTTCGCGAGCGGTGCAGTGACCGGCTAACTCGGCTACCTTGAAGATCATTGCCATTGTCTCCTCGTTGTCACAGTTGATTGTTTCGTCAACCACTTTGGGAATGTTGTCTTTGTTGACTAGAACCCTGCGGAACCATGTGACCAAATGCGATTTCTCATCGGGTAAGGTTACGTCTAAAGCTTGTCTGCCGGTTATTATCTCCATCAAGACCACACCAAATGCATACACGTCCACCTTCGTTGTCACCCGTCCAGTTGCTGTCAAGATTAAAAGAAAAATAAGTATATAATCCATATTCTATGTTATTCAAACTCAGATATAAGTATCGGATTCTAAATTTCTCTATGTATTTGGAGGATCTTTGGGAGCTCGTACTCCCATTCTAATGTCCAGATATGCATCAAACATGGGTACCTCACGAAAAAATAAAAAGCCAAGATAACATAGCCTGTATCTTCCCTGTAAGATCGACATACAAGGTACTAAACATAAACTTATTTCTAGCTGTTCAAGTTAGCAAAATTTATCAAACTATAACAGGATGTAGAACATTATGATCTACTTCGAACCTGAAAAAACTTCAAATGTTATCGCATTGTTGTTTGGGTTCGAGTAAAGAAACTCCACCACATTAACAGCTAATATCTTTTAGTACTCGGGAATTCAAACACCAACACATTGAAAAATTAAAGATGCACCTAAATTACTTTGAAAGGTTCGAGCTACCAGATGAGGATTGACTTACCAGCATATTCAGGAGCAAGATATCCAAATGTTCCAGCCAGTCTTGTCTCCAGAGAGTACTTTCCCTCAGGTGCATTCTTAACAAGGCCAAAATCCGCAACCTTTGCCCTCATGTCATCGGTGAGTAGTATATTGTTAGGCTTCAAATCCCGGTGAATGAAACTTTGTTGTGCCAAAGAGTGCAAATACTCGACCCCCCTCGCGACATCCAGTGCAATGGTGACTCGTTGCTTCCAAGTAAGTGGAGCATACCCATTTTCTCGCCATTCGAAGAGATGTTGACCAAGAGTACCTTGAGGCATATACTCGTAAACCAAGAGCCTCTCATTGCCATTGATGCAGTAACCCAAAAGTGCAACCAAATGCCTGTGCCTAACCTTCGTAAGTACCGCAATTTCAGCTTGAAACTCGTTCAAACCTTTAGTACCTTTAGCTGCACACTCCATCCTCTTGACAGCAATCTGCGTGCCATCCTGTAATTCACCTTTATACACGATCCCAAAACCCCCTCTTCCTAAAATATTAGCCTCGCTGAAATTATCAGTCACCTCTCGTAGGACATGTATCGAGATCGCCACATTTCCATCCTCAAAGAAATAGCAATCGCTATGATCACCGCTACTTTGACTCTGCATTTCACTAGGCAATCCTCCATAACCATTCATCTCCCTGTTCTTAACTACTCCCTTCTCAGCATCACTAGCATTACCATCCATCACACCAAATTTCCCATATTTCTTGTTCATCACGTACTTATACGAAACAAAACATACAACAGCAACGAAAACCACTACACCAATGACGATACCGACAATCAAAGCTACAGAATTCTTACCATTGCTACCGCTTTTCGAGCTACCACTCGAACCTCCACTAGATCCTCCGGAACCTGAAGTTCCTCCACCACCAGAACCACTAGATTTTCCTAGTAAAATATTCCCTGAATAAGCAAACTTAACCGAAGCCGAAAATTTTGGAATGTCACCGGTGAGATTGTTGTTAGACACATCGATAAGCTGCAAACTACTCAACTTAATCAAACCATCAGGGATTGAACCTGTTAAGTTATTATCATTCAGATTCAAGTTCTTCAACTTCGTGAGGTTCGCAATTGCCGGCGAAATCGTTCCGACCAAGTTTTTCTTTGCGAGATTCACAGTAATCACATTGCCTTGTGAATCACAACGAACAAAAACCCATTGACAAGCATCATTTCCAGGCCAATCGTCAGAGAGAAAAACAGGGTACCCAAAACCACCAGCAATCTCAAGCAATGTAGTAACTTGAGGATCACAAGGATCACCATTACTATTACAGAAATTATTAGTACCATTAACAGCAATGTTTTCAACTGTGTTGGGAAATTTCGGAAATGGACCCTGTAATTTGTTATTAGACAATGAAATGTTCTTCAAACTAGGGAGATTAGTTAAAGATCCCGGAACTGGGCCGGTCAATAAGTTTTCTCTAAGCTGAATATCAAAGATACCCATAGATTTAGACAAATCTGGGATCTGACCAGTGAACATGTTTTTATGAACCCAAACTTGAAGCAAATCTGTCATGTTAGATAAAACATCTAAAGTACCTGTGAACCCAACATTCTGATTGTTGATCCAAAGATTTTGAATCATTGAACCGGCGAGAGAAGCCGGCAATGTGCCGTTCAAGTTGTTGTAAGACAGCCTTATGCTTTGTAAACTGTTCAAAGATTGGAACACATCGGGTAAAGTGCCGTATAAGTTGGTGTTGTCGAGTTGAACTTCGACGAGACTCGTTGATTGGGATAAATCTGGGAATGTCCATGGACTCAGCTTCGTGTTTTCGCTTAAACTCAGTGTTTGAAGACTGGTTAACCCGAAGAACGCGTTGGGTGTGACCGAGGTGAACGAGTTACCGTCGAGGTAAATGCTTTGTAAGTTGGAAAGGTTGGCGAAAGATGGGATGGACCCAGATAAGGAATTGTGTTGAAGCGATACGGTACGGAGTTCCGACAAGGTGGAGATGTCGGCAGGGAGTGAACCGGACAAGGATTTGGAAGCTAAGTTGATGGAAGTAACGCGGTTGGATGCGCACTTGATGCCTGACCAGTTGCAGTAGTTGTCTGAAGAGGTGGAAGACCAGCCTCTCGGAAGTGGACTAAGGGATGAAGCTAGCTTTACAATGACGGCACCATCGTCTGCGGCGCAGAGGACGGCGGAAAGGAGGAGGAAAGGGTAAAGGAAGTGACGGTGGTCGATGTTTCCCATTGGAAGGTACAAAGATCGAAGTGAAGAAAAAGTGCAATAATAATAATAGTAGTTGGGAGGGAAAGAGAAAAATATATATATAATTAAATGAATTTTATGACCCGAAATTATTACATTCATGAATTCCCCCTTTTTTTCTTTAATATTATATATACGTTTTTACAAATATATATTAAAATAAATTTTTTGTCTCGATTTTTATTTTTATCAATTTTGAATATTTCGTTAAAGAATCGATTCAATCCTTTGTTTTAATCGTTATATCAATCAATTTTGATCGAATAATAAAAATTATATTAATATTTATGAAATAATTTTCCATTTAAAGAAAATATCTTAGCTGTATTTTTAATTTTTATATAAAGGAATTTACGACTTGACCAAAATTAATTAGTTAAGACTCTCCCATTATTATGCCGTGATTTCAGATTTTAATTGGGTGAATATTATTTATTTGGTAATAATATTTTAAAATTTTATAAATATTATTTTAGAATAAATAAATCTCAAAAAATTATTTTTTCTATTTTAAACCTCTTTAGTTAAAAAATTAAAATTAAATGGGAATACCACCAAAATATACAGCTGTTGATTAGCTCATACCATGTAATGAAATCAACACTTTCTTTTTGATGGGTAACCGCGTTTCCTTTTAATTTTTTTCCATATAATATTTATTTGCCATTAACCTAACTATAAACTTTAGTTATGGTAATGATTTGGTCATTTAATTTTAAAAAGTTACAAAATGATCACTAGATTGTTAAACTTTTTTTATAAAATCTAATTAACGAGTTCCAAGTGACAATTTAATTATTAGTATTGTGATCGATACCCATCGACAAATAAAAAAACATACATTGGATCCAAGTTAATTTAACAATTAGTATCTGAAATTGAAGAAGTTTCATAGAAAAACTAAACTATAGAAGAAAAAGGAAATAAAGTTTTTATTAGTACAGATCGTATAAAAGTGATCATTTATAACTTTTTGAAGTTAAGTGACTAAAACGTAAATTTATTAATAGTTTAATGACTTTGGGTAAATTTATCATTTATTTTTATTCTAATTAACTTATAATTTTAAAATAAAATAAAATTATATATATTTTTGTGAGATGTATTGATAGTAAACTTTTTAAATTTTTTATATTTATATATTTGCATATAGAATTATAAGGCTAGACCCATGTTTCTTACACGACAATATGAAATTAAATATTTTTATCACATGCTTCTTTGTTGTTGTTTTTTAAACAAATCACATGCTACTTTGTTGTTCTTTTTTTTTTACTTTTTTATTGATTTAATTTCATCAAATATTTTTAAATTATCACTTAAATTTTTAGTTGATCCTCAATTTTAAAATAATTTAATTAAGTCTCTAAATATCAATATTATATTAATCAAATTTAGGGATAAGTGCTAGCTTGAATGTGAGGTCCAACATATATTAAATGCAATGATCAATATAAACACGCTATTACTTACCGTATGAACAATTTAGATCCCACGTGTCACAAAAAATAGTCTGAATAAAACTTTAGAAATACTATTTTTTGGGTCCAATTACGCCCTCAATCATTGTACTTTTTGCACTTTTTTGAAGTTTAGTCTCTCTACTTTTAATTTTAAGAATTTAGTCCCTTATTTGATTTAAAATTTAAAGACCAATTTAAAGTGTTATTAATTTGCATCCACTAAATATTAATATGTATTATTGATTGGACTTTAGTTTTTAAATCGAGCATTTGATTATTGGAATGCTAGATATTCAAATTGAATGTAAGTCTGCTAATAATATTATCAATTGGACTTTATTTTTAAATTAGACAAGTAGAAGGACTAAACTCCTATAATTAAAAGCAAAGGGACTAAATTTCAAATTTCCAAAGAATATAAAGATTAAAAGCATGATTAAACTTTTTTTTGGTTACTTATCGGTTCTAACTATCCATGCAATAAGTATACATATATATTCAAATCAATCCACATATTTTAGATATAATTCACATGAAATTTGAGCTAACATTTAAACCCAAGTTAATAGCTAGGCTATCGAATACTTATTCGATGTATACTAAAAGCTTTGAGGATTTAATAAAATGTTTTGAAGCTTACAATTATTGTTGTAGTTTTGAGTTTGAATCGAAAACAATAAAACAATTTTAATACCAGTATGATGGTATTGTTTTTTTTTTTTTCAGAATATGAGTTATGAATTTGTCACACACTCAAATATCTATTTTAAATTAGATTTCTAAGTTGTTTTATATATTCTCTAAGAACAAGTATCATCGTACTAATAGCACAACTATAACTATCACTCTTGAGATATATGAAATATTTAGTATTTAAACGTTTGGAGGAAAATGTTTTAAAACATTAATTAACATTAATCAATATTCAAAATTTTGTATAGGGCACGTGCTTAAAATAAGTATACTATATTCTGTTGATTTTGTCTTATTTCTCTAATCTCTTTACGATTTCTACGAGCAGTACTTTCAAACTCAGTATCAAAAAGCAATGGTCACGACGGCTTTCCTCTAGTCATAGACCAAAAAAACCTGCTAGAAACAACAAAAGAAAAATTAAAATGTAAAAATTAAATTAAAACAAAAATATAAAAATAAAAATAATTAAATTGATAGAAATAAAGTTTTCCTCATAGTAACAGAGCCAAAAACTTGATAGTCACGAAACTAACTAAAAATACGATAAACGCAAGTGCACCTATTGATAAATAGTATAGTTATGGTGAGTAAATATATTGTATTCATGAGGACTAAAAGTACTAGTAATTACCATTTTCTTATTATTTAATCAACTAATTGTAGTGATTGGTTTAAGCTAAAATCTACTAAATTAATTAGCTAAAGAACTCAACAGAGAATAAATCAAGAAAATAATTGAATAATAACCAAGAAGCTAAATGATACCTAGGAAATAATCCACCTAGACTTTATCTATCATATTGAATCCCTAAATTATACTAATATCTTTTTGAGAGTAAGATCAACTAACTCTAGATTAATTAATTGAAATTTCTTTCTAATTAAAACTCATATTGTCGCATTAACTCGACCTATAGATTCCCTTATTAGATTTGACTCTAATCTAATAGATTTATGTCATTTTATTTCTAGGATTGCATGCAACTCCACTCAATTATGCTAGATCTACTATTAAATGAGACTTTTCCTCCTCAAATTTAAGCATATCAAACATGGATTAATAATCTAGAAGTATCAAATTAAGAATTAATCACACAAAATTGAGAACAAGATTCAAGTATTTATTATGTAAAATGAAATTAAATAATAGAATTCATCATAGGGTTTATCTCCACTAAGTATCTAAAGGATTAGTTCATAATTGTAAATAAAAACATCTCAAAGTCAGTATAACTATAAGATTAGGTATAACTATAAGATTAGATAAAGAAACTCATAAAAGCTTCAAACAAATTAAAAGGAGATCTTCAATTTTGATGGAAATCTGCTTCAAAGTTGGCTTCAATGGTCTTCTTCGAGTTATTTCCTTCAATACTCTCTGATCTCCCCCACTTTTCATATTCTATTTGGTATTTATAGACTTTAGAATGCCACAAAAGCCTAAAAATTGCATTTTTTCCACGTGTTTGGGATACAAATCGCATAATCGACACGGTCTGGCACATGGCTGTGTGCCAGCCTGTGTGGCTCACACGGTCATGTGTCCAACCTATGTGGCTCCTGAAATATGCTCTATTTGTCTGATTTTTACTTATTTTTCGCTCCTTTTACTCCCAAATGCTCTCCTAAATATAAAAACATGGATTTAAAGGATCAAGAGCATAAAATTTACCAATTTGCATAAATAATCATCCAAAAACGCATTAAAAACCGGATTAAAATATGTTATTTTATCACTTATCATTACTTCTACTCATAATTCACCCTTAACTCTTAAATTAGATTAAAAATGCACTTAGTTATCCTTAAACCAACATTTTCTTGATTGCTGCAATTAGCAATGATACTAATCGAACTAAAACTCAATTGACAAGATGAGTTATGTTAGATAGGAATATAGTACTTATATTGTCACTTTCAGTTTTCTTAAAAAAAAGAAGCCGCATTCATGTATAAATCCATTTATCTATACCATTGTTGTTGTTATCATTTAAAACTTTCGGGTCCATTTGGTTGGGCAATGAGATTGGCTCCAATGAGAATAAAATAATAGTATAGATGTGTAACTAGGGATGGTAAGACCCGAATCACTCTATGGATTTCGAATCGATCCACTCCAGATAAAGAGGATTTCTTTTCAAAAGTGGATGTAGAGGAGGGCGAGGTGGATTTTTTTTTTAAATAGCAAGTATGGAGCAATTATGGTAATTTCTTACCTTGCCCCACTCCATGAGATTAGATTATCATTTTATCATTGTATATATAACTATTGAAAATGTGAAAAAAATGTAATAATGTATTATAGAAAAATTCATAAATTTTATGTTCAAATATTTTTCTGAAGAATTACGGTTAATTATTTACTTGACTTTAAAAATGATTACTGAACTATTCAGAAGATTTTTATTTATGTCACTTGTAGGCCGGACCCTGGGGGTAGTTTCGACTGCAGACACCCAGAGCTGGAAGGGTCTAAAATAAAAATCTTCAACCTTTTAAATCTTCTGATTTATTGCATGCAGAAAAAAAGGCCCCAATTTTTTTGTTATATTGTATTACATCTTATAATTTGGGGCCCCAATTTATTGTGTCGCCTAAGGCCTCAAAAATGTCAAGAACGGCCTGGTCATTTGGCTGTTAAATTTTTTTCTTTTGAAAAGCCTAGGTAGCAAGCTCCAAGCGACGATTTGACAACCGGTACTATGATCGATAACCATAGACAAGTAGAAGAACATACTTTAAACCCAAGGTAACTTAACAGTCAGTATTCAATATAGAAGAAGAAAGCTATTTAGATTTTGCTTGACTTTTGAAGTTGTTTCATGGAAAATATATTGAACTATAAAAGGATGAGTGTTTTTGATTGGTACAGGTGATGCAAATAGAACAGGTCAGAATGATTTTAAAACACATCATCGATCACCCACAACGTCTTCGAGTCAAGCAAAGTGAAGTAAATTGAACCCACCAATAATAGTGATAAACATGGCCATTGAAAATGGGGAGAGAAGTTATATGTATTTTTGTCGTGTATGGCTATTAGGCACTGGACTAGTCAACGACCCATAGATTCGACCAAAATATCTCATTTTAAACTCTTTAAATTTCTTCTCATTTTCATCATTAAGCATCAATAAAAATATATCTTTACTTATTTCTTAACCTTTTTAGAAAATAAAAAAGATGGCGAAGGTTTTTTTTTGGTTGTGTTCTCATTGGCTTTAGTGTTCTCAATCCAATTTGTAGTAGGACAAGAGGAGAAGGCTTTTGATGAGGTAGCATCTCCGGAAGCTGATAGGGTTTTGTTGAGTTCAAGGGAGGCAACTTCTCCAGAATCGGAAGTAGAAGCTCCTACTGGATTTTTCGACGTGTTTAAGAGGAGAATGGCATAGTAATGCTCAAAAAGCAACATGAGACCCAAATTTTAAAGAGGAGGATTCTAACACTGAAAATGAGAAGATTTAGTCAGGGGATGATGCATCAAGTTACCATAATCGCAATAAGCAACCTTAGGCAATGTAATTGAATAAAAGAAGCACATCCAATAATATGGATATATATTATAAGGGCTAGAAAAATTTCCCAATGGCCAAAACAAAAGTAATTATTAAACAATAAATTCATTGAACAACAATAAATTTCATACATTTTCGATGTTCGAGTCCGTAAATATTATTATCTAATATCCGCTTAAATTTAGATTCTACTTTTGGAGGAGAAAATAAATTTTAATTTTTTGCCATAATGACTTATTTGGCCTCCAGTTTACAAAAAAAATTATTTTAGTCATTCATTTATTTTTTCATGTTTTTAATTTTTAACTTGTGTTTTATCAAATTCCCAAAATTGATAGAAATGTTAACTATTTTTAACTTTGCTAATGTGGCATATACATGGATTATCACATGAATGACACCTCATCATTTAATTATTTTTAAAATTTTAAAATAAAAAATCTATTTTAAAAATTAAAATTATTAAAAAAGTAATAAATTATAAAAATTAAAAATATAAAAAAATAGTATAATTTTTTTAAAGTTTCTAGATTTCATAATGTTCTAATTAAGTGCTCAAATTATAAATAACGTTCTAATTTGAAATTTTTAATATCTTTAAGTTTGGATCGGGAAAAATGATAGTATGAAATATCTTAAGTCTTTGGCGTTGCATGCAAATGTCCAAATTTTGATTGCACAAAAACAACGTTCAACCATTGTGTACAAGTGAAGTCACATTATAAAGACAAAATTATAGTAAATTTGTTAGCTGGTTGAGATGGATTGATGGACACAAGGAGTGGAAATTTTCTTAAAGTGTTTTTGGGTGAAGTTTGGAGAAAGACTTTCATTTTTACATTATTTTTTATTTTTATTTAATTGAAATATTTTTTGTTTTATATTATTAAATATAAAACATAAAAATATTTATAAGTCAAGCTTCGAGTTAAATTTCAAAATTTGAATAACTCGAATAATTTGAATAATTCATACAATGATTGGTATATATACTCATTTGATCCCTATTAATTTTGAAACTTAGAAAATTTACTCTCAGCAAAAATTTAAAATATTTATAAAAATTCCAAAATTTATATTTTGGGACGTTGATTGAAAATGATGATCACAGATTACTTGAAATGTCTTATAATTTAGCTACTTTTCAATCCTTTACACTTTCAAAGTTTACCCAACCAATTGAAATGCAACGAGCATATAGTTTTTAAGTCCAAAATTAGATTCTTTTCATCGGTGATTTACATAATTAATTTTATTTTCTCTTCAATTATTTAAATTTACTATCTTTCTTTTTTTTTAATGAACAAAGATAAAATCATAATTGGATTAAGTCGGGTTAGGTTATTCCAGAGCAATAATCATATAATTTTTGAAGAATTTTATCTAAGGGTTGCATATAACGCCTTGAAAATATCATTGCTTCTGGTCCATCGACTACTCAATTACCCTATTTGAATACATGTATCACCCTAATCATCCAAAGATGTTGAATAAGTTCTTTATAATTCGTAACACAGCTAAATGTGGAACTCAGCTAATCATCTTGAATCAATTAGATTGTAGTCATATTATTCACCTCAAGCACAATCCATTGAAAACCTATTCTCTAAGTAATTTGAAATCCCTCCAAAGCTCCGCAAAGCTCAACATTGAGTGTATAACAACATAATGTATTTAGAGGCAAAACTCATAGATTTATTTTCTAATTAGGAAATTATATGTTTTTAGTGTAGGACTAACAAAGAAACTATAGTATGCATATGGGTTTTTATCAAATGGAGCTTTTGACTTAGTCTTGGCATGTATACTTGCAAATGACTCCTATTGTCCGGTCATTATTTAATTATGTTCTACTAATTTCTAAGCCGGTTCTTAATATTTTTGGGTTTCAAGCAAACAATAAATTAGACTTTTTTTTTAAAAAAAATTATATAAAATGTAATGCAATAAAAGCTACACATATTTTGCCGCCTAACAGATGAAATATTTATGGTGAAAATTTAAAATTTATACATTTAATTAATTTATTTTAGTTTGAAATGGGCTTTTTTTAAGTAAAATACCCGATTTTATATACGAATACTATTTTTTAAGAAAACGAAATTCACTCCCATTTTTCATTTACTTATTTTGCTTCTCTCTTCCTAGTTAGAATCCTAGAAAGAAAGTATAAGAAAATGCATTAGATCAGACTCCTTTTTCAACCTTTTTCTTTTTCATAGTCTTCTTAGAAAGATTTCATCTTTGTTTCTCTTCATTGGGTATCAACATCTTGTTCCTTTCTGTTCCTAAAGAAGCTACCATTTTGTTTCAACGGCTGAGAAAAAGGAGTCAGTAGAAACAAGGGAAGAAACAAAGTTAAAGAAGGAACTAGGGAGAGTGGTGAAGAAGATTGTAAAAGATGAGGACTATGGGTTTGATAAAACAATTGAAGCTGTTTAGGTGCTGCAATGGACGATAAGAACAAAAATTATGGTATTTGCTGGTTTGTTGAGGTTTAAGAACCAACACGTATAAGTTCTAAGATGAATGCATTTCACCCATGATCTTCGTAATTTCCCTTCTAACTTTGACCAACCGTAGTTGGGTTGCTCTTGAAAATTTTGGTAAGGTTCCACTGAAGCTATTTCCAAGTAGATTCAGCATCCGTATTTTCACGAAGTTAGCAATTTCTTGAGGTATGGGACACTCAAATTAGCAAATGAAGTTGGAATACAACCATTGAGTCAACTCTAGAAAAATCAATAATTTCAAGCTTCCTAATTCTTCAGGAATGCCTGTTGTCCCTGAGGACCAAATTGCTCAAATTAGCAAATAATGAAGTAGGAATAAAATTATAGCAATATTTGGGTTTGGAACTAATCTATCGCAAATTATGATCCATTTTATATCATAATTGTTTCTATATAATTTATTATTTTTAAATATAAAAATGCACCATTAACATCTTTTAATTAAACTTTGGTATAGCACCCCAAAAGAATAAATTAACTATGCGTATTTTTTAGTCCTGGTTTATTAATGAGGATCCAACTTATAAATTTTGGGCCATTGGCTAACATTGGAAAGCATACCAGATTCTAAGACTTATTTCTTTCAATTATGTTTTAATTTTTATTTTATCATATTATTACATACAATGTCTAATTGAATGGTATTTTTTAAAGAAATAAAATTATCATTGAAAGAACAAATTGACTAGCATGAAAACAAGTGTCGGACTGCACTAAAACCCGAACCAATAGGTCCACCCTTTACACCCAGACCTAAAGCCCAACACGTGTTTGATAAAATATAAAGCCAATGTCAAGAAAAAGACAATTTTAAGGAAAAATATGCTCATATTTGTTAGGCACTTTTACCATTTTCATCAAAGATTTTTGCTTGAGCCTGTCTGTTTTAAGTACCTTCTGCATTGCGAAATGGTAACATTAAATTAGAAGAGACTGAAAAACGAATGTCAATGTTACAAGCTACAAGTACAAATACCATATGATATTTAACTTTGTCCACAGATAAAAAAGAAATAAGGTGGTGCACTGCATAACCGCTGATTTTGAAAAAAAATGAATCCTGATGGAGTCACCTAGATCTTCTTTTGTTTCTTTCCCCGTGTTTTTTGAGCCTGTCAACCCATTTGTTTCCCAACTCATTCAGCCCTGTATATCCGATACATAGCCCAACGACCAATCCATTAGCATAACCCATCAACGCAATTTTCCAAGTAGTCATAGCATATAACCATGATTCTTCATCTCCCCTTGGAGGTGGTGGCATTGGAAGACCAACTTCATTGCATTTCCTTGACAGTGGCAGCCCACACAATTTTGGGTTCCCATGGTAGGAATCATTTGAAAATGTAATGAATTGGTTGCTTTGTGGTATGCTCCTTCAAGTTGGTTGTAAGACAAGTTCAATGCTGCTAAGAAAGTTAAACTTGTAAGTTGTGGAGGAATCTTCCCTGACAGCTCATTCTGTGAGAGATCCAAAGACTCGAGATCTTTTAGGTTTCCAAGTGCTACCGGGATTTCACCGGAGAAGCTATTATAGGACAAGTTTAGCACTTTGAGTGACCTCAGCATTTGTATTTCTTCTGGTATTCTCCCATGGAAACTATTGTTGGAAAGGTCGAGACAAGTAAGAATTGTCAAGACTTTTTGGTAGAACATTTCAATCCCTTTGTTGAAAATTGTTACTGAATCTTGATAATAATCCTCTCCAATGTAATCCAGCTTAGCTTTGTCGTCATTTCTTAACTGCATCATTGCCTTCAAGCTTAGCAAAAATTCAATGGACAAGTTGCCTGAAAAATTGTTGGAACCAATGTCCAATATGCGTAGCTTTGGAAACCCACGTTCTGTGTTGAATTCTGCAATTGTGCCGTAGAATCTGTTTGCTCGCAAAATGAGAACCTTCAAAGAAGGCAGTTTCTCTAACCAAAATGGGAATGTATCATGAACCATATTATTTCCAAGGTCCAGAACCTCAAGTGCTTTACAATTGGCTAATGATCTCGACAACTTCCCTTCTAATTTATTCCCACCTATTTTGAGTGACCTTAGTCGAGTGGTTTGAAGGAAATTAATGGATAGTTCACCAGAAAACTGGTTTGAAGCAATGTCCAACACATCCAAATTTGGGAAAACAAATTTATGTTTGAAATGTTTAATTTGACCATAAAATCTGTTTTCCCGCAATATTAGAACCATCAAGTAAGGCAATTTCTGCAACCAAAAAGGGAATGTATCATTCATCATGTTGTTTCCCACGTCCAAAACTTCAAGCAGAGTGCATTCCACTAATGATCTAGGCAACTTCCCTTCCAATCTATTCTCACTAACTTTGAGAATATATAATTGGGTTGCTTTTGAAAATTTTGGTAACATTCCACTGAAGCTATTTCCTTGCAGATCCAACAAATTGAGATCATTCATTTTGCCTAAGCAATTTGGAATCGGGCCGCTCAAATTGTTATGAGATGCATTGAAATTTCTAAGTTGACTCAAATTGCAAATAGGTCTAGTCAAGGAGGTTTGTGAAGAAGGTGAACTCTGATTGGGTAAAAGTTGGTCCAAAGATGAGAGATGGTTATTAGCAAGAAACAGATACCACAAACTTTTCTTCCACACCCAGTTTGGTATTGCACCACTTATTTTATTATTTGAAAGGTCAAGATATTTCAACTTGTCTTGCCTTTTAATGAATTCTGGAAATTCAGTAAGGTTGCATGACCTTAGGCTTAGGCTCTCTAATTGGGGAAAAGTAAGACTTTTGTTGTCGCTTTCACTTAACAAGCTTACGTTGGATAAGTGGAGACCCTTTAAGTTCTTGAGTTGGACAAACATGTCAAGCTTCATGGAACTGAAGCTATTTTCTCCAATATAAAGCCCTTCAAGCCTTGGAAGTTGAAGGATTGACTTCGGGATTGGTCCTGTTAAATAATTATTGCCTACATATAATGCTTGAATCAAAGAAGAAGATGCATTGGGGAACTCATCAATTTTCCCAACCAATTGATTGTCTCCAAGATACAAGATCTTCAACGATGGAAGAGTAAATAAAGAAGAATGTATTGATCCAGAAAGCTTGTTTGAACTTAGATCCAAGTTCACCAGGTGACTAAGATTTGCAATTGACGATGGAATGGGTCCAAAAAAATTGCAATAATAAAGATCTAAATCTGTCAAGAACTTCAGATTACCAATTGATTGAGGTAGTTTTCCACTGAAATTTGTATAAGAAAGCAACAAACTCTGTAAAGCATTGTTTGCTGGAAATTCTGGCAACTGACCCTTAAGTTGGTCATTAGATGAAATGTGAATGCTTTGAATTTGTGGCAATAAGAGAATTCCGGTTGGAAATTGCCCATTCAAATTGCAGCCACTCAAACTGAGAGAAACCAAACGAGAGGAAATTTCCAAGAAATTGGGAGGTAAATAAGAGATTGGGTTCCCATCAAGGATAAGTTTGGAAAGAAAAGAGAGTCTTGAGAGTGAAGGACATAACGGACCTTTCAAACCACAGTTTGACAGACTCAACACACGCAGGTTGGAAAGTACAAGAGATGTGGTTTCACACCATTTAGCACTTTGAGTTGAAATGTCCACACTATCCAAATAAAGCTCTGTGAGAAACCTCAAATTCTTGATTAATGTCTTGAAGTTTGGATTCTCTAATTTAAGAGGCTGTTGAAGTTCGTAAGGCAATGGATCATAGTAGTAGTAGACGCCACTATATGGGTCAAGAATGGTGTAGTATCGCAAATAACAAGAATCTTGATTAGATAGATCAAGAGAGACTAACCTCGTTAAGTATGAGATCTCCAGTGGAATTTGGCCATGGAAACATGAGCTTGAAAGGTTGAGATGAGTAAGATTTTGGAGTTTATCAAACCCATACGAAAACAGAGTGGTATTAAAGTTGTTTCCAGCAAGATTAAGGCGTTGAAGACGATGGAGATTGAATATGGGGTGAAAGCTGCCCGAAAGGTTTTTGTAACTAAGATCAATGCCAACGACATGACCATAAGCATCACAAGTGACTCCTTCCCACGAACAACAATGAGTGTTGACATCCCAGAGGTCAAAATTGGAAGAGAAAGTAAAATTAGGGGCATAGTAAAGATGATGCTGCAATTGCAGCAGAGGAGATCTCTGGTCATCAAGGCATTGCATTGGGAGATGAGTTTGAGGAGGTGAAAAAGACAAGAGAAGAGGAAGGAAGCATGAGGAGAGATAGAGTGAAGAAATAAGGGAATGAAGAGTGTTCATGTTGGGTGGGTGTGAACTGTGAAGGAGGATTGTGTCTGGCATACAACATATTTATACACGAATGTGTAGTTCCCATATAAAAGCAATTTCTAAGTCTTTTTGGTCAATTTTTTCCAACATACAAAAGCAAGGGGTAATAATTTATTATTTAAAGCTGTTAGTGATGATGCATAAATGATTTATTATTAGTATTAGAAATAAGTTTTAAATTCACACTTAATTTGCCTTACGTCTTTCTTTTTGTCATTTTAATTTTGAAGAATGAGATTTTAATATTTTATTGATGTCATTTTTCTTATTAATGCTAAGGGTTTAGTTTTCTTGCCCAGTACTCCTTAGTCTATATATCTAAGTCATTTAAAAAGAATGTAATCTTTTAAGGAAATTTTGTTATAGCACCAAAAAAAAATAAACTTATAATATAAAATCAATTTGTTAATGAGTACCAAACTTATAAATATATTATGATTTATCAAAGGCTTAATTCACCTTACATCTCAAAATTATACATCGAATTTTAAATTAAGTTTCTAGATTTCATAATACTCTAATTAAGTTCTCAAATTATAAATAACGTTCTAATTTGAAATTTTAATATCTTTCACTTTGGATCGGGAAAATGATAGTATGAAATATTTTAAGTCTTTGGCATTATATGCAAATCTCCAAATTTTGATTGCACAAAAATAACGTTCAACCATTATAAAGACAAAATTTTAGTAAATTTGTTAGCTGGTTGAGATGGATTGATGGACACAAGGAGTGGAAATTTTCTTAAAGTGTTTTTGGGTGAAGTTTGGAGAAAGACTTTCATTTTTACATTATTTTTTAATTTAAATAATTTTTTATGTTTTATATTATTAAATATAAAACATAAAAATATTTATAAGTCAAGTTTCGAGTTAAATTTTAAAATTTGAATAACTCAAATAATTTGAATAATTTATACAACAGATTGGTATACATACTCATTTGATCCCTATTAATTTTGAAACTTAAAAATTTTATCTCTTAGCAAAACTTAGTCGAGTTGGTTGAAGGAAATCAATGGATAGTTCACCAGAAAACTGGTTTGAAGCAATGTCCAATACATCCAAAGTTGGGAAAACAGATTTATGTTTGAAATGTTTAATTTGACCATAAAATCTGTTTTCCCGCAATATTAGAACCTTCAAGTAAGGCAATTTCTCTAACCAAAAAGGGAATGTATCATTCATCTTGTTGTTTCCCACGTCCAAAACTTCAAGCTGAGTGCATTCAGCTATTGATCTGGGCAATTCCCCTTCCAATCTATTCTCACTAACTTTCAGAAATCGCAGTTGGGTTGCCTTTGAAAATTTTGGTATCATTCCACTGAAGTTATTTCCTTGCAAACCCAACAAACTCAGAGCACTCATATTGCCCAAGCAATTTGGAATTGGACCACTCAAATTGTTAAAAGATACATCGAAAGTGTGAAGTTGACTCATATTGCATAACCAATTTGGAATTGGGCCACTCAAATTGTTAGAAGATGCGTCGAATGCTTCTAAATTTTCTTGACTCTTTAAGAACTCCGGAAATGCACTTATGTTACAAGATCCCAGAAGCAATCGCCTCAAGATTGGGAAAGAGAAGTTTGAATCTGTTGGAACAAAGAGACAATAACAGGCTGTTTTGTATCTTGCTTGAATAGCAAGCCTCGAGCCTTGGTGAAGAAACAAACTCAGAAGCAAAAACAGAAAATGAAACTAGCAAGCGAATAACAGAAAAGAGAGAAGAAGAATGAATGAAAAATGAGCTGATATTTTTCATTAACACACACCAAGGCATTAAGCCATTACATATTTTAGTCAACAAGTAAAACAAACAAGTAATCACCTAATCAACTACCTAACTCCACTAATTTGCATTGAAACTTACAAGATTAGCTTGTACAACTTGCATTGTTGACTTTTCACCAATCAATATCAAAAACATTTACCTACTTAGTTCAACATGAACTAGATTACAAAACAATCAAAATGGAACTAAAAAGCAAAAGTGGATTGGCGACTTCAAACTTCAGCTCTTTGCACACAATGGCACCACCGCTTGCGCTATTTCTTCGAGCATGACCACCTTTGCATGTCGTGCATGGCCACCTTTGCATGGGAACTAAACTTAACACTCCTCCTTAGTTTCCATGCTAGTAACACCTAATTCCTTTTGAATTTAACAAATTTAGACACATTGAGTGCCTTTGTGAAGATATCGACAATTTGCACTTCGAATCGCAATGAATCACTCGATTTCATGAGCTTGTTCCATCTCCTTATAACATGCAACTTAATATTGAAGTGCTTGGTTCTACCATGAAAATGGGATTTTTGCAATTGCAACAATGATTTGTTGTCACAATAAATCTCTGTTGCCTCTTTTTGGTTATGGTTTAAATCACCAAGATTTTTCTAAGCCATATGGCTTGATTCACGGCGAGATGCAAAGACAACATATTCAACCTTCTGCGTTGATTGTGCCACCGACTTTGTTTCTTAGAACTCCAAAGAAAACATGCCCGAGCCAAGACTAAATGCATATCCGGATGTGCTCCTCATGTCATCACTCGATCCAAATTTCGATCCACTATCAACATAGCCTATCGACTTCATGTTTTCACCCTTTTGAACAATACACCATGATCAATGGTGCCTTTGATGTATCTTAGCACTCTTTTAGTCGCTTGAAAGTGCTGATCATTGCGACAATTCATGTATCTCGATAGCACACTAACAAAGAAACATGATATCGGGTCTTGTTGCGATCAAATACAACAGACTACCAATGAGACTCTTGTACATAGTCTCACAAATTGGTTCACCACTCCCTTGCCTCGAAAGCTTCACTCCAACACCATTGGTGTGCTTGTTGGCTTGCGCTTCTTCATAGAGAACTTATCCAGATCTTCATAGTAAAAGAACTCGACTAAGAAAGATTCCTTTTTCTGCTTGCTTCACTTCCATTCCAAGGAAGTAGTTCATTCTGCCTAAATCGACATTTCAAACATTTCCATCATTTTCTTTTGAAATCTTGAGCATTCTTCTATCTCCTCCGCTACCAAGAAATCATCAACATAGAGTGACAGGATAAGTGAGTTTCACTTGGTTCTTCTTCACATACGGTGTTGGTTCATGGGACTTCTCTCAAATTCCAAACCGAGCAAGTAAGAGTCAATTCGAGCATACCAGCTCGAGGAGCTGTTCGAGCCATATAAAGCCTTTTTCATCAGACACCATGTGTTCTTTGCCGTGATCACAAATCCTTGAGGTCGCTCGATGTAGATCTCTTCTTCCGTGAAACCATTAAGAAATGCGACTTAACATCAAGTCGATGAATGGTCCATCGATGTTGAGCGACCAAGGCAACTATCATTCTAATCGTGTCAAGCACAGCTCTTGGTGCAAATGTTTCCGGTAGTCCGCACCATACCTTTGGCTAAATCCTTTGACAACAAGCCCGGCTTTTAGCTTGTTTAGACCGCCATCGCATTCTGTTTTTACTCGATAGACCCATTTTACTCCAATGGTCTTCTTTCCAAGAGGTTTATCAACTAGCTCCCATGTCCGGTTCTTCTCAATCATGTTGATTTCATTGACCATAGCTAGTTTCCACCTTCATCCGCCTCGGCCTCTTCAAAGCGCTAGGTTACGCTATTGCAACTGTGCCCTTTCATAAATATCATCTAGGGCCTTGTGCCTCTTACAGCACATCATCAACATCCATTTCGGTCCTAGCTGCTCAAGTTCAACTTGATTAGGCACTAGGTCTTCAAACCGCTTCGCTCATTTTTCTCCCAATTCCAAAGAAGCTTTTTCATCAAAGATGACATCTCGCTCACTGGACTTTGTTTGTCAAGGGATCCGAACCTCAGTAGCCCTTCTTGACCGAAATGTAGCCTACTAGAACACTGGTTGAGCCCTTTTAGAGCTTGTCTCTCTTTCTGCTGTATTTGTGCATAACACAGCAACCAAACACCTTCGGATGTGCCAAGGAAGGCTTGAATCAACCAAGCCTCGAAAGGTGTCTCGGATGCAAGAGCTTTGGTAGGAAGCCTGCTCAAGGTAAACAAGAAGTGTTCTCGCCTCACCCCACATGGTCTTGGCGCTTTCTTTTCAAACAGAGACATCCGCCATATCCATCAAAGCTTCGTTCTTTCTTTCACCTACCCCATTCTGCGAGGTGTGTAGACATTTGTAAGTGATGTTTGATACCAAAGATCATTGCAAATGGCTTGAAACTGAAATGAAGTGTACTCGATGCCATTGTGCATCCTTATCGATTTCACTTGCAACTGCTTTACATCTCTCAAGCAGCTTTTAAACTTCACAAACACTTGTGCTACCTCGGACTTGTGTTTTAAGAAGAAAATCCAGCAAAACCTTGTAAGATCATTAATGAAGAGGATGAAATACTGTTTTCTTTGAGTGATTCATCCTCATCGGCCACATACATCGAGTGCACCATTGCAGTCTTTCAAGAGCTCTCCAAGTGAATTTGTAGGAAATGGCGCCTTGCTGTTTCCCCATCCGCAAACTTCACATACATCATCATGCTCCACCGAAATGGTGAAGTTCTCTGCCAAACCCTCTTTGGCCATTCGAGCCATTGATCCGAAGTTGGCATGTACAAGCCTTTGATGCCAAAGCTTGGAGTCATCAACAGAGGTCAGTATCTTGAGTTTGAGTCATTTGCCCAGTGAACCTCAAAGCATTTATCACCATTGTAATCGCTATAAGGCTTGATCCACTTGGATCGATAATGTGGCATTGTTTGTCCTTGAACACAACAGAATAACCTTTCTCGGCGGTTGAGCTATCTTTGAGAAGGTTTCATCAATCTCGCACCAACAAAGACATTTGGAATGATCTTGTTGCTGTGGAAGTACATATCAAGACTTCTCCTCTTCCTTCATCCTTATAAATGACCATTTCCAACCTTGACCTTGGTTTTATAACTTCATCCAAGGTTTTAAACAAGGAGGCATCTGGTGACATGTGGTTAGTGCAACCACCGTCCAAAGAACCACCTTTTGAGCATTTCTTCGAATACTAAGCGAGAAACAAAGAAAGACACGTTCTTCTTGGTCACTCACCGTCCTCGGCTACTCGAGCTTCAACCTTTGATTGCTGAAATTGATTCTGCCTTGGCTTACTCCTGTTTTTGCAGACCCTTTCAACATGGCCCTTCTTCTTGCAGTGTTGGCATACTGCATCTGGTCTAAACCAGCATCTGTCTTTTGGATGACCTGGCCTCTTGCAATGTCTGCAGGGCTGGTCATTACTCCTTGCAGTATCAGTCTTAGGCCTGTTTTTCCAAGGCCTTTTGCCTCTTGGAGCTTTGAAGCTCGAGGCTTCTCTGGCCTTGGCATTGAATGCACCTTCCTGGTGATCTTCAGCTCTGCTAGCTCTCCTTTGTTCTGAGCATAGAAAGTGTTGATTAGCTCACCAAAGAGATGGTAGCAAGGTTTCTTGAGTCCTCTAAGGAGGATATCTTGGCCTCATATCTCTCGGGCAAAGTGGAGAGGACCTTTTCCACAATTCTTGCCTCATCAAAGTGCTCACCAAGGAGCCTTATCTCGTTAACCATCGCTATGATTCATGCGCATCTTTGCTTCACTGCTTTCTTCTTCCTTCATCTTTAGATTCTCAAATCCTTCTCAAATTTAATAGTTCTTTGTTGCCTTGTTCTCTCGGTGCCTTGAAACTCCTCCTTAAGCTTATCCCAGCCTGTTTTGGAGTCTCACAGCCATAATTCAGTGAAGATGACATCGATACACGATTCGGATGCGAGGACATGGCTTTATGCCTTTTGGTCCTCTCATCAAGATGTTGCCTTATCTCGAGCTCTTGTGGGATTAGCCTCGGTGGTCTGGCTCAACATCTGTGTTAACAACTTCCCACGATCAAAGGCCCGCAGTAAGTCTTCATCTTGACCACCATATGTGGAAGCCATCTCCATTGAAGACCGGTGGAAATGCGGTGAAAAACTTGAGGAAGACATTCACTTTCTTAGTTTAATACAACAGTCCACTAAGAATGAAGCTCGATACCAATTGTTGGAACAAAGAGACAATAACAGTCATTTTGTATCTTGCTTGAATAGCAAGCCTCGAGCCTTGGTGAAGAAACAAACTCAGAAGCAAAAACAGAAAATGAAACTAGCAAGCGAATAACAGAAAAGAGAGAAGAAGAATGAATGAAAAATGAGCTGATATTTTTCATTAACACACACCAAGGCATTAAGCCATTACATATTTTAGTCAACAAGTAAAACAAACAAGTAATCACCTAATCAACTACCTAACTCCACTAATTTGCATTGAAACTTACAAGATTAGCTTGTACAACTTGCATTGCTGACTTTTCAGTCAATCAATATCAAAAACATTTACCTACTTAGTTCAACATGAACTAGATTACAAAACAATCAAAATGGAACTAAAAACAGCAAGTGGATTGGCAGCTTCAAACTTCAGTTGCTTTGCACACAATGGCACCACTGCTTGCTGCTATTTCTTCGAGCATGACCACCTTTGCATGTCGTGCATGGCCACCTTTGCATGGGAACTAAACTTAACAGAATCACTTGAAGGAAGTTGTTTTGGAAAATCAATCATATTGAAAGAAAGGTCTAAGGATGAAAGACTGCTCTTCCACAACCAATTAGGCACAACGCCATGGATATGATTGTTAGAAAGATCTAAGTGAACCAACTTGTCTTGCCTTTTAATGAATTTTGGAAATTCAGTAAGGTTGCATGACCTTAGGCTTAGCCTCTCTAATTGGGGAAAAGTAAGACTTCTGTTGTCGCTTTCAATTAACAAGCTTATATTGTTTAGCCAGAGAGTCCTTAAGTTGTTGAGTTGGACAAACATGTCAAGCTTCATGGAACTGAAGCTATTGCCTCCGATATAAAGCACTTCAAGCCTTGGAAGTTGAAGGATTGACTTTGGGATTGGTCCTGTTAAATAATTATTGCCTATATATAGTACTTCAATCAAAGAAGAAGATGCATTGGGGAACTCATCAATTTTCCCAACCAATTGATTTTCTCCAAGATCCAAGGTCTTCAACGATGGAAGAGTAAATAAAGAAGAATGTATTGATCCAGAAAGCTTGTTTGAACTTAGATCCAAGTTCACCAGGTGACTAAGATTTGCAATTGACGATGGAATGGGTCCAAAAAAATTGCAACCAAACAGCTCTAAATCTGTCAAGAACTTCAGATTACCAATTGATTGAGGTAGTTTTCCACTGAAATTTGTATAAAAAAGCGACAAACTCTGTAAAGCATTGTTTGCTGGAAATTCTGGCAACTGACCCATAAGTTGGTCATTAGCTGAAATGTCAACGCTTTGAATTTTTGGCAATAACAGAATTTCAGTTGGAAAATGGCCACTCAAATTGCAGTTGCTCAAACTGAGACAAACCAAACGAGAGGAAATTTCCAAGAAATTGGGAGGTAAATGAGAGATTGGGTTCCCATCAAGTATAAGTTTGGAAAGAAAAGAGAGTCTTGAGAGTGAAGAACATAATGGACCTTTCAAGCCACAGTTTGACAGACTCAACACACGCAGGTTGGAAAGTACAAGAGATGTGGTTTCACACCATTTAGCACTTTGAGTTGAAATGTCCACACTATCCAAATAAAGCTCTGTGAGAAACCTCAAATTCTTGATTAATGTCTTGAAGTTTGGATTCTCTAATTTAAGAGGCTGTTGAGGTTCGTAATAGTTGTAGAAGCCAGGGTAGAGAACTTTGTAATATCTAAAATAATAAGAATCTTGATTGGATAGATCAAGAGAGACTAACCTTTTTAAGAATGAGGTCTCCACTGGAATTTGGCCATGGAAACATGAGCTTGAAAGATTGAGATGGGTTAGATTTTGGAGTTTGTGAAACCCATAGGAAAACAGAGTGGTATTAAAGTTGTTTCCAGCAAGATTAAGGCGTTGAAGACGATGGAGATTGAATATGGAGTGGAAGCTGCCTGAAAGGTTTCTGTAACTAAGATCAATGCCAACGACATGACCATAAGCATCACAAGTGACTCCTTCCCAAGAACAACAATCAGTGTTGACATCCCAGAGGTCAAATTTGGAAGAGAAAGTAAAATTAGGGGCATAGTAAAGATGATGCTGCAATTGCAGGAGTGGAGCTCTCTGGTCATCAAGGCATTGCATTGGGAGATGAGTTTGAGGAGGTGAAAAAGACAAGAGAAGAGGAAGGAAGCATGAGAAGAGAAAGAGTGAAGAAATAAGGGAATGAAGGGTGTTCATGTTGGGTGGGCGTGAATGAGGATTGTGTTTGGCATACAACTTATTTATACACAAGTGTGTAGTTTCCATGGAACAATGTTTATGAGTGATTGGCAATGCATGCCATGCAATTTCTAAGTCATTTTGCCAAATCAAGACTCCATCAAAATACTGTTCCACCACTTTAGTTAATTCTTTTTGGTAAATTTTTCCAACATGCAAAAGCAAGGGATAATAATTTATTATGTAAAGCTGTTAGCATAAATTATTTATTGCTAGTATTAGAAATAAGTTGTTAAATTCACACTTAATTTGCCTTTTACGTCTTTCGTTTTTGTTAATTTTAATTTTGAAGAAATGAGATTTTAATATTTTATCAATCTCATTAACTTATTAATGCCAAGGTTGTAGTTTTCTTGCCCACTCCTTACTCTATATAAATAATCGTCTAAATCAAAGTCGTTAAAAAGACTAAATTATAGCACTTTATCAAAAATATAAAAGACCAAAATATAAAATTGAACTTATAATATAAAATCAATTTGTTAATGAGTATCCAACTTGTAAATATGTAATGATTTATCAAATGATTAATTCACCTTACATCTTAAAATTATACATCGAATTTTAAATTAAACTCTAAACTTTACAATGTTTTAATTAAGTTCTCAAATTATGTGTAACATTTTAATTTAAAAATTTTAAAATCTTTAATTTAGGACCAAAAAAAATGATAGCCTTTTAAGCCTTAAGTCTTTGGCATTGCATACAAATGTCCAAGTTTTTATTGCACAAAAACAACGGTCAACCAATGTGTACAAGTCAAGTCACCTTATAGATTGATGGACACAATGAGTGGAAATTTTGATGATAGAATATATATAATTTTTCACTTTTGAAAGAAACATCTTTAAATTTCAGCTTTCAAACTTTCTTAGAGCGTAAGAAATATTTTCATTTCTATATTATTATTTAATTATTATTAAAAGTATATATAATTCAAGATTCGAGTTAAATTTTATAATTTAAACAACTCAAATAATTCAAACAATGATTGATATACTCCTTTGATTCCTATCAACTTTAAAATTAACAAATTAATCTCTCTCAACAAAATTATAAAATAATTAAAATAAATTTTAAAATCAAAATATTCATAAAATTACTAAAATTTATATTATGTAAAAATTATAATAATTTTTATTATTATTTTGCTTTGAAACAGTTTTCAAATATTTATGATTTCAAATATTAATTATATTTTAATAATATTTTAATTTAACATGTTTAATTTTTAATTTAAATCAAACAATTTCACACCATAATGTTTTTATATAGTCTATAATTTTGACCTGTCACCAGTATAAACACAGGTAAAATACAAATTCATAAAAGCTCAAAAATAACACTAAAACAAACAATTATTTGATTTATTAGTAGAGAATTGAATTTTTAATTCTAATGATTAAATATCAAACTCAAACATATTATGAAAAAAATAACAAATAAAAAACAGAAGGAAACTAAAAAAACTATTTCTTAAACATTTTATAGCAACTTTTCACATAGAAAATGTCCATAAACCTCCAATTAAAAAATAAAAACCCTCCTAATTCTACTTTTGTTTCGTCTTCTTCTTCTTCTATTTTTTTTTATCTTTCTTGTACGAAACTAAATGCAAGAAAGCTAAGGATTAGAATCCAAATACGAATTCCAAACCTGTAGGCTAACTATCTAGATTCAACAACTGTATTTGGTTCAGGAGATTTATAAACAGGGAGTCTGCCACTAGAATTTTTTCTCATATCTTTGGTTTTGTTTATGAATCAAGTTTGATCCGTCAGTTTATTTTTTTTGTCTATTTGTGTTCACGTTTATTCATATAAACTAAATAAATGTGTTTGCGATGTTCATGAAAATAGTCAAACATATCCATAAGAAAATTAGTCAAATCAACGTCGTTTTAGGGTTTCTGAAGTGGGTTCAAGTCTGGCCACGAGGCCAATAAGTCCTTGCTGTGGCTATCGGTCACAGGTGACGGAGACTGTCACCTCCGATGGCCGAAGATCAAAATTTCCCCTGAATCCTTTTCAGCGTAGATTGATAATCTGGAGTCAGAATCGCTGAAAACTTAGCCAAAATCCTAAAAAATGGGAGAAACCTTTTGATTTCTACTCTCTCCTACGATGCCTTCCATGGGCCCTAAGGGGTCTGAGTCTTCTCGAGTCGGAGGGGACCTCCGATGACAGTGAAAAACAAGTAAAGTTTCTCTCTCTTTTTTTTGTTTCGAAAAGAGAAGAATCAAAATAAAATAATAATAAACAATAAAATGTTACCTTTTTGAACTTTGTGGTATTTTTATTTCGATTATTCTAATATATTTGTTTGTATTTCGATTTCATTTTTTTATTTCAATGTATTCGGTCCCCCTTTTCGTGTTACAAAGATCGGTTTTTATAACTAAAATAATATTATAATATATGTTTTTTTCGATTGCTTGTTTCTGCTTCTTTTCCTTTTCTGTGTTTCTTGCAGAGGCGGTGGAAGTCAATGAGGTTGCTGCTGTCGTTTTGGTGCAAGGGGAAGGTTTTGGGCATTGCTTCTGCTGACATGCCGGGGAGCGGCACGACTTGGGGTTAGGGCAACTAGGGTTTCTGCTGATAGATTAGGATTTTAGGCCATTAGGTCTCTCTTTGTATTTGGGCCTGTAATAATTTTTTGGGCTCTCAAGCCATATAAATGGACTGTTATCTTTCTGCTATTGTTTTATTATTAGGCCCGAGGAAAATTGGGCTCTTACAAGGAAATTGGCTTCTTCTTCTTCTTCTTCTTCCTAGCTAGGGTTCTTAATTGGGGTTGTTTAAATGACAATAAACCCTCCAACATGGTCAATTAAATGACAATAATGATTCCAACGTGACCGGTTAAATGACAGGTCACATTTTCGTTATATCTATAACGAAAAATAATTAGTAATACTGTAACGACCCAAAATCTGTGGGCACCAGAAAAGTGTGTATTATCGGGCCTCCGTCTTAGTAAACTGAGTCATAAATAATTATTAGAAATACTTACGAGATTAGTTGTGTGTTTAATTAGGTTTTAGATAGGTGAATTTGGCTCAATTAAGAGTAATTAGCAAAAGGGATTAAATTACAATAGAAGTGAAAATCTAATCATAGATTAAAAGAAAGTAAAAGGGCTAAAATGGCAATTAAGCCATTTAAAATGATTGAGGCGGCATAAAGGAATAAAATTTAAGAATTTATTTGTTTATTATATAATTAATGATATTTATTATTTATTATTAGTTATTAGTTATTATTAAATTAAAAGATATTTAGTAATTAAATAATTAGTATAAGATTTTTGGGTAATAATAAATTATGATTTTGTCAAGTGTGTGGTAAAAATAAAATACAAGTGTATTATATTTATTTATTTACTTGAAAATTTAGTAAAAGATAATTGTTAATTAAATAATAATATTATGAGATTTTTATTTGATAAGCTAGTTAGATTGAAACAAGTGTATGGTAATGATTTAATGCAAGTGTACTAATAAAATACATACATTTGTAATATTTATAATTAATTAATATAATATAAAGTAAATGAAATAAAATGAAATAAAAACAAAGCAAAAGAAAGGAAAGAAACAGAATAGAAGAGACGAAACAGGGGAGAAACAGGGAGAAAGAAGAAAAGAAGAAAAAGGAAAATAGGGTTTTGAAGCTTGAAATTTAATTTGGTAAGTCAAATTAGCCCTTTTCTCTTAATTCTAATGTTTTAAAAGCTTTAAAACAAAGTTTTGATGGGATTAAGTTGATGTTTTGTAAGTTCATAGGTTTTCAAGTATAGTTTATGTTGAACAAAAGAGATGAATTAGGGATTAAATAGCATGAATTTTAAGTTAGAATTGAAAAGGGATTAAATTGTAAAAGAAACTATAAGTTTTATGTTTTAGGGACTAAATTGAGGAAAATTCGAAATTTGGAAAATATGCTGAAATTTTGATAGTTAAATTTGAGTTTGGATGAAGTTTGAATAGAAATAGAGTGTGAATTGAATTAGGAAAGTAAGTGAATTTAATTAGGATTAAATTGAGAATAAGGAAGAAATTGAATAGAAATTTAATTATTTATTATAATTAGTGCTGTAATTAATAGTATAAATTATTATTTTTTTTCGTAGCTAATATTGCACCCGAGGCATCCACGAGGAAAGGAAAGGAAAAAGTAGACGAGGAATAGACACGAGAATTACAGTTTGTATCACTATAATTCAAACTTTATTATTATTAAGTGTTTAATTTGCTAATTATGTGTGGTAAGTATTTTAAGGTAAGTGTGTAATAAATAATAAATTTATAATGTAGTAATGAAATTGAAACTGATACTGAACCGAATTATGGGATACTGGATATTGTTTTGATTACTGAATGAATTGTGAAAATACTGAATATTGTTATGTATAATGCATTGAATTGTGAAATTATCAAGTAAAGAATTACCGTAATACTTGTGAAACCGATTGAATTAAGGAATTATAATTGATCTTGAATTAAGATGGAAATTTATCTTGAAAAGTGAATTAAATACCCTATTAACTAGTCGGGCTAGTCGGATATAGTTGGCATGCCATAGGATATGGAAGTGTACGGGTATTTGCGGCTTCTCGATCGAGCACTTATGTGCCGACTCATCTTATCTTGATTCGGCACTTTGTGTGTCGAATCATCATTATTCTTCGACTCGGCACTTTGTGTGTCGAATCTCGTTATCATTATCGTTACAGGTTCAACACTTTGTGTGTTGAATCTTTATCTTATCTTATTGATTATCTTGATATCTTGGTGTGTTTGGTTGGAATCCGTGTATCCGTCGAGTCCGAGTCAAGTTAATAGGGGTAAATGAAATAAGTTTACTACTTAAATGATATGGTATATGTAAAAGGTGAAATTTGAAATAAAGAAATAAGAATGATGTTTATAAATATATATAATTAATTGATAATATTAAATGATTGAATTGTTTATTAGTAGTGATAATTGTAATAAAAAGTATGTGTGTGATTTAATGTATTTAATTATAAATTGGATTATAGTGATACCACTGAGTATATGCATACTCAGCGTACGGTTGTTTCCGTGCGCAGGTTGTAGAAGTCAAGCACTGAACCAGCATCCAAAGCCAGACCCGACTTTAGCAAACTTTGGTGATGTATATTTTCTTTAGTAATGTGGCATGTACATAGGATGTGTATAAAGGTTATTATGTTTTAGTATGAATGATTAAAAATGTTAGTAGTATAAGTTTATGAATTATAATGAAAGAAGTTTATCGATCTTTATTTAATTTATTACATTGTTAAATTTAAATTGATGTTATGTTGATTAAGTTGATTAGAAGGTAATTAGAATAGGAATTGAGAATGTGAAATGAATTGGTTGGATTGGTTGAGATTGGAAATACTATGGTTTTAATTGCAGGAGGTATTATGCAAAAATAAGCCGAAATGCTGCCGAAATTTTAAAAAAAAAAAAACCTCGGAGTATTTGAACGAGTTTCATTTCACTTTTTCATTCATGTTTTGAACTTCAAAAGTTTATTATATGGATTTAGTTATACAATTATATTACAATTGTTATTTTATTATGAATTATTCGTAAACTGTTTGATATGTCTGGTAATGCCTCGTAACCCTGTTCCGGCGACGGTTTGGGGTTAGGGGGTGTTACAAATACTGATTTGGTATTTTTTGAAAATTGAATGATTAGTCGAAAATTGAATAAATTTTTTTGTTATTGAAATCAAATTTGAGTGATTTGATGGTCAACTTTACCCTTATTATATAATAGATTTATATATATATATTAAACCTCTTAGTCATAAAGCATGAATCATTTATTCCTAGTCTTATGTCCCATTCACACTTAATTTGCTTTACATCTTTCTTTTGTCATTTTGTTAATTTTAATTTGGGATTATGAGATTTTATTGGTTTTATTAGTCATATTAATTTCAATGTTTCGGTCTTTTTTCTTCATCTTTATTCTATATGAATAATATTCCAATAGTGGTGGAGCATTTTAATTTTCCAAGAATTTCTAATTAGAAATTATATATATTTTGGACTAATAAATAAATAATGTTCCAATAGTGGTGGAGTATTTTAATTTTCCAATAGGGACCTGGATCCAAAATGAATAAACTCTTATTTGTACTCATGGAAAACTACAAAATTAAGGAAAAAGTATAGAAATTTTTAAAATATTTTAATTAAATCCTTAAATTAGTTTAACTTGCAATTTTTAATTTTTTTAAATTTTGGAAAATGATAATATGAGATTTTATTAGCCCTAGTCTTAATTTTTTCTTTCATATCTGCTACCAATTATAGTCAAAATATATTAATTTAAATATTATCCAACACCATAATTTTAAACTCGAAAAAGAAAATGGAGTACCAGCAAATATTTTAATTCATTCTATTTATTCCTTTCTTGCTTTGTCCT
This sequence comes from Gossypium raimondii, assembly GCF_025698545.1. Taxonomy (NCBI): domain Eukaryota; kingdom Viridiplantae; phylum Streptophyta; class Magnoliopsida; order Malvales; family Malvaceae; genus Gossypium; species Gossypium raimondii. The sequence goes on along the minus strand of NC_068567.1, from coordinate 2,304,922 downwards.
TTGTTTTTCTCTGTTTAAACCATAAGATTTTTCTTATACAGTCTGTACCGTATCTTGACCTTCGCCCTCATGATTCTCCTATCTTACCACTTATATTTTATTTAAAACCGCAAAATCAAAATCAAAATCAAAAGCAAAAATTGTGAAAATAAGTAGGAAATTAACAAGGATAAAGTGGAAGTCACAAGTAGAGTAAAATATTTGAAGGTCAAGTATTGTATAAAGAAATAAAAAAAGTTAGAAAAAAGATGGATATAGAATTAGTCCAACTTTGCTTCCTACTGGACACGTAGAGAGGAATGAATAGCAGAGAAGACGTAATGAAAAGCAGCCATTCCCTTAGAATCAAAGCATTAGGTAGATGTAATTTTCAAACCCCAACTAGAAGACCCCCAACCCAGTATATCTTAAGCATGTGAGAAGAGCAAAAAAAGGCAGTATCAACGAAATGATATAGAAATGTGGAGGAGAAAACAATGTAGGCAGTAGGCACCTTGGAATCCATAGCGTTGGTATTTTGAAAGTTGTGTCCATACTGTAGAGTAAATTACTATTGTTAAAGAAATTTAACAATGTAGGCTGTAGGCACCTTTGGAAAAAGAAATTTAAAAATACTAATGTTAACAGTTTAAAAAATAGTTAAGTCTGTTTGCCCGATCAATACTGCATGAGATGGATTGATGGGCACCACTTATGACTTATGGGTGGAAATTTTGATGATAAACAGTGTGGGGTTCTTCTGAAATTTACTTTGGGTTGATTGAAAATGATGGTCACAGATAAGTTAAAATGTCTTATAATATTACCTACTTTTTAATCCTTTACACTTTCAAAGTTTGTCCAACCAATTGAAATGCAATGAGCATATAGTTTTTTAAGTCCAAAATTAAATTCTATTTATTAGTGATTTACATAATTAATTTTTATTTTATCTTTAATTATTTAAATTTATTATCTTTCTTTTTATTTTACATGAACAAAAATAAATTCATAATTAGATTAAGTCGGGTCAAGTCATTTCAGAGCAATAATAATTTAATTTTTGAAAAATTTTATTCAAGGGTTGCATATATACATGCCTAGACGCCTTGAAAATATCTTTGTTTCCGATCCATCGACTACTCAGCTAACCTATTTGAATACATGTACATGTATCACCCTAATCATCTAAACACATTGAATAATTCCTTTAATGGTTCGTAACATAACTGAATGATGAAACTCAATTGATCATCTTGAATAAATTAGATTATAGTTATATTATTCATTTTAAGCATAATCTATTGAGAACCTAATATCTAAATAAATTTAAATCCCTCCAAAACTCCGAAAAGCTCGACATTGAGTGTATAACAACACATTTAGAGACAAAGCTCATTTTATTTTCTAATTAGGAATTATATGTTTTTAGTGTAGAACTAACAAAGAAACGATAGTACGCATGGGTTTTTACCAAATGGAGTCTTTGACTTAGTCTTGCCATGCATACTTGCAAATGACTCCTATTGTCCGGTCATTACTCAATTATGTTCTACTAATTTTCAGGCCAGTTCTTAATATTTTTGGATTTCAAGCAAACAATAAATTAGATTTTTTTAAATTATATAAAATGTAATGCAATAAAAGCTGAACATATTTTGCAGCTTAGGAGAAGAAATATTTATGGTGAAATTTTGAAAACTCTATACATTTAATTAATTTATTTTAGTTAGAAATGGACTTTTTTAGTAAAATACCCTATTTTATATCTGAATACTATTTTTAACGAAATTCACTCCCATTTTTCATTTACTTATTTTGCTTCTCTCTTCCTAGTTAGAATCCTAGAAAGAAAGTATAAGAAAATGCATTAGATCAGACTCCTTTTTCAACCTTTTTCTTTTTCATAGTTCTTAGAAAGATTTCATCTTTGTTTCTCTTCATTGGGTATCAAAATCTTGTTCCTTTCTGTTCCTAAAGAAACTACCATTTTGTTTCAACTACCGTGAGAAAAAGAGTCAAGAAAACAAGGGAAGAAACAAAGAAGGAAGTAGGGAGAGTGGTGAAGAAGATTGTAAAAGATGAGGACTATGGGTTTGATAAAACAATTGAAGCTATAAAAATCCCGTCTTCTTTACCAGAATTAAAGATGAAGAAACCCATAGGTGCTGCAATGGACGATAAGAACAAAAATTATGGTATTTGCTGGTTTGTTGAGGTTTAACAACCAACACGTATAAGTTCTGTTGAAGTTGGTCAGCATGAAGCCAACACTCGATTCCATACAGGCCATGAAGACCAAGCAAAGCTGGAACAGATGCAAGGGCTGCTGATGCAAGCTCATTTTGTTCATTTTGTTATATTTAGTTGATGAAATGAGTGTTAGTTCATTTCTAACTAAGTTAGCTTCGATTGATGTAATTAGCTTATGTATGAGTCGTAAACACGCTTTGTATAAGTTTACAAGCTAAGATTTCAAGTTTCTATGTAATTAGTGGAGGTAGGTAATTACTTGTTGATTTTGACAAGCCTTATGCTTGAGTTATGTACTGGCTTCAAGCCATTGTTTTTTTTGTATGAATCAAATCAGTTTTGTACATCAATATTCTCTCAAATTTCCCCAGCTTATTCTCTTCTTTCTTTAACTCGAAATTGTTTGTTTGCTCAGCAAGTTTCGAGGCTTGCTCGACAAGATACTTGCTGAGTCTGCTTGATTCTGTTGTTGCACCAACAATTGGTATCTAGAGCTTATTTCTTAAGGGACCTGTTATACAAAACCATGGCTTCATCAAGCTTTTCACCAGCTGCACCTCAAGTATTCAATGGAGAAGGCTATCACATATGGGTGGTCAAAATGAAGACTTACCTGCAGGCTTATGATCTGTGGGAGGTGGTCAACTCAGATGTTGAACCAGAACCACTTAGAGGCAATCCAACAGTGGCTCAGATCAGGCAGCATGCTGATGAGAGGACCAAGAGGCACAAGGCCATGTCTTGCATTCAGAACTCAGTGTCAGATGTGATTTTCACAAGGATTATGGCCTGTGAATCACCAAAACAGGCCTGGGATAAGTTGCAAGAAGAGTTTCAAGGGACAGAGAGGACAAGGCAGCAACAGTTACTGAATTTGAGGAGAGATTTCGAGAATTTAAAGATGAAGGAAGAAGAAACTGTCAAGCAATATTCTGACAGGATTATGGCTGTGGTTAATAGCATCAGGCTCCTTGGAGAGCAGTTTAATGAAGCTAGGATAGTGGAGAAAGTAATAGCAACTCTGCCTGAGAGGTATGAGGCAAAAATCTCATCTCTCGAGGACTCAAGGGATCTGTCCACCATTCCCCTGACTGAGTTGATCAATGCTCTATATGCTCAAGAGCGAGGAGAGCAAGTAGACGGAAGAGCATCAAGAAGGTGCCTTTCGAGCAAGGACAAATCGCCTATAAAGGCAAGAAGGCCTGGAGAGACAAGCCAAAGAATGATCTCATGAGAAGAGAAGGTCAAACTTGCAAGCACTGCAGAAGGGTGGTCATCCGAAGAAAAATGCTGGTTCAATCCAGATGCTGTGTGTCAGCATTGTAAGAAGAAGGGTCATGTTGAGAGAGTTTGCAAGAGCAAGACCAAATCAAGACAGAACCAGTCTCAACAGATGAAAGCTGAGGCTCGAGTAGCTAAGGAGGACAGTGACCAAGAGGAGCAAGTCTTTGCTGTGTCATGCTCAGCTGCTCAGGAAAGGCTCTCATCTGGTTGGCTCCTAGACAGTGGATGCACCAATCACATGACACCTGATGCTGCAATCTTCAAGTTTTTAGACAGAAACTGTAAAACCAAAGTCAAAATTGGTAATGGGCACTTTATTCAAGCTGAAGGCAAAGGTGATGTGCTGATATGCACTCCCACAGGTGCCAAAATGATCTCAAATGTGCTCCTGGTGCCTGAAATTGACAGAAACCTACTCAGCATAGCTCAATTGCTAGAGAAAGGTTACTCTGTGGTGTTCAAGGACAAGCAGTGCCAAATCAATGATCCAAGTGGATCCAAACTGATGGCAGTCCCTATGGCTGATAAGAGCTTTGTGGTTGACTGGACAAAGAAGTCAGACATTGCCTACACAGCCACATCAGATGAATCTAAGTTGTGGCATCAAAGGCTGGGACATGCCAACTTCAGATCGATGGCCCGAATGGTCAGAGAAGACCTGGCTGAAAACTTCATCAACTCAGTGGACCATGATGATGTGTGTGAAGTGTGTCAGCTAGGAAAAGCAGCCGATTGCCATTTCCCATGAATCAAGCCTGGAGAGCCTCTGAAAAACTCCAACTGGTGCACACTGATGTGTGTGGCCCTATGAGGACTGAGTCACTAAGTGGAAACAGGTATTTCATACTGTTTATTGATGATTTCTCTAGATATTGCTGGCTTTACTTCTTAAAACAGAAATCAGAAGTGGCCACTGTGTTTTGGAAGTTTAAAACTGCTGCTGAGACAGAAACAGGCTGCAAGCTTAAGACCATAAGGTCTGATAATGGGACTGAGTACACCTCATTTCGGTTCAAGCCTTCGTGATAAGGCGGGCATCAAACACCGACTTACCAACACTTATACACCTCAATGAATGGTGTAAGTGAAAGGAAGAATAGGAGCTTAATGGATATGGCGGTGCTTAATGATTCGAAGAATCGCCTAAAGCACTATGGGCGTAAGCGATTAACACTTGCAACATACATTCAAAATAGACTTCCAACCAAGGCTTTGGATCGAAGACTCCATTCGAGGCTGGTTTGGCTTCAAGCCATCAACGCTCATCTGAAGGTCTTTGGATGCATATGTTACACACATGTACTGCTTGTTAAAAGAGACAAATTGTCCGAAAGGGCTCGACTGGTCTTACGGTGGGCTACAAGACCTTTGTTAAGAAGGGCTATAGGATCTTGGATCCTTCAACAAACAAAGTGTCGATGGCGGGGATGTGGTATTTGATGAAAGGTCATGTTGGGCCGGAAAGGCATGAACACGAGGAAGTTTCAAGAACTTACACAAAACAAGTCGAGCGAACAAAGTGTTCTGAAATGGACATTGATGATGAACCATCGGAGGAACAAGATCAATGACCGAGATTTATCAAAGGGCTCATATAGCCATAGTGAACCAAGTAACTTTGAAGAGGTGAAGCTCGGCAAGAGTGGAAGCGTGCAATGGTGAGGAGATCAAGATGATTGAGAAGAACCGGACACTGGAATTGGTTGAAAGGCCACCAAAAGGAAGGTGATTGGGGTGAAATGGGTGTACAAAGCCAAGCGAATCTTGATGGAACCTTGAACAAATTGAAAGCAAGGTTGGTTGTCAAGGGTTCATCGGAGGTATGGCTTGGACTACACGGAGACCTTTGCACCAAGGGCGTGCTCGACACCATCGATCATTGATTGCCTTAGCACCCAAATCGAATGGAAAATTCATCAACTCGATGTGAAATCAGCCTTTCTGAATGGTTTTTAGATGAAGACATCTATGTTGAACAACCACAAGGGTTTGAAACAATGGGAGAGAGCATATGGTCTACAAATTGAAGAAGGCCCTATATGGCTTAAAACAGGCTCCAAGGGCACTGATGCAATGAGAATCGATGGATACTTGACTGATCTAGGATTCAATCAAGCAAGAGTGAGCCAACATCAGTATGTTAAGAAGCAAGGGACACAAACACAACTCATTGTGTCCCTATATGTTGATGACCTCTTGGTGACAGGGAGGAGATCGGCGATCTTGGTTAATTTCAAGACCAAGATGCAAGAGGTGTTTGAAATGTCTGATCTTGGGGAGATGTCCTATTTTCTTGGAATGGAGGTGACTCAAGCACAGAATGGGATATTTTTAAGTCAGAAGAGCTTTGCCACAAAGATTCTGACCAAGTTCTCCATGCAAAACAGCAAACCAACTAAAACACCTGTTGCTGTTGGAGAAAAACTATCGAGCCAAGGAGACTTTGAGAAGGTATGTGAAACTACCTACAGGAGTCTAGTTGGTTGTTTGCTATACTTAACTGCCACTAGACCAGACATAATGTATGCTGTAGGATTGCTCTCAAGGTTCTTGCATTGTTGCAATGAGAAGCATTTCCAGGCTGCCAAGAGAGTGCTCAGATATGTCAAAGGCACTTTGGACTATGGCTTAAGGTACAAGCAGAAAGGAAATCTAAATCTAGTTGGGTACACTGATAGTGACTGGCTGGATCGATAGATGACATGAAAAGCACCTCAGGGTATGCTTTCAACCTTGGTTCAGCTATGTTCTGCTGGAGCTCGAAGAAGCAAAGTCTGGTGGCACAATCTACTGCTGAAGCAGAGTATGTGGCGCAGACAAGTCTTATCAACCAAGCCATTTGGCTTAGGAAAATCTGGTGATTTGAATATGGATCAAAGGGAAGCAACAGAGATCTTCGTGACAATCAATCTCTTGTTGCAATTGCCAAAAATCACATGTTCCATGGAAGAACAAAGCATTTTAGCATTAAGCTATATGTTGTTCGAGAAATGGAGCAAGCTCGAAGTGAAGCTAATTCACTGCAATTCAGAGGACCACTTGCGACATTTTGACTAAAGCCCTTAATGTCACAAGGTTTGAGCATTTAAGAAGAAAATTAGGTGTTTGCACCATGCTAACCAAGGAGGAGTGTTGAAGTTGGTCAACATGAAGCCAACACTCGATTCCATCTGAGCCATGAAGACCAAGCAAAGTGGAGCAGATGCAAGGGCAGCGATGCAAGCTCATTTTGTTCATTTTGTTATATTTAGTTGATGAAATGAGTGTTAGTTCATTTCTAACTAAGTTAGCTTTCGATTGATGTAATTAGCTTATGTATGAGTTTGTAAACACGCTTTGTATAAGTTTACAAGCTAAGATTTCAAGTTTCTATGTAATTAGTGGAGGTAGGTAATTACTTGTTGATTTTGACAAGCCTTATGCTTGAGTTATGTACTGGCTTCAAGCCATTGTTTTTTTTGTATGAATCAAATCAGTTTTGTACATCAATATTCTCTCAAATTTCCCCAGCTTATTCTCTTCTTTCTTTAACTCGAAATTGTTTGTTTGCTCAGCAAGTTTCGAGGCTTGCTCGACAAGATACTTGCTGAGTCTGCTTGATTCTGTTGTTGCACCAACAAGTTCTAAGATGAATGAATTTCACCCATGATCTTCGTAATTTCCCTTCTAATTTTGACCAACCGTAGTTGGGTTGCTCTTGAGATGGATTGATGGGGATATGGAGTGAAATTTATGATGACCACACAATTTCTGCGAAACAGATTGGTGCAAAATAAGTTCGAGGCTGTACAGAAACCCAACATGTGTTTGATAAAATAAAAACCCAATATGCCAGCAAAAGATGGGAGTAGCAGCAGCAGCTGTGTCTCTTTACACAATCAGTACAATGTCCATCAGATATGGTTTTCATGTTTGCTGGCTGTGAAGGAGGATTGTTTCCATGCATACAACTTATTTATACACAAATTTGTACTTTCCATACATTATTTTTAATTTTGTACTAAGCCCGATCACTACTGCATCAAAATAATGTTGTACCACTAATTTTATTTTAGTCAATTAATAAAAAAATGGAGTTGTGGTGATTTTTTTTAACTGATTGAGATAGATTGATGGCTCCAAGACTAAATTATCTCATAACTTTGATGACTTTTCAATGAACTTAAAGTGTATGGAATCAATAGAAAATTATGGAATGAGATATTATTGGACTTAGTCTTAGCCATTTGGCACTGCATGCAAATGACGTCTAAATCTTTTTTACCCCATGAAAACAATGTTTAGCAAGTTTCTTAGGTAGTTGAGATGGATTGATGGGCACAAGTAGTGGCAATTTTGATGATATAATGTTTAGTTTTCCTCTTCTTAGTAATTTCTTTGAAAGAAACATATTTAAATTTCCACATTAATATTGTAACAACCCGGTTTTGACCCTAATCGGAATAGTGGTTTCGGGACCACAAATCTGAATTAAAAAAATATTATTAATATTATTTTGTGTGTATGTGATTGTGTGAAATTTTCGTGTTTTAATTTCGTCGTTTAAGTGTCCGATTTAATAAAAGGGCTTAATCGCGTAAAATGAAAATTTAGGGGTTAATTAAAAAGCACCTAATTGTTGTTGTCTTTATAACTTAGAGGTTTTATAATGCAAATAGTCCACTATGTAAGTTAGTGGGTGGCAAAGGACTAATATAACCTTATTATATATGTTTTGTTTATTAATTATTAAAGGTTAAATAAGTAAATTAATAAATAATGTATAGTATAATAAAACAAAACATAAACAAGCCATTATCATCTCTTTTGTTGGCCGAATGTTGCAAAGAAAGAAAACATCCATGGCATTTAGGGTTTCGGCACTTTGCTAGCTTGATTAAGGTATGAAATTGTTTCGGTTTTTGATAATTTTTACGTTTTTGAGATTGTTGCTTTGAATACTTCAGAACCCATGTATTAATTTTGTGAATTGTTGATGATTTTGAAATGTGCCATTGATGAATATTTGTGTTTTGTGATGTTTGATGATGAATAATGGAAGATATGTCTTAGATTAACATGTTTTGTCTTGGGATTTTTGATGAATTTGAGTATTTAGGGCTAAATTGTGAAAATAAATTTTTGAGGGACTAAAATAGGAAATAAATGAAATACATGGACTTGTATGAATACAATGAAGATTCGGCCTAACTATGGTGTTGTGAGATTTTGTGTAATTTGTGTTTTACGCAATAGGGACTAAATTGCAAAAAGTGTAAAATGTCTAGGGCAAAATGGTAATTTGCCAATTTATGTGTTTTTGGATAAAATTGAATGATTTGATGAATAAGAGGGTTAAATTTGAATATGTTTAGATCGCGAACTGAAGAAAACAGAATTAGATCGGGGAAAGTCGAAAGTAATTAAATTTTCATGTTGTGATCTGTTTGGTTGCAAAAAAAATGGTTGTGTTTGTTCAGTAATGCCTCGTAACCCTAATTCGGCGAAGGATACGAGTTAGGGGTGTTACAAATATTTTTTTAGATTTAATTGAAATTATCAAAGATAAATGAGACTGACGAGATGTCTTATATTATTAACAATTTTTTAATTCTTTGAAAAAACTAATTTCAATTTCAAAAGTTTTTTTCTCAATTCTTGAAAAAATTCAAACCCAATTAAAAATGCTAGAAATCAGACAAATCAAAGGAATAAAAATTTAATTTGTCATTCTCCTCCTATTAAGAAGGGATAGAGATAACGTGAAATCACAATTTCATACCATCCTTTCCTTAAATAAATTCTTTTAAATGTTTTACAATAAGAGAATTGTCCCTTGAATAAATTCTTATAAATGTTTTACAATAAGAGAATTGATTTTTTTAATTAAGGTCACATATTTATTTCTAATGTTTTAGATTGTTTGCCAATACTAAAAACCACACCACATTGTAAGGCATCATTTCTTTCATATATTTTAATTGTTTTAATTATTTTTATCATATTATTACTTAATTCAACCTTATTTTTGAAATTAATAAAACTATCATTGAAAGGATAAATAAACTAGTATAAAAATAAGTGTCGGGCTGAACTAAAACCCGAACCAACAGGTCCACCCTTTACACCCGCTCCTAAAGCCCAACACGTGCTAATGTCTATTTGGAAGAGCAAAGGATGGGAGTAGCAGCATCTGCGTCTCTTTACACAATCAGTCCAATGTCGATCAGATATGACTTTCATCAACATCATGCCATCAAATCTCAAAATTACCCTTTTTATCAATTTATTTCCTTATTTTACTATATCATAGATATTATCTTACTTTCTTACTGTAGAAATTTTCGGGGTATTACAATCTCAAAGTCAATATAACCATAAGAGATAAAGAAACTCATAAAAGCTTCAAAGAAATTAAAAGAAGATCTTCAATCTTGATAGAAATCTACTTCAAAGTTGGCTTCAATAGAGTTCTTCGAGTTGTTTCCTTCAATACTCTCTGATCTCCCCCACTTCTCATATTATATTTGGTATTTATAGACTTTAGAATGCCACGAAATCATAAAAATTGCATTTTTCCGCATGTTTGGGATACAAATCGCATAATTGACACAGTCTGCCAGCCTGTGTGGCACATGGCCGTGTGCCAGCCTGTGTGGCTTACACGGTCGTGTGTCTAGCCTATGTGGCTCTTGAAATATGCTCTATTTGTCTGATTTTTACTTGTTTTTTCGCTCCTTTTGCTCCCAAATGCTCTTTTAAGTATAAAAACATTAATTTAAAGGATCAGGAGCATAAAATTTACCAATTTGCATAAATAATCATCCAAAAACGCATTAAGAACGAGATTAAAATATGTTACTTTTATCACTTATCATTACTCCTACTCATAATTCACCCTTAACTCTTAAATCAGATTAAAAATACACTTACTTAGTTGTGCTTAAACCAACATTTTCTTGATTGTTGCAATTAGCAATGATACTAATCGAACTAAAACTCAATTGACAAGATGAGTTATGTCAGATAGGAATATAGCACTTATATTGTCACTTTCAGTTTTCTTTTAAAAAAAACCACATTCACGTATAAATCCATTTATCTATACCATTGTTGTTATTATCATTTAAAGCCTTTTGGGTCCTTTTGGTTGGGCAATGAGATTGGTTCCAATAAGATTAAAATAATAGTATAGATGTGTAACTAGGGATGGTAAGACCCGAACCACTCTATGGATCCCGAATCAATCCACTACAGATAAAGAGGATTTTTTTTCAAAAGTGGGTGTAGAGCAAGGCGAGGTGGATTTTTTTTTTAAAATAGCAAGTATGGAGCAATTATGGTAAATTATTACCTTGCCCACTCCACGAGATTAAATTATCATTTTATCATTGTATATATAACTATTGAAAATGTGAAAAAAATGTAATAATGTATTATAGAAAAATTCATAAATTTTATGTTCAAATATTTTTCTGAAGAATTACGGTTAATTATTTACTTGACTTTAAAAATGATTACTGAACTATTCAGAAGATTTTTATTTACGTCACTTGCAGGCTCGACCCTAAGGGTAGTTTCAGAGTGTAATCACCCAGGGCTGGAAGGGTCTCAAATAAAAATCTTCAACCTTTTAAATCTTTTGATTTATTGCATGCAGAAAAAAAAGGCCCCAATTTTTTTTGTTATATTGTATTACATCTTATAATCTGGGGCCCCAATTTATTGATTCGCCTAGGGCCCCAAAAATGCCAAGAACTGGCCTGGTCATTTGGCTATTAATTTTTTTTCTTTTGAAAAGCCTAGGTAGCAAGCTCCAAGCGACGATTTGGCAATCGGTATTATGATCGATAACCATAGACAAGTAGAAGAACATACTTTAAATCCAAGGTAATTTAACAGTCAGTATCCGATATAGAAGAAGATAGTTATTTAGATTTTGCTTGACGTTCGAAGTTGTTTCATGGAAAATACATTAAACTATAAAAGGATGAGTGTTTTTGATTGGTACAGGTGATGCAAACAGAGAAGGTCAGAATGATTTTAAAACACATCATCGATCACCCACAACGTCTTTGAGTCAAGCAAAGTGAAGTAAATTGAACCCGAAAATAATAGTGATAAACATGGCCACTGAAAATGGGGAGAGAATTTATATGTATTTTTGTTGTTATGACTATTAGGCACTAGACTGATCAACGACCCATAAATTCGCCCAAAACATCTCATTTTAAACTCTTTAAATTTTATCTCATTTTCATCCTTAAGCATCAATAAAAATATATCTTTACTTATTTCTTAACCTTTTTAGAAAATAAAAAAGATGGCGAAGGTTTTTTTGGTTGTGTTCTCATTGGCTTTGGTGTTCTCAATCCAATTCGTAGTAGGACAAGTGGAGAAGGCTTTTGATGAGGTATAGCATCTCCGGAAGCTGATAGGGTTTTGTTGAGTTCAAGGGAGGCAACTTCTCCAGAATCGGAAGTAGAAGCTCCTACTGGATTTTTCGACGTGTTTAAGAGGAGAATGGTATAGTGATGCTCAAAAAGCAACATGAGTCCCAAATTTTAAAGAGGAGGATTCTAACACTGAAAATGAGAAGATTTAGTCAGGGGATGATACATCTAGTTACCATAATCGCAATAAGCAACCTTAGGCAATGTAATTGAATAAAAGAAGCACATCCAATAATATGGATATATATATTATAAGGGCTAGTAAGTTTTCCCAATGGCCAAAACAAAAGTAATTATTAAACAATAAATTTATTGAACAACAATAAATTTCATACATTTTGATGTTCGAGTCTGTAAATATTATTATTTAATATCCACTTAACTTGATTCTACTTTTGGAGGAGAAAATACTTTTTAATTTTTTGTCGTAATGACTTATTTGGCCTCCAGTTTACAAAAAAAGTTATTTTAGTCATTCATTTATTTTTTTATGTTTTTAATCTTTAAACTTGTGTTTTATCAAATCTCCCAAAATGGATAGAAATGTTAACGATTTTTTAACTTTGCTAATGTGGCATACACATGAATTGTCACATGGATGACACCTCATCATTTAATAATTTTAAAATTTTAAAATTAAAAATCTATTTTAAAAATTATAAAATTTTTTAAAGTATCTAGATTTCATAATGTTCTAATTAAGTGCTCAAATTATAAATAATGTTCTAATTTGAAATTTTTAATATCTTTAATTTTGGATCGAAAAAAATGATAGTATGAAATATCATAAGTCTTTGGCGTTGCATACAAACGTCCAAATTTTGATTGCACAAAAACAAACGTTCAACCATTGTGCACAAGTGAAGTCACATTATAAAGACAAAATTATAGTAAATTTGTTAGTTGGTTGAGATGGATTGATGGACACAAGGAGTGAAATTTTCTTAAAGTGTTTTTGGGTGAAGTTTGGAGAAAGACTTTCATTTTTACATTATTTTTAATTTAAATAATTTTTATGTTTTATATTATTAAATATAAAACATAAAAATATTTATAAGTCAAGTTTCGAGTTAAATTTTAAAATTTGAATAACTCAAATAATTTGAATAATTCATACAATGATTAGTATACATACTCATTTGATCCCTATAAATTTTGAAACTTAAAAAATTATCTCTCAACAAAACTTTTAAAATATTCATAAAAATTCCAAAATTTATATTTTGGGTTGATTGAAAATGATGATCAGAGCTTAGTTGAAATGTCTTATAATATTAGCTACTTTTCAATCCTTTACACTTTCAAAGTTTGTCCAACCAATTGAAATGCAACCACCATATAGTTTTTTAAGTCCAAAATTAGATTCTTTTTATCGGTGATTTACATAATTAATTTTTATTCTCTTCAATTATTTAAATTCGTTATCTTTCTTTCTTCCTTTTTACATGAACAAACATAAAATCATAATTGGATTAAGTCGGGCCAGGTCATTCCAGAGCAATAATCATATAACTTTTGAAGAAATTTATCCAAGGGTTGCATATAACTATACATGCCTAGACGCCTTGAAAATATCATTGCTTTCGGTCCATCGACTACTCAGTTACCTTATTTGAATACATTTGTCACCTTAATCATCCAAAGACGTTGAATAATTTCTTTAATAGTTCGTAACACAGCTGAATGGTGGAACTCAACTGATCATCTTGAATCAATTAGATTGTAATCATATTATTCATCTCAAGTTCAATTCATTGAAAATTTATCTCTCAATAATTTAAAATCCCTCCTAAACTCCACAAAGCTCGACATTGAGTGTAGAACAACACAATGTATTTAGAGACAAAGCTCATAGATTTATTTTGGAAATTATATGTTTTTAGTGTAGAACTAACAGAGAAACGATACTATGCATGGGTTTTTATCAAATTTAATCTTTGACTTAGTCTTGCCATGCATACTTGCAAATGACTCCTATTGTTCGGTCATTACTTAATTATTATGTTCTACTAATTTTCAGGCCAGTTGTTAATATTTTTGGGTTTCAGACAAATAATAAATTAGGTTTTTTAAAAATTATATAAAATGTAATGCAATAAAAGCTGGACATATTTTGCGGTCTAGGAGATGAAATATTTATAGTGAAAATAGAAAACCCTATGTATTTAATTAATTTATTTTACTTAATTTTTTTCCTTACATTAATAACTGAAAAAATATATATATTTAAGCCCTTTTAATCCTAGACGATTGTACTCTTAAATAACCCGATTGCCAGGGTTGCTAGTTTCATTAAAAACCACAGAAATATATAAATCAAGTAGTAGAGAAGCAGTGCAATTTCAACACAACTTGAAAAAGATTGAACTTTTTAAACTTTCTTGGTTTAATTGAAAAAAATATATGAAAGCTAGAGCTTTTTGGGAGAGGGAGCTTTTATAGAAAAGATGAGTTAAATTTGTGTCACTCCATCCCCTATTTATAGTACTCAAAAAACCTAGTTTATTCCTATCTAAATTCTAAAAGATAAATAAAGATAAAAGCTAAAATTAAATCTAAATAATAATCTTAACAATAATCCTAATATAATTAAAATTTAAATAGAGCCTTGTGTTTATAAAATCTCTCCTTTGAACGGTTGCCCCCAAGTCTTCCATACTTTGCATTTTTCGGCACCACTTCATTCCTTCTTCGCATCCTGACCCATTTTATCTTAAAATTCATGATTTTTCCCCTAAATTTCCTTTTGCCTTCAATTTAGTCCCTACAAGATAAAAACCATAAATAGCTCAATTTCGTGGGTTCATACTCAAAATAAATACATAATTAATACATAAAAATATGTCATTTCAGAGTATTATCAACAACGTTCAACCATTGTGTACAAATCAAGTCACATTATAAAGACAAAATTATAGTAAGTTTCTTAGCTAGATTGATGGACACAATGAGTGAAAATTTTGATGAGAAATTGTTCACTTTTGATAGAAATATTTTAAATTTCAGCTTTCAAGCTTTCTTAGACTGTATTTGGATGAGAAATTTGGAGAAAAAATTCCATTTCTATATTATTATTTAATTTTAATATTTTCATGTTGAAAATTTTGATGATACAATATATAATTGTTCACTTTTGATAGAAATATTTTTAAATTTCAGCTTTCAAGCTTTCTTAGACTATATTTGGATGAGAAATTTGGAGAAAAAAATTCCATTTCTATATTATTATTTAATTTTAATATTTTTATGTTTTATAATATTAAAATTATTTATAATTTTAGTTTCGAGATGAATTTTATAATTTAAATAACTCAAATAATTCAAACAATAAATTGGTGTACATGCTCCTTTGGTCCCTGTCAATTTTAAAATTTAACAAATTAATCTCTCTCAACACAAATTACAAAATAATTTAAAATAAAATTCAAAATATTCATAAAAATTCCAAAATTTATATTTTTAAAAATTAAAATAATTTTTTATTATTTTTGCATTTTTTGGGGAGGTGAGATTGAGAAAGAGAGGATGAGAAGAGAAAGAAGAAAGGTAGAAAAATATGTTAATTTTTTAAAAAAATACATAAAATTGGAGTAAAACGTTTGAGAGGCATGTGGAAATATTGCAGCCTATTGCCCCATTGTTGCTTTATACAAATAATCTTTTATTGGCCAAACAAACATGAGAAATGAGTGGGAAAAGTAATCCCAATTTCCAAGTATATAATAGGAAGCATTAAAAGCAAAAGTAGTGGGAAACATCCACCAAATCAACAAAGAGAAACTGCAAAATCATTGATTTCAAACCCATGAATCTTCCCCATATTTTAACGTCATCCTAATTTACAATTTTCAAATTTTTCATACTCTCTTCTTACTCTTCATGTTTCACACTTATTTTGCTTTACCAATGTCTTTTTGTTTTTCCATTTGTTAATTCCAATTTTGGAGCTTGAGATTTGATTGGAATTTGTTGGAGTCAGCCCAACTTTAGGGTAGTTTTGGAGTGTGGCCGTCCAGAGCTCAAAAAGTTTCTTTTTTTAATTTTTAACGTGAAAATTCTTTTAACTTCTTTAGTATTGTAGGCAGAAAAAATATAAAATAAAAAAGGCTCAATTTTTTTATTTTTTGTATTACATTTAATAATTTTTTAAACAAAACCTTGATTTATTGTTTCGCCTAGGGTCTCAAAAATATCAAAAACGGGTCTGATCACCATTATAAACATAGGTCAAATACAAATATATAATACCTCAAAAGATAACACTAAAACTAACAATGGTGTGATTTATTAGTACAAAATTGGGTTTTGATTATAATGATTAAAAATCAAACCCAAAACACTTCAAATATACATAAAAGATATTATGAAAAAATAAATAAATAAACAAAAGGAAACTAAAAATTCTATTTTTTAAACTTTTTAGTAGCAACTTTTTACATTATAGGTTTTGATTAAATCTATTATTTTGATACAATGCCTTAAAACTACCCATAGTCTCTCCCCAACCCATAAATAAGAGGATAATGCACTTCAATGTACTCGAACATGCGTCCTCCTGTTGAAATGAAAATTTAAGTAGAATTATAAAACTAATCCCTACAATATTTGTTTTGAATGAATTTAATTCTTTTGGCTTTTATTTCTACCGGGGATAGTTTGGTTGAAGTAAATGATTTCTTCTCTTAGCTAAGTAATTTTCTCTCGCATGATGAGTACTTCATATTTGCTTCTTTATATTCAAGCCAGAGTCATATCACAGCAAAGGATGATGATGAAGCTATCAGTCTTAATGGCTCGACCATGATGAGTTCTTCATATTTGCTTCTTTAAATTCAAGCCAGAGTCATATCACAGCAGAGGGTGATGATGAAGCTATTAGTCTTAATGGATGAATTATTTATTCTTAGTCTTAGCATTAAGGTTTTCAATTAACACTTAATTTGCTTTGCATCTTCAATTTTTTCTATTTTTTTCAACTCTAATTTTGAAATATGAGATTTTATTGGTCTTAGTGTTCTTATTGATGCCAATATTTTGGTCTTTCTGTCTCATCCTTATTCTATATATATATGAAAATTTTCTTATATCTAAATTATTAAAAAGACAAAATAGTAGCAATAATAACATAAAACCTTGTTGGAGTCATCACCTCGCAGAGAATGAACTGTGTCACCACTCCTGCCGGTTAATTTAAGGAATTGCAAGGCTGTATGATCCACAGGAAAGACAACCCATGGTTGCACATTATTCAGGTTCCATGTCTGCAACTATGGCTCGACCATGATTAGCTAATGATAATTCAGCCACACCCTCTCCTATAACCACATTAA
Source organism: Gossypium raimondii (assembly GCF_025698545.1). Classification (NCBI taxonomy): domain Eukaryota; kingdom Viridiplantae; phylum Streptophyta; class Magnoliopsida; order Malvales; family Malvaceae; genus Gossypium; species Gossypium raimondii. Next base: position 2,287,644 of record NC_068567.1, on the reverse strand, counting down.
AAATAGTTACATTGATGATAAAGTCCTATAAACCTGAAATTTTTTATAGTAAAATCATTCTATTCTTAAGATTTATGATCATAAATATATCTATTTTTTCAAACCAAATAGGATTAAAGAGTTTGTTGACTGAGTTATCATAAATAATGAAATTTCCAATTATTTGAATATTTATGGTAGAAGAAGATTTTGGGAATTCGAAATTACTTTTGATCATCATTGCTTAAAATGTCAAATGCTTTGAAATTTTGGCAACAAAGAGAATTTCTTGGAAATTAAATTTTGATGAAAATAGTTTATATAGGTGATTTTATAGAACATTTTACTAAAAAAAAAACCCTTTCCAATATTATTTACAAAAATGGGTCATTTAAAAGATTATTTATTGGAATGAGTCAAAAAAAACTCAAAATACACCTACGTGGACTTACGTGGAAGCATTTTAAAGGGAAATTTCAGAAAAGCGCTTTCTCATGGGAGCTCTTTAGCCCGTGTTATTTCTAGGGAATTTAGGTTATTTGTATGTTATTTGCAATGTCAGCAAAAGCACTTCCATGTCAACCCGCTTTTGCTGACATGGCAAAAACGCTCCCACGAGAAGTTGCTTTTCTAAAATTTCCGCTTAAAACACTTTTACGTAGGTGGGTTTTGTGTTTTTTGGACCATTTCAGTAAATATTTTTTAAGTGATCTATTTCTATAAATAATGTTTTAAGTGGCCTATTCCGTAAATAATGTTTTAAGTGGCCCATTCCGTAAATAATGTTGGAAATAGGCTCTCTTTTTCTTAGTAAAATACCCAATTTTTTATACGAATACTATTTTTTAAGAAAAAGAAATTCACTCCCATTTTTCATTTACTTATTTTTCTTCTCTCTGCCTAGTTAGAATCCTAGAAAGGATGCATCAGAAAATGCATTAGAAAGATTTCATCTTTGTTTCTCTTCATTGGGTATCAAAATCTTGTTCCTTTCTGTTCCTAAAGAAGCTACCATTTTGTTTCAACGGCTGAGAAAAAGGAGTCAGTAAAAACAAGGGAAGAAACAAAGTTAAAGAAGGAAGTAGGGAGAGTGGTGAAGAAGATTGTAAAAGATGAGGACTTTGGGTTTGATAAAACAATTGAAGCTATAAAAATCCCGTCTTCTTTAGCAGAATTAAAGATGAAGAAACCCATAGGTGCTGCAATGGACGATAAGAACAAAAATTATGGTATTTGCTGGTTTGGTGAGGTTTAACAACCAACACGTATAAGTTCTAAGATGAATGCATTTCACCCATTATCTTCGTAATTTCCCTTCTAACTTTGACCAACCGTAGTTGGGTTGCTCTTGAGATGGATTGATGGGGATATGGAGTGGAAATTATGATGACCACACAATTTTCGCGAAACAGATTGGTACAAAATAAGTGCGAGGATGTACTAAGAGATAACGTGAAATCACAATTTGATACCATCCTTTCCCTTAAATAAATTCTTATAAATGTTTTACAATAAGAGAATTGAAATATATATTTTTTTTATTTCTAATGTTTTAGATTGTTTGCTAATACTAAAAACCACACCACATTGTAAGGCATCATTTCTTTCTTATATTTTAATTATTTTAATTATTTTTATCATATTATTACTTAATTCAACCATATTTTTGAAATTAATAAAACTATCATTGAAAGAATAAATAAACTAGTATAAAAATAAGTGTCGGGTTGAACCAAAACCCAAACCAATAGGTCCACCCTTTACACCCGGTCTTAAAGCCTAACGCGTGCTAATGTCTATTTGGAAGAGCAAAGGATTAGAGTAGCAGCATCTGCGTCTCTTTACACAATCAGTCCAATGTCCATCAGATATGGCTTTCATCAACATCATGCCATCAAATCTCCTCAGTTGTATAAATATTCTGAAGATAAAAAAAAAATTGAAGTAAAAGTAAATTGCATATAAAAGAAAGCTTGGGCAGCCATGTTTATAATATCATTATTAGCATGGAAATTCAGTAGCAGTGAAACATTGCATCCCCCAAATCCACAGGGACCTGGATGCAAAATGAATAAACACTTATTTATACTCATGGAAAACTACAACAGGAAAAAAGTGCATATAAAGCAAAATTACAAACCAGTGGATTGATCTTGTTAGGATCATTAATTGCCTACATTCTTCATGTACCTCACAACTGTGCATTCCATGTCCTGCTTCAAGTATACCTCCTGCATTGCTCAATGGTAACATAAAATTACAAGTACGATATGATAGTGAACTTGGTAAAGACAGCAAAAAATGAGGTTATGAAAACCTATATATATATATATATCAACAACTATCTGTTCAAATTAGAAAGACAAATGCTTACCAGCTAATTTTGAAGCAAGAATTCTGATGGAGTCACCTACATCTTCTATTTCTTTTCCCACACTTTTTGAACTTGTCAACCCATTTGTTTCCCAACTCATTCAGCACTGTATATCCAATACATAGCCCAACGACTAATCCACTAGCATAACCTATCAACGCAATTTTCCAAGTAGACATAGCATATAACCATGATTCTCCATCTCGCCGTGGAGGTGGTGCCACTGGAAGACCGACTTCATTGCATTTCCTTGACAATGGCAGCCCACACAATTTTGGGTTCCCACGGTAGGAATCATTTGTAAATGTAATGAATTGGTTGCTTTGTGGTATGCTCCCTTCAAGTTGGTTGTATGACAAGTTCAATGCTGCCAGGAAAGTTAGACTTGTAAGTTGTGGAGGAATCTTCCCTGACAGCTTGTTTCTCGAGAGATCCAAAGATTCGAGGTCTTTTAGATTTTGAAGTGCTAATGGGATTTCACTAGAGAAGCCATTGTTGGATAAGTTCATCACTCTGAGTGACCTCAGCATTTGTATTTCTTCTGGTATTCTCCCATGGAAACTATTGTTGGAAAGGTCAAGACAAGTAAGAATTGTCAAGACTTTTTGGTAGAACATTTCAATCCCTCTGTTAACAATTGTCACAGAGTCTTGATAATAACTCTCTCCGATATAATCCAGCTTAGCCTTTTCGTCATTAGTCATATTCGCCATTGCCTTCAAACTCTGCAAAAATTCAATCGACAAGTCACCTGAAAAATTGTTGGAAGCAACGTCCAATATGCGTAGCTTTGGAAACCCACGTTCCGTGTCGAATTTTGAAATTGTGCCGTAGAATCTGTTTTCTCGCAAAACGAGAACCTTCAAGGAAGGCAGCTTCTCTAACCAAAATGGGAATGTATCATGAACCATATTATTTCCAAGGTCCAGAACCTCAAGTGCTGTGCAATTGGCTAATGATCTCGACAGCTTCCCTTCCAATTTATTCCCACCTATTTTGAGTGACCTTAGTCGAGTGGGTTGAAGGAAATCAATGGATAGTTCACCAGAAAACTGGTTTGAAGCAATGTCCAATACATCCAAAGTTGGGAAAACAGATTTATGTTTGAAATGTTTAATTTGACCATAAAATCTGTTTTCCCGCAATATTAGAACCCTCAAGTAAGTCAATTTCTCCAACCAAAAAGGAAATGTATCATTGATCATGTTGCTTCCTACATCCAAAACCGTAAGTTGAGTGCATTTTGCTAATGATCTGGGCAACTTCCCTTCCAATCTATTCTCACTAACTTTCAGAAATTGCAGTTGGGTTGCTTTTGAAAATTTTGGTATCATTCCTCTGAAGTTATTCCTTGCAAACCCAACCGACTCAGAGCACTCATATTGCCCAAGCAATTTGGAATTGAGCCACTCAAATTGTTATAAGATACATTGAAAGTTTGAAGTTGACTCATATTGCATAACCAATTTGGAATTGGGCCACTCAAATTGTTAGAAGATGCCTCGAGTGCTTCTAAATTTTCTTGACTCTTTAAGAACTCCGGAAATGCACTTATGTTACAAGATCCCAGATACAATCCCCTCAACATTGGGAAAGAGAAGTTTGCATCACTTAAAGGAAGTTTTTCTGGAAAATCAATCACATTGAAAGAAAGGTCTAAGGATGAAAGACTGCTCTTCCACAACCAATTAGGCACAACACCATGGATATGATTGCTAGAAAGATCTAAGTCAACCAACTTGTCTTGCCTTTTAATGAATTCTGGAAATTCAGTAAGGTTGCATGACCTTAGGCTTAGCCTCTCTAATTGGGGAAAAGTAAGACTTCTGTGGTCGCTTTCAATTAACAAGCTTATATTGTTTAGCCAGAGAGTCCTTAAGTTGTTGAGTTGGACAAACATCTCAAGCTTCATGGAACTGAAGCTATTGTCTCCGACATAAAGCCCTTCAAGCCTTGGAAGTTGGAGGATTGACTTCGGGATTGGTCCTGTTAAATAATTATTGCCTATATATAGTACTTCAATCAAAGAAGAAGATGCATTGGGGAACTCATCAATTTTCCCAACCAATTGATTTTCTCCAAGATCCAAGGTCTTCAACGATGGAAGAGTAAATAAAGAAGAATGTATTGATCCAGAAAGCTTGTTTGAACTTAGATCCAAGTTCACCAGGTGACTAAGATTTGCAATTGACGATGGAATGGGTCCAAAAAAATTGCAACCAAACAGCTCTAAATTAGTCAATAACTCGAGATTACCAATTGATAGGGGTAGTTTTCCACTGAAATTTGTATAAAAAAGCGACAAACTCAGTAATGCATTGTTTGCTGGAAATTCTGGCAACTGACCCATAAGTTGGAGATTAAATGAAATGTCAATGCTTTGAATTTTTGGCAATAAGAGAATTTCAGTTGGAAAATGGCCACTCAAATTGCAGTTCCTAAAACTGAGAGAAACCAAACGAGAGGAAATTTCCAAGAAATTGGGAGGTAAATAAGAGATTGGGTTCCAATCAAGGATAAGTTTGGAAAGAAAAGAGAGTCTTGAGAGTGAAGAACATAATGGACCTTTCAAACCACAGTTTGACAGACTCAACACACGCAGGTTGGAAAGTACAAGAGATGTGGTTTCACACCATTTAGCACTTTGAGTTGAAATGTTCACCCCATCCAAATAAAGCTCTGTGAGAAACCTCAAATTCTTGATTAATGTCTTGAAGTTTGGATTCTCTAATTTAAGAGGCTGTTGAGGTTCGTAATAGTTGTAGAAGCCAGGGTAGAGAACTTTGTAATATCTAAAATAACAAGAATCTTGATTGGATAGATCAAGAGAGACTAACCTTTTTAAGAATGAGGTCTCCACTGGAATTTGGCCATGGAAACATGAGCTTGAAAGGTTGAGATGAGTTAGATTTTGGAGTTTATCAAACCCATACGAAAACAGAGTGGTATTAAAGTTGTTTCCAGCAAGATTAAGGCGTTGAAGATGATGGAGATCGAATATGGAGTGGAAGGTGCCTGAAAGGTTTTTGTAACTAAGATCAATGCCAAGGACATGACCATAAGCATCACAAGTGACTCCTTCCCAAGAACAACAATCAGTGTTGACATCCCAGAGGTCAAATTTGGAAGAGAAAGTAAAATTAGGGGCATAGTAAAGATGATGCTGCAATTGCAGCAGAGGAGATCTCTGGTCATCAAGGCATTGCATTGGGAGATGAGTTTGAGGAGGTGAAAAAGACAAGAGAAGAGGAGGGAAGCATGAGAAGAGAAAGAGTGAAGAAATAAGGGAATGAAGAGTGTTCATGTTGGGTGGGTGTGAAGGAGGATCGTGTTTGGCATACAACTTATTTATACACAAGTGTGTAGTTTCCATGGAACAATGTTTAAGAGTGATTGGCAATGCATGCAATTTGTAAGTCATTTTGCCAAATCAAGACTCCATCAAAATACTGTTCCACCACTTTAGTTAAGTCTTTTTGGTCAATTTTTTCCAACATACAAAAGCAAGGGATAATAATTTATTATGTAAAGATGTTAGTGATGATGCATAAATTATTTATTGTTAGTATTAGAAATAAGTTGTTAAATTCACACTAAATTTACCTTACGTCTTTCTTTTTGTTAATTTTAATTTTGAAGAATGAGATTTTAATATTTTATTCATCTCTTTTTCTTGTTAATGCCAAGGTTTTAGTTTTCTTGCCCACTCCTTACTAAATCAAAGTCATTAAAAGACAAAATTATAGCAATAATAATGTACTTTAAACCCTATTAGAATCATTATTACGCATAGAATGAGCAAAGATAATAATTAAACGGATATTTTGAGTTTAAATTATATATTTTAGGTATGAACTTTTAGGAACAAAAATCGATGTTACAAATATTTGAACTTTAAATTATTTCAAACTCGTAAATTTTATCATTTTGTATGTTATATATAATTATTTCTACATTATTTAATTTTTAAGTTAATTTTGTTATAGCACCAAAAGAATAAAATTTAACTTATATAAATTCAATTTGTTAATGAGTATCCAACTTGTAAATATGTTATGATTTATCAAAGGATTAATTTTGGACCAGAAAAAATGATAGTTAGAAATATTATAGGACTTTTAAGTCTTAGGCCTTTGGCATTGCAGGCAAATGTCTAAGTTTTTATTGCACAAAAACAACGTTCAACTATTGTGTACGAGTCAAGTCACATTATAGATTGATAGACACAATGAGTGAAATTTTTTATAATAAAATATACAGAATTTTTCACTTTTGAAAGAAACATATTTAAATTTCAGCTTTGAAACTTCCTTAGAGCATATAGGGGTGAGAAATTTGGAGAAATATTTTCATTTCTATATCATTATTTAATTATTATTTTATTTTAATATTTTTATGTTTTATATTTTTAAAAATGTTTACAATTCGAGTTTCGAGTTGAATTTTATAATGAAAACTCGAATAATGTAAAATTAATTTGTTAATGAGTATCGAATTTGTAAATATGTTATAATTTATCAAAGAATTAAATCACTTTATATCTCAAAATTATACATCGAATTTTAAATTATCATAATGGTTTAAATTTAAACTTTTAATATCTTTAATTTTGGACCAAAAAGATAGTGTGGAAATATTATAGGCCCTAAGTATTAAGTCTTTGGCATTGCATGCAAATGCCCAAGTAATTAATCATGCACAAAAACAACGTTGAACTATTGTGCACAAGTTAAGTCTTAGCTGGATTGATGCACACAATAAGTGAAAATTTTGATGATACAATATATAGAATTTTCCACTTTTGAAACAAACATATTTAAATTTTATCTTTAAAACTTTTCTAGATTGTATTTGGATGAGAAATTTGAAGAAAAATTTTCATTTTATATTATTATTTAATTTTAATATTTTAATATTTTATATTATTAAATATTTTTAAGATTTAGTTCATATATTTAAAAGTTAAAAATCTCAGTGCAATAATTAAATCGCAAGTACTTTCTATAAAACTTGTCAACTTGAAATATTGATTAACGTGTCATCTTATGGCGTCACATATGATTGATAGAAATAAACATATTAAATTGAGAAATTTTGACAAAAACTATCAACGACGATAATGGTTTGATTGTGATTTTTAAATTGAAAAAGTAAAAGAATTAAAATTTTAACTTTTAAAGTATAGGGATCAAATATCAAATTTAAAAATTTAAAAATATGTTAATTTTTTTTTTTTAAAAACATAAAATTGGAGTAAAATGTTTGAGAGGCATGTGGAAATGTTGCAGCTTATTGCCCCATTGTTGCTTTATGCAAAAAATCTTTTATTGGCCAAACAAACATGAGAAATGAGTGGCAAAAGTAATTCCAATTTCCAAGTATATAATGGGAACCATTAAAAGCAAAAGTAGTGGGAAACATCCACCAAATCAACAAAGAGAAGCTGCAAAATCATTGATTTCAAACCCATTTAATTTCCATGAATCTTCCCCATATTTTAAAGTCATCCTAAATTACAATTTTCAAATTTTTCATGCTCTCTTCTTAGTCTTCATATCAATTTCTTCATGTTTCACACTTATTTTGCTTTACCAATGTCTTTTTGTTTTTCCATTAGTAAATTCCAATTTCGGAGCATGAGATTTGATTGGAATTTGTTGGGTTGTTTTCTAGTCACCATCAGCCTGATTTTAGGGTAGTTTGAGAGTGTGGCTGTGATGGGTGTCGAATCCACCAATATAAACCTACGCCTAACTTGCAATTTAAGCAGTATAGGGAGTAGGGTCGATCCCTCAGAGACTGGGTTTACTGCAAATTGTTCCTCTCTTGACCAGATTTTTGTCGGGGCAGTTGTCGTGCCCAAAAAATTCGGGGGGATAAAATCTGAAACCTGAAATAAATAAATAAAAAGCGTAAAAAGTAAAAGTTGAAGACAGAATAATAAAAACAGTTAAATAAAATATGAAGGAGAATTAATTAAAATAAGCTCAGCCTTAGGCATGGATTTTCCCTCGTCTTTGAACCGATCCTCGAAATTAAATGAACTCCTCTTCTCCAATAAGCTAGTTATAGCACCAAGGACGCCTCGGACACTAACTCTTCCTTGTGTAAATTAGTTATGGAACGTCCAATAACTAACCCTTACCGATCGAACAATCACGAAATGTTCGTGATTTAGAACTCCGGCAGCTTTGCGTTCTAGAAGAACCTAGCTCGAACCAATGCCCTCAACTGCGTGGGACATTTAAATCCGGTTACTACTTCCCTTGACGGAACCAAACAGCTATCTCCACTTGGCACGCCAATGTGTTCACAGAAAACCGATTAGAAACGTTCCTTTCGGAATTCCAACTGTACATCTAACCACACTAAATCAAATGACGTCTTTTTGACTTAATGTTGATCTGACTTTGTGAGTTGACAAAATCATACTCTTAATCCGGAGAAATAATAAGTACTAGAATTTAGGAGTTAAATCGCTTGGGTTCGTAACTCAAGGGTTTTGACAAGGTTAATTTCGACCTAAAGCTGAAAATGGGTTTAGTTGGCTAAGGTTTGGGGCATGTTGGTATTTGATAAATTAAGTAAGGTAAATGGGTGAAAAGATGGGTGACGTGATTGATTGTGGGGGTTGGAAAAATATATTAAAGTGGGGTGGTTGACTATTGGGAATGGAAAGGGAATTTGAAAAAAAAAAATTGTAAATTGTGAGTGGTAACAAGCTAGAAGTTTTAAGGAATTGAAAGTAAAGAAAACTGAAGACAATAAATATATTCGTGAATAGTTGAAAGTAAGGTAAATGGGTGGTTGGCTATTGGAAATTAATAAATTGAAGGAAAGGAAACTCAAGAAACAACAAATGCTACGTGAGAAAGGAGAGAATTGAAAGATAAAAGCTTAATATTTTTTATTGATGAATAAATGAACAATGTAGCCTCTATTTATACTAGTGGCTTTACTAAATTAGGAGCCAACTAGTCATAGAAAATTAAGGACAAAAAATATCCCAAAATAATCTCCCACTAAGTCAACAATTTCAGCTAATTATTCTTGGAAAAATTCTGCTCTGACCCTCCTTCTTTGTTTCTTTCTTCAATCTAGCCCAATTGTTTCCTTCTTCTTCTATTTAGCCCCAAATTGCATTCCTGCACAAAATTCAATAAATATGGCAAAATTAGTGGTGCATTCTCATAAATTAACCAATTTAATTACATAAAATATGTAACTTTAGCATTTAATCAGGCTGTCCAGGGCACAAAAAATTTCTTTTTTTTCAATTTTTAACGTGAAATTATTTTTGTAACTTTTCAAGTCTTTCGACTTATTGCAGGCAGAAAAAATATAAAAATAAAAAGGGATCATTTTTTGTTTTATTGTTTTACATTTAATAATTTTTTAAATAAGACGTCAATTTATTGTTTTGCCTAGGTCTCAAATATATCAAAAACGGGTCTGGTCACCATTATAAACATAGTTCAAATACAAATATATAATACCTAAAAAAAAAAACACTAAAAAGTAACAAGGGTGATTCGTTTTTTTGTTATTAGTATTTTTGTTAGTATTGTAGCATACCAAATCTTCCCTGCATCTGGGAAACTAGTTTAATCCTCTGTTTCATTGGATAAATTTCCCTACAAAGTATGTGTACATTGTAATGATAGTGTCGCACATTGTTGGCCTAGACTGTAAGACATAATTTCTTTCATTATCTTTTAATTATTATTATATTATTACATGTTTAATTGAAGGGTATTTTTTTAAAATAATAAAACTATCATTGAAAAAATAAATAGACTAATCTCAATACCAATTTAGAATAGGATTATTGTATTTAAGGCAGAAGTTCACAGTTGGGTAAACTAAATCCTAAGATAATAAGATCGAACCATCCACGTATGATGCAAACTATATGTAAGAGAACGTCGAGTGTAGCATATTGGTTTTGGGATTAACCTTTTCACCATATGCTTCTCCTTTTCTCAACCTTATTCTGCCAATCTGTGCTTTCTTCTCAGACTGTTGGTCTGAAAATTAGAATATGAAGCTTCTCATTCCATTTGCAATTATCATGTTTTTCATATGCATAACATGGCTAATTTTTATTTCTTGTAAATAAATATTTCATTTCTGTAAATTCGTTTAAATGTTTCATAATGGGAGAACCATTTGAAAAAGCTATCATATTTATAGTGTTTTACATTGTTTACTAACTCCGGAAAAAGGACCATATTTTAATATATCTAATTTTTCATTATATTTTATTTACTTATTTGTTATTAAAAGATAAATAAATTATTTGTACAAAACAAATGTCAGACTACACTAAAATCCGGACCAATAGGTCTACCTATTACACCCGAGCCTAAAGCCCAACATCTGTTTGATAAAATATATAGCACAAAAACCCAAACAAAAAAGACAAAACGTATCATACTTTGCATGGTTTTCTACTTAAAGTGATTCATTGCCACCAATTACATGCAATGACTTGAAGCTTAGAAGGACAGAGGTCATTTCCCTGTGACAAAATAAGAAACACCAAGAATATAACTTCTCATAAGCAAACAAAATCACTGTGTCACCACTCCTGCTGCTTAAATTAAGGAGTTGCAATGTTGTATATGATCCAAAATTAGTTTGTAACATCAATCTTTTGAAAATCTAAAGACTTTAGTTTCAATAGGAAATGTTTACCTGTTGACTTTAATACATGAATTCCGACACAGTCACCTAGATCTTCTTCTGTTTCTTTTCCCATGTTTTTTGAACTTGTCAACCCATTTGTTTCCCAACTCATTCAACATTGTATATCCGATACATAGCCCAGCGACCAAACCACTACCATAACCTATCAAAACAATTTTCCAAGTTGACATAGCATATATCCATGACTGTTCCTCTTCCCCTGGAGGCGGTGGCACTGGAAGACAGTTTTCATTGCATTTCTTGGACAATGGTTGACCGCATAATTTTGGATTCCCACGATAAGAATCATTTGAAAATGTACTGAATTGGTTGCCTTGCGGTATGCTCCCTTCAAGTGGGTTGTAAGACAAGTTCAGTGCCTCTAGGAAAGTTAGAGTTGTAAGCTGTGGAGGAATCTTCCCTGATAGCTCTTTCTGTGAGAGATCCAAAGACTCCAGATCCTTTAGGTTTTGAACTGCTACTGGAATTTCACCGGAGAAGCTATTATAGGACAAGTTTAGCACTTTGAGTGACCTCAGCATTTGTATTTCTTCTGGTATTCTCCCATGGAAACTATTGTTGGAAAGGTCAAGACAAGTAAGAGTGGTTAAGATTTTCTCGTAAAACAGCTCAATCCCTTTGTTGAAAATTGTCACTGAATCTTGATAATAATTCTCTCCAATGTAATCCAGCTTAGCTTTGTCGTCATTTGTTAACTGCATCATTGCCTTCAAGCTTTGCAAAAATTCAATGGACAAGTCGCCAGAAAAATTGTTGGAAGCAATGTCCAATATGCGTAGCTTTGGAAACCCATGTTCTGTGTTGAATTTTGTAATTGTACCGTAGAATCTGTTTGCTCGCAAAATGAGAACCTTCAAGGAAGGCAGCTTCTCTAACCAAAATGGGAATGTATCATGAACCATATTATTTCCAAGGTCCAGAACCTCAAGTGCTTTACAATTGGCTAATGATCTCGACAACTGCCCTTCTAATTTATTCCCACCTATTTTGAGTGACCTTAGTCGAGTGGCTTGAAGGAAATCAATGGATAGTTCACCAGAAAATTGGTCTGAAGCAATGTCCAACACACCCAAAGTTGGGAAAACAAATCTATGTTTAATTTGACCATAAAATCTGTTTTCCCGCAATATTAGAACCGTCAAGTAAGGCAATTTCTCCAACCAAAAAGGGAATGTATCATTCATCTTGCTGTTTCGCACGTCCAAAACTTCAAGCTGAGTGCATTCAGCTAATGATCTGGGCAACTTCCCTTCCAATCTATTCTCACTAACTTTCAGAAAGCGCAGTTGGGTTGTTTTTGAAAATTTTGGCATCATTCCCCTGAAGTTATTTCCTTGCAAACCCAACCAACTCAGAGCACTCATATTGCCCAAGCAATTTGGAATTGGGCCACTCAAATTGTTATAAGATACATCGAAAGTGTAAATTTGACTCATATTGTTCAAGCAATTTGGAATTGAGCCACTCAAATTGTTATGAGATGCATTGAAATATATAAGTTGACTCAAATTGCAAATAGGCCTTGAAAATATCATTGCTTTCGGTCCATCGACTACTCAATTACCCTATTTGAATACATGTATCACCCTAATCATCCAAAGATGTTGAATAATTTCTTTATAATTCGTAACACAGCTGAATGGTAGAACTCAACTAATCATCTTGAATTAATTAGATTGTAGTCATATTATTCACCTCAAGCACAATCCATTGAAAACCTATTCTCTAAGTAATTTGAAATCCCTTCAAAGCTCCGCAAAGCTCAACATTGAGTGTATAACAACATAATGTATTTAGAGGCAAAGCTCATAGATTTATTTTCTAATTAGGAAATTATATATTTTCTCTGTAGGACTAACAAAGAAACTATAGTATGCATGGGTTTTTATCAAATGGAGTTTTTGACTTAGTCTTGGCATGTATAATTGCAAATGACTCCTATTGTCCGGTCATTATTTAATTATGTTCTACTAATTTCTGAGCCAGTTCTTAATATTTTTGGGTTCCAAGCAAACAATAAATTAGAATTTTTTTAAATTATATAAAATATAATGCAATAAAAGCTAAACATATTTTATGCCTAAAAGATGAAATATTTATGGTGAAAAATTAAAATTTATGCTTTTAATTAATTTATTTTAGTTTGAAATGGGTTTTTTAGTAAAATACCCGATTTTATATACGAATACTATTTTTTATGAAAATGAAATTCACTCCCATTTTTCATTTACTTATTTTTCTTCTCTCTTCCTAGTTAGAATCCTAGAAAGGAAGTACAAGAAAATGCATTAGATCAGACTCCTTTTTCAAGCTTTTTCTTTTTCATAGTCTTCTTAGAAAGATTTCATCTTTGTTTCTCTTCATTGGGTATCAAAATCTTGTTCCTTTCTGTTCCTAAAGAAGCTACCATATTGTTTCAACGGCTGAAAAAAAGGAGTCAGTAGAAACAAGGGAAGAAACAAAGTTAAAAAGAAGGAACTAGGGAGAGTGGTGAAGAAGATTGTAAAAGATGAGGACTATGGGTTTGATAAAACAATTGAAGCTATAAAAATCCCGTCTTCTTTAGCAGAATTAAAGATGAAGAAACCCGTAGGTGCTGCAATGGACGATAAGAACAAAAATTATGGTATTTGCTGGTTTATTGAGGTTTAACAACCAACACGTATAAGTTCTAAGATGAATGCATTTCACCCATGATCTTGGTAATTCCCCTTCTAACTTTGACTAACCGTAGTTGGGAAAATTTTGGTAAGGTTCTGTCGAAACCACTTTTTGTAAACAAAAATTTAGTTGTCGACTTATTAAAAATAAAAATTGGAGTCGTCACCGATCTTTGAGGTGCGATCGAATCACCTTAAAAACGATTTTAGGTCTACGAATTTTGAGAAAATAGGTTCGGGAGTCGGTTACGCACGAGGAAGGGTTAGCACCCTCGTAACGCCCAAAATTGGTACCGAATTGATTGTTTAACGTCTTGGTGTCAAGAATTTGAAGAGATTTTAAAATACGATCCTTTGAAAAGAAAATTTGAATAAAATGAAGTGGATGACGAGACTCGCTTATTTCAAAGAAATAAATTGTCATACTCAGTAAGTTAGAGTGCAACATTTTAAATCCTCAAAATTAAGTTTATCTTTTGACTTTTAAAACCTATGCATTTTGAGAAGGATATCTAATTATTTGGGTCAAATGAGAAAATCAAAACCCAGTAAGTTAGGGTTCGATTTCACAAAATTCCTAAATATCGAATATTGCTTTTATTTTCATTTGTTAGAAGAATCCTCGTCTCGAGAAAATAACATGTCATATCCAATGCGTTAGGATACAACGTATCGAATTCCCGAGAATGAGCTTTTTATTTGTGTGTTAATTAAAAAGGATACTCGGTTTCTTAGATTCAACGAGGAAGATTGGAATCTAGTAAGTTAGGACACAATCTTTTCGAGGATCCCAGACTCCGAGTGTCGCATTATTTATGAAAAACTTTTTGAATAAAAATGCTCTCGATACTTGAATGATATCAAACGTAATCTTTAATGTAGCACGATTGAATGGTAAAGTATGAGATAATTGGCAATCCGAACACACACTAAAAAAATAATGACCAAGCAATAGATAAATGTTAACAAGAATAGCAACAATAATTTTAATCCTATTATGCAAACATCAATATTACCAATTAAACATCAAATGAATTAATAATCGATTTTAAAATGTATACTAAGAAAACAGTGGCAACAAAGGAAATCACAATCAATAAATTATATATGCCAAAGTCTTAAAATGAACAATATATATATATACAATACATAATATTTTTCTTTTAAAATAATGCCTAATAAATCTAAAATAATAATACATAATGAATTTAAAATAAATATATAATAAATTTAAGCTAATAATACATAAAATTTATGATGCTAATAGTATATTTTAATTTAAAAATAATACATAATGAAATTTAATGCTAATATATATGATTGTAATATATATGAAAAAAAATTAAAGTGTAGTACGTAAAGTAATACATACATATATATATATATATATATATATAAAATAGATAAATAAAATATAAATAACATAATTACAATACCAATAAGGCTAGTGGCGACAATGATAATAATAATAAAGAAGATTAAACTAATTAATAAAAAATAACAAATAACAAAGAGGATTAAATTGAGTTTTAAACAAAATTAAAAGGAAAAAATGAGAATAAAACAAAACAGAGGGCCAAAATATAATGCACGAATTAATTGGGGGACCAAGCGGGAAATACTCCCTTCCCTGAAAACGCGGCGTTTAGATCAAGACTGAATTGAAACAAATTCAAAATTCATGCGGGAAATTCACAGAAAAACAAAAATGAAATTAAAAAGATGGAGTAAAATGGAGTGATCGAAGGCGCAAATAGACCACACAACAAAAATGCGCGGATCCTCCCCGAGTCGGGTCACCGTGCTAACCATAAACCACCAAACGGCGTCGTTTTGGAGCCATTGGAACCGGGCTTAAACGACGTCGTTTTTTAGACAATATAAAGACCACTTCAAACCCTGAAACCCCCCACCATTTTCAAAACTCAGGCCGCAAAACCTATGTCTCTCTTCATCGTTCGAACCCCTTCGACTCTGATTTAGACGGAATGAATGGGAACTCCGACGACGCCTACAATGGTGAGATCCTCTCACTTTCTCTCTTTTTGGATTTCGTAGGGGAGCAAAAATGATTTGCATTATATCAGAAAATGAAATCTGCCATTACTCTTTTAAAAATCAATCTATTATTATTTTTTTGTTCATAATAGAAAAAAAAATTCAAAGAAATAAAAGAAGAAGAAAAAAAAAGGAAATCGGAGAATCACCTTCAAAAACTCAAAATAATTTGCTTTTGATTCTTTTTGTGTATTGATATTGTGTGTAAAAATTTACAAAAGTGAATCAATCGGCTTTTATATTGCCGAATATTACAAAAATCATTTATCCTTTTTTATTTTTTTCTATTATTTCCTTTGTTTTTTCTTATGCTGGCCTATTGTTGTTGTTTTGTTGTGCTGTCTTCGTCTTCTTTGCAGGTACGGAGGCCAGCTGGCGTACGGAGGTGGTGGACGTGGCGCAGCATACGCGGAGGAGTTGGGGCTGCTGCGGCGCTGGGGTTTGCTTGCTGCTAGGGTTTCTGTTAACTGTCTTTAGGTGCTGGGCCATTGGGCCATTAGGTTTAGGTTAGTTTGGGCTATTGGGTCCGTTGTTTGTAAATGGACATTCAAAAATGGGCTCATGTTATATATTTTTATTTTTATACTGGTTTATTATTGGGCAATTACAGGTTCCACTGAAGCTATTCCCAAGTAGATTCAACATCCATATTTTCACAAAGTTAGCTATTTCTTGAGGTATGGGACGGGACTCAAATTAGCAAATGAAGTAGGAATACAACCATTGAGTCAACTCTAGAAAAATCAATAATTTCAAGCTTCTTAATTCTTCAGGAATGGGACCAAAAAGCCTGTTGTCCTGAGGACCAAATTGCTCAAATTAGCAAATGAAGTAGGAATACAACCATTGAGTCAGCTCTAGAAAAATCAATAATTTCAAGCTTCCTACTTCTTCAGGAATGGAACCAAAAAGCCTGTTGTCCCTGCGGACCAAATTGCTCAAATTAGCAAATGAAGTAGGAATAAAATTATAGCAATATTTGGGTTTGGAATTTTTTCCCTTTTATTTGATGCTGAAAAATATTTTAGATTCGGACTAATCTATCGCAAATTATGATCCATTTTATATCATAATTGTTTCTATATAATTTATTATTTTTAAATATAAAATGCACCATTAACAATATCTTTTAATTAAACTTTAAGTATAGCACCCCAAAAGAATAAATTAACTATGCGTATTTTTAGTCCACAAATATGTTAAGATTTACCAAAGGGTTAATTCATTTGATGTCCCTAAACTATGGGTCTAAACTTTTAAAATTTTAATTAAATCCTTGAACTGTAAATAAATTTTAATTTTGGACTAACAAAAAAAAATAGTATGAGATATTGTTGGCCTTTGGCTAACATTGGCAAGCATACCAGATTCTAAGACTTATTTCTTTCATTATGTTTTAATTATTATTTTATCATATTATTACATACAAGGTCTAATTGAATGATATTTTTTAAAGAAATAAAACTATCATTAAAAGAACAAATTGACTAGTATGAAAACAAGTGTCGAACTGCACTAAAACCCGAACTAATAGGTCCACCCTTTACACCCGGACCTAAAGCCCAACACGTGTTTGATAAAATATAAAGCCAATGTCAAGGAAAAGACAATTTTAAGGAAAAATATGCTCATATTTGTTAGACACTTTTACCATTTTCATCAAAAATTTTTGCTTGAGCCTGTCTGTTTTAAGTACCTTCTGCATTGCGAAATGGTAACATTAAATTAGAAGAGACTGAAAAACGAATGTCAATGTTACAAGCTACAAGTACAAATACCATATGATAGTTAACTTTGTCCACAGATAAAAAAAGAAATAAGGTGGTGCACTGCATAACCGCTGATTTTGAAAAAAAATGAATCCTGATGGAGTCACCTAGATCTTCTTTTGTTTCTTTCCCCGTGTTTTTTGAGCCTGTCAACCCATTTGTTTCCCAACTCATTCAGCCCTGTATATCCGATACATAGCCCAACGACCAATCCATTAGCATAACCCATCAACGCAATTTTCCAAGTAGTCATAGCATATAACCATGATTCTTCATCTCCCCTTGGAGGTGGTGGCATTGGAAGACCAACTTCATTGCATTTCCTTGACAGTGGCAGCCCACACAATTTTGGGTTCCCATGGTAGGAATCATTTGAAAATGTAATGAATTGGTTGCTTTGTGGTATGCTCCCTTCAAGTTGGTTGTAAGACAAGTTCAATGCTGCTAAGAAAGTTAAACTTGTAAGTTGTGGAGGAATCTTCCCTGACAGCTCATTCTGTGAGAGATCCAAAGACTCGAGATCTTTTAGGTTTCCAAGTGCTACCGGGATTTCACCGGAGAAGCTATTATAGGACAAGTTTAGCACTTTGAGTGACCTCAGCATTTGTATTTCTTCTGGTATTCTCCCATGGAAACTATTGTTGGAAAGGTCGAGACAAGTAAGAATTGTCAAGACTTTTTGGTAGAACATTTCAATCCCTTTGTTGAAAATTGTTACTGAATCTTGATAATAATCCTCTCCAATGTAATCCAGCTTAGCTTTGTCGTCATTTCTTAACTGCATCATTGCCTTCAAGCTTAGCAAAAATTCAATGGACAAGTTGCCTGAAAAATTGTTGGAACCAATGTCCAATATGCGTAGCTTTGGAAACCCACGTTCTGTGTTGAATTCTGCAATTGTGCCGTAGAATCTGTTTGCTCGCAAAATGAGAACCTTCAAAGAAGGCAGTTTCTCTAACCAAAATGGGAATGTATCATGAACCATATTATTTCCAAGGTCCAGAACCTCAAGTGCTTTACAATTGGCTAATGATCTCGACAACTTCCCTTCTAATTTATTCCCACCTATTTTGAGTGACCTTAGTCGAGTGGTTTGAAGGAAATTAATGGATAGTTCACCAGAAAACTGGTTTGAAGCAATGTCCAACACATCCAAATTTGGGAAAACAAATTTATGTTTGAAATGTTTAATTTGACCATAAAATCTGTTTTCCCGCAATATTAGAACCATCAAGTAAGGCAATTTCTGCAACCAAAAAGGGAATGTATCATTCATCATGTTGTTTCCCACGTCCAAAACTTCAAGCAGAGTGCATTCCACTAATGATCTAGGCAACTTCCCTTCCAATCTATTCTCACTAACTTTGAGAATATATAATTGGGTTGCTTTTGAAAATTTTGGTAACATTCCACTGAAGTTATTTCCTTGCAGATCCAACAAATTGAGATCATTCATTTTGCCTAAGCAATTTGGAATCGGGCCGCTCAAATTGTTATGAGATGCATTGAAATTTCTAAGTTGACTCAAATTGCAAATAGGTCTAGTCAAGGAGGTTTGTGAAGAAGTTGAACTCTGATTGGGTAAAAGTTGGTCCAAAGATGAGAGATGGTTATTAGCAAGAAACAGATACCGCAAACTTTTCTTCTACACCTGGTTTGGTATTGCACCACTTATTTTATTATTTGAAAGGTCAAGATATTTCAACTTGTCTTGCCTTTTAATGAATTCTGGAAATTCAGTAAGGTTGCATGACCTTAGGCTTAGGCTCTCTAATTGGGGAAAAGTAAGACTTTTGTTGTCGCTTTCAGTTAACAAGCTTACGTTGGATAAGTGGAGACCCTTTAAGTTCTTGAGTTGGACAAACATGTCAAGCTTCATGGAACTGAAGCTATTTTCTCCAATATAAAGCCCTTCAAGCCTTGGAAGTTGAAGGATTGACTTCGGGATTGGTCCTGTTAAATAATTATTGCCTATATATAATTCTTGAATCGAAGAAGAAGATGCATTGGGGAACTCATCAATTTTCCCAACCAATTGATTTTCTCCAAGAATCAAGGTCTTCAACGATTGAAGAGTAAATAAAGAAGAATGTATTGATCCAGAAAGCTTGTTTGACCTTAGATCCAAGTTCACCAGGTAACTAAGATTTGCAATTGACGATGGAATGGGTCCAAAAAAATTGCAACTAGACAGCTTTAAATTAGTCAAGAACTTGAGATTACCAATTGATTGAGGTAGTTTTCCACTGAAATTTGTCTCAAAAAGTGACAGACTCAGTAATGCATTGTTTACTGGAAATTCTGGCAACTGACCCTTAAGTTGGTCATTAGATGAAATGTGAATGCTTTGAATTTGTGGCAATAAGAGAATTCCGGTTGGAAATTGCCCATTCAAATTGCAGCCACTCAAACTGAGAGAAACCAAACGAGAGGAATTTACCAAGAAATTGGGAGGTAAATAAGAGATCGGGTTCCCATCAAGGATAAGTTTGGAAAGAAAAGAGAGTCTTGAGAGTGAAGAACATAATGGACCTTTCAAACCACAGCTTGACAGACTCAACACATGCAGGTTTGGAAGTACAAGAGATGTGGTTTCGCACCATTTAGTACTTTGAGTTGAAATGTCGACTCCATCCAAATAAAGCTCCGTGAGAAACTTCAAATTCTTAATAAATGTCTTGAAGTTTGGTTTCTCCAATTTTAAAGTAGCTGAATTATAATAGTAACCATTTCTCCAATAGCAATCATCTTGATTGGATAGATCAAGAGAGACTAACCTTGTTAGGTGTGAGATCTCCACTCGAATTTGGCCATGGAAACATGAGCTTGAAAGGTTGAGATGAGTTAGATTTTGGAGTTTATCAAACCTATAGGAAAACAGAGTCGTATTAAAGTTGTTTCCAGCAAGATTCAGGTGTTGAAGATGATGGAGATAGAATATGGAGTGGAAGCTGCCTGAAAGGTTTTTGTAACTAAGATCAATGCCAATGACATGACCATAAGCATCACAAGTGACTCCTTCCCAAGAACAACAATCAGTGTTGACATCCCAGAGGTCAAATTTGGAAGAGAAAGTAAAATGAGGGGCATAGTAAAGATGATGTTGCAATTGCAGCAGAGGAGATCTCTGGTCATCAAGGCATTGCATTGGGAGATGAGTTTGAGGAGGTGAAAAAGACAAGAGAAGAGGAAGGAAGCATGAGAAGAGAAAGAGTGAAGAAATAAGGGAATGAAGGGTGTTCATGTTTGGTGGGTGTGAAGGAGGATTGTGTTTGGCATACAACATATTTATACACAAACGTGTAGTTTCCATAGAACAATGTTCATGAGTGATCGGCAATGCATGCAATTTCTAAGTCATTTTGCCAAATCCAGACTCCATCAAAATACTGTTCCACCAATTTAGTTAAGTCTTTTTGGTCAATTTTTTCCAACATATTAAAGCAAGGGATAATAATTTATTATTTAAAGCTGTTAGTCATGATGCATAAATTATTTATTATTTATTGGAGGAGTACCAGCAAATATTTTAATTCATTCTATTCATTCCTTTCTTTCTTTCTTTGTCCTTTGTTTTCTCTGTTTAGATTATGGAAATAAGTAGGAAATTAACAAAGATAAAGTGGAAGTCACAATTATACAGTAAAATATTTGAAGGTTAAAATATGTTTTAATTTTTTTTAAGTTTAAATTTAAATTTTTTATTTTTAAAAATATGATTTTTTATTTTTTTAAAATTTAAAAATATAGATTCAATTATTATCATTATTGAAATTCTATTTATAGGTTGAATCCTTTCGGGAGGAAAACCACGCGTAGGCTAAATCACCTCTTCTATTTATAGGTTTAGAACACAAGAAGTATGAACTATGTCTATTTATAGGTTTAGAAAACCTTATTCTAATCAACCTCAAATAGAAGTATTGCAGTAAGATTGAAAGATCTTATTCAAATCAATATCAAACAGTGGAAATAAACTTCTATATGGATTCTTCTTGTCCAACCTGTATCATACCTTGACCTTCGCCCTTGTGGATCACCCTATCTTACCACTTGTATTTTATTTTAAAAAGAATTTGAGTCACAACTCCAACGCAAAATTTTAAGCTTTTAGTACCATCAAGACTAACAAAAAATAACATAAATTTAGAGTGAATCATCATATTAAATTAAGAATATAAGGGTGAAAGAAATGATTGTATATTTAACACTTCAAATAATATATATATCTAACTCATAAATCATTTTAACAATTCATATTATTTGTATTAGCCTATAAGGAGACAAATGAAAACTAAATCAATCTTCCAACCTACATGAAGCTCAACTTTGCTTCCCACTGAACACGTAGAGAGGAATGAAGAGCAGAAAAGACGTAATGAAAAGCAGCCGTTCCCTTAGAATCAAAGCATTAGGTAGATGTAATTTTCAAACCCCAACTAGAAGACCCCCAACCGAATATATCTTAATCATGTGAGAAAGAGCAAAAAAAGGCAGTATCAACGAAATGATATAGAAATGTGAAGGAGAAAACAATGTAGGCAGTAGGCACCTTGGAATCCATGGCGTTGGTATTTTGAAAGTCGTATCAATACTGTAGGGTAAATTACTATTGTTAAAGAAATTTAACAATGTAGGCTGTAGGCACCTTGGAAAAAGACATTTAACAATACTAATTTGAACAGTTTAAAAAATAGTTAAGTCTGTTTGCCCGATCAATACTGCATGAGATGGATTGATGGACACCACGTATGACTTATGGGTGGAAATTTTGATGATAAAAAGTGTGGGGTTCTTCTGAAATTTACTTTGGGTTGACTGAAAATGATGTTCACAGATTAGTTGAAGTGTCTTATAATATTAGCTACTTTTCAATCCTTTACACTTTCAAAGTTTGTCCAACCAATTGAAATGCAATGAGCATATAGTTTTTTAAGTCGAAAATTAGATTTTTTTTATCGGTGATTTACATAATTAATTGTTATTTTTTCTTCAATTATTTAAATTTATTATCTTTCTTTTTTTTTACATGAGCAAAGATAAAATTATAATTGGATTAAGTCGGGTCAGGTTATTTCAGAGCAATAATCATATAATTTTTGAAGAATTTTATCTAAAAGTTGAAAATATCATTGCTTAGACACCTTAAAAATATCATTGCTTCCGATCCATCGACTACTCAATTACCCTATTTGAATATATGTGTCACCCTAATCATCCAAAGACGTTAAATAATTTCTTTAATAATTTGTAACACAGCTGAATGGTGGAACTCAACTAATCATCTTGAATCAATTAAATTGTAGTCATATTATTTATCTCAAGCACAATCTATTGAAAACCTAATCTCTAAGTAATTTGAAATCCCTCCAAAGCTTTGCAAAGCTCAACATTGAGTGTATAACAACACAATGTATTTAGAGACAAAGCTCATAGATTTATTTTCTAATTAGGAAATTATATGTTTTTAGTGTAGGACTAACAAAGAAACGATAGTATGCATGGGTTTTTATCAAATGGAGTCTTTGACTTAGTCTTGCCATGCTTACTTGCAAATGACTCCTGTTGTCCGGTCATTACTCAATTATTTTCTACTATTTTCTAATTCTTCAGGAATGGGACCAAAAAGCCTGTTGTCCCTGAGGACCAGATTGCTCAAATTAGCAAATGAAGAAGGAATACAACCATTGAGTCAACTCTAGAAAAATTTAATTTGTCATTCTCCTATTAAGAAAGGATAGAGATGTTGGAACATTTTCAAATATTTATAGTGTTCCAACATTATTTCGGAACAATAAATGCGCGAAGAGTTAACATAATTTTTTTTAATATAAAAATGCTTACTTCTATTCATAATTCATGCTCAACTCTTAAATCAGATTAAAAATGCATTTAATTGTGCTTAAACCAATGTTTTATTGGTTGTTGCAATTAGCAACTTACGAATCGAACTAAAACTCAATTAACAAGATGACTTATGTTAGATAGGACTATAGTACTTACACTTTCACTTTCATTTTTCATTTAAAAAACCCACATCCACGTACAAATCCATTTATCTAAACCATTGTTGTTGTTACCATTTGAAACTTTCAGATCCTTTTGGATGGGCAGTGAGATTGGCTTCAATGAGATTAAAGTAATAGTATAGATGTGTAACTAAGGATGGTAAAACCCGAATCACTCCATGGATTCCGAATCTATCCGCTCCAGATGGAGATAATTTTTTTTTAAAAAGTGGATATGGAGAAGGGCGAGGTGGATTTATTTTTTTATAGTGAGTATGGAGCAATTATGGTAATTGTTTACTGCACCCTGCTCCACGAGATTAAATTATCATTTTATCCTTCTATATATAACTATTGAAAAGGTTAAAAAAATGTAATAATATATTATAGAAAATTTTATATGTTTTATGTTCAAATATTTTTCTAAAGAATTATGGTTAATTATTTACTTGACTTTAGAAATGATTACTGAACTATTCTGAAGATTTTTATTTAAGTCACTTGCAAGCTCACCCCTGGGGGTAGTTTGAGATTGCGCCCGCCTAGGGCCCAGGGCCTGGACCGGAAGGGGCCCATTTTTTTTAGTTTTCAACGTGGAAAAAGAAAATTTCAACCATTTAAATCTTTCGATTTATTGCAGGCGGAAAAAAAGGCCTCAATTTTTTTATTTTGTTGCATAATATTTTTTATTTTTTTAAAAAGGGACCCTAATTTATTGTTTCGCTTAGGGTCCTAAAAATGTCAAGAAGAGCATGGTTACTTGGTTGTTGTTTTTTTTTTTTTTAAAGTCTAGCTAGCGAGCTCCAAACAACGATTTGACAATCGGTACTGTGATCGATACCATAGACAAGTAGAAGAACATACCTTAAGTCCAAGGCAATTTAACAGTCAGTATTCGATATAGAAGAAGAAAGCTATTTAGATTTTAGTCCAGAAATTAGTGACGTTCGAAGTTGTTTCAAGGAAAAAACTTGACCTATAAAAGGAGAACGAGTGTTTTTTATTGGTGCAGGTGATGCAAACAGAGAATGTCAGAATGATTTTAAAATACATCAACGATCACCCACAACGTCTTCAAGTGAAACAAAGTGAAGTAAATTGAACCCACCAATAATAGTGATAAACATGGCCATTGAAAATGGGAAGAGAAGTTATATGTATTTTTGTCATGTATGGCTATTAGGCACTGGACTAGTCAACGACCCATAAATTTGCCCAAAATACCACATTTTAAACTCTTTAAATTTCATCTCATTTTCATCCTTAAGCATCAATAAAAATATATCTTTACTTATTTCTTAACCTTTTTAGAAAATAAAAAAGATGGCGAAGGTTTTTTTGGTTTTGTTCTCATTGGCTTTGGTGTTCTCAATCCAATTCGTAGTAGGACAAGAGGAGAAGGCTTTTGATGAGGAAGCATCTCCGGAAGTCGATAGGGTTTTGTTGAGTTCAGAGGAGGCAACTTCTCCAGAATCAGAAGTAGAAGCTCCTACTGGATTTTTCGACGTGTTTAAGAGAAGAATGGCATAATGATGCTCAAAAAGCAACATGAGAGCCAAATTTTAAGGAGGAGGATTCTAACACTAAAAATGAGAAGAATTAGCCAAGGGATGATGCATCAAGTTACCATAATCGCAATAAGCAACCTTAGGCAACGTAATTGAATAAAAGAAGCACATCCAATAATATGGATATATATATTATAAGGGCTAGAAAATTTTCCCAATGGCCAAAACAAAAGTAATTATTAAACAATAAATTCATTGAACAACAATAAATTTCATGCACTCAAGTTCGTAAATATTATTATTTAATATTTATCTTGGATAATTAACTCTTTTTAATTTTTATAAAGGTGCGTAACTTTAGATTCTACTATTGGAGGAAAAAGAAAATTTTAATATTTTTCTAAGTATACCCCAATTCTTGTACTCTTTTGCAATTTTTTAAAATTTAATCCGCCACTTTTAATTACTAAATTTTAGTCTCGTGTTTGATTTAAAATTTAAAATCCAATTGATGGTGTTATTAATTAAATTTGACCATTAAATTTTAAAAAAACTTACACCATAGGCTAAAATTAATTTAAGTATATAAATTTAATACAAACATAAATTAGAAATTTATTTGTAACATTCCATCGAATTTTAGATCATTTGATATTATTATTACAACAGTTAAGAAGAATTTGATCGTTTTTAAACATATTATTTCTTGATTTAAGAATTCGAGATGTAAATGGAGATAATTATATGAAAAGATAAATTTACTTGCAACAACCTTGAGCAACATCATCTACAAAAACTTTTAAGGTTTGATATCCAAGGAACCACCTTCCATGGCGGCCTCCCCTGCTAACCCTTTCCATTTCTCAACATTCTTCTTCACTTGCACCCCTTTCCCCTCATCCCCCATCACCAAACCCAAGCATCTAACAATCTCATCACGTTCCCTGATCCCTTCTTCATTAGCACTCACTCTCACCCCATTCCCCCCACATCTTCAATCAGCTTCGCATTAGTCCCTTAATCCGTCCATTGAGGGAAAGCCACCACCGGTACACTGGCTGCTCTCCAACGTCGAGTTTCACCCACAATGTGTCACGAAGCAACCCAACGACGATGAGACAATACTTCCACTTGCGAACACCATGGAACCACCATCCCAAACTGTTCCAGTTCTTCCCTGCAAGTCAGTTTATCTTCTTCTTTCTCTTCGTAGCCTCCATCTTTCCAGTTCCTCACCACCCATGAAAACGGTTGCCTGCTGGATAATAAAGCTCAAGCGATTTCCTCTACTCGTCGGTGAGTACTAATCCACTCTACGATTGTTAAATCATCAGTTGGAGCTCATTAATTGAATTTAAAAGAACTTAATAGCATAATAACTTAAATAATAAAAAAACTGAATAGTTCAACTACTTGAATGAAAATTTTCTAATAACTCATTACCATTTTGTAATTTTTTGAAGTTGAGTAATCAAAACATAAATTTACTAATAATTTAGTGACTTTAGAAACATAAAATTTTAAAATTAAACCTAAAGGCTTTTCTATAATACATTTCGCATTTCTAAATATTTAAATAGTTATACATATTAAACGGATAATATGATACTTTTATATAGTATAAAGGCAAAGAATTACACATTGACTACACACACAAAATCCAACCCACTCCATCTTACAACCACATTTCAAAAAGTTTGTTTCCACATTCAAAATCTATCACATGATTCACATATTATACTTAATGGTCACTTCCAAGTTCTTTCAAGAAAAAACAAGGTTAAATTTTATTATTAGTCTTACTTTATAAAAATTGTAGATTTAATACTTATACTTTATTTGGTCATTTTAATCTTGTTACTTTTTAAATTTTAAAATTTCAGTCTTCACTAAACGATAATTGTTAAATTTATTAAATTCATTATTTTCAAAATTTGATGTAACAAACATATTATGATATGTGTAATGGCATTTTAGTTTGCGATTTTCACATATTACTTACTGAAATTTTAGTTAATGGATTAGTGATTATTATTTGTATCGAGAAGAAAATTTCAGAATTCGAAAAAAAATAGGAACTTAAAATGATTCAATTGGAGAATATATATTAAATCAATAATTATATGCATAACACATTACTAGTAATTGAATTGAAACAGTGAATTGATTTGAAACTGATAATTTTACTTACGACAACCTTCGGCAATATCATCAACAAAAGCTTTAAGGTTCATATCCATGGAGCCGCCTTCCATGGCGGCTTCACTGGCTAACCCTTTCCATTTCTCTACATTTTTCTTCACTTCCATCCCTTTCTCATCATCCCCCATCACCAAATCCAAGCACCTAACGATCTCATCACGTTCCACCATCCCTTCTTCATTAGCACTCACTCTCACCCCATTCCCCCACACATCTTCAATCAGCTTCGCAGTAGTCCATTGAGGGAAAGCCACCACTGGTACACCGGCCACCATGCTCTCCAACCTCGAGTTCCACCCACAATGCGTCACGAAGCAACCCAACGATGGATGAAACAATACTTCCACTTGTGAACACCACGGAACCACCATCCCAAACTGTTCCAATTCTTCCCTGCAAGTCAGTTTATCTTCTTCTTTCTCTTCTTCGCCTCCATCTTTCCGGTTCCTCACCACCCATAAAAAGGGTCGCCGGCTGGATATTAAAGCTCGAGCGATTTCCTCCACTTGTTGCTCCGTTAACACCGCAATGCTCCCGAAGGAAACGTAAACGACGGCCGATTTTGGTTTCGAGTCTAACCATTGGAGGTAATCTTTTGAATCGGATTGAAAAAGATCGGTTCTCAAGGAATTATCCAAGGAGTCATTTGAGTTCAAGAAAGAAGATGGGATTAAAGGTCCGATGCCGACCATGATGAAATTTTCAATGGCGTTTAATGCTTCGTGTTCCAAAGCATCGAAGGTGTTAACAAGGATTTTGGGGTTGGATTCATCAGCGACGACGTCCATTTGTTCTTGGATCAACGACAGTGCCCAACGGTAAACGTTTAAAGCGGTTAGGAACGACGGAAGGTCGCGGGTGGCGAGTAGCGGCAGACCTGGTAATTTTATTGAACGCTTGGGGTTTTTTTCATCAGCTTGAGCTTTAAAGGTGGATTCGTGTCCGTTGAAGTAAAAATAATAGATGTCGAAAACGGTGGCGGGTTGAATCCAAAGTAAAGCTGTCGGGATGTGATGTTTACGCGCCACCTCCGAGGCCCAATGGATGAACAGGGTGTAGACAATGCAAGTGACGGGTTTGCCTTCGTTTTCACTGCTTGTTATAAACTCGGAGACGGCTTCTTTGCCTCGTCGCCTCAATTCAGATAGGTAATGGTCTATGTCATCGCCGGGTTGACACTCGTCGTCGTAGCCATCGGAAAAGGGTAAAAACGTTAGGCCTTGAGCAGTGGGGACTTTGCTCATGCGGCGGTGAGCGGAGATGCAGGTGATGAAAGTTACACGTACGCCAATACGTATAAGATGCTTGGCAAATTGTAAGGTTGGGTTTATGTGGCCTTGTGCAGGGAAGGTCACTAGGAGGAAATGAGGCTGTGACATGGTGGTGACGGCGGCGCGTAGGTAGTTCACCTGGTCTTTTTTTACGAACGTCGGATTTGGAGTAACTAAGAAACGAAATCGAAGTGTTTTTATAAATGATGAGAAGCACTTTAAGGGAGACGTTTGGGCTGACGAATTTGAAGATTCCAAATTCGTGGAAAAACAGTCATCACACACATTCTTGTGGTAGGGACTCATTAATTTCTATATGTTAAATTAAAATATAATTAATTTTTTTAAAAATTTATCCAAAAATTTTGTGACAAATTAAAAGCCGAAGTTAAAAACAATAGCAAAACCGAATATATATACATCAAAATGGTATGTCTGTTATTGTACTGTTTTGTTGGTGTCAGGTGATATCAGACTGAAATATAATAATTTAAAGTATTTAGAGATTTGAAGTGCAAATTCCCATTTTAAGTGACTACCGGAAAAAGAAGTGAAAGGGTGCCGCTTAAATGTGGCTAATTGCCTTGTAAACCATCGTTATATATTATTTTCTTTTTATTCCTCTTCAACTCATTATATTGTGTTTAAACAAGCTCTTAACTTATTTTTGTAGTTAAATAAGCTCTTAACCTATGGGTTTTACTCATAAAAGCCCTTTATTTTAATATTAAAGTAAATATATTTTGAATTTCAAGCTCTTATCTTAATTTCTTGTTGATGCAATAAAATTATATACAATTTAACATAAACATAAAATCTAAAAAAGTAATCGAAATTTCAGAATAATAACTAAGCATATCATGTATATAAGCACTCTCAACAAATTTTAAATTTTATTTTTTATTTAATAAACTATTCTCATCAAATTCATATCAACATAAAATGCGAATTAGTTTATATATTTTTAAATAGTTTTACTTTAATATTAAAATTTAGGATTTTCATGAGTAAAAATCATAGTTTGAGGGCCTATTTAACTACAAAAACAGTATAAAAGCTTGTTTAAACAAAGTGTATTAGTTTAAGCATTTTTTAGTATATTAGCCTTCCATCTATGTTTTCATTGGTTCTTATGCATTGAAAATAATCAAACAATTTCTGCAATGTAGGTGTCAGGTTCAACAACATATAGTCTAGCAGGGTTAAAATACTAAAAAGCCCTTTAATATGGGTAAAACATATTTACTTTAATATTAAAATAAAGAGATTTTATGAGTTAAAATCAAGTTAAGGGCTTATTTAACTACAAAAATAGGTTAAGGGTTTGTTTAAACACAATGTAATGAGTGGAAGGGGAATAAAAAGAAAATAATAAATAAAGAGGGCTTGCAAGGAAATTAGCCACATTTAAGGTTTAGTTACACAACACTACTACAGCCGACACCATTTCACTTTTTTCTCCAACAACCACTCAAAATGAAAAATTTGCATATCAGGTCCCTAAATACTTTAGATCATTACATTTCAATCTGGTACCGCTAATTTGACAAGCGGCACCAGTAAAACACCATAGTAAACATACCATTTTGGTAAATAATCTCATGGGCATGCCATTTCAGTTATTAATTTCAATTTTTTATATTATATAAGTAAAAATCCATAAAATATTATTTTAAGGTTTTATCTAAAAAAGAAAATTTTTAGCCATGTTCACATTATACATTTTTTTAAGTTTGACATTTAACTAAGTTGACGCATTGATAATGTGAAGTATTTTTATGAATTATGTTAAGTAATTTTGGAAATAAATTTTACCTAATCTGAAATTTAATCGATTATTTTTATGTAGATATAATTATTATACAACGAAAATATAACATAAATTAATTTTGTAATAAAATAATCCACTTTTATTATTAATAACTAAGAAAAAAAATTTTGTTTGTGACCGAAGTTAAAAGCAATTGTAGAACCGAATATAAAAGATTTTGTGGTGACGGCGTAGTTATAATTATTATGCAATGTGTCAAGAAATGAGCGGATATGCAGATAGCACGAAATATTTGACGCAAAAACTCAAGTTGGCGTATATGACAAAGATTTTAAAATTATTCTATTATCATTTATTTTTTAGAATTTTTAGAAATTTTTAAAATTTTAAATTAGTAAAAGGAAAGTTGCACTTTAGCTTTTTTTTAAACAATAAAATTTTGATTTAATCCTTTAAAATTTACATTTTACTACCGTAAAAATTACTATTTAAT
The DNA here is from genome assembly GCF_025698545.1 of Gossypium raimondii. Lineage (NCBI taxonomy): Eukaryota > Viridiplantae > Streptophyta > Magnoliopsida > Malvales > Malvaceae > Gossypium > Gossypium raimondii. The sequence continues at coordinate 2,256,842 of NC_068567.1, read as the reverse complement.
TTCGACTCTAAAATTTTTTTTTCTTAATTCCCCTCTGTTATGAGTCTCATAATTGGAGGGTAGTGAATATCATACCCCACAGCTTTTTCTTTCTTTTGTCATTATGATTACAAAGATTATTGTGATACAACGAGGGGAAATGTTCGGTATGACGGTGAAAGGTTTTTATTTCATAAATCGAGTTGGGATTTTAATATTTGTTTTTTAATTTATATTCAAAAATTATATATATATATATATATATATATATATGATAAGAGGCAAAATCCCAACTTAATAAAAATTTCATTTCATGTGTATCAAATAATTATCTTATTCTTGATATCTTATGAGTCGGAGGCAAAGGTTTAGGGTATATTTAGTTTCAGAAATTAAAGATTTCTTTTCTTTTTGTTTTCCTAAAAGTAGAAAAAAATTGAGAAAATTTGTTTGGTTGAAATTTTAAATAAATGAAAAAATATGTGAAAATTATAAAATAAAAAATTTAAACGATCACCCACAACGTATTCAAGTGAAACAAAAAGAAGTAAATTTAAACCACCAAAAATTGTGACAAACATGACCATTAAAAATGTGGAGAGAAATTATATGTATTTTTGTCGTGTATGGTTATTAGGCACTAGACTAGTCAACCACCCCTAAATTCACCCAAAATATGTCATTTTAAACTCTTTAAATTTCATCTCATTTTCAACCTTAAGCATAAATAAAAATATATGTTTACTTTTTTTTTCTTAACCATTTTAGAAAATAAAAAAAGATTGTGAAGGTTTTTTTTGTTGTGTTCTCATTGGCTTTGGTGCTCTCAATCCAATTTGTAGTAGGACAAGAGGAGGCAGCATCTTTGGAAGCTGACAGGGTACTTTTGACTTCAAGGGTGGCAGCTTCTCCAGAATCGAAAGCAGAAGCTCCTACTGAATTTTTCGGCGGGTTGAAGAGGAGAGTGGTATAATGATGCTCAAAAAGCAACATGAGACCCAGATTTTAAGTTGGAGAATACTAACACTAAAAATGAGAAGAATTAGTCAGGGGATGATGCAACAAATTACCATAATGGCAATAAGCAACCTTAGGCAATGTAATTTAATAAAAAGAAACACATCCAATAATATGGAGATATATATATACACATTATAAGGGCTAGAAAATTTTCTCAATAGCCAAAACAAAAGTAATTGTTAAATGATAAATTAAGTGACCAACAATAAATTTCATGTACTCGAGTCCATAAATATTATTATTTAATATTTATCTTGGACAATTAACTCTTTTTAATTTTTATAAAGGTGCGTAACTTTAGATTCTATTATTGGAGGAGAAAAGAAAATTTTAATATTTTTTAAGTATACCCCAATTCTTGTACTCTTTTGCAATTTTTTAAAAATTTAATCTGCTACTTTTAATTTTTAAATTTTAGTCTCTTAGTTTGACTTAAAATTTAAAATTCAATTGTTGATGTTATTAATTAAATTTGGCCATTAAAATTTTAAAAAAACTTACACCATAGGCCAAAATTAATTTAAGCATAAATTTAATACAAACATAAATTAAAAATTTATTTGTAACATTCCATCGAATTTTAGATCATTAATTTGATATTATTATTATTATTATTATTATTACAACAGTTAAGAGGAATTTGATCGTTTTTAAAAATATTATTTCTTGATTTAAGAATTCGAAATATAAATGGAGATAATTATATGAAAAGATAAATTTACTTGCAACAACCTTGAGCAACATCATCCACAAAAACTTTAAGGTTGATATCCAAGGAACCACCTTCCATGGCGGCCTCTCCGCTAACCCTTTCCATTTCACAACATTCTTCTTCACTTGCATCCCTTTCTCATCATCCCCCATCACCAAATCCAAGCACCTAACGATCTCATCACGTTCCACGATCCCTTCTTCATTAGCACTCACTCTTACCCCATTCCCCCACACATCTTCAATCAGCTTCGCAGTAGTCCCTTGATCCGACCATTGAGGGAAAGCCACCACTGGTACACCGGCCACCATGCTCTCCAACCTCGAGTTCCACCCACAATGCGTCACGAAGCAACCCAACGATGGATGAAACAGTACTTCCACTTGCGAACACCATGGAACCACCATCCCAAACTGTTCCAATTCTTCCCTGCAAGTCAGTTTATCTTCTTCTTTCTCTTCGTAGCCTCCATCTTTCCGGTTCCTCACCACCCATAAAAACGGTCGCCGGCTGGATATTAAAGCTCGAGCGATTTCCTCCACTTGTTGCTTCGTTAACACTGCAATGCTCCCGAAGGAAACGTAAACGACGGCCGATTTTGGTTTCGAGTCTAACCATTGGAGGTAATCTTTTGAACCGGATTGAAAAAGATCGGTTCTCAAGGAATTATCCAAGGAGTCATTTGAGTTCAAGAAAGAAGATGGGATTAAAGGTCCGATGCCGACCATGTTGAAATTTTCAATGGCGTTTAATGCTTCGTGTTCCAAAGCATCGAATGTGTTAACAAGGATTTTGGGGTTGGATTCATCAGCGAGGACGTCCATTTTTTCTTGGATTAGCGACAGTGCCCAACGGTAAACGTTTAAAGCGGTTAGGAACGACGGAAGGTCGCGGGTGGCGAGTAGCGGCAGACCTGGTAATTTTATTGAACGCTGGGGGTTTGTTTCATCAGCTTGAGCTTTAAAGGTCGTTTCGTATCCGTTGAAGTAAAAATAATAGATGTCGAAAACGGTGGCGGGTTGAATCCAAAGTAAAGCTGTCGGGATGTGATGTTTACGCGCCACCTCCGAGGCCCAATGGATGAACAGGGTGTAGACAATGCAAGTGACGGGTTTGCCTTCGTTTTCACTGCTTGTTATAAACTCGGAGATGGCTTCTTTGCCTCGTCGCCTCAATTCAGATAGGTAATGGTCTATGTCATCGCAGGGTTGAAAACCGTCGTCGTAGCCATCGGAAAAGGGTAAAAACGTTAGGCCTTGAGCAGTGGGGACTTTGCTCATGCGGCGGCGAGCGGAGATGCAGGTGATGAAAGTTACACGTACGCCAATACGTATAAGATGCTTGGCAAATTGTAAGGTTGGGTTTATGTGGCCTTGTGCAGGGAAGGTCACTAGGAGGAAATGAAGCTGTGACATGGTGGTGACGGCGGCGCGTAGGTAGTTCACCTGGTGTTTTTTTACGAACGTCGGATTTGGAGTAACTAAGAAAGGAAATCGAAGTGTTTTTACAAGTGATGATAAGCAATGAAAATGGGTGACGTTTGGGCCGACGAATTTGAAGATTCGTAATTCCTTTTGGATTTTGTGTGGGAAAAAATTCATCACGCTGTCACACACATTCTTGCTTTGCAAGGACTCATTAATTTCTATATTTTAAATTAAAATATAATTAATTTTTTTAAAAAATTATCCGAAAATTTTGTGATAAATTAAAAGCCGATGTTAAAAACAATAACAAAACCGAATATATATATACATCAAAATGGTATGTTTTTTACTGTACTGTTTTGTTAGTGTCAAGTGGTATCAAATGGAGATGTAATAAGTTAAAGTATTTAGGGATTTGAAGTGTAAATTCCCATTTTAAGTGACTACTGGAAAAAGAAGTGAAAGGGTGCCGCTTAAATGTGGCTAATTGCCTTGTAAACCATCGTTATATATTATTTTCTTTTTATTCCCCTTCAACTCATTATATTATGTTTAAACAAGCCCTTAACTTTTTTTTGTAGTTAACTAAGCTCTTAACCTATGGGTTTTACACATAAAAGCCCTTTATTTTAATATTAAAGTAAATATATTTTGAATTTCAAGCTCTTATCTTAATTTCTTGTTGATGCAATAAAAATTATATACACTTTAACATAAACATAAAATCTAAAAAGTAATTAGCAATTTCAAAATAGTAATTAAGCATGTCATGTATATAAGCACTCTCAACAAATTTTAAATTTTTATTTTTTTAATAAACTATTCTCATCAAATTCATATCAACATAGAATACGAATTAATTTATATGTTTTTAAATAGTATTACTTTAATATTAAAATTTAGGACTTTCATGGGTAAAAATCATAGTTTGAGGGCCTATTTAACTACAAAAAAAGATAAAAGCTTGTTTAAACAAAGTGTAATAGATTAAGCACCTTTTAGTATATTAGCCTTCCATCTATGTTTTCATTGGTTCTTATGCATTGAAAATAATCAAACAATTTCTGCAATGTAGGTGCCAGGTTCAACAACATACAGTCTAGCAGGGCTAAAATACTAAAAAGCCCTTTAATATAGGTAAAACATATTTACTTTAATATTAAAATAAAGGGATTTTATGAGTAAAAATCAATTTAAGGGCTTATTTAACTACAAAAATAGATTAAGGGTTTGTTTAAACACAATGTAGTGAGTTGAAGGGGAATAAAAAGAAAATAATAAATAAGGAGGGCTTGCAAGACAATTAGCCACATTTAAGGTTTAGTTACACAACACTACTGACAGCCGAGGCCCTTTCACTTTTTTCTCCCAACAATAGCAAAACTCGAATATATACAATATTTAAGGAAACAATCTTACAAGTCAATATTTTAATTGTTTGACACATTATGACCATTAATATTAAAATCATGTGTGGACACTATTATTAATTATCAATATTTATAATATTTAACAATAATTTAGTTTGACCATTATATATAAGAAAATTTTTAACTTTTAAGTTTGACATTAAATTAGGTTTACACATTGATAATGCAGCTAATCGATATATTTTTATTATTTATTTTGATTATTTTTGACATGAATTTTATCTAATTTGGCATTTAATCATGTTCTAAGTAGTTATAATTATTATGCAATGTGTCGAGAAATGAGCGGATATGTAGATAGCACGAAATATTTGACGCAAGAACTCAAGTTGGCGCATATGACAGATTTTAGAATTATTTTACTATCATTTATTTTTAGACCTTTTAGAAATTTTTAAAATTTTAAATTAGTAAAAGATAACTTTTCTAAAATGATAAAATTTTGATTTAATCTTTTAAAATTTACATTTTTATTATCATAAAAATTACTATTTAATTTCGACCCTAAATTTATTATTCTTGCTTGAAAAAAACACCTATTAAGTTTGTAGGATTTTTTATGAATTCGATTTCTTCCAAGCTAGTGAATATCATATCGCATAGCTTTTTCTTTCTTTTGTCATTATGATTGTCAGTATGATTACAAAGACTACTGTGATATCACGAGGGGAAATGTTCGGTGTGACAGTGAAAGGTTTTTATTTCATAAATATAATTGAGATTTTATTATTTATTATTTAATTTATATTCAAAAATTATATATATATATATATATATGATAAGAGGCAAAATCCCAACTTCATATGTGGAATAAAAACTTACATTTCGTGTGTACCAAATAATTACCTTATTCTTAATATCTTATGAGTCGGAGGCAAAGGTTTAGGGTATATTTAGTTTCAAAAATTAAAGATTTCTTTTTTTTTGTTTTTCTAAAAGTAGAAAAAAATTCAGAAAATTTGTTTGGTTGAAATTTTAAATAAATGAAAAAATATGTGAAAATTATAAAATAAAAAAATTGAAACGATCACCCGCAACGTATTCAAGTGAAACAAAAAGAAGTAAATTTAAACCACCAATAATTGTGACAAACATGACCATTGAAAATGTGGAGAACAGTTATATGTATTTTTGTCGTGTATGGTTATTAGGCACTAGACTAGTCAACCACCCCTAAATTCGCCCAAAATATCTCATTTTAAACTCTTTAAATTTCGTCTCATTTTCAACCTTAAGCATAAATAAAAATATATGTTTACTTTTTTTTCTTAACCATTTTAGAAAATAAAAAAGATTGTGAAGGTTTTTTTGGTTGTGTTCTCAATGGCTTTGGTGCTCTCAATCTAATTTGTAGTAGGACAAGAGGAGAAGGCTTTTGATGAGGCAGCATCTTTGGAAGCTGACAGGGTACTTTTGAGTTCAAAGGTGGCAGCTTCTCCAGAATCGAAAGTAGAAGCTCTTACCGGATCAAAAAATGGCCTCAATTTTTTTTATTTGTTGCATAACATTTTTTTAATTTTTTTAAAAGGGGCCCCAATTTATTGTTCCGCCTAGGGTCTTAAAAATGTCAAGAAAGAGCCTAGTCATTTGACTTTTTTTTTTTGAAAAGTCTAGGTAGCAAGCTCTAAGTGATGATTTGGCAATCAGTACTATATATGATCGATACCTATAGACAAGTAGAAGAACATCATTTTTAACAGTCAATATTCATTATAGAAGAAGAAAGCTATTTAGATTTTGGTCCACAAATTAGTAACGTTCAAAGTTGCTTCATGAAAAAAATTGACCTATAAAAGGCGAAGGAGTGTTTTTTATTGGTGCAGATGATGCAAACAGAGAAGGTCAGAATGATTTTAAAACAGATTAATGATCACCCACAATGTCTTCAAGTGAAACAAAGTGAAGTAAATTGAACTCGCCAATAATAGTGATAAACTTCACCATTGAAAATGTGGAGAGAAGTTATATGTATTTTTGTCGTGTATGGCTATTAGGCACTGGACTAGTCAACGACCCCTAAATTCGCCCAAAATGTCTCATTTTAATATCTTTAAATTTTGTCTCATCTTCATCCTTAAGCATCAATAAAAATATATCTTTACTTATTTCTTAACCTTTTTAGAAAATAAAAAGGATTGCAAAAGTTTTTTTTGGTTGTGTTCTCATTGGCTTTAGTGCTCTCAATCCAATCCGTAATAGGGCAAGAGGAGAAGGCTTTTGATGAGACAGCATCTCCTGAAGCCGATAGGGTACTTTTGAGGGAGCCAACTTCTCCAGAATCGAAAGCAGAAGCTCCTACTGGATTTTTCGGCGGGTTAAAGAGGAGAATGGTATAGTGATGCTCAAAAAGCAACATGAGACCCAGATTTTAAGCAGAAGAATGCTAACACTAGAAATGAGAAGAATTAGTCAGGGGATGATGCAGCAAATTACCATAATCGCAATAAGCAACCTTAGGCAATCTAATTTAATAAAAAGTAACACATCCAATAATATGGAGATATATATATATATACATTATAAGGGCTAGAAAATTTTCTCAATAGCCAAAACAAAAGTAATTGTTAAATGATAAATTCAATGACCAACAATAAATTTCATGTACTCGAGTCTGTAAATATTATTATTTAATATTTATCTTGGACAATTAACTCTTTTTAATTTTTATAAATGTGCGTAACTTTAGATTCTACTATTAGAGGAGAAAAGAAAATTTTAATATTTTTCTAAGTATACCCCAATTCTTGTACTCTTTTGCAATTTTTTTAAAATTTAATCCGCTACTTTTAATTTTAAACTTTAGTCTCTTGTTTGACTTAAAATTTAAAATCCAATTGATGGTGTTATTAATTAAATTTGACCATTAAAATTATTTTTAAAAAACTTACACCATAGGCCAAAATTAATTTAAGCGTAAATTTAATACAAACATAAATTAGAAATTTATTTGTAACATTCCATCGAATTTTAGATCATTTGATATTTTTATTATTACAACAAGAGGAATTTGATCGTTTTTAAACATATTATTTCTTGATTTAAGAATTCAAGATATAAATGTAGATAATTATATGAAAAGATAAATTTACTTGCAACAACCTTGAGCAACATCATCCACAAAAACTTTAAGGTTGATATCCAAGGAACCACCTTCCATGGCGGCCTCCCCCGCTAACCCTTTCCATTTCTCAACATTCTTCTTCACTTGCATCCCTTTCTCCCCATCCCCCATCACCAAACCCAAGCACCTAACAATCTCATCACGTTCCATGATCCCTTCTTCATTAGCACTCACTCTCACCCCCATTCCCCCCACATCTTCAATCAGCTTCGCATTAGTCCCTTGATACACTGTCCACCATGCTCTCCAACGTCGAGTTTCACCCACATTGCGTCACGAAGCAACACAACGACGATGAGACAATACTTCCACTTGCGAACACCATGGAACCACCATCCCTAACTGTTCCAATTCTTCCCTGAAAGTCAGTTTATCTTTTTCTCTCTCTTCGTAGCCTCCATCTTTCCAGTTCCTCACCACCCATGAAAATGGTTGCCGGCTGGATAATAAATCTCAAGCGATTTCCTCTACTAGTCGATGAGTACTAATCCACCATACGATTGTTAAATCATCGGTTGGAGCTCATTAATTGAACTTAGAAAGAACTTAACAGCGTAATAACTTAAACAAAAAAATTTTTGAATAGTTGAACAATTGAAATGAAAATTTTCTAATAACTCATGACCATTTTGTAACTTTTTGAGGTTGAGTAATCAAAACATAAATTTACTAATAATTTTAGATACATAAAATTAAAAAAATTAAACATAAAGGCTTTTCTATAATACATTTTCACATTTCTACATATTTAAATAGTTATACATATTAAACTGATAAAATGATACTTTGTTTCCTACATTCAAAATCTATCACACCATTCATATTCTCCCATCCCTATCACATATTATACTTTCAATTTCTTTCAAGAAAAAACAAGTTTAAATTTTATTATTATTCTTACTTTACAAAAGTTGTAGATTTAATACTTATACTTTAATTTGGTCATTTTAATTCTCTTACTTTTTAAATTTTAAAATTTCAGCCTTCACTAAACAATAATTGTTAAATTTATTAAATTCTGTTATTTTCAAAATTTGATGCAACAAACATATTATCATATGTGTAATGGCATTTCAGTTTGATATTTTCACATATTACTTACTGAAATTTTAGTTAATGGATTAGTGACTATCATTTGTGTTTAGACGGAAATTTTAGAATTGAAAAAATAGGGACTTAAAATGTTTCAATTGGGAAATATATTTATTAAATCTATAATTGTACACATAGGACATGACTAGTAATTGAATTTAAACAAAAAATTTAACTACTATTATTTGGTTCAAGACTAAAATTTCAAAAGACTAAAAGTATAGGGACTAAAATTGAACATTTTAAAAAGTACAGGACTAAAAATGGTCAAATTAAAGTATTGAAACTAAATCCATAACTTTCATATAAAGTACAGAGACTAGTAGCAAAATTAAACAAAAAAAAAAAAAAACCATATCTGCATAATCTTGTGTGGTGGGTCGTCATTCGCATGTTTACTACAAGGCAAAACCTAATCAAGTTTCATGGTACGATAATAACTGTTTAAATAACTACTATTGAAACAGTGAATTGATTTGAAAGTGGTAATGTTACTTACGATATCCTTCAGCAATATCATCCACAAAAGCTTTAAGCTTCATATCCAAGGAGCCGCCTTCCATGGCGGCTTCACTGGCTAACCCTTTCCATTTCTCTACATTTTTCTTCACTTCCATCCCTTTCTTATCATCCCCCATCACCAAATCCAAGCACCTAACGATCTCATCACGTTCCACCATCCCTTCTTCATTAGCACTCACTCTCACCCCATTCCCCCACACATCTTCAATCAGCTTCGCATTAGTCCTTTGATCCGTCCATTGAGGGAAAGCCACCACCGGTACACCGGCCGCCATGCTCTCCAATGTCGAGTTCCACCCACAATGCGTCACGAAGCAACCCAACGATGGATGAAACAATACTTCCACTTGCGAACACCATGGAACCACCATCCCAAACTGTTCCAATTCTTCCCTGCAAGTCAGTTTATCTTCTTCTTTCTCTTCTTCGCCTCCATTTGTCCGGTTCCTCACCACCCATAAAAAGGGTCGCCGGCTGGATATTAAAGCTCGAGCGATTTCCTCCACTTGTCGCTTCGTTAACACAGCATAGCTCCCGAAGGAAACGTAAACGACGGCCGATTTTGGTTTGGAGTCTAACCATTGGATGTAATCTTTTGAATCGGATTGAAAAAGATCGGTTCTCAAGGAATTATCCAAGGAGTCATTTGAGTTCAAGAAAGAAGATGGGATTAAAGGTCCGATGCCTACCATGTTGAAATTTTCAATGGCGTTTAATGCTTCGTGTTCCAAAGCATCGAATGTGTTAACAAGGATTTTGGGGTGGGATTCATCAGCGAGGACATCCATTTGTTCTTTGAACAACGACAGTGCCCAACGGTAAACGTTTGAAGCGGTGACGAACGACGGAAGGTCGCGGGTGGCGAGTAGCGGCAGACCTGGTAATTTTATTGAACGCTTTGGGTTTGTTTCATCAACTGGAGCTTTAATGGTGGATTCGTATCCGTTGAAGTAAAAATAATAGATGTCGAAAACGGTGGCGGGTTGAATCCAAAGTAAAGCTGTCGGGATGTGATGTTTACGCGCCACCTCCGAGGCCCAATGGATGAACAGGGTGTAGACAATGCAAGTGACGGGTTTGCCTTCGTTTTCACTGCTTGTTATGAACTCGGAGATGGCTTCTTTGCCTCGTCGCCTCAATTCAGATAGGTAATGTTCTATGTCATCACCGGGTTGAAAACCGTCGTCGTAGCCATCGGAAAACGGTAAAAACGTTAGGCCTTGAGCAGTGGGGACTTTGGTCATGCGGCGGTGAGCGGAGATGCAGGTGATGAAAGTTACACGTACGCCAATACGTATAAGATGCTTGGCAAATTGTAAGGTTGGGTTTATGTGGCCTTGTGCAGGGAAGGTCACTAGGAGGAAATGAGGCTGTGACATGGTGGTGACGGCGGCACGTAGGTAGTTCACCTGGTCTTTTTTTACGAACGTCGGATTTGGAGTAACTAAGAAAGGAAATCAAAGTGTTTTTATAAGTGATGAGAGGCACTGAAAAAAGGTGACGTTTGGGCTGACGAATTTGAAGATCCCTAAATCCTTTTGGATTTTGTTTGGAAAAATACTTATCACGTTGTCACACACATTCTTCCGCTACAAGGACAATAATAATTTTTTATTAATAATATCGAAGTCAAAATTTTTGTCTGTGACAAACTAAAAGAACAAAGTTAGAAACAATTGAAAAATGGAATATATATATACATTATAAATATATATTCTAAGAGAAAATATTGTATGAAACTGTGATTATATGAAATTATGATTTTATATTACATTTTATTTGAATTTGAATTTTTAAGAGAAAAATTTAATTTATCATTCTCTTATTGGAGAAGAAAAGGTATGATGTAAAATGACAAATAGCGTTATACAATCCTTTATTATATATGATATACACAATATTCAAGAAAACAATGACAAGTGGATACTTTAATTGTTCGACACATTAATACTATTAAACATGTTTAAGTTTTTTTTTTATCACTCAACTTTTAAAACTTTCAAAATGGTCACCTAACTATTCTGATTTATTTTTTGGTCCATTTCCATTAAGTGTTTGATAGAAAGTTGAAGTGACTGTTTAAATATTAGGATAATAACAATTTTTTTCCTCAAATTTTACATATTGTATCAATTTAGTCATAATTTTTAAAAATTAACCCTACCAAGTATGCAAAGGTAAGGCATTTATCTATGCTTAAGGGAAATGGATAAAAAACTGAAACCCAATTAGTTGAATGACCATTTTGAAAGTTTAGGCATAGATGGATAACTTGGTAGGTAGTTTAACCAAATATAAACTGACTAGTTTAGTGTTGGGGTTTAGTTTAACCTAAATTATAATTCGTGAATTAAATTCAAACCCCCAAGAGTCGTGTAGTATGAAACTGTCTCTAACAGCATCATGCATCAAGCTGCAACCTAAGCATTGAAAAAACACTAGATAAGTCCAACAAGGTTTAGGAATCTTTGAAATTCGTCAGCTCAAACGTCACCTTCTATCAATGCCTCTCTTCACTATAAAAACCCATTAATTTCCTTCACGAATTACGCGCCAACACGCGCCGCCGTCACCATCATGCCACAGCCTCATTTCATCGTAGTGACCTATCCTGCACAAGGCCACATAAACCCGACCTTACAATTCGCCAAGCATCTTGTACCTATCGACGTACGTGTAACTTTCATCACCAGCATCTCCGCCAGCAGTCGCATGACCAAAGTCCCCCACTGCTGAAGGCCTATCGTTTTTACCTTTTTCGGATAGCTATGACGACGAAATTAAACCCGGCAATGACACAGACAATTACATGTCTGAATTCAAGAGACGAGGCAGAGATGCCATCTCTGAGTTTATAACAAGTAGTGAAAACGAAGGTAAACCCATCACTTGCATTGTCTACTATTTGCTCCTTCATTGGGCTACGGAGGTGGCGCGTAAACATCACATCCCGTCAACTTTACTCTGGATTCAACCCTCCACCATTTTCGATGTTGGAGAATGATTCAAAGTCAGTTTTTCTAAATTTAGATTTGCTGTGCTATGCTTAGTTTGTTATTTTCCTTATTTCTCTATTTTTTGTTATGATCGTGCAATAGTGTTGCACATTTTTACGTTAGTTTGTTATGGTGTAAAGGCTATTTATAGGCCTACGTTTATTTCATTTTGTGTGTGAATAATACAGCAACTTCAGTCATTTTGAGTTCAGCTTTTCTTTCTTTTTAAATTTTCTAGTTTAGTATTTTCCTTGCATACACGTTGTTTGACTATAGTCTTCTGTGACTATTTTTTCCCTACATTTTTGCTATCCGAGCCAGGTTCGTTTGTAGCTGGGCGTGCAACTAATGTCGTGAATGTGTGATGGGATGGGAACGGTAGAATTTCAGTTTGATAGAATCTGGAAATTGAAAGTCCCACCAAGAAAGCGTAGCTTCTTATAGATGATGGCGATTAATCGTGTTCCAACGAAAGAATTTTTTATTAGTAGAGGAATTATTATCGACTCTTCGGATAGTGGGTGTCCATGGTGCGAGAGAGTGGCGGAATCTACCAATCACTTTTTTTTGAATGCTCCTTTGTGAAAAGATTCTGGTCGTGTATATTTTGCTGGTGGGGGTTGAGATGGAAGGACGTCGTAGCAAACTTTGAGGAATTCTTTTCCTTGTGCTGGAGAGTGTCTTTGTCTGGCATTCAAAAAAGTCTATGGTTACTGGCAGTATCAGCAGCATGTTGGTCAGGATGGATTTCTCGTAATGAGAAAGTGTTTGAAGGTAAGGCTACAACACTTGACTTGTTAATTTACCAAACAAAATTGAGATCGTTTGTATGGGCAAGAGTGGTCTATGAGGAATGTATTTTCACAGAGAGTGATTGGTGGGGGTGGCCAAGGAAGAGCAGTCCGGTTAAAAAGGGTGGGGAATGTGCGGGTTATGGATAGGGAACCACCTCCTTGCGGTTGGATGAAATTTAATGTGGCTGGGGTTTCTTTGGATGAAAGAGCGGGCTGCGGAGGGGTGTTGCGGGACGAGAAAGGGGTTGTTTCAGCTCTTTTTCAGGTAACTGTGCAGTGGAGGGTTTGGAAATGGTAGTACTGATGGCTATAAAAGTAGCAATAGAGATGTTTTCAAATTTGTTTCATAAGGTGCAACTTCCTTTGATTATAGAGCTTGATTTGAATACGGTATTGAATTAGTTGAAATATAGGAATCTTCGTCAATGGTCGCTAAGGAAGTTGTTTGCGGAAATTGAAGATGAATGTAGACATATTGCCGAAATCCAGTTTGCAATCACTAATCAAAAAAAGAGTGGAATGGCGGAAACTTTAGCAAAGGCAGGCATGTCAAGGAAAAACTTCTTTAAAGCTGCTTGGTGATTTGCTGCTGAAGCAGAATGGATGATGCTGGGATGGTCTGCTATTTTCTGCAGCAGAATACAACGGGGAAATCTGTTGTTAAAGTGTTTTTGTCTGCTTAGTAGTATTTGTTAGGCTGTTCTGTTTTATTTTTTTTTAAACTGTGTTTGATAGTGTTTGGATTGTTCTCAACAATCCTTTTTGTTTTTCACAGACTTTGCAAAGAAAATGGATAATATATATTAAATCTACAATTACATGCTAGTAATTGAATTTAAACAAACAAATTTAACTACTATTATTTGGTTTAGGACAAAAATTTCAAAAGACTAAAAATATAGGGACTAAAATTGAACATTTTGAAAAGTTCAGGACTAAAAGTGATCAAATTGAAGTATTGGGACTAAATCCATCACTTTCAAAAAGTATAAGGACTAGAAGCAGAATTAAACCAGAAAAAACCACATGCGCATAAACTTGTGTGGTGGCTTAGGGTGAGTTTGGATGGGCGGTGCGTTTACCACTGTAGCAATACTGTAGTGTGAGACAAAAAGTAGGCTAAACGCACCGCACCGCACCCAATCGCCCATCCAAACCCACCCTTATTCAAGTTTCATGGTACGATAATACCTGATCTAGTACGATGAAAGGTATTAAAAGGGATAATACTGAATTTTGTCCTCAACATTTATATATTTTACCAATTTAATTATTTTTAATTAAATTCAATTATTAATCTTTGAAAAAACATAAATAGAAGCCAATGGAAAAAAATTTATAAATTCAGGAAACATAAGAAGAAGAAAGAAAAGAAAGCAAAAACTTGGTTACACGTCAAATGAAGTCCACAGCTCAGTAAGGTTAAAAATATGCATATATATCAAAGAAGACATGGGTAGCAACAGTAAAGAGATTTTTGAAGGGATAGAGGTACGACAACAACACATTTGACTGTTGTTGGTTAGGTTATAATCATATATCGAATGGTGAAAGTTGGATGAGGGGCGTAATAAGCCCGACTGGCACCCTTAATCCATATGATAATGGAAGCATCCATGCTTAATCACATATCCTGATTTTGTTTAGGAAGCTCATAGACCGAATTCAAACTTTGGGTTTTTTTTTTTTCTTTTTTTTTTGAGATCATGTATCAATTATTAAGTTAGAAGGTGGAGTGATATTAATGAAGGGAAAACGAGGATGGGACATGAAACGAGTGAGTGCTTGAGGCAAGAAAGGAAAGCATTGATTGAGATTGAGATTGACAGGTGGGGCTCAAAGACTACACAGACCAGCTCCTCTTGGGTCCTTAAAAGAGGAGTTTTTGTTTCGGCTTTTCAATCTTACATTTTTTTTTTTACAAAAGATGATGGAAAAGAAAAAGAAATAAACTTAGAAATTAAAGAAGTTACAATATTTATAGCTGCTATTATAACAGTGAATTGATTTGAAAATGATAAATTTACTTGCAACCACCTTGAGCAACATCATCCACAAAAGCTTTAAGGTTCATATCCATGGAGCCGCCTTCCATGGAGGCTTCCCTGGCTAACCCTTTCCATTTCTCTACATTTTTCTTCACTTCCATCCCTTTCTCATCATCCCCCATCACCAAATCCAAGCACCTAACGATCTCATCACGTTCCACCATCCCTTCTTCATTAGCACTCACTCTCACCCCATTCCCCCACACATCTTCAATCAGCTTCGCAGTAGTCCCTTGATCCGACCATTGAGGGAAAGCCACCACTGGTACACCGGCCACCATGCTCTCCAACGTCGAGTTCCACCCACAATGCGTCACGAAGCAACCCAACGACGGATGAGACAATACTTCCACTTGCGAACACCATGGAACCACCCTCCCAAACTGTTCCAATTCTTCCCTGCAAGTCAGTTTATCTTCTTCTTTCTCTTCTTCGCCTCCATCTTTCCGGTTCCTCACCACCCATAAAAAAGGTCGCCGGCTGGATATTAAAGCTCGAGCGATTTCCTCCACTTGTTGCTTCGTTAACACCGTAATGCTCCCGAAGGAAACGTAAACGACGGCCGATTTTGGTTTGGAGTCTAACCATTGGAGGTAATCTTTTGAATCGGGTTGAAAAAGATCGGTTCTCAAGGAATTATCCAAGGAGTCACTTGAGTTCAAGAAAGAAGATGGGATTAAAGGTCCGATGCCGACCATGTTGAAATTTTCAATGGCGTTTAATGCTTCGTGTTCCAAAGCATCGAAGGTGTTAACAAGGATTTTAGGGTTGGATTCATCGGCGAGGACGTCCATGTGTTCTTGGAACAACGACAGTGCCCAACGGTAAACGTTTGAAGCGGTGAAGAAAGACGGAAGGTCGCGGGTGGCGAGTAGCAGCAGACCTGGTAATTTGATTGAACGCTCGGGGTTTGTTTCTTCAGCTTGAGCTTTAATGGTGGATTCGTATCCGTTGAAGTAAAAATAATAGATGTCAAAAACGGAGGCGGGTTGAATCCAAAGTAAAGCTGTCGGGATGTGATGTTTACGCGCCACCTCCGTGGCCCAATGGATGAACAGGGTGTAGACAATGCAAGTGACGGGTTTGCCTTCGTTTTCACCGCTTGTTATAAACTCGGAGATGGCTTCTTTGCCTCGTCGCGTAAATTCAGATCGGTAATGGTCCACGTCATCGCCGGGTTGAAAACCGTCGTCGTAGCCATCGGAAAAGGGTAAAAACGTTAGGCCTTGAGCAGTGGGGACTTTGGTCATGCGGCGGCGAGCGGAGATGCAGGTGATGAAAGTTACACGTACGCCAATACGTATAAGATGCCTGGCAAATTGTAAGGTTGGGTTTATGTGGCCTTGTGCAGGGTAGGTCACCAGGAGGAAATGAGGCTGTGACATGATGGTGACGGCGGCACGTAGGTAGTTAACTTGGTCTTTTTCTACGAACGTCGGATTTGGAGTAAGTAAGAAAGGAAAGCAAAGTGTTTTTAGAAGTGATGAGAGGCACTGACGAAGTTGAAGATCCTTGAATCCTTTTGGATTTTGTGTGGATAAACATTCAACACGTTGTCACACACATTCTTGCGCTATAAGGACCATAAATTTTCTCTCATTAATTCCAATACAATAAATTAAAATATAAATATATTTTATTTTAAATTATCCATTATTATTATTATTATTATTAATAAAGTCAAAAATTTTATTTGTGACAAATTAAAAGCCGAAGTTAAAAACAATTGCAAAACCAAATATATATTATAATATGCACTATTTAAGAAAACAATCTTATGTAAGGTCTAAAAATTGTAGCAGGTAAGGTAAAGTCAGAATAATTTTTAGGGTAGAATAAAATTTAAATTTTTATAGTTAATATATTTATATTATGTTAGAGATAATTTGTTTTAGATTAAATTATGGTTATGGTCTCTACTATGTTTAAATATAGAATTTAATATCTATTCTTTAATTTTATATAATTTGGTCCCTCTACATAATACTATTAGTTAGTTGAAATAGTTGATACCTTTAATTATCGTGGTCAAAATGTCGAGATCAATATTTTCCTTAAAATACCCATTCGAACTTCATGTAGAAATATATATATTGTATTGAAAGGTGTTTTAAGAGAAATTCATGTAATCATTTTAATCGATATAGTTAAAAATATTAATTATTTAGGATAACTAATATCATTATAAAAGTAGAGGATCAAACGATGTTAATTTAAAATATAAATATTAAATCTCAAATGTGAGCATAATAGAGATATAAAACTATAATTTTATCATTATCTTATAATGTCGGAAAAAAGGTCGTATCATTAGTTAACTCAAATAATTAGCACCCTTAATATTTTTGTAGTAGATGTGAATATTTTAATAACATTTATTCGATTCATTATGTAAAAGTAATTTTTTATAGAATAGTATTTTTAAAAAATTAAAAACTTAATTAGAATAGTTAAAAATATGTTAATTATTTCGACTACCTAATATCATTGTAAAATAGACAATCAAATTATGCCAAATTTAATTATAAAGATTAAATCTTACTTTAAAAATTAAATCTTAAACGTAACCATAATAGAAGAACCAAAACTGAAAATTTACGATTATAGTTATAAATTTAGCAACTGTAGGTAAAAGTATTATTGAGGTCATTGTATTAGATGTCGATTGCATTTTATCCTCTAGCTATACTAAAAATAGATAAATCGGTCTCTATATGTTAAATCAAATAACAAATTAATTTTTTTAAATATTCTTCCGTTCCTGCTATTAAAATTTCGAAGAGTTAATTTATTCACCTCACACCCTAATCAACTCAGTTAACTTTTCTTTGTACTATAATAATTATAACTCTATGGTCAATCACACCTAACCATCAATATGATAACTTTCACTATAACTTTCACCAAAAATTGCTTATTATAACACCCCTAACCCATGTTCGTCACCGGAATAGGATTATGGAGCATTACTAGACCTATCGGACAATTTACAATTAATATACAAATAATTATCAAATATAATATAAAATAATCTTAAAGTCCCTTAGATAAACCCTCAAGGTCCATAATACGAGTTAAGAATGATTCGGGACTAATTCGGAAACTCGGAGAATTTTTCTTTTTGCGAACTCAATATAACTTCTTTATAAATATCTAACATTCCCTGCAATTTCAACTGCAACCAATTTACAATCAATATGGAAACCAACACATTTTCACATTTAAACATATTTAAATCATGCCTAAAACATTTACTTATCAAATTGATCAACAACATTCATAATACTATATAAAAGTTAACTAATAAACTTCGTTCATTTCATTTCAATTTTAGTACCAAATTAACTCAAAAATATGTCAATTTAACTTACTATAACCATCAATTCATCTTAGGTTCAAATATGCATTTTCTCAACACTTAAACAACCAATTCATATGGCCAAATACACACCAACCTTTAAAAGCCAAATCTCATGGCTAATATCATAACTCAAAACATACCAAAATGACACTAGCCTATACATCTCATATATCATATATATACAATTCAAAAGTACCAACTTAGATGTTCGATAGCGCGATGATGTTCCCGACGACTTTTGGATCCGAGCTAGCCTTGATTCTCTATAAAACATAAGAAAATAACACGAAGTAAGCTTCATAGCTTAGTAAGTTCGTAAATGAATAATTCAATACATCAAATACATACAATTCAACTAATTGTACATAACATCACCATATATACAATTACAACAAACCTTTCTCAATGTCTTAAAACATGATCAAATACCATTTCATTATCTTTCTCTATTAAATACTCGAATAGGTTCTGTATGTACCTGTATCATCTCGTACTAACCTCTTACTCAATCATCTCAATGATATTTATAATTCAATTCAACTAGGTTGAATTCAAATAAATCTCAAACACATAAACATTTAACTAACTCATATAATTGCATATTATCACATTAAGTGCTAAACTTACCTTAATATTGCATGAACATATAACTTCACACATACCTGAACCATTCAACTCAAATTCACATTCGAAATAGTTAAGATCATACGAAAATCATATAAAACTCGTACAATACAATATCTCGGATATGGTCTTATATGTTAACACATATCAATTCCACTGTCCCAGACATGGTCTTACACGTTTTCTTACTTCGATGCCAATATCCCAGACATGGTCTTACGCGAAATTACACCCTGAAAGTCCTAATATCATGACATCAATATCCAATACATTTACTAAGGTTCATTCGGAGCTTTCGACTTCGTAATTAAATCAATTCATGCACAAAACTAGTAATCCAAAGCTCAAATCAATTCGGCGATATATATCCATATACGAATCAAATTTGTCAATGTATATCTATATACAAATCAAATTTGGTAATGTATAACAATATATAAATTAATTCAGCAATGTATATCCATATACAAATCAAATTCGGCAATATATAACCATAAACAAATCAATTCAAATGAAGACATGAATAGCAACAGTAAAGATAATTTTGAAGGGACAGAGGTACGACAACAACACATTTGACTGTTGTTGTATAGGTTATAATCATATATCGAATGGTGAAAGTTGGATTAGGGGCGTAATAAGACTGACTGGCACCCTTAATCCATATGATAATGGAAGCATCCATGTTTAATCAAATATCCTGATTCTGCTTAGGAAGTTCATAGACGGAATTCAAACTTTGGGGTTTTTTTTTTTTTTTGAGATCATGAAGTTAAGAAAGGGAAGACTAGGATAGGTCATGAAACGAGTGAGTGCTTGAGGCAAGAAAGGAAAGCATTGATTGAGATTGAGATGGATAGATGGGGCACAAAGACTAAGGGTCAGTTCTTCATTGCTTTTGAAAAGTATTTTTGAAAAGTGTTGTGGAAAAGTACTTTTAAAAAATGCTTTCGAAAAATTTGAGTGTTTGATATTGCTGTCAAAAAGTGCTTTTGAGAAATAAAATGTCCATTTTAGACATGATATTATAAAGTAACAAATATGTATTTAAATAATGTTCAAATTAGTTAATATTATGATATTTTAGCAAAATTATAAAAATAATTTATTATAACTTATTGTTAATATTTTAATATATAATATTATTTTTAAATTTTTCTAAGTAATTAATATTAATTATTTATTAAATTTAATTAGAATATATAAACTATATTTAAATATAATAATTAAATATTTGTAATTAGATCTTGACACAATTGTATTATTTTAAAATTTATTTTTATTTTTAATTAATGCTTTTAACACATTTGTATTATTTTATTTTAAAATGTATTTTAATATATAACTCTTATTAGATATTAACGTAACATAGAAAATATAAACCTAACAAATTAAAATATTACATATATTTAGATTAAAGATTTAAAATGGATAACATTTATATACCAAATATAAATACTAAAAATTTTGGGAGAAGAAAAAGGTTAAAAATGTAAATAGAAGTCAAAAGCACTTTTGGCAGACGGAAAAGTTAAAATTTTTAATTTCTCCATCTGCCAAAAAGTATTTTTTTAAGTTAAAAATATTTCTGAAATGATGTCTATTCTTTATTATTTTTCAAAAAAAATACTTTTACATGCAAAAACTCATCTAAAAAGTAATAAATAGCACAGCCTAAACAGACCAGCTCTTCTTGGGTCCTTAAAACAGGAGTTTTTGTTTGGGCCTTTCAATCTTACATATATTTTTTAAAAGATATGGAAAAAAAAAAAGAAATAAACTTAGAAATTAAAGAAGTTACAATCTTTATAGCTGCTATTATAACAGTGAATTTATTTGAAAATGATAAATTTACTTACAACCACCTTGAGCAACATCATCCACAAAAGCTTTAAGCTTCATATCCATGGAGCCGCCTTCCATGGAGGCTTCCCTGGCTAACCCTTTCCATTTCTCTACGTTTTTCTTCACTTCCATCCCTTTCTCATCATCCCCCATCACCAAATCCAAGCACCTAACGATCTCATCACGTTCCACCATCCCTTCTTCATTAGCACTCACTCTCACCCCATTCCCCCACACATCTTCAATCAGCTTCGCATTAGTCCCTTGATCCGTCCATTGAGGGAAAGCCACCACCGGTACACCGGCCACCATGCTCTCCAACGTCGAGTTCCACCCACAATGCGTCACGAAGCAACCCAACGACGGATGAGACAATACTTCCACTTGCGAACACCATGGAACCACCCTCCCATACTGTTCCAATTCTTCCCTGCAAGTCAGTTTATCTTCTTCTTTCTCTTCTTCGCCTCCATCTTTCCGGTTCCTCACCACCCATAAAAAAGGTCGCCGGCTGGATATTAAAGCTCGAGCGATTTCCTCCACTTGTTGCTTCGTTAACACCGTAATGCTCCCGAAGG
This sequence comes from Gossypium raimondii, assembly GCF_025698545.1. Classification (NCBI taxonomy): domain Eukaryota; kingdom Viridiplantae; phylum Streptophyta; class Magnoliopsida; order Malvales; family Malvaceae; genus Gossypium; species Gossypium raimondii. Next base: position 2,235,293 of record NC_068567.1, on the reverse strand, counting down.
AAACGTAAACGACGGCCGATTTTGGTTTGGAGTCTAACCATTGGAGGTAATCTTTTGAATCGGGTTGAAAAAGATCGGTTCTCAAGGAATTATCCAAGGAGTCACTTGAGTTCAAGAAAGAAGATGGGATTAAAGGTCCGATGCCGATCATGTTGAAATTTTCAATGGCGTTTAATGCTTCTTGTTCCAAAGCATCGAAGGTGTTAACAAGGATTTTGGGGTTGGATTCATCAGCGAGGATGTCCATTTGTTCTTGGATCAACGACGGTCCCCAACGGTAAACGTTTGAAGCGGTTACGAACGACGGAAGGTCGCGGGTAGCGAGTAGCGGCAGACCTGGTAATTTTATTGCACGCTTGGGGTTTGTTTCATCAGCTTGAGCTTTAATGGTGGATTCGTATCCGTTGAAGTAAAAATAATAGATGTCAAAAACGGTGGCGGGTTGAATCCAAAGTAAAGTTGTCGGGATGTGATGTTTACGCGCCACCTCCGTGGCCCAATGGTTGAACGGGCTGTAGACAATGCAAGTGACGGGTTTGCCTTCGTTTTCACTGCTTGTTAAAAACTCGGAGATAGCTTCTTTGCCTCGTCGCCTCAATTCAGATAGGTAATGGTCGATGTCATCGCGGAGTTGAAAACCGTCGTCGTAGCCATCGGAAAAGGGTAAAAACGTTAGGCCTTGAGCAGTGGGGACTTTGGTCATGCGGCTGCGAGCGGAGATGCAGGTGATGAAAGTTACACGTACGCCAATACGTATAAGATGCTTGGCAAATTGCAAGGTTGGGTTTATGTGGCCTTGTGCAGGGGAGGCCACTAGGAGGAAATGAGGCTGTGACATGGTGGTGATGGCGGCTCGTAGGTAGTTCACTTGGTCTTTCTCTACGAACGTCGGATTTGGAGTAACTAAGAAAGGAAATCAAAGGGTTTTTGTAAGTGATGGGAGGCACTGAAAAAAGGTGACGTTTGGGCTGACGAAGTTGAAGATCCTTAAAATCCTTTCGGATTTTGTGTGGACAAACTTTCATCACGTTGTCACACACAAGATAAATTAAATTTTTTAAAATTATCTATTTTTATTATTAATAACAAAGTTAAAAATTTTATTTGTGACAAATTAAAAGCCGAAGTTCAAAACAATTGCAAAACCAAATATATATATTATAGTATACCCAATATTTAAGAAAACAATGTAACGTAAAGTTTGAAAATTATAATAGAAAAGGATGAAGTCGAATAATTTTTAGGGATCGAATGGAATTTTAATTTCTTATAGTTAATATCTTCATATTGTATTAAGGATAATTTGTTTTAGATTAAATTATGGTTATGGTCTCTCTACTATGTTTAAATACAAAATTTAATATCTATTCTTTAATTTTATATAATTTGGTTCCTCTACATAATAATATTAGTTAGTTGAAATAGTGGGTTTTTTACATAAATAGGTTGCAAAAAAAAAATTTACTGAAATAGGGTGTCAGAAAAAGTATTTACCAAAATGGGTTACTTTTTTCATTGGAGCCTATTAGATAGGCGCCAATGAATAAAATAATAATTTTTTTTTGAATAAAATATTTTTTTATATTTTTTTAATAATTTTTTTAAAAAAAATACGGGTCAAAATACGGTCAACGGGTCGGGTCGGGTCGGGTCGGGTGGCGCCTATCAGGTAGGCGCCAATGAAGGTGCCTTATAGAGAGGCGCCATTACTAGACCTATCCATGGGCCGGGCCGGGCCCAAAAAAATTTTGGCCCGACTCCTAGGCCCGGCTCGAAATATGGGCCTAAAATTTTGTCTAGGCCCGGCCCGGGAAAAAATCATATGCCCAAGCCCGGCCCGGCCCGGCCCATTTTTTAAATAAACACCAAAAAATTTTTAAAAATAAAAAAAAGTATTTTAAAAATAAAAAATAAAAATATATTTATTGTATTCGGGCCAGGCCGAGCCCGGGCCAAAAAAGTTGTGCCCGAGGCCCGGCCCGTTTTCTAAACGGGCCTAACTTTTTTGCTCAAACCCATATTTCGGGCCTATATTTTTACCCGAAACCCTCCTATATTTCGAGTGGGCCATCGGGCCGGGCCGCCCAGCCCATGGACAGGTCTATGGCGCCGAAGGCCTCATAAATTTAGGATTATGTTATAAATTTTTGTGTTTGTAATTATTTAAAATTTAATTTATTAGTAATAAATTACTAAATTACTAATAAGTTACTAATAAATTTATAACATAATCTTAAATTACTAACAAATTAATTATAAAATAATTACAATATTCATACAAAAATTACAATATTACAATATATACCGACATTCAATATTCATACAAAATTATAATATTACAATATTCATACAAAATTACAAAATTACAATATTCATATAAAATTGCAATATTTTTGTTATTAATTATTAATTATAAATTATCTATATTTAGTATGAATATTGTAATTTTTTGTATGAATATTGTAATTTTTTGTATGAATATTGTAATATTATAATTTTGTATGAATATTGCAATTTTTTGTATGAATATTGTAATATTATAATTTTGTATGAATATTGTAATGTCGGTATATATTGTAATATTGTAATTTTTGTATGAATATTGTAATTATTTTATAATTAATTTGTTAGTAAATTAGGATTATGTTATAAATTTATTAGTAACTTATTTGTAATTTAGTAATTTATTACTAATAAATAATTACAAACACAAAAATTTATAACATAATCCTAAATTTATGAGGCCTTCATTGGCGCCTAGACCTGTCCATAGGCCGGGCCGGGCCCAAAAAAAATTTTCAGCCCGACTCCTAGGCCCGGGCCCGGCCCAAAATATGGGCCTGAAATTTTGTCCAGGCCCGGCCCGGGCAAAAATCATAGGCCCAAGCCCAGCCCGGCCCGGCCCATTGGCGCCTCTCAGAATGACACCACCATTGGCGCCTCTCAGAATGGCACCACCATTGGCGCCTCCCAGGTAAGCACCACCATTGGCGCCTCCCAGATAGGCGCCAATACTATGTATTATACGGGTTCTATACTAACCCGAAAAAGTATAAAATTATATTTTATTCAAAAAAAAAATTTATTATTATTTTATTCATTGGCGCCTATCTAATAGGCTCCAATGAAAAAAGTAACACATTTTGGTAAATACTTTTTCTGACACCCTATTTCAGTAATTTTTTTTTCAACCTATTTATGTAAAAAAACCCTGAAATAGTTGTTACCTTTAATTATTCTAGTCAAAATGTTGAGGTCAATTTTTCCTTAAAAATACCCATTCGAACTTCATGGAGAAATATATATATTGTATTGAAAGGTGTTTTTATGAGATATTCATGTAATCATTTTAATCGATATAGTTAAAAATGTTAATTATTTAGGATAACTGATGTCATTATAAAAGTAGAGAATCAAACTATGTCAAATTAAAATATAAATATTAAATCTCAAATGCGAGCATAATAGAGATAAAAATTACAATTTTATCATTATCCTATAATGACTGGAAAAAGGTCGTATCATTAGTTAGCCCAAATAATTAGCACCCTTAATATTTTTAGTAGTTGATGTGAATATTTTTAATAACATTTATTCCGATTCATTATGTAAAAGCTATTTTTATAGAATAATATTTTATAAAAATAAAAAATTAATTAGAATAGTTAAAAATATGTTAATTATTTCAACTACCTGATATCATTTTGTAAAATAGACAATTAAATTATGCCAAATTTAATTATAAAGATTAAATCTTACTTTAAAAATTAAATCTTAAATGTAACCGTAATAGAAGGACCAAAACTTAAAATTTACAATTATAGTTATAAATTTTATTCTCCTTACTAAAAATGGATAAATTAGTCTTAATTTAAAAATATTCTTAAAATATTCTTCCATTCTTACTATTAAAATTTTGAAAATTAATTTATTCACCTCACACCTAATCAACTCGGTTAACTTTTCTTGGTACTATAATAATTATAACTCTATGGTCAATCACACCTAATCACCAATATGATAACGTTCACTATAACTTTCACCAAAAATTGCTTTCACGTAATATGAATAATTAAAAGTTGATGTAGTTGTCAATTGAGTCTTAATTTGATTAGCATCGACATTGCTGTCAGTGTAGGAGGATGTGAGTTCGAGTTTGTTCTCCTATTTAAAGGTGGGGAGGGTTATGGGTAGTTCTAAGCATTGTATCAAAAAAGAGTAGATTCTCACTAAATTTACTTGGATTTATAATTTTTTTAAAATTGATTAATAAAATTCAATCAAAATTCCATAAAAAAAAATCATCATTATTAATAATTTGAGTAAACTACATTCAAGGTTGCTAAATTATTAGTAAATTTATGTTTTGATCAATTAGCTTAAAAAAACTATAAAATGGTCATTGAACTATTGGAAAATTTTCATTTAATTTGATGGATTATTAAAACTGTTATTGTATGGCCTTCTCCGCTTGCAATGCCTGCACCAACCGAAAGATCTCTTTTCTCTTCTTTTCCATAGTTCAATTTTTTTTCATGAATCAGTTTTGAACGTCACAAATTTGCAAATCAAAATTTAAACAACTTTCTTCTTCGATCTCTGACACTAACCGTTAGATCAATTTGGATTTAAATTATGTTTTTTTACTTATCAATGTGTACTAATTCACTGTATCAATCGTCGAATAGTCGCTTAGAGATAAGGTTGTGCAAATAAACTAACCAAATCAAAAACTGACCTAAATCGAGGTATTTAGACGATTTATGGAATGCAAGTTTAAAAATTGCAGTTACCTGAAACTAAACCGAATTGTGTTTTTTATTTAATATATATTTCATTTTATTTTTTATGATATGAAAATAAATATTTTATATTTAAAATAGTGTAAATTATTTAAAAGTTTTAAAAGATTATTGTATTTTAGAAATATTTATAAAAAGCCTTGAAATTTTGTCAAATAATATTCAAAAGTCATAAAACAAAGCTCATTTTATCAAAATAAATTTAAAAATCAAAAAAAATTAGTATGGAAAAACTTTTAATAAAATGATTTTTAATTTTTTTATAAACTTTATATGTAAACTCACCAAATATTAAACTAAACACAACAACTTATAGCTTAATCCTAAATTACTAATAAATTAAATTTTAAATAATTACAAATACAAAATTTATAACATAATCCTAAATTACTAACAAATTAATTATAAAATAATTACAATATTCATACAAAAAATTACAATATTACAATATATCCCGACATTACAATATTCATACAAATTACAATATTACAATATTCATACAAAATTATAATATTACAATATTCATACAAAAATTACAATATTCATGCAAAATATTAATTCAAAACTATAAATACAAATTTAATTATAAAATAATTATAATATTCATGCAAAATTACAATATTCATTGGCGCCTCTCTATGAGGCACCTTCATTGGCGCCTACTGATAGGTGCCACCCGACTCGACCGGACCCGTTGACCGTATTTTGACACATATTTTTTTATAAAAATTATTAAAAAAATATAAAAAATATTTTATTTAAAAAAATTGTTATTATTTTTTTATTCATTGATGCCTATATAGGCTCTAATAAAAAAAATAACCCATTTTGATAAAACCTTTTAAAAAAACACCAGATAAATCCAAAAAGGTTAAAGAATCTTTGAAATTCGTCAGCTCAAACGTCACCTTTTATCAATTCCTGTCATCACTATAAAAACCCATTAATTTCCTTCACGAATTACTCCAAATTAGTAAAAAGAGAAAGGATAATTCACTACCCACGCGCCAACACGCGCCGCCGTCTCCATCATGCCACATCCTCATTTCATCGTAGTGACCTATCCTGCACAAGGCCACATAAACCCGACCTTACAATTCGCCCAGCATCTTATTCGTATCGGCGTACGTGTAACTTACATCACCAGCATCTCCGCCAGCCGCCGCATGACCAAAGTCCCCACCGCTGAAGGCCTATCGTTTTTACCTTTTTCAGATGGCTACGACGACGGAATTAAACCCGGCGATGACATAGACCATTACTTGTCTGAATTCAAGCGACGAGGCAAAGATGCCATCTCTGAGTTTATAACAAGTAGTGAAAACGAAGGTAAACCCATTACTTGCATTGTCTACTCTTTATGCCTTCATTGGGCTGCGGAGGTGGCGCGTAAACATCACATCCCGTCAGCTTTACTCTGGATTCAACCCGCCACCGTTTTCGACATCTATTATTTTTACTTTAACGGATACGAGTCCGCCATTAAAGCTCAAGCTGATGAAACAAACCCCAAGTGTTCGATAAAATTACCAGGTCTACCGCCACTCTTCACCCGCGACCTTCCATCGTTCGTCATCGCTTCGAACGTTTACCAGTCGGCACTGTCGTTGTTCCAAGAACAAATGGACGTCCTCGCAGAAGAACCCAACGCTAAAATCCTTATTAACACCTTCGATGCTTTGGAACACGAAGCATTAAACGCCATTGAAAAGTTCAAGACAGTTGGTATTGGACCTTTAGTCCCATCTTCATTCTTTAACTCAAAAGACGCATTAGATAATTCCTTAAGAGCCGATCTTTTTCAATCCGATTCAAAAAATTACATCCAATGGTTAGACTCCAAACCAAAATCGGCCGTCGTTTACGTTTCCTTTGGGAGCATGGCGGCGTTAAAGAAGCAACAAGTGGAGGAAATCGCTCGAGCTTTAATATCCAGCCGGCGACCGTTTTTATGGGTGGTGAGGAACCGGAAAGATAGAGGCGAAGAAGAGAAAGAAGAAGATAAGTTAACTTGCAGGGAAGAATTGGAACAATTTGGAATGGTGGTTCCATGGTGTTCGCAAGTAGAAGTGTTGTCTCATCCGTCGTTGGGTTGCTTCGTGACGCATTGTGGGTGGAACTCGACGTTAGAGAGCCTGGTTGCCGGTGTACCGGTGGTGGCTTTTCCTCAGTGGACGGATCAAGGGACTAGTGCGAAGCTGATTGAAGATGTGTGGGGAACTGGGGTGAGAGTGAGCGGTAATGAGGAAGGGATCGTGGAACGTGATGAGATCGTTAGGTGCTTGGATTTGGTGATGGGGGATGATGAGAAAGGGATGGAAGTGAAGAAAAATGTAGAGAAATGGAAAGGGTTAGCCAGGGAAGTCGCCATGGAAGGTGGGTCCATGGATATGAACCTTAAAGCTTTTGTGGATGATGTTGCTCAAGGTTATTGCAAGTAAATTTCTTTTTTTTTCCCTTTTAAATATCATTCTTTTTTTTCCAATCTTTAAATAGTAATGTGAATAGTGTTGGTTTAATAGTAAGAATGTTTATTGTTTCAATAGTTCGAGTCATATTAGTTGCGTTATTGTTAGGGCTTTATTTTTAAATTTATCCATATGTCAGATCATTCGAAAAATTGGAAGGTTTAGATCTATCCATGGGCTAGAATTACTTATCTTAGTTTTATTTAATATATATGTTTTTTAATTTGTTAAGAAACATTTTTTAATAGTTATAGTATTTTTGATGTATTAAATTTTTTTAAAAAATAAAATAAAAAAATTAATACTACTGGGCCAGACTAAATTCGAGTTTTAACATTTTTATCTGGGTCGAGCTAGTCTCAAGCCTACAAACGAAACTAAAATTTTGATTGGGCTCAGCCCGACTCCTTCTATAATTCACACAAAAAAAATATGTATATCTAAATTCTTTTTCGATGAATAAAATAATAAAAATACTAATTAAATTAAAATTCAATAAGTTGTTATAAATAAATTTCAATTTTGTGTTTATATTAAATTTATGCTTTAAATAATTTTGGTGCAACAAAAAATAAATTTAATTAATAAAAAGTACAATCCTGATTATACCTTTATAAAAAACATTATTAGGTTTTGACTTGTAGTAATTAATGATGGTAATGCTGAACCACCACACAAATGGAACTGCACCTAGTCAAAGTGAAGAAGATAAAAGGTTATCGTTTTGTCAACAAGTTCACGCAATGTGGTTTGTTTCTTCTTGTATGAAAATTGAAAGCTACCATTTTTTAAGTATTATATATTTGAGGATGCTACAATAGGATTCGTTTTATGGATTTTAAATCGTTCAGTTTTAAATAGAATACATTTTTTTTATGAAGGATAGTTGCAAGGTATGACAAATTGGATAATTTTTTGGTGGATAATCAGCACGAAGCAGTTATAATAATTATTTGCTCTTTACTATATAAAATTATCATTTTACTCAGATAATATGTATAACCATTCAAATGGTAAAATGAACAAATGCATTATAAAAAAAGCTTTTATGTTTGGATTTTTTTTTTAAAGTTATGCTTAGTTGTCTTATAAAAAATTTAAAAATTTTAGAAATAATTAACAAAAATTAAATTGATGTGGGATGGAGTGGGGTGTATCCAACATCTATAGAAGTGGTAATAGTTTTCAAGGTTACACATATGTAATAAAACAGGGCAAGTGGTGAAGTGAAGTGTACCAACTGTGGAGCAGTGGTGGATTTGACAACATCTATCCTAGCTCGCTCTATTGTCATCCCTAATAAGTGTAAGTATTATTGTTAGAGTTGTGTGATCCAAATTCTTGTTGAATAAAATAAGAGATTGTTTGCAAGTTAAGTTTAACAAAATATATTTTCTTTTTAGAAGATTTAGTACTTATTAGTGTAATATATTTAGCATTTATTAGCATAATTTATTTTACCTACTAATTTAGTCAATAAATAGGCTCTTTTACAACATTAGAAAAACATCTATTAAAAAGATTAGAACTCAAAAAAGAAAAAAAGAAAGAAAAGAAGAAGAAGAAGATAATGTCATATTTGGTACTTGTACTTTCATAAAATATCCAATGTGATACCTTAACTATCAATACGTGTTCTATTATAGCACTTGGCGTTAACATTATTAGTGAATTGCTAAAGCAATCAATAAAAGTTTTGGCACATAAAATTTACTTAAATGAAGAAGATGACATTTTATTTATGTAAGTTTAATAATAGATCCTTTTATTAATAATATATTTAATTAATTTGTTTTTCTTTTATTTATTTTTCTATATAATTTATATTATTCATGTGGATTTGGATGATTTAAAAAAATTACGTATCAAATTTTTATTGGCTGGTTTAGTAATTCATTAACAATATTAACACTAGGTACCATAATAAAAACGCATTAATAGTTCAAATATCACATTAAATATTTTACAAAATTGCAGGTACCATAATAAAAAATATATTAGTAGTTCAGGTGTCACATTAGATATTTTCAAAATACAAATACTACCGTAGAAATTTTATGAAAGTATAACGTTATCCCAAAAGATATAATAGTACAAATAGTTAATTGTACTAAACATCCTTCCATTATAATTTATATTTTAAATTGGTTTCTAAAATTTAAAAATTCTAATTAAATTTTTAAAATATAATTATTAGTTCCCACATTAAATATTTGTAAAGCACATTAAATACCCACGTGACACGTGATACTGTTTTATTCTTTTTTGTCGACAAGTGTTTTAATTTTTTAAATGATGAGCTTGATTAATTATGTTTCTTAAACATTCTAATTACGTCTCAAAACAATCGATGTTTTATTAATCAGGTCCTTTCATTATGAAAATTGTTAATTTAATCATTAAATGACACGCAAAATCTTATATGACATAAATCAAAATAAAATTTTAAGGAAAAGTAAAATGTTGTTACATAATTTTAAAATTAAAATTAAAAATAAAGTAAGACAAACAAAAAAAAAGGAAAATGAACGATAATTTCTGTAAAATCTATGAAAACCTCAAAATTGGTATTTATACAATATTCATTTTAAATTATATCACGTAGATCGACATCTTATTTAGCGGTTAAGTTAACAATTTTAGTAACGGAAGAACCTTATTTGATATAACATTGATAATTTAATGATATAATTAGAATGATTTAAATTTTGAAGACCAAATTAAAATAAGAGTCATAATTTAAAGATATTTGATACAATTAACTCTAATTTTTATAAGGCGTAAAAAATAAAAATTATTTAAAATCCAAATTAAAATTTTAAACATAATTATATCGTTAATCTACATCCTCCAAGAACATATTAATCTACTAACTATTCAATCTAAACTGTTTTTTTAATAATATTATTTTCAAATGTTTCAAAATGTTATTTTCGAAATTTTAAATCAATAATTGTCGTTGATAAAGGTAAAATAAAATCAATATCAAATTATCAAATTAATGAAAAGGCATTATCTTCTTGATAGTAATAATTTCATTATAGATTTTTCATATCTGCTTTTTTTTTTATATAATATTTGGAATTGTTCATAGTCTCTCATCAACCCATAAATAGGAGGATAATGCGTTTTAGTGCACTCGAACTCACATCCTCCTGTATTGACAACAATACTCATACCAATCGAATTAAGAATTTAAATGAATAAATGAAATATATAATATGAATGTGTTAAATAAAAAATATTTATATAATAAAACTTATATTAATATTAATATTAAATAATTATAACAGAAAATAATAAAATAATATAAAATTAGTAATTGTCGAATGACACCACTCGCGTGACACGTGAATAGTGTCTGTTTTTTCTTTAATTAGAATAGTGTCTTTTCTTCTTTTCTTTTTTTGCTAAAATGGACAGGTTAATAATGAATATTCCATTATTGAGATAATTTCCTAAAAATACTTTATTTAAATTTTTATTTTTAATTTTTAATTTTTATATATTAAATTTAAACTTAAAAATAATAAATATTTTTTGTAAAAGAAATGGTTGGTGATACATATTGCAATATAAATTATTCTAAGCAAATTGTCGAAACCATTTTTTTGAAAACAGAAATTTAGTTTGTCGACCTTTAAAAATAAAAATTTGAGTCGCCACCGGTCCGTGATTTAGGTGTGATCGGCTCACCTGAAAAACAAATGTGGCCTACGAAATTTGAGAAAACAGGTTCGGGAGTCAGTTACGCACGAGGAAGGGTTAACACCCTCGTAACGCCCAAAAAAAATCGGTACCGAATTTAATTATTTAATGTCTTGGTGTCGAAAATTTAAAAGATTTTGTTAAGCTCAAACATTGAAATCTGAAAAGGATAGTAATTATTCAAGTCATACGAAGAAATTGAGACCCAATACGTTAGGATACAATTTCTCAAAATTCCAGAATTTTGAATATCACTTTTGCTTTATAAGTAAATCTTCATTTCGAGGAAGCAATTATGTCATGCCCAATACGTTAGGACATAACGAATTAAGTTCCCAAAAATGATTTTTACTTATATATTTTAAATAACGAATATTCTCGGTTATTTAGAATTAACAAAGAAAATCGGAACCCAATACGTTAGGGCTCAATTTTCCTCGAAAATCCCTAACTTTGAATCTCGTTTTTATTTTAAAAACCTTTGAATCATAAAAAATAATTTTAATGTTCGACAAAATCAAAATGTATTTGAAAAATATGTTGAAAATGTCAATGCAATATGAAACAAATATTTTAATTTAAATTATATGTATACATAAGTATGGTATATAAACAATTTTAGCAAACATGTACATGGATATGAGAGAAAAACGTAAGTCATAAAAATAAAACAATGATAAAATACATATAAAATATATTAATACTTTTTAAAAATGTATAAGTATAATGTATTAGTAAATATAAAATTATGGAAAATATTTATAATAGCCTTGAAAAGAATGTAAAAATATATGTACACGTTATAAAAATGTATAAACATATGAATTATAAAACATGAAAATATAAATATCATAAAAATATGAATGTATATAAAATATATATAAACTATAAAAATAAAATGATATGATAATAAGATATATACGTACTACATATATGTATTTAAAACATTTAGAATATACATATATATATATATATTAACATATATACATGCGCATATATATACGGACAATAATAATAATATACTAATAATTATACTAATAAACAATATAAACAATATAATAATAAATAAATATAAAAAAACTAAAAAAAAAACAAATTAAAGATTAAGTTTCAAAACCAAACGGAATTTGAGAGCTGAATTTGAAAATAAAAATAAGAAAGGGAGTAATTTAAACATGCGCAACCAAGGGGAGGACCAAAAAAACAATTTACCCAAACCACTCGAAGCATTGCGCGATATTGGATTAAATCAAAACATTAACAATGTTTCATGGAAAAAATTTGAAAATAATAAAAAACAGTGATTTTGAAAACCATAAAAACATGAAGGGCCTAAATTATAAATAACCCATCAACTTAAAACATGCGAATCTGATCGGTTTTTGGATCGGGTCACGCGTGTAACAGCCCGATTTTTTTGGGTCTAGTTGAAACAGTGGTTTTGGGACCACAAATCTGACGAGGAAAAAAATTTATTTTAAAATTTATGCTTTATGACATATTAATTCAAGAAAGGATTAAATTGCAAAAGTGAGAAAAGTTTTGTTACCCACGAGTAAATACTAAAAAGTTGAGGGGTTAAAGTGTAAATATGAAAAAGTTAAAGGACCAATAGTGTAAATATTTTAAGAGTGGAATAATCTAGAAAGTAAGAAAAATGGATGAATTGGGACCAAATTGAATAGATGAAGAATTATGAGGGATTAAATTATAATTTTACCAAATTAAGTGATGACTCAAGGATGGAATTTTAAAAGATCCAAAGGGCAAAATGGTCAATTAGAAGAAAGAGAAATCTAGAAAATAATGATGATGTTGGAGATATTTAGATTAAATAAATAAGTAAATATTAGTTTATTAGTATTTTAATTAGATATTTAAATGACATTTTCTTATTTTATTATTATTTTATTTAGTATATATATATATATATATATGGAATAAAAGAGGAAGAATCATCTTCTTCTTCCATGCAACCAATGTGAGAAGAGAGAAAAAGAAAGAAAGTTTTGCTTTCTTTACAATTTGGTCCTTTGACCAAAAATCTATCATTTTCACTTAGAAATCAGAGAAATTTTCATAGCCACCAAGAGATAAAATTGGCAAGGAGACTATGGGGAGCTAGAATATCAAGTTAGATTCAAGAAATAGAGGCTGGAGGAGAGAGAAAATCAAGTTAAAGATTGAAGTCAATTGAGCAAGGTAAGAACATCATGATTTCAACATATTTTTGAGTTTGATATTATTGAAAAAGTATGAGATTGATGTTAATGTAGGGTTTTATTATATAAGATTATATGTTCTTGATATGTTAGTGAAAAGAAAATAAGAGAAAGTGTTGAGAAATAGTGTAGAGAAGGAAAATAAGAGTGTTATAGACTTAGTAATCAATATTTGCACTAAAACAGTTTTGGACAGTAGCAGTAGTCTAACTTTGAAAAATTACCAAAAATTGTAGCGATTGAATTAGAGGATTAATAAAATATAAAATTAAATCTTATTGAGTCTAGTTTCTTATAAAAGAAACAGTGTAAGCAATGGAATTCTAAATCATGAGATATTATAGATTTTGTGAGACAAGGTCAGAATGAATTCGGGTTCCCCTGTTCTGACTTTGGAAAATCATTAAAAATTGTGAAAAAATTAATTTGAGTTATAATTTATATGGTTAGAATATTTAATGAGTCTATTTTTATAATAAACAAATGGAAACAACATCCGAATTCATTACAATGAGATAATTAATTTTTAGTGAAGAGTGGTCGGAACTGTCAGACAGCGAAACAGAGGAAACTTTAAAGAATAAACTGTACTATTTGGCTGAACCAAAAATTCTGAAAATTTTATGGCAAGAAGATACGTGAGTCTAGTTTCAGGGAAAATTAACAGATCTTAATTTGGAGCTCTGTAGCTTTAGATAAAAATAATTTAGTAACTCTGACTCGGATAAACAGCTTTTAATATACATGTGAGTGAATAGTGAAATTATAGTTAATGTTGTTTAAGTGTGTTATACACATTAAGGATGTGGAATGTAGAGGGGGAGGAGGAAAATTGGGAAATATATGAATGATTTGTGTATAATTGGTCATATGCTTGATTATAATTGATAAACGATGAAATGGAAATGATGCTTATATTTGTGCATTATTGGTCATGGTCTAAGCTCATGTATGAAAATAAAGTTTCATAGTATGTGTGTATGGCATATTCGGTATATGATTTGGCATAAAAAAATATCATGAATGGTTTATGAATTAACACATGTTGGTAAGCATGATACATGAAGAAATGTTGTGCTCATCCATGCTTATAATGCTTATGCTATATGTGTATTTGACTAACATATCTAATGTTGAAATGAGAATAAAATAAAAATGCGAAAACTGAATAAATGATCAAATTGAGCGGAACGCCGGATTTGAGTACTTCTGATCAGTGACAAGTGACAAAGTGATAAGTGGTAGCTTTAGCTACACTTATATGATCAAGTGACAAAGTGATAAGTGGTAGCCTTAGCTACACTTATCTGATCAAGTGACAAAGTGATAAGTGGTAGCCTAGCTACACTTATCTGATCAAGGACAAATGATAAGTGGTCATACGTAAGACCATAGTTATACTATGGCAAAGTGAAAGTGAAATACTTAATTTTCCATAACAGTTCCCTAATTTGATAAGGACGGTAAGTGACAAATTGACCCAAAAGAATTAAAGAAAATGGATAAGTGGTAGTGTATTTATACCAGGATGATGTTGTTATTTAAGCTAAAATGATATTTTCATTGCAAAATTTAGAATTTCATAAATGTGTTAACGAATGGTATAATGGACAAACGTTGAATTAAATGGTAAATACGTATTAGTGTTAAACTTAATGAGATTGAATTGTATGTGAATTAAATGGAAATTGCTAGTGATATGATCTAAATCGTGAGCATGAGAAATTGCGAATTGAGTGAAATGGAAATGAAGTATTGAATTGCATGAGTATGTATCAGGTCTCATAGGCCCTAATTATTAAAATTATAATAACATCTCGAGGATATATTGTGAAGAGTTATAAAATCATGTTAATAATTTTGAAAGTTTTAATTTAGATGAAATTTTATAACTCGGTTAAATATGTTTACAAGTGTATTTGTTCTGGTAATACCTCATACCCTATTTCGGTGTCGACTACGGGTAAGGGGTGTTACAACGCGGGCATTCGGGTACACCAAATACGGCGCCGTTTTAAAATCAATTAAAAACCCCTTTTTCAAACCCTAAAAACCATTTTCTTTCTTTCTTTGTCATTGCATCGTTTCTCTACCCTTAAAACTCCTCCCCTGCTCTGACGGTAATGAAACAAAGGGCTTCATCGACGCCACGCTGGTAAGTTTTCCTTTACTCCCTTTCTTTAATCTCTTTTGTTTTAGAAACAAAAGAAAAACAAAAGTAAAATGAAAGCGGTAAAAGAACAGAAGAAAAGAAACAACAACCTGTCACCTTCAAAATGTTTGTTTCTCTTGTATTTTCTTTTTAATTTTTCTATCAAAAATTTGCTAACCCTTATTACAGAAATCCATTGGCTTTTTATAGCCAAAACTTCTTTACAATTTGCTGTATCTCCTATTAGAGTTGCGATGTGAGCAATTGCTGCAGCGTTTGCGGAATCGTACGAGGGATCCTAGCTGACGTGCGGTGCTGGGGCAAAGGGCTAGGGTTTTTCGGATGTGTGCTGTTAGGGCTATGTATTTGGGCTGTTTGTATTGGGTCATTGGGTTTAGAGTAGTAGGCTAAATGTTGGGACTGATTTAGTGTGGGCTTTAGGTTTAGTTGGGCCCGGGCAAAATTTAGGTCTTACACAAATGTTTAATCAACCAAACATATTCTTGTGATTTTATTATAAAATTAAATTAATACTTTATAAGATATACCAAAATCCCATTAATCAGGTTCCATTGGGTGGGAAACAACCAAATGACACTTAACTTTAATTATACACAAAAAATCTTCTATGGAAATAGATTTATCATTTGTTTGTAATTTTAAAAAAATTATTCGATTGAGTCTTAATTTGATTGGTATTGGTATTGCTGTCAATGCAGGAGGGTTTGGGTTTGAATGTGCTGAAGCGCATTATCCTCCTATTTTAGGGTTGGAGAGGGGCTATAGGTAGCTTTAGCTATTGTATAAAAAATAACATATATGATAAGAACAGATAATAAGATTAATGTTAAAAAAAAAAACTTATTGTTTGTCTGTTGAATATGTTAACGTAAATTAATTGTTAATATCTTAATAAATAAAGTATGAATGGAAGTGATAGTGAAATTGGGTATTCTGATAACATTGTGATTAAAAAAAAAAGCTGATAAGAAATTGTTTATCAATTCGGTTTCCTACGTCTACACAATCTAGCTCAATGAGATGAATTTACTATCTTTGAACTCAATACAACAAGTAATCCTAGTTCTATCACACCCTGGTCTAGTAACCTCAATGTTGTACTCAAAGGCTAGATTTTTTACCATGAAATTCTCCCCCCGAGCACATAGTTTGTAAAACCATCATCAAGGCAACAATAGGTTTTACTATCTCATTTGCAATCTCACAATAACGTTCCTACGTGAACTGGTAAGTGCTCTAAAAAATTCTATACAGAAATCTATACAAGTATCTCAAATATGTAGAAGTTTTCCAAGACTTACTCACATACTAAAGATTAATTACAATCCCCTTTGAACAACAACTAAATAGTTAAATCCAATATAATAAATAACAACTAAAGTAAAGAGGATTGTTGGAAGATAAGTCCTCAAGTTTTGTCCCGATCAAACATCCTTAATCGAAAGAATTTGGTAAGATTGATCTGATCCGATCCAATCCTTAAAAATATGTTTCTCTAAATGGATTAATATCTATTGATGGGCCTGAATAATTCCACAATATTAATCTAACCTAAAGATTTTATTTCAATAAATGGTCAATTTCAAATATAACAAGTAGGACTCTATCGCTAATAATAACGTGAGACGATACCATTGGCTAGAGTTTTTTTTTTTTTTAACAACACTAACAGCATGTACTTATTTCAATAACTAATTCAAAGTTTAGGTACTCGGATCGATAAAAAATAATTTAAATACCTAACTCAAACAAACCTAATAGTTTAAGTATCTCCCGTTTAATTAAGCTTTTAATAAAAATGGTTTAATCACTTTTAACTACTAGATCAGGCCTTTCGTAGGTTTCAATTAAGCCCAATTCATATTCGGGCCACCATATAAATCTAGACCTATACTAATAATACTCCAAAGTTTTTATGGAAAATAAATTGATTTTCAGTAATATATCTAAATTTGTTTTCAAAATATATTAACAACACTCACCATGTGAAAAAATTATGGACAATTTTATATAAAAATAAATAAAATTTTAATTGTAATGGTAAAATTTTGGCTAGAAACTACGGTTTGTCTCGAGTTAAAATTTCAAAATGTTTAAATATTTTTAGAGATTTATTACGGGTTTAAATTGATTTTATAAATTTTATATAAAAATGTAAAAACAAAAAACCCTCGTAACGTTATTTGTTACTTTGTAAAAATATATATAATCATTTTAATTAAGATATTAATGTTAAATTAATTTGTCACGTCAATTAATATATTTACATAATTCATGAAATAACATTGTAAAAATATTCTTCCATTCCTACTATTAAAATTTTGAAAAATTAATTTATTCACCTCACACTCTAATCAACTCGGTTAACTTTTCTTGATACTATAATAATTATAACTCAATGGTCAATCACACCTAACCACCAATATGATAACTTTCACTATAACTTTCACCAAAAATTACTTTTACAAAATATGAATAATTAAAAGTTGATGTAGTTGTCAACTAAGTCTTAATTTGATTAGCATCGGCATTGTTGTCAGTGTAGGAGGATGTGAGTTTGAGTTTGTTCTCCTATTTAAAAGTGGGGACGGCTATGGGTAGCTCTAAGCATTGTATCAAAAAAGAGTAGATTTTCCCTAAATTTACTTCGATTTATAAATTTTTTTTAAAATTAATTAATAAAATTCAATCGAAATTCCATCACAAAAAAAAAAAAATCATCATTATTAATAATTTGAGTAAACTACATTCAAGGTTGCTAAATTATTAGTAAATTTATGTTTTGATCAGTCAGCTTAAAAAAACTACAAAATGGTCATTGAACTATTTGAAAATTTTCATTTAACTTGATGGACTGTTAAAATTGTTATTGTATGGCCTTCTCCGCTTGCAATGCTTGCACCAACCGAAAGATCTCTTCTCTTCTTTTCTATAGTTCAATTTTTTTTCATGAAATAGTTTTGAACGTCACAAATTTACAAATTAAAATCTAAACAACTTTCTTCTTCGATCTCTGACACTAACCGTTAGATCAATTTGGATTTAAAGTATGTTCTTTTACTTATCAATGTGTACTGATTCACTGTATCAATCGTCGAATAGTCGCTTAGAGCTAAGGTTGTGCAAACAAACTAACCAAATCGAAAACCAACCCTAACCAAGGTATTTAGATGATTTATGGAATGCAAGTTTAAAAATTGCAGTTACCTAAAACTAAACTGAATTGTGTTTTTTTTTAATATATAAGTCATTTTATTTTTTATGATATAAAAATAAATATTTTATATTTAAAATAGTGTAAATTATTTAAAATTTTTAAAAGATTATTGTATTTTAGAAATATTTATGAAAAAAATCTTGAAATTTTGTCAAATAATATTCAAAAGCCATAAAACAAAGCTCATTTTATCAAAATAAATTTAAAAAATCAAAATAAAAAATTAATATGGAAAAACTGAACCGAGCCAAACCTAATTATGATGGACAATTCAAAAGATTTGAAAAACTCAACCAAACCGAACTGATATCACCCCTATTTGGAGCTTGCTAATCGGACTTAAAAAAATATTTAACGGCCTAGTGACTTAAATTATAAATTTCGAATAATTTAGTTACTTAAATGAAAACTTTCGAATAGTTCAGTGACCATTTTGTAAAATCTAAAAGTTGAGTAATCAAAATATGGAAGCTAATCTACATTGCAAGCCACTCAAATATGTTTAAGCTTCTTTTTTTACACTCAACTTTTAAAACTTTCAAAATTGTCACCTAACTAATCAAATTTATTTTTCTGTCCATTTCAGTTAAGGGTTTGACACGAGGTTGAGGTAATACTTTAAAATTAGTATAATAACAAATTTAGCCATCAAAATTTATATTTTATGTCAATTTAATCATAAATTTCAAAAATTAACCCTCAACTTTACAAATACCTAATCTACCAGATATGCAAAGATAAGGCATTTAACAATGCTTAAGGGATATGGATCAAAAATATCGAACTCAATTAATTGAGTGACCGTTTCGAAAGTTTTAAAAATTGAGTGAGTAAAAAAACAGTGTAAGCATAGATGGATAACTTGGTAGGTAGTTTCACCAAATATAAACTTACCAGTTTAGTGTCCCCCAAGAGTCGTGTAGTCTGAAGCTGTCTCTGACAGCATCATGCATCAAGCTGCAACCTAAGCCTTTAAAAAACACCAGATAAATCCAAAAAGGTTTAGGAATCTATGAAATTCGTCAGCTCAAACGTCACCTTTTATGAATTCCTCTCATCACGATAAAAACCCATTAATTTCCTTCACCAATTACTCCAAATTAGTAAAAAGAGAAAGGATAATTCACTACCCACGCGCCAACACGCGCCGCCATCACCATCATGCCACAACCTCATTTCATCGTAGTGACCTATCCTGCACAAGGCCACATAAACCCGACCTTACAATTCGCCAAACATCTTATTCGTCTCGGCGTACGTGTAACTTACATCACCAGCATCTCCGCCAGCCGCCGCATGACCAAAGTCCCCACCGCTGAAGGCCTATCGTTTTTACCTTTTTCAGATGGCTACGACTACGGAATTAAACCCGGCGATGACACAGACCATTACTTGTCTGAATTCAAGCGACGAGGCAAAGATGCCATCTCTGAGTATATAACAAGTAGTGAAAACGAAGGTAAACCCATTACTTGCATTGTCTACTCTTTATGCCTTCATTGGGCTGCGGAGGTGGCGCGTAAACATCACATCCCGTCAGCTTTACTCTGGATTCAACCCGCCACCGTTTTCGACATCTATTATTTTTACTTCAACGGATACGAATCCGCCATTAAAGCTCAAGCTGATGAAACAAACCCGAAGTGTTCGATAAAATTACCAGGTCTACCGCCACTCTTCCCCCGCGACCTTCCATCGTTCGTCATCGCTTCGAACGTTTACCAATCGGCACTGTCGTTGTTCCAAGAACAAATGGACGTCCTCGCAGAAGAACCCAACGCTAAAATCCTTATTAACACCTTCGATGCTTTGGAACACGAAGCATTAAACGCCATTGAAAAGTTCAAGACAGTTGGTATTGGACCTTTAGTCCCATCTTCATTCTTTAACTCAAAAGACGCATTAGATAATTCCTTAAGAGTCGATCTTTTTCAATCCGATTCAAAAGATTACATCCAATGGTTAGACTCCAAACCAAAATCGGCCGTCGTTTACGTTTCCTTCGGGAGTATCGCGGCGTTGAAGAAGCAACAAGTGGAGGAAATCGCTCGAGCTTTAATATCCAGCCGGCGACCGTTTTTATGGGTGATGAGGAACCGGAAAGATAGAGGCGAAGAAGAGAAAGAAGAAGATAAGTTAACTTGCAGGGAAGAATTGGAACAAATTGGAATGGTGGTTCCATGGTGTTCGCAAGTAGAAGTGTTGTCTCATCCGTCGTTGGGTTGCTTTGTGACGCATTGTGGGTGGAACTCGACGTTAGAGAGCTTGGTTGCCGGTGTACCGATGGTAGCTTTTCCTCAGTGGACGGATCAAGGGACTAGTGCGAAGCTGATTGAAGATGTGTGGGGCACTGGGGTGAGAGTGAGCACTAATGAAGAAGGGATGGTGGAACGTGATGAGATCGTTAGGTGCTTGGATGTGGTGATGGGGGATGATGAGAAAGGGATGGAAGTGAAGAAAAATGTAGAGAAATGGAAAGGGTTAGCCAGGGAAGCCGCCATGGA
The DNA here is from genome assembly GCF_025698545.1 of Gossypium raimondii. Taxonomy (NCBI): domain Eukaryota; kingdom Viridiplantae; phylum Streptophyta; class Magnoliopsida; order Malvales; family Malvaceae; genus Gossypium; species Gossypium raimondii. Next base: position 2,214,199 of record NC_068567.1, on the reverse strand, counting down.
AGGTGGGTCCATGGATATGAACCTTAAAGCTTTTGTGGATGATGTTTCTCAAGGTTATTGCAAGTAAATTTGTTTTTTTCTTCCATTTTAAATATCATTCTTCATTTTCAATCTTTAAAAATCTCATTGGTGTTGGTTTGATTTGATGGTAAGAATGCTATAAATAAATTTCAATTTTGGGTTTATATTAAATTTATGCCTTTTAATCATTATATAAAAAACTTTATTAGGTTTTGACAAAATGGAACTTCACCTAGTCAAAGTGAAGAAGATAGAGGCCATCGTTTTGTCAACAAGTTCACGCAGTGTGGCTTGTTTCTTCTTGTATGAAAATTAAAAGCCACCTTTTTTTAAGTATTATATATTTGAGGATGATAGAAAAAGATTCGTTTCATAGATTTTGAATCGTTTAATTTTAAATTGAATAAATTTTTCTATGAAGTATAGTTGCAAGGTATGGCAAATTGGATAATTTTTTTTGGTGGATAATTGGCACGAAGCAGTTATAATAATTATTTGCTCTTTACTATATAAAATTATTATTTTACTCGTATAATATAATATGTATAACCATTCAAATGATAAAATGTACAAATGCATTATAAAAAGGCTTTTATGTTTAGATTTAAAAAAAAGTTATGCTTAATTGTCTTATAAAAATTTAAAATTTTAGAAATAATTAACAAAAATAAATTGATGTGGGATGGAGTGAGATATATCTAACATCTATAGAAGTGGTAAGGTTACACATCTGTAATGAAGCAGGGCAAGTGTTCCAACTGTGGAGCAGTGGTGGATTTGAGAACAATCTATCTCAGCTCGCTCTATTTGATACAATTGACCCTACTTTTTATAATGCATAAAAAAATAAAAAATAATTAAAAATCCAAATTAAAATTTTAAACATAAATATATCGTTAATCTACATCCTCCGAGAACATATTAATCTACAAACTATTCAATCTAAACTGTCATTTTAATAATATTATTTTCAAATGTTTCAATAGTGTTGTTTTCGAAAATTTTAAATCAATAATGGTTGTTGATAAAGGTAAAATAAAATTCGAAAGGCAATCAAAATGATTGGACATTATCAAATTAATGAAAAGTATTATCTTTTTATAATAATAATCTGATTATAGATTTTGATCATATTTGTTCTTTTTGATATAATATTTAAAATTATTCATAATTTCTCATCAACCCATAAATTAGAGGATAATGCGTTTTAGTGCATTCAATTCACATCCTCCTGTATTGATAACAATACTTATATCATCGAAATGTGAAATATAAAATATGAATGTGTTAAATAAAAATATTTATATAATAAAATTGATATTAATATTAATATTAAATAATTATAACAAAAATAATAAAATAATATAAAATGAGTAATTGTCAAATGACACTGACCTTCCACCACTTATATCACCAGCGTGACACGTGAATAGTGTCTGTTTTTTCTTTTTTGCTAAAATGGACAGTTAATAATGAATATTCCATTATTGAGATATACTTTATTTAATTTTAAACTTAAAATAATAAATAATTTTTGTAAAAGAAATGGTTGTTGATACATATTGCAATATAAATTACTCTAAGCAAATGTTTAATCAACCAAACATATTCTTGTGATTTTATTATAAATTTTAATTAATACTTTATAAGATATACTAAAACCCCATTAATCATGTTCCATTGGGTGGAAAATAACCAAATGACACTTAACTTTAATTACTCACAAAAAACTCTTCTATGGAAATAGATTTATCATTTAGGTTGTTGTCAATGCAGAAGGGCATGGATTTGAATGTGTTAAAGCGCATTATCCTCCTATTTAAGAGTTGGAGAGGGGCTATGGGTAGTTTTAAGTATTGTATAAAAAATGACATATATGATAAGAACCTATAATAAGATTTATGTTTAGAAAACTTATTATTTGTGATCTGCTGAATATGTTAACGTAAATTAATTGTTAATATCTTAAGCAATAAAGTATGAATGGAAGTGACAGTGAAACTGGGTATTTCTATAACATTGTGATAAAAAAAAAAAAGCTGACAAGAAATTGTTTATCAATTTGGTTTCCTACGTCTACACAATCTAGCTCAATGAGATGAATTTACTATCTTTGAACTCAATACAACAAGTAATCCTAGTTCTATCACACCCTAGTCTAATTAACCTCAATGTTATACTCAAAGGCTAGATTTCTCACCATCAAATTCTCCCCCCGAGCACATAGTTTGTAAAACCACCATCAACGCAACAATAGGTTTTACTATCTCATTTGCACTCTCACAATAACGTTCCTCTCTGAACTAGTAAGTGCTCTAAAAAATTCAATACAAAAATCTATACAAGTACCTCAAATATATAAAAGTTTTCTAAGACTTAGGGTGGGTTTGGATGGGCGATTGGGTGCGGTGCGGTGCAGTGCGTTTAGCCTACTTTTTGTCTCACGCTACAGTATTGTTACAGTATTTAATCTCACCGCCACCGCTGTTTTTACACTAACCGCAAGTAAACGCATCGCCCATCCAAACTCACCCTTACTCACATACTAAAGATCAACTACAATCCCCTTTGAACAACAAGTAAAATAGTTAAATCCAATATAACAATAACAACTAAAGTAAAGAGGATTGTTGGAAGATAAGTCCTCAAGTTTTGTCTCGATCAAACATCCTTAATCGAAAGAATTTGGTAAGATTGATCTGATCCGATCCAATCCTTAAAAATATGTTTCTCTAAATGGATTAATATCCATTGATGGGCTTGAATAATTTCACAATATTAACCTAACCCAAAGGTTTTATTTCAATAAATTGTCAATTTCAAATATAACAAGTAGGACTCTATCGCTAATAATAACGTGGGATGAAACTATTGGCTAGAGTTTTTTTTTTTTAACGATACTAACAGCATGTACTTATTTCAATAAGTAATTCAAAGTTTAGGTACTCGGATCGATAAAAAAAATATAAATACCTAACTCAAACAAACCTAATAGTTTAAGTATCTCCCGTTTAATTAAGCTTTTAATAAAAATGGTTTAATCACTTTTAACTACTAGATCAAGCCTTTCGTAGGTTTCAATTAAGCCCAATTCATATTTGGGCCACCATATAAATCTAGACCTATACTAATAATACTCCAAAGCTTTTATGGAAAATAAATTGATTTTCAGTAATATATCTAAATTTGTTTTCAAAATATATTAACAACACTCACCATGTGAAAAAATTATGGACAATTTTATATAAAAATAAATAAAATTTTAATTGTAATGGTAAAATTATGGCTAGAAACTACGGTTTGTCTTGAGTTAAAATCTCAAAATGTTTAAATATTTTTAAAGATTTATTACGGGTTTAAATTGATTTTATAATTATTTGTTACTTTGTAAAAAAGAATATATAATCATTTTAATTAAGATAATTTTAAATAATTAATATATTTACATAATTCATGAAATAACATTATAATTATAATCGGTCATAGATCGACTAGACTCGAATATAAATAATAATAATTTTATGCGGAAGGTCAAGTAATTCACTAATACTTAAATAATAAAAAGAAATTGTTAATGTTGATCCAAACAATCATTCCTTAATGAAATTTGGGGTTATAGTTAGCTATCTAACAACATTCAAGTTCTCTTTTAGACAAAAATTCCTTTTTGAAACTAAGGAATACTTGAGACTATCATTGAATTTGATGGTGAAGTCACTTGAGATTCACTCTATGATTGATGCTATTATGCCTATTAAGTTTGTCTATTTTCAAGGTTGATGATGAATGTGTGTATATATATATATATATATCAAAGAAAAAAAAAACAAAAAAGGGAGAATGGATGAATTGATTGCATGAAAATAATCAATTAATAGTGGCTTCAAATACAAGAGAAGAACAACAAATACTTTTTTTTTTTGAGCCCACCATTCACCAATATATTTAGAGGAATTATAATGAATACAAGTGTTTCTAGTAGACTTAATCAGTAAAAAAGAAAATTAGGTTGAGTTGCACTGTTTAGCTAACTATGTACCAAACCCCAACCCTACCCACTCTCTCTCCATGTGATGACAAGTGCATAGTTAACTTATTTGAACATAAAAGGCAGTGATAAATTAATATTTAGTCCCTGAATTTTATAACTTTTTAAATTTAGTCTTGAACTCTTTTTTGGGTACATTTTGATTCTAGAACTTGACAACTTTTCCCCGTTCTGGTCCAATTTTATTCAACACTGAAGAAGAAGAAATTAATTTTTTGAGAACAACATATTCGACGATCTATTTAACAGATTTTAAGTCACCGGCACAATTTTTTAATTTCCAACCCAACTTATGAATGGCTACAATCTCTTGTATGATATAAAATAACCGAAATTAAGACCAACCATATATAAAATCATTGCCCATGTTCTCATTTTTCAAATGCTAAAATCATTCTATCTTGATGATAAAGCCAAGGCCTAACCAAAATATAAACTGACCCAACATTTCCATTTCCATTTGCTTCTTCTCATTCATTCATATTGGTGACAAATCAATTACCAACCCCCCCCCCCCAAAAAAAAAAACATTTTGGTGATAAATCGATTGTTTTTTCTAAAGGAAGGAAAAAAAAAATATGAAAGAGAAAATGGAAAGGCTTGTTCTTCCTTTCGCAACTGGTTGTTCTTCTCAGGCAAGTGTTGCAGTCGGCAAAAGTCCTCCAAGGAAACAAAAACCAGAACCGAACTATCAAAATCTAACAAGTATGATCATGTCTCTTCGTTTCTGTCTGATCATTTTTTCTGCTCAGGTTTAGGGTTTTGTCTGATATATATATATATATATATATGTTTTGAATTAAGGTAAACAAGTTGTAGGAGAAGAGTGTTCATCAAAGGGAAGAACAAAGAATTCATTTGGTTGGTTGGCTCTTTCAAAGCCCAACATATCGAATGGGATACATAGATTGGTTCGAATTACTGTAAGAAGCTTCTCTCAGTTATTTGGTAAGTTTGATGATTAATGTCTTCTTTTTTCCTTTGCTTGGATTTTCTTGTTTTGATAATTTCACAAAAAAAAAAAAAAAAGCTTTTATAAAATCTCAAATTTTGGTTGATCCCATTTTTTCAAACATACCAGATGTGAGTATTTGGTATGGCATGGGGAATGCTTATTTTCAAAGTTTTTTCTTTATATATTTTAGGTGATTATTTATGGTCTATTTCTGCTTTCAGTCCTTGTACATTTTCGGAAGATTTTAGTTGAGATGTTTTTAATTTCAAGAGTCATTCTATATATCCGATTTAAAAGCACTGTTATTATTTGACCTGAACCAGAATTTGAATATTTGTTGAATATCAAAATGAAATAATATTGAAATTTAACAAAAGTTCATTCTAGTGTTATTAATGTGATTTTAATTTTTTTTGGCTTAAATGCAAAATTCAAACTATTCTGTTTTTCCTATTTAGATACTTAGAAGTTTTTTCAGGGTTAAAATGATATATAAATTATTAATTTTTCTTATTTACCCCAAAACACGATACTAACCAATAAGAACCTGATACATGACGAGTTCTTAAAAGACGTTGTATACTTTCTTTTTTTTTTTAAAATGAGATGAAATCAATAACTTATGCATCACTTTTAACCAAACGAACTTTAAGAACTTGAGTAGGAAAAATAATATAGTTTGAGGGTCAATTTTACAATTAAGTCTAATTTCGAAAATCCCAATTTTACATGGAATAATGCCCATATGCAAATACTCTTGATTGAAATTAGCACATTGTGTTCATGCCATATACAATTTCCTTCAAAATTACTAAATGAAGCAAGCACCCATTGGGGGTTTCACAGTTTACAAAGACATAGAGGAAGTGACAACCGAGATGGAAATTGGGAATCCGACAGATGTGAAACATGTTACACACATAGGATTGGATGGCACCACCACAACCAACAACAGTCCTTTTAAGGGTTGGCAAGATTTCAGTTCACTTGACCATAACTTCATTGCTTTCCCTTCTATTTCTTTGAGGCAATTCGAGATGGCCATGGCTGCCCAATCTCAACCTGGACCACTCATTGTTTGAATGTATGTTTTTTTTTTATCATAATCTTTTTTATTATTTGTATCGGATTGGATCATGCTAATCATTGAGATACATTTGTGTTTGTGAAACTTTTGTGTGTATGCACCAATATTTGATAGATTTCTCAAATTACATGATAATATATATATATATATATATATATATATATATATATAATGAAATTTACATAAACTTGAGATCTTTTGGATGCCAAATTAGTAGGGTTAAATCTAGCAAACATCTCCACATTGTGTTCTATATTCTAAATTGATTCGTATATTTTAAAACGTTCTAATTTAGTCATTAAAGTATTAGCATAATATAATTAGGTTTTTCTATCTGAATTGTCATTAGCTTAAGTGTTAAATTCTAACTCAAATATGGTGTGGGTCAAATTGTAAACATGAATCGTTTTGGATCCGACATATTAAAAAGAAGAAGAAATAATCTTCTTAAATTTTAATAACGCTGTTTGTTTCTTTTAATAAGTTAAATCCAAGTTGTTTGTACAATAAGCACACATATATTTACAATTTTATCCACGTGTTTTGAAAAATGCTTCACCTCATATCTAAACCGACATTTAAAGCTTAAATTGAAAACTAGATAAATGAAAGAACCTAATTGATATAATACTAATTATTATATATACATCTACTTTTGGTCAACCCTTTTGCTAGAGAAGCACATAAAATAGTTCAGCCTCCAAAATCTCAATTTAGTAGTCACTTTCAATTTAGTTAACTTAGGGTGGGTTTGGATGGGCAGTGGAGTACAATGCAGTGTGTTTAGCTTACTTTTTGTCTCACGCTACAGTATCTAATCTCACCGCTACCACTGTTTTTACACTAATCATAGGTAAACGAGTCACCCATCCAAACTCACCTTTAAAAAACCCAAATAATCAAATCCTAGCTGGCAGTGTTTTTCATACTATTAAACACAAATACTTATATGATTTAGACATATTTATTTTTTTATATAAATAATCAAATTCTTTTAGTCTGAATTTTTTTTATGAAAACTTTCAAATTTTAATTAATTTTTTTACGTGAAAAAATTGATTGGGTCATTAAATTTTTAATAGTAGTGACATACATGGTAACTTGCACGTACTTTATAAAAATTCAACATATTAAAAATAAAAATAAAATAATATATTTTTAAAAAAGTTATTCACATCAACAATGAAATACACATAGACTGTCATGTTAATATTGTTAAAAATTTAACAGATAACTCAGCTAAGGTCACAATAGAAAAAATGGGTAAATATTAGGGACTAAATTTGTGATTATCCCATGTAAATTTATTATTCTTGAAAAAACTACACCCAATCAATGACTTGCAGTTAAAGTTTTATTCTAAAATATTATCCAGTATTTTCCGTACGCGTAGACAAATTACATCAGCAATGCCTGCCGGCTATGAGAAAATTTAATTTAAGTCGGTTTACACTCAACTATATATATAGACCAAGTCTCCTTCGTTGTATACACGGAACATAATACAAACAACAATGGTGAAACCCACTTCTTCATGTAAACGCAGAAGAACCACCACCGGTTTCTCAGAGATAGAGATGGACGTAGCTTGCCAGCTGATGCAGCTTTGTAAACAATACATCAATGGCGACAAAGGGTCGAAGAAGACGAAAGCAAAAACCGATGAAAGCAGTCCGTGGGATCGATATCTTCCATTGGAGGATGAAGAAGAGGAGCATCTTCAGCCGAGGAAGAGGAGGTTTAAATCGATGGATTTCATTTACAGTTCTACCAAGCCTGTGATTATGCAGGACAAGAATGTAAAGAAGATGAAGATCATGATGTGTAATTAAATTAATCGGAAGCTCAAAGCTGGTTTAATGATCTGTTTGAATGCTTTGGTGCTGGTTTTGTTAGCACCTAGCTAATTTTTAGCAGGATGTTTTTTTTTAGGTTTTCTTGATTTGGCTTGGTTTACTTGGGCACCAAGATTTGTGTTTTTGCTTAAATTAAATGAGAAAGTGTATAGTTATATATATTTGGGCATTAAGATTGGATTAATAACACATTTAGTCCTTAATACTTACATATTCTATCATTTTGATTTTGATTCTAAAAATTAATAAATTTAACTCTTTATATTTATAAATTCTATCAAATTTATCCCCAAACTTCCTAATCAAAACAGAGAACTTTCACATTTATTAATTATTTTATTTATGGTTGAAATTGTCCAACATAACCCTTTTTATTTTTAAGAAGTTTGTGTTAGAAATTAACTAAACGCCATTAAAAATAATAAAAAATATAAATTTTAAAAATATAATATACCCTATGTTTATGTATTAATTATTTTATTTATGGATGAAGTAGGTGAATTGCATATCATATTAGACATTTTTTTGGGAAGAGAATAATAGCCTCGTGACAAGTGGTATAGAACAACCCATAATTGTTTGATTTCAAGCCAAGTGTTCTAAAGAAAGGTCTTGGACTATATAAGCATCTTTACTACACATCCTGTCACATCTCTTTTTGAAAGAGAGTAATGATCCAGTGACACTAGCATGTAGCATGCTCGAAATGTGAAATCGCTCCTATCTACCTCCACTAATCTAATTGCCAATCGATTAGAAGGTTATTATGTCTCTTAATGAGTAGACACATAACGATACAAAGGCAATAGCCAAAAAAGTGTCTAACTTTACCTATAAATATCACTTTTGTTTACCATTAGAAGGTAGAACTCTTCCTTATGCCAAAACTCTGTCAAAACATCCTGGAGAACGACTCTCCACGTGATCATTCTCTTACCACCATGTGAGCCACGTTCATGTTCTCCTCTCTCCTTACATCAAAAAAATTAAAAATCTAACGTATATCACATTTAAACCGTTACGAGTCTAAAAGCCAATGAGAGATTTAAGAAATATAAATGGTAAGGATCCACATATGGAAATCCAACGAGGAAATCTTATTCATTATGACGAAATGCCTTAAAGCTTAGCCCAATAATGACTTGCTGTTAAAGTTTAGCTCTAAAATTTTATCCAGGACTTTCCCTACACGTAGACGCATTGCATAAGAATTCCCTGTCGGCTAGTAGAAAATTTAATTAAGTCGGTTTACGTTCACCTATATATAGACCAAGTCCCCTTCATCTCCATTAAAATACGAATTGCACAATAGAAGCAACGATGGCGAAACCCTCATCTCCTTGTAAACGCCAAAAACCCACCAGTTTCTCAGCGATAGAGATGGATGTAGCTCGTCAGCTGATGCAGCTTTGTAAACAATACATCAATGGCGACAAAGGGTCGAAGAAAACGAAAGAGAAAAGCAACTCATTGGAGATGGAGGAGGAAGAAGAGGAGCATCTTCAGCCAAGGAGAAGGAAGTTTAAATCGATTGATTTCATTTACAGTTCTACCAAGCCTTTGATTATAAAGGACCAGAATGTAAAGAATATGAAGATCAAGATGTGTAATTAAATGAATTGGTTTTCGTTTCTCTTTAATCCTCTTTTTTTGGGAGATTAAGCGAAAGTTCAAAGCTGGTTTTAATCTGTTTGAATGCTTGGCGCTGGTTTTGTTAGCACCTAGCTAAATTTTAGCAGGTTGTTCTTCTTGGTTTCCTTGGTTTGGCTTAGTTTACTTGTGCACCAATATTTATCATTAATTTCATTATAGGTTTTTATTATATTTATTTTTTAGATAGAAACTACTCTCAACTCTTAAATAGAATGATAATACGTATTAGTGCACTTAAAATCGCAACCTCTTAAATCAACAATAATACTAATACTAGTTAAACTAACACTCAATTAGTAATTAAATTATAAAGTTAAAATTTTCTTTTGAGTATGTACTTAATACATACTTAATACATGTGAAGTTTTAAATAAAAATAAATGAAATATTTATGAACTCTATGCATCTTTAGTAAATTCTTATAAAAATTATAAATTATATTAAAATTATAAAAAAATTGTATTTTTGTAAATATATAAGGTAGACGGGCAAATTTTATCTAGTGATAAAAATTTTAATAGAAAAATCAATTTGTTTTACTTATAATAGATTGAAACTTGATGATTTAGGGTTTTTTTGTTACCTTTACTTAATTAGGTTTATTTATATAAGGGTGAGTATTTGATTGATTCGAATCTGAGTTAAAAATTTTGAGTTAGTCGAGTTGATGAATTCTATTTTAGCAACTAAACTCAATTTGAATTTTTCGAATTGAATTGAGTAAAAAATTTAAGTTAAGTCGAGTTGAGTTAATGAATCCTATTATTTATACTCAATGCTATAGTTACATGGATCAATTATTTAACTAGTAGAGAGAGTACAAGATTGATTAACTACATAAACAAATATAATAGTTTTGCCTTTTAACTTAATTAGTAAATATTTATCAAAACGATATAGTTTTGCCTTTTAACTTTAGAAAAGGTAAACATTTATCAAAATGACGTAGTTTTGCCTTTATTTATTCGGATTTTCAGATAACTCGAATTGTGTAATTCATATTCGAGTTAAACCGAAAAACTTAATTTTTTTATTCGAGTTGATCTGAATAACTTGATTAACTCAAATAACTTTAACTATTTAATTCGAAATTTAAATTTTTTATTGAATTTTTCAAATCGAATCGAATTTTACTTACCCCTATATTTATAAACCGAGATAGATAGATTTCAATCAAGTTCAAATAAGGCATCTTTGCTCATTCTCTTTGCCTTAAGTTTGATTTGATTTGAGTGTAAGAGCTTACTATTTTACTCAAGGCAAGCATAAATAAAATTAAAATGATTGAAGCTCAACTTGGTTAGTCATATATTTAATTTATTTATTCTTCTATTTCTTACATGAGCCCTTTCTTCTATTATGTTTTTGGTTTCATTAAAGGGTAAAGGGAAAAGAAAGAGTACAAATGTAAATTATACAAAATGTTAGGGTTAACAACGCTAGTTGTTCACATTGTAGATGGTACAAAAAACCATTAAAATTATGGTGGTTCACATTATAAGTAATGCAAAGAGCTATTAAAGATGGTGGCTTATGTGATTTCGAAGGTTGTGTCTTCTTGGCAACTTTGTAAACAATACCTTCCTCTCCAGAGGTAAACTAGTTATAGTAATCATAGATGTCTCAACCACCAATTCTTCTTTAATTGTAAATTAATCGTGGGAATCGTCCAATGATGTACCCTTGCCGAACGAATAACCCTCAAAAGACACATTCACGATTTAGTCCGTCGACAATCTTGCAAATTAGAAGAACCTGACTCTAATTAACGATCTTAACCCTGTAGATCATTTAAATCAAATCACTTAATCTCATGGCATCACCCAATTACACTCCCAATCGAACCACGCCAACTTGTTCTTTGGTAAAGTAATTCCACGCGGAATTAATTGTACTAATTGTGTATCGTTCCCAACACTGTACAAAAAAATCCTTCTTAAAACAACACTAAAAACAATAGTATGAGACCATCCTATCTATCTCTTGAACTGAAAAAAAAAGAAAAAGAAAAAAAGAGTGAATGCCTAAACGAAAATGATTAAGTACAATTTTAGATCTCACAATTCAAATACCGAAATTTCATTGACCTTTAACTAGAAAATAATTTAGTTGCTTATAATAGAAAAATGAAAAAAGAATTTAAAAAGAAAATAAAACTAAAATAAAGAAAAGAAAAAGAGAGAGTACAAATTGAAAAAAAGAAAGCGAATTTTTTATTCCTTGCCCGAAATTCTGAAGCAAAAGTAGCGCCGTCATTCCCCTTTAATTTTCAGAAAATTAATTTTTAGTGTTCTAATCCGGGTAATTTACCAATAAAAGCCTTTTCTTTTCAAAATTTACCGAAATGGGACAACTATTTAATTATTTACCGGAATGGTCCATTTTCCGCGAAATCGCGTCCACGCCAGCGCGATGTCAGGGTACGCGCCAGGAAATCGCTTCCACGTCAGCGCGACTTGCTGACGTGGACAGAAATCGCGCCCTAGAGGACGCGATTTGCTGACGTGGCATGAACAGTTTATGTTTTTTAGCTTGAAAAACTTTGAAAGGCCATAACTTTTGGCTCGGTTGTCCGATTAAGACGATTTTTTTATTTCAAATAATTTTTCGAGATCTACGCGCTGACAAAATGCTTAGAGATGAATAAGGACTAATTTGTAAAGTATAAATTGTTAGTTACGAGTATAGGGACTAAAGTGTAATTATTTCAAAATTAGCATGAAATTTTTGTATTTAAGAATATTTGAATGTTATGGAAGGATGAAATTGAATTTGAATTGAAAAACGAAGCTTAGATTTGAAAATATGACTATTTAGGTTTTAGGGACTAAATTGAATAAAATGGAAAATTTTAGGAACTTCTCAAAAGTGGAATGAGCTGACTTATACCTATAACAGGATGATATAAGACAATTACGTAAAAAAGATCCGATGTTTACTTCAAATAAATAAGGAAAATAATGATTTGAATGTTTCAAAATTTAATTTTAAACCGAAAAATCAAAATTTAGGGCAAAAAGGATCTTTTTGATTTAAAATCTATGACAAACCGCCTTTCAAAGTTTTCAAGCTTAAAACATAAATCTGTTCATCCACGCCAAGAAATCGCGTCCTCGTAGAGGCGATTTGTGTCCACGTAAGCAAATTATTGCGCCGACGTGACGCGATGTCTGACACGCACTCGACATCGTCTTTGACATGGACGCGATTTCGCGAAAAATCGGCCCATTTCGGTAAATTTTGAAAAAAAACGGCTTTTATTTGTAAATTACCCTTCTAATCCTACAATTAAAAAAATTAAATATTTATCTAAACAAAATATAAAAGATTTAATAGATATAAGTACAAATAATATTTAGATAAAAATAATCTTAAATTTTTTTTAAAAAAATATTGTACGTCATATTGCTATCATGCCTAAATCATTACATTTTAAATTTACAATAGAAATTAATAATAAGCACCAAAATTAATAATATGGTGCTCAAAGTTTATCGAAATAAAGCACACAAATATATCGATTTAGTACTCTATTAATATTTTTAAAGTAATTTAAATAAAAATATTTTATTATTAAATAATAATTTAGGTATATTTAAGAAAAGTTAAAATTTTATACAAAGTATTTGTACTATTGATTTACTGTCTTAAATTATAATTTCATCATCTCTAATTTTTAAATTTTCGAAATATATATTTTGAGGATTAATTTTGCTCTTAATTTCTTAAAATAAGTTAACGTAGGTGGGTGTATTGATATACACTTTATATTATTAATTTTTTTGAATGTGCAAAATGTATTCAATTGTAAAATAAAATAAATAAGCCAAATCAAATTATTTTGTATTATTCCATAAAATGCCACGTAATTTTTATTACCACCGGTTTAATCGAGTTGTAAGAAGTTTGATCTTAAAATAATATCGGGGGAATTTTATTTTTTGTTTAAGGATTTGATCCAACTCGAATTCGGACTGAGGAAAAAAATATAATGGGCTTCTTTTGAAAGCAAGTTCATAAATGGTAAGGCCCAAATCCATATTATTTCCCGCCAAGCTTAGCACACGTTTTCCCGCTCTGCAATCAAATACATTTTATCATCCCTCTTTTTCCCGCGAAACGCCATTAATCTCTTCATTCTAGCTCACAAGCACCGTTCCTCTGAGGGTTTACGATGGAGTACTCAAAGGGAATCTCTAAGAAACGGAAGCGGCCATCTCTTCATCCCTTAATGGGAACTATAACTCGTAGCAAATCCCAGATCCATATTCATCGCAACCGGTCGGGAAAATCCCGAACCCAGTCCGTCGGCGGAGGAAACCACCGAGGTCCGCAACCCTTTCTCAAAAAACCCAAAAAAAGCTCACTGGCTGAAGATTCGTCGGTGGGGTACGATTTATCCATCAAAGATCTCCGGTTAAGACGGGTCTTCTCCCCTTCTTCTACTGATGGGGTAATTCCTAATTGTTTGGATGGTGCCGAGAATCTGGGGAAAAGTGAGGTTGCTGGGGATTGTTTGGATGAAAAGAAAAAAGGTTGTGAAAATGGGGATTTTGAGGAATTTGGGCAATCTACCCCACCAGATGCTGAGATCCTTGGAGTTAAGCAAGAGGTTGAAAGAAACGGAAGTGAAGACATGAAGATACATGATGAATGCAAAGAAAAGGGGTTTAATGAAGAGAGAAACGGCATCAATTGTTCAATAAAAACAGTAAGGTTTTAATTTTTTGTTTAAACTAATGTCCTGGTTGGTACTTTTTTGCTATATGTTGAAAATTATGTTCATCTTGTTCATAATTTGAGTTAATTAATCTGTTTTTAATGGCGGTTGTGTATGTGGGGTTTCGTGTAGGTTCTTAGACCATGTTCTCAAGAGAAGCTTTTCAAAACGCCAGGCTCGTTCAGTTATAGAAGATTGCTTCCTTATTTGATGGATATCAAAAAAGAATCTTCTGGTAATTCCTTACTTTGGTTTTGTTACCTTTTCAAGCTTTGGTTGCAAAAGGAACTATGGGATTATAACATTATTGCATATGATTCTTCACAGGGTCCCCAATAATGGGTCATTGTCAAAAAACTGAAAAGGATTTTGAAGAGAAGAGCATGGTGGGTTCAAATGTTGAAGAAGCATTGGGAGATAAATCTGCGGCGAGTGATTGCTTTTTGGAGGGTCATAATAGTGATTCTGGTAAGGAGTTGAATATGGTATTGGATGAATCTATGATGACACTTTTTAATGGAGAGGTTAAGAAATTTGAGTTGCAATGTGAAGACCCGAATTCGAATTGCTCTTCGGGTGGTGTTGTTTCTAGTGATGAAATGTTGGCAGATGATGATGATGATGATGATGATGATGATGATGATGTTGCAAAAATTAATGTTGAATCTTCTTGTGATGCTCAAAGTCTAGAAGTTTTGGGCCAGACTTTGTCTATGGTTGAAAATAAGTGTGAATCTGGTGATTATAATGAAGTTCCACTAAGTTCTAATGGTGATTTACAGCAGTCTGAGATTGAAGTAAATGATGGTGAAGCTGTGGAACAAATTGAAGACTTGAATGGACAGTGTCTTCCAATGACTCGACTGGATTCTGACATGTTTAAATCCAAGACTGATGTTGAAAAGTCGATGAACGAAACCCCTAGTGATAAAAGCTTAGACACAAGTCCTAAGAACAAGTTGGTAAGATGCTATCAAGCTGCAAGTATTTTCAACTATGGTAACTCATTTGCTAATAATATTGGCCTTGTGATGTTGAATAGGTTCCATATTCACGGTTGCATCCGAAGTTATCTAAAATACCTGGCTCATTCAGTTATAAAAGATTGCTTCCTTTTTTGATAGACATAGCAAATGATTACTCCTGTGAGTTCCTTACTTCCTAGGCCGTCTCTTGCACATCCAATGCTTCTCACTTTCTCGTAATTCTATTGTTTTAAGAATCGATTGCGAGTCTTTTTGTAACCTTTTCACTTGTATGCTTGCTTTATCAGGTGTTCCTGGCAAAGATGCAGGCACCGGAGCTTCCAATTGCAAAAGTTCTCATGTAGAGCATAGTGACCGTATTAGGCTCACTGTGACTGCAGCTACTGCTATCGGTTTGCAACAGGAACAGGCAACACTTGGTAAAAATGCTGCATTGGATGCAAACCAGAGGCTAGAAGAAACGAACCCCGAACTTGTGGTTGAGCCACCATCCGTGTCATCTATCATCAGTGCTAAACCAGTGTCTTATCAGTTACCCTTAGAAACCGAAGGGGATGCCATAAAGTCTATTGTGAAATGTGCAAACCATGTAAATCAAATTGAAGCTGATAGCTTTGGAGAAGCCTCTATTACTCCAGCAATTCCTATTGTTGGTCTCAAAAAAGGAATTCTTAAAAGAAATCCTCCTGGTTGTAGAGGTATTTGTACTTGTCTGAACTGCTCTTCTTTTCGGCTTCACGCAGAGAGATCATTTGAATTCTCGAGAAATCAGATGCTAGATGCTGAAGAAGTGGCCTTAGATTTGATTAAAGAGTTGTCATTCCTACGGAATATTTTGGAAAAATCTGCTTTTGGTGCTGCTAAAGATCAGTCTACCATGTTAATCAATGTGGTGAATATGAAATGAACTCTTATCCATATACTTGGTTTAGACTAGACATAATTATATAAATTTGTGCTAAATTTCCAACATGCTCAATTCAGGTTAAAGAAGCTTGTAAAAAGGCCTCCAAAGCTGAAGAAGTTGCGAAATCCCGTCTCAGCGAAATGAACTATGATCTAAACATCCATTGCAGAATGCCAGTAAGTATAGTTTGCACTTTGCTGTCCATAAGCATTTTGATCCATGCTTGCCTTACAATCTAAGTTCTTGTTCATGTAGTGTGGGCAGCGACCTAGAGTGAGATTCGCCAGTTATGTAGAAGAACAAGTCATTCCAATAGCCGATTCATCGAATAAATAGCTTCAAAGTCAGGGGAAACTATTGCAATGGCAGTTAGTGTGATTTCTTTGTGATTTTTGCTTTTCATAGTTAGCTATGAAGCAACGTTACTCCTGGTGTGAGTGTTAGATATAGGTATTTTCATGCATTCGAGTACACACATGGCTTTGAAGTCATCCTGTGATTGAACCAAGCATCCAATTTGAATGAGAGGAAAAATGAAGCAAAGAAAAAGAAAACTTGTGCATGTCAGTTATGATTGAATGATTGTTATGGAATTGGTTTTCACTTGTATTTCTATAGTTCTGTATATACTTATTATTATGTAAAAGAATGTGAATCTTCTTTGATTGCCTATCAATTATCTTTTGATGTCTCAAAATTATGATTATTAATCGATGGATAATTCATAAAGAAAATTTCTTTTTTGGTAATTGGATTAATCCCTTGTGACATAAAAATGAATGACAGGCAAATTGGTTTGAAACAATGATTATTAACTGGGTTTTATTGCTTTAAAACAATGGGCAGCACCCAAAAATTGATTGGGAAAATAAGACTATTTTACATGGGAATAATATAATTGTTGGTGTTTGAACTTGGATTCCGTTAAGATTTGATAATATGATTAGTGTTATTAGAACATGATTGAATTGATCTGTTGGATTAATTAGATCGAACATCGATTGTTGATATATTAGTTCGAACAAAGTGGTTGAATTAATTGAATTAAAAATCACTTTAAAACTAGGATAAAAATCAGTAGTTGAACCAATTTAATAATTTTTATTCTTTAAAATTTTATGAATTTTAATTATTTATTTAGTTATTGTTGGTCTAATAATTGTATCACGTCATTATTTAAAATTTTAATTTTCAAGTGATAATATAATATAATATTAACATATTATCAATTTTTATATTTTTAAATTTAAGAATTAAAATGAATCTAATTATAAATTCAAGTACTAAACGGACCCAAAAGTTGACATTAAGGATTAGTTTTCAAGAATGATAAAACGGACCCAAAAATAAGTAAAAGTACTATTGAGACCTTTGTACTAGGAGTTAGATTGTATTAGATAATAAATTAATTCTAATATTTTAGATCAAAGAACAAACGATCATTATATTAAAAATTCATCTATTTTTACTATTAAAACCGGTCTATATATGTCAACATGTAGTACACATGGCACCAATTTTTTCGTCAAAATAGATAAAAACTTTAACAAAAATTAATTTACTTTTTAATCTAATATATGAAAATTAATTTATCTATTTTCTAAATAAAGAGTAAAAATATAATTGATTTTATAACAATACTTTAAAAAACTAAATTGGTATACAAAAATTTATAAAAAGAGTCACACCACCCCTTCTTCACGTGATGTGATGGCTATTTTTTTAGGCTTATCCTATAATTTTTGGACTGTAGCTGCAGTTTCACAGTCTGGAACTCGGTGAAGCCCCTTCCCTTATCATTTAATAATCTTTATTTTTTTGGGATTAATTTCGAAATTTGACAATTTCTTTTTTAAAATTAGTCCTTGTATTTAGATTCTATTAAAATATAATACATAAGATTCTAACATATCATCAATTGGAAATTTTAGAGTGATAATGTGTATGATATTAGAGTGACATGCCATTTCAAAAATCAAATTAAAAAAATGGTCCAAAATAGGAAATTAATGATCAAGGATCAAGATGAAGAAAGTATTAAATTTAGGGACTAAATGATAATTTATCCCTAATTTAATAATAATAAAGTTGGTGAAAACTGGTGCATGCATTGCATCGTGATCCTATTTCACTTCCCTCAGGGCAGGAAAGCCTTATCCTTTGACACACATAAAAACAAAAGCTCTTTAGTTCCATAAATTTGCCCCATAATTCGTACGACCTTCTGCCCCATAATTACTAAGAAAAAAAAATATTATTATTAAATAAAAAATCTTGGTACTCATTTTTAAAATTTGTCATTAATTCCCACTTGCTGATATAAAGATTATTGAATTGCATTTATTGTTCCAACAACAAATCGAAACCAGAAATCAACTTAAAAATTGGTAAAATTAAAATTTAGATTAAAAAAGTCGAGTTTCTTTTTTCCTTCCTAAAGCATTTCAATCTACATTTCAGTCGGCTATTAATGTTTTTAGATTACAATCCGGATACATCTGGCTCGTGTTTATGAGGCGAGGCGATTGTGTTGAGCAAATTTGAGAATATGATTATTGTGATGTGTTGTTAGAAACAGATTGTTTGAAAGCACTGCATCATATTAAGAATATCCTAATAATTTCTATGTCATTCAATTTATCCGAAATCGAGCCGAGATTGAGATATTGATGACAGGAGATTACCTCTGTGGTAGGGGAAGAATTACTTTGAAGTTGAATGAATATTAAATACTCAAAAAGAGGAAAATTTTATTGTCAGAAACAGGGAATTTACATCTATTTTCAAGATGATTTAAGAAGCAACAAAGAGAAATAAAAATACATAAAAAGAATAATAATAATAATAACTTATTCCATCCATCCCCAAGCATCAAGTTGAGTGCAACTTGAATACATAGTAAGAAAGTAGTGAAAAAAGAATATATTACATGGAAAAGAGGAGAGGTTTGATTTTAGAACCCTGGGCGTTTACACTCTGGTGGAACAGGTTTGATTTTAGAACCTTGGGCGTTTACACTCTGGTGGAACACCTTGAGGGAAACGTTTCAAATCAGTGCAATAGTTATAAATCATGAAATATTTTTGAACCCATCTTAATCTTCTTCTTCCTGGTGCATCAAGTTCGTTTGTTTCCCATGCACCGGCGGAGACCGAGTTAGTTTTAGCACATGATGAACTTGTTCCTGACCAGACACAAGCATTGGCATTGAAGTTCCTGTAATAAGCTGTGAAAGGTGCTTTTGCCCAATCAGTTTTCACTAATCCACCCCTTGTGGCCCAATCATCAGCATTCCATAAACTAGAGTAAATCCTCATGGGTTGGCTCTTGGGGAATGGTACACCAATGGATTCAGCATTTTTGAAGACTCTAATGGGGGTGTTATCCACCAAGAAACTGAGAATAAAAAACAAAAAGTAGCTAATGTTATTAAGGCAAAAGACAAAGTAGCAGGCATTATTTGATGGGTTCTTACATGATGTGTTGGGGTTTCCAAATGATGGAATAGGTGTGGAAGTTTCTTGTAGGGTCAAACCAAAGATAGAACTGTTGTTCTCTGTTGCCTTTGCCTTGTGTAAAGACATTGGTGTGTAAAATGTAAGGGTCACCGCTCAGATTCCCTAAGAATTCAAAGTCTATCTCATCATGGGTTGGCCCTTGAGATGACAGCTGCAAAACATACACAAAAAATACATTAAAAACACTTCTAAAATGTAACATAAAAGCTTTGTAACACATTCTATATGTATGTAGCATGAAAAAGGTCATAAAGATAGGGATGGTTCAAAACCAAAATAATTGGTTAAAAAGCAAAATAATAAGTTCATTCTTGTGAATCAATACTTTTTCCTATTCTTTTTGTTCATACAAATTCTATTGTCATTATCGGTGTGTATGGAAGTTTTGGTATTAAAAGTAATCTCTTTTATTAAAAAAATAAATATATGTACGTTAAATTAAAAATTAAACTAGTCATTATTTTTAAAATTTTATCTATTTTTATTATTAAAAATATGTATCGAATGTAAAGTATAATCTAAGTGGATGATCGCATATCAACTAGCCTATTCAAAATAATGAAGTACTATATGTTTAACATACATAATAAGCAGTGACAGTGCCAGCTGAGTTGCCAGCAACAAGCTTGAGTTGCATATCGATCCTTCCAAACAAATACTCTTTCTTAGATTGAAAACCAGACCCTGAAACCCTGTCTAAAGACAAAGACAAGAGCTTGCCACCATTGAAAATCTTGCCTCTTCTGTCACCCCATGTTAGGTCGAAATCCTGGTAAAAGTCACCACCGTGGGCAACAAAAACCAAGGAGTTCAACACCAAACAAGCCAGTAAGGCCATTGAAACAACATTACAAGAAGAACCCATTTTTGCTTTGATATTGAAACTAAAGAATGAATGAGAAAAAGAGAGAAGAAGAGAGGGGTTTTGTGGATATTTTTCAAAGAGAGGGTGTATTTATATAGGGAAATGAAAGAAGGGGGGTGGGGGTTTGATGGTATGGAGAGGTGGGGGTAACGCGTGAGGCAATAACTGAGGGAGAGAGCCTAATAGGAAAGCTGGTGACAGCTTAGCAAAATACAATGAAAGCTGGATGTTTGGAAGCTTTTGTTTTGTGCCTCCGGGGAAGGGTGAATTTGAAAACTTTTCTTGGGTTTTAGCAAAAAAAGGGAACTAAACTATATAAATAAAGAAATGGATTAATATAACTTTTAGTCCCTAAACTTGCCAATTAAGTTCATTTTGGCACATGTACTTTTTTGTTATCCACTTTGGTAACTAAACTTAACAACTAGGTCCATTTTGCAATACTTTCAAAATTGGACTAGTGGTCGAACTGGTTAGGCCATCGGTTTGACTAGTTCGATCGATCTATCCAGTTCGATTAAATAATCATTAAAAAATTCATACAAAAACATTAAAAATAAAAAATTTTGGTTCAATCACTTGATTCAACCGATCCGTATCGATTCCCAAATTAATTGGTTAAAAGGATTTCTTCGGATTAGTACCCCAACTAGTTCTTAGTCCAACCGGCTCAACCGACCAGTTAGGTCCAGTTAAGGTAACCATGCCATTTTTGGCACTTGAACTTAGCAAAAAGTAAAAGTTCGATGATGTGGCATTTCGAGATTGTGTCATGTCATCACCTAAAAATTATTTATTAAATTTTAGGTGATGATGTGGCACAATATTGGAGTGCCATGTCATCAAATTATGATGGAATCCGAGTTCAAAGACCAAAATGGACCTAGTTCTTAAGTTTAGATTTTAACATGGACCAAAAAAATATAAGTATCAAAATTGACTTAATTGTCGAGTTTAGGGACTAAAATTTATATTAACCCAAAGAATAATAAATGAGGAAAAAAAGGAAGGGGTTTTGATTTGGTTTTATGTGAGAAAAAGTATGTAGAATGATTTTGTTTCCCATGGAAATGAGGTAGAAGGATGGGGGTCCCTTCACTATGATTTGCTTAAAAATAGGTGGGTGGATGACAACTAGGATCATGGATGGGGAATAAGTGTCTTTAGTTTAAGCCATGATGGACCACTAATTATATGTATTTTCTAGCCATTCAACGTTTGCCATGTGTTCAAAATGGTATCCGAGTCATTGTCTATTGCCTGGAAATTCTTCTTTAACACATTTTTATTCTGGTCCCTCTACTATGCTTAAATTTGCAGTTCAGTTCATATACTTTAATTTAGTATAAATTAGTTTAATGTTATAAGAATTAGATTATGGTTAAACAATTGGTTCCTAATTCAATATGTTAAATAATGATTAAAAATTCAAAAATTCTAGAGAAATTTATAAATACAAATTCTAACATTTGGGCAATAAATATGGAACAAAATCACCCAAAGCCAGTTTCGATTTTAATTAAATCACAATGGTTCTCTTTATTCTGTATTATATATTAACTGATCGAACTGGTTGAACCATTAATTATCGATTCAACCTGAAAATATTGATTTGGAAATCTACTTCTATAAAATAATTAGTTAATCCAAATAGTTAATTAACACCGTTAATTGTTCTAATTAAAGTGTTGACAGGGGCATAGTTAGGGGATTGGCAGGGACCCGACCCCCCTAAAATGAAAAATTTTCTATTTAGGCCCTTTAAAAATAATAAAAAAATTATTTAATCCTTTAAAAACTATAAAGATATAGGCTATTAAAATGGTGATATTACACTTTTACTATTGTAAAAATTACAATTTAATTTCGACCCCTCCTAAAATAAAATTTTGACTTCGTCCCTTAATGTTGGCATGAATTTTTCCTAGAAATACCACTTTCAACTTATCATATTGACGTGATTTTATGTTATTTTTGAGTCGGAAGAAATGTTTTTATTAAAAAATCCGCCATTTAAACCAAAATTCGGTATTAACTATTCCAACTAATAATAACATTTAATATAATTCATATTGTTTTATATACCTAATTTTAGAGATAACTTTGACGTCAATCTACAAAAGAAAAAAAAAACTTCACCAATAATAATCCCTCTAGGATTATCATGCTTGATTTAGACATGTTAATGGTATTACTATCATGTTTGATTGAGACATGTTCAATGGTTTTAATGTGTGTGTTTTTTTTCTACCTTTTCAAAATGGGAATAATCTTAAAAAAAAAAAATTAAGAGAGTCACGAGAACACTAGGGTTTTGTTGTATCACTGTCTCTTTGACCGTTGGATATGGTTTTTTGGTTTTATATGTATCACATTTCAAACTCTTAGGTAAATTTCCCCTTATTTTAAAACCTCAAAACAAAATCTTTACTCAAATTAGATTATAAAATCCCATCATTAGGACAATTTTTTGACCTTGTGTCAAGAAAATTGTCAAATTTTGAAGCACGGTTGAATAAAAACAAAACACCAAGGCAATGAGTCCGGTAATCGTATCGGTTGAATCGAGAATTAATGTCTAGATTCGTGGATTTTGATTTTTTTTTAATATTTAAGATAAATGTTGTTGTCTAGATGGTTGAAAAATTGAAAGTGACACCAAGTGTTTTGAAAAAGTAATTAAGCTAGAACACTACATTATATCATTTTATATTTATTAAACAGTTATTGTGTGAAATTAGTGATAATTGATGGGTAGAAAATAGATCAAGGACCAAAATGAACACAATTTTGAGTTTTGAAATTATAATGCAAACTGCAAAAGAAAAATACCTTGGGTACATTCGCAGGCTTTGCGTGACTCTTATCGCTCCTTTGCACACGAAAAAGAAAGATGGAATTTTATTTTTTTATTTATTATTTTTCAAATTTTTACAGCTATTATTTATTTATTTTTATAAAGGAAAATGTGATGATCATGTGAAGGGATGTCTTGAAATTGTGGAAGCTATGTACCATTGTGTGTATATGAATTTTACCTAATTTTTAATTTAGTATAATTCATATTTAATCCTCAATATTTATATATTCTATCAATTTAATCTTAATTTTAAATATTTTAATAAATTTAATCCTTTATATTTATAAATTTCTTTAATTTGTAACATGGAAATGCAACAAGTAGGGATGACTAACATCAATGCCCTAATTTCACAAGATGACTTGTCATCATCTACCTCATCCTTGTGGAATGTCAGAATAATTATTATGCAATTTTTGCTTTCCCATGTTACAAATTGATAGAAATTTAGAAATATAAAGAGCTAAATTTATTTATTTTTTAAAATGAGAATTAAATTGATAGTAGGGATGATGGTGGGAGCTGGTAGGAGCTTTGGTCCTCCTAAAGTAGAAAATTTTTATTTTTGACTCTTTACACTTTATAAAATTTTAAGTTAGTATAGGTCAAATTGCACTTCACCCACTAAAATAATAAAATTTTGATTTAGTCCTTTAAAAATTATAAACATATAAGCTATTAAAATGTAGAAATTGTATTTTAAGTATCATAAAACATACAATTTAATTTTACCCTCCAAAAATTTCCGACTTAGCCGTGATTGATAGAATGTATAAATGTTTAGGAATAAATGTGTAATTATAGCAATTAATACCATCATTTCCATTAATGATTCAACAGAGAGTGACTAAAATATAAACAAATGATAACGTTGATGACTGAAAATAAAAAAATATATAATTTGATATTGACCAAAATAGAAATCCGTTAATACTTAGATGACTAACTATACAATTTACCCTAAACATATCTCTCTTAAACCCATTTTTGATAAAAAGAAAGTTTGAATTAATCGGTGGCAAATGCCCAGATTTGAGTACAAATTTATTTGAAACCCATCACTTAAAAATAAGTGCATAAAACCAAAGAGGCTAAGATCCTAAGCTCACATTTTTTCTGAACCCTATGACAATAGCTTTGACCCCATGATAATGGAACCAATTTAGATGAGGTGTGAAATCACGCATGGTTTCGATTTCACTATGCACACACATTCACAGTTGGTAACATAATCTTTATGGGGTAATATGCAATACTTTATCTACTTATTTTACTTGGGAAAAGGTCAGAAAAAGAAAATAAATGAAGGACCAGATATTCAGTGACCTGTTTTGGAAAAGTAAGAGAAATCGTTGCTATTACTAGAAAACCTTTGTGTCATCATCATCATGCAGCTATTGCCTTTTAGATGAGTAGTATATTTACTTATGGTTATAGCTAATGTAAAAATAGCTATAGTGTTGAGATTAGATATTATAACGATATTTTATTGTGAAATAAAAATTAAATACACTGTATTAGAAATAAACACCGTCCAAAGAGACCCTTAATAACCCTTAAATAATTTTTATTTATTTTTATACTACAAAATTTGTATTTATATAAAATTTATTCTCTTTTGTTTTCGATTTGATTATGTTTATTTCTGTCTAAGACTATTGTTTAAGCTTGAAGGCTTGTTCAATATTTTGAGAATTTTAAAAATATTAGACTTAAACATAAAAATTAAGCTAGTTTAAAATATAAATCTAGATTGTGTTCTAAAATTCACAACTAAGCTTTGATTTTAATTCTTCTAGAACTAATATTTGAGAG
Organism: Gossypium raimondii; assembly: GCF_025698545.1. Classification (NCBI taxonomy): domain Eukaryota; kingdom Viridiplantae; phylum Streptophyta; class Magnoliopsida; order Malvales; family Malvaceae; genus Gossypium; species Gossypium raimondii. The sequence continues at coordinate 2,188,908 of NC_068567.1, read as the reverse complement.
AGTTTTCCTTTATTAGACTTGAAAACTAGACTCGGATAAAAATTGTTTTATTTAAAAATGGATTAAGCTTAGATTCTAAACTTGACAATTAGGCTCTAGTTGACCCATTTTCAATATATATCATATTTTATATTATATGGAAATTAAATTATAATATTAAAAATATTTAAGTTCTTTATGAAAGTTTAATAAAAGTATATAAAATAGTAAATATTAAATAAAAATAATTTATAATAATCTTATACCTATATTTCAAATCAAAACTTGCACAATTATATATGGTGTTGATGTGATACATAAACTTGACATGAACCCAATCTATAGATATTTATACTTTAGAGCAAGGTTGTTTGAACTGGTTTGGGAAGGGTATCAAACTGTTGATCCAAATATTGGTACAAATTGATTAAATTAAGATAAAATCGGTTAAATCGAGTTTTAATTTTAATAAACTATTTAATTAAATCGAATGAATAATTAAGCCTTTTGGATAAATAAATTAATAAATTAATTAACTGATCGGATCGATTAAACCCACAAACCGACCAATAACATGATCCATAAAAAGATTATCTCTCATTATATATAGAGTTTAACATCACATATAAAACCATGATTAAAATAATAACGTATTTATATAGCAATGATTGACCATAATTGATGATAGCTAAAATTATATAAACCAATTACCTATCTAAAATGCTATATTGCTGGATGCAATTAGTGTTACATAATTATATTCACATTAGCACCAAATGATGTATTATTATATCCTTCCAATTATTCTCCACCATGGATAATGGCCAATTAAAGTAAATCCCTTGGTTATATAAATATGTAACCTTTTTTTATTAGGTTTATTATATAAAAAGCCCTTGAAAATAATTCAATAATCAATTGAGCCCTCAATTGAAAACAACACTAGCCAGACTTCTTCTTTTAAAAAATTAACAATCCAAAAGTCAAAATGTATTTATATAACTTTTTAAAATTCAAAGATCAAAACGTAAATTAACTAATAATTTAATGACCTCGGATATAGTTTATCTTTTTTAAAAAAACTTGGATAAATCTAGAAATACATGGGTGGTGCTTGTGGGGTATGCTAGCCATGACCCTCAAAATAGAAAAAATTTAATTTAGTTCCTTTAAAATGTGTAAAAGTTTAAGTTAATCTAATGGTAAAATTATATTTTGACCTCTTTAAAATTTAAATTTAAAATTTGATCCGTTCAAAAATGAAAATTTATAATTTAATCCATCAAAGAATAATAACATTTTAAATGATAAAATTCCATTTGAGTTCTTTTTAAAGATTTATAATTTAAATCTGACCCTCTAAAAAAAAATTCATGAATGTGCTTTTGCATGTAAGCTAGAGGCATTGTTATATATATGTAGGCCCGACCCTGGGGTAGTTTGATAGTGCGGCCACCCAGGGCTCAGGGCTGGTAGGGGCCAAAAAAAATTTTCTTTAGCTTTTAATGTCGAAAAAAATCTTTAGCCTTTTATGTTTTCTGATCGACGCTTCATTGTACATAGAAAAAAAAGGGCCCAATCTTTTTATTTTATTGTATTAAATTTTATAAATTTTTTAAAAGGAGTTCCAATTTATTGTTTTACTTAAGGTCCCAAAAATATCAAGAACAAATCTATATATATGCACACAAATAATGTGGTATAAAATTCTTAAAATATAAACTCAAAGGAGACAATCTCAATATTTTATAGGGTTAAAATCTCAAAGAAGGTACGATCAAATCATTATGTAGGTAGGTGCTTTCCATTTCTTTAAAGAAGCAATATAACTGAGCCAATAGAAAATGAAAATGTACTTCTAAATTTATTTATAATATATTTTATTAATGATTCAGAATAAAAATTTGTTTATTTAAATTTATTTATTATCTATATATATTAATTTGGTAATAATACACGAGTAAATTAATCACTTGAATAGAGTTTCAAATTTAATTAATTGTATTATTAATTAAGAAATTGTCGATAAATTGAATCAATCGAATCGAAACCGAATAATTTATGTAAGTTGATAGGTATATTAAAACTAAATGTCTACAATGTAGGAAGAAAAGTAAATGAAATAAATTAGGCAAATGAATGATATTGATTTGAAGGTTAGGATTCAAAATTAAATGAAACCAAAAGCAATAGCTTTGAACAGCTCATGTATATAGTTGGGTTCCTACTTGTCTCATTATTTATAGCTCTTTCAAATGTGAAATTGAGATAATCTCTATCCCTTGGGGACCATTTGTTTAAATATTAGGGACTTAAATAAAATTATTATTATTTTTGTTATAAAAGATACATGCATGCAACGTATTTGAAATTTTGCATAAAATCACAACTAATATTGCATTAAAAAAGTAAATCAATATATATTATATTTAAATTAGAATTTTTTGATATATTCGTTTTAATTCGGCTTTGTATACTTTAATTTGATTATTTTTAGTTTTTGTTAGAAGAAAAGCTAGGAGATTGACAGGGGATTGGCCCTCCTAAAAATGCAAATGTTTAGTTCAGTCCCTCTAAAAATAATAAAATTGTAAATTAATATATGATAAAATTACATTTTGGCCTCCTAAAAATGAAAAAAATTCTATTTAGTCCCTTAAAAAATTCTATTTAGTCCCTTAAAAAATTACATGGTAAAATTACATTCTTTTAAAAATTTTATAATTCAATTCCGCTCCCCTAAAATTTTTTTTGGCTTTGCCCTTGGTTTTTGTACTTTACGAATTGGTCAATTTTAGTCTAGACCAAATAGTAACAACCAAACTCGTTTGGATAAATTCTACTATTAGTCATGTACTATGCATAACGTTGTAAATTTAGTCAATTTTCTCCAATTGGAGCATTCTTAGTCCCTCTACATTTCGAATTTTGAAATTTCAATCTTAATGCAAACAACTATCTTTAAATCCATTATCTGACTTTTTTTTTTAATAAAATGTAGAGATAGTAAGCTGTCGCACATTTGAAAATATGTTTGCCACATCAAGTTTGGAAATTAATAAAACTTAATGAATGTAACAGTTATCATTTGGTTAGATTGAAATGTTAAAATTCACAAAGTACATGGATAAAAAATGACTAAATTAAAATAAATCGACAAAATAGTACAAGGGCTTACATCAAAATTTAAACAATTCCAAAAGGTATGTATGCTTGCGAATATTTAGTGGTTGCAAGAAATGCATGGAAGAGGTATGTGTGCTTGTGCCTTGTTATCATTATCTAATTTATAGGAGCAATTAATTAAAGATCCATACTTTCATTTTTCAATGTAGGATTGAATTACCTTACTCTTCTTCTACACTATTTAAATCTCAAAACAATTAGGGAATATGGATGCAAAGTATTTCATACATTTTCACTTTTATTTTAAAAATTAATAATTTAAGTTAAACCCAACAAATTCTTTACTTCATCATTTACTTCAACACTCGCCATACTTCGCTATGATTAGTTGATTTATCTATTTAATTAGAATGCTTGACATGGCTTATCACAACTACTTATGCTCATACTTAGGCAAGCACGCAAGTGTCATGCCAAATGTTCTAAAGAAATAAGTAACGCGTAGAAATCCCATATTACAAAAAAAGGAAGGTCCTGAGATAGATAAACGATTATGCTGCAATCTTATCAGTCATGTCTTTTGGAAAGAAGTTAATGACGGACTTTGGCCTCCCTTAATTCGGTAAGATTGTTCTTTTAATCCTCCAAAAGTGTGAAATTTTTAATCAATTACTCTTAAAAAATTTACGATTCAATCTTAACTTCCTCCCCTTTATTATACTTTATATTATTTTGACACCGAATTGAAACACTCTTCCATTCTCTTTCATAAAATGCCATGACTTGACAAATGCTAACGTTTTCTCATGAATGTTGTTGGTTGATAGTACTAAAGAAATGGGGAAATGGTTGAATATATGTAATTCACCAACCCAACATCAAGAAAGAAGGTAGCTCGGCGGTGGTGAGTGTGAAAGTTGGGGGACCTTTTTTTAAAATTTTATGATTGCAATTTCTTTAAAGATTCCCCCCAATTGTAATTGGACTGTCACATTAGACGCGTGATTGATTCCTATGCTTTATTATTATTTTTCTTTGGGGGGTGGGGTTCCTTTTGGATTATGAAATGGCAACAAAAACATCATCATTGATATGCCCCTTTTAAAGGGGAATTTTTTGCCATGACATATTCTTGGAATTTGAGTTCCTTCACCAACACTCACAAGAAATCAATTCTAGGGTATTCAAATTTTTGTACAATTCTTACTTTGCTAGTTGTATGTCTTCAATGAAATCATATATATAACGGTTAGAATTTAAAATTTGTGGTTTGGATGTTCTGAAAATTTATAGTTTAGATTTTAGGTTTGAATTTTATTTTTGTATGAAAAATGTAAGAGAATGTGAGTTTGAGTACAATCAAGTATATTATTCTCGTATTAATAGATTAGAGAAAGACTATGAATAATTCTAGATATTATGTCAAAAAGTAGATATAACCAAAACCTATAATAAGATTGTTTAAAAAGATAAATTTAATTTTAATATTTTTATTTTTTAAATTGTGTTCAAATTATTATTTTATGAAAAAAATTGATTGAATTGTTAACATTCATGTCAGCTTCTTTATATATATATACACATTACCTTGAGTAATGGTAAATTACTTTTTGTTATTGGCTTAGGTGTGTGGGACACCTTACCTAGGACAAAGGGTAAACAGCTCTTTTAGTTGTAGACTTGAATCATTGGGTCAAAATGCCAGTTCAAGATAGAATTTATATTTGATATTTAGGCTTTTTATTATTATTTTTTTATAAGGTAAATTATATTGGTGGTCACTTAATTATCAGTAAATTTTTTTCTTATTTAATTACGAAAAGTTACAAAATAGTTATCCTAACTATTTAATTTTTTCCTTTTTGGTCATTAGACATTAAATGACCGACGGAAAAATGACATGTTAATTTTTAAAATTAGTATAATAGCAACTTTAACCCTTAAATTAATAATCAATGTTTACATATTGTGTAATTTGGTCTTTTTTATAGTTTTGTTTTCTTTGAGACCATTTCACATAAAAAAACTTTAAAAAATAAATTCATCAGCTAAATTTGATAAAAAAATACAAAAAATAGAAACACCCAAAAACCCAAGATCATAATTCACTTTTTTTAATTCTTTTCTCTTGATACTTCGATTATGGGAAACTACTGGTTAACATGATTTTGTCTTCATCGGTTCACTCTTCACCGGTTTTATAAGATTCATGCTTGAGGACTAAATTAGGTAATGTGTGAATGTTGAGAACTAAATTTATTGTTATGCCAATTTTAAAAGTTGTCATGTTATTTTTACAACGTCTAGTGACCAGAAAAGAAAAAGTCAAATGATTAGGTGACAGATTTATAATTTTTCATAGTTAAGTGACAAAAAAGAAACTTTTTAATAGTTGAGTGACTACCAATGCAGTTTACCCTTATATATATATAAAACATAGTTTGATTTATTAATATATGAAACTAAAACAATATCTGATATTAAGCCTTATTTGAAAATAAATGAAATGAATTACTAAAGCTTTTATACAATAAACCCTCCTAAAAACCATTTATATTTTCAAAATTTTGACAAATTATATGTTGCTTATTGTATACTCTACTTCATTTTATTTTCAAAATTTGCTTTTTCCTTATTAGGAACCATCTTAGGTTTCCATTGGTTGTGTATAGATTTTCCAGTTGCAAGCTGTAGGTTTGAGACTTGGAAGCTGGAACCATCCCATGGTTCATATAGCCAGGCAATTTCCTAATCCCTGGTTTTCAGGCCAAAATATGGTCCCTGCACATACAATAAAATTTGCAAACATTCATTTTGGTATTGTTTACAAAGGTTAAAATTTTAAATTATAAAACTAAATAAATGATCCGACTCATAAATAATTCTACATCCATCTGTAAACTAAATTCTGATAAAAATAAAAACTGGTATACCAAAATCAAACATTAAGGTTCCACTCATTATGAAATAAGATTAAATAATGCAGATGGCACAGTTAAATAATTAACTATTAAGCCTCAAGTACTGAAGAATCCAATCATACAAATAAGCTAAAAGAAAAGGAGATGATGGGCAAAAGCCAAAGGTCCCTGCAATGACATAAAAAAAGTGGCCATACTTTAGTTATATAGCAGCCAAATAACAATATTATAATGTGTGTATGTCTCTAAAGTGACAGCATCCTTCCTCAACAATTTTGTACGAGTTATAACATTATTTATTTTAGGTCCTGGACAAAAGTACCATTATAATTTTCTACAGCTCGAATGATGGGATAGATAGCCATTTGAGAGGGCTTGGAATGTTTTGATATTGGGTTTAATTTCGTTTTTTTATGGGTTTTAATCATATATGTTTTCTTTAATGTTTAGAATTATACTTAACCCCTCCCTAATTCATAAATAAGAGGATAATGCGCTTCAATGTACTCGAGTTCACGTCTTCTTGTATTGGCAGTGATGTCCTGGCCAATCGAGTTTAAACTCGATCGACAATTATTTTTAAAATATACCATTTAATAAATTTGAATTTGAATTTTGATATTTATAATTATTTTTATTGTTAAATTACTTTTTTTTTTAATTTAGAAAAAGGGGAATATAGCTTTTGAACGAGTTTGGGTGGCTGGGAATAATGGAATAACTAAAGAATTAAAGAAAAGGGTGGGTTTTGCTTACCAGCTTGCAACAATGAGAGAAGATAATATGAAGTTGCATTATTGAGTCTGTCTGGGTTCGTATGGGAAGAAATTGAAAGTCTTTTTTGGAGTCAGAAATAAAAATAAAAATTTTGAGACTCAAAATGTAAATTTATTTTTATACTAAATTGTAATATTAAACAAAGTTAAGAGGTAATATAGAAATCTTTTTCTTAGGGGGTTAAGATCATTGTCTGCCCCTTTAATGCCATCCCTCGTGTTATGTATGTATGTATGGGATAAATTTGAGGCAAAATTAGAAATTTTTTAAAGTAAATTAAGAGTAAAATATAAATGTTAGGAGGTTACATTTAAGTTATAATCTTACCATTTTTAAAAAAGATGTTCAAGCAATTATACCATTTTGGGGGCCGAGGCCATTATCCCTCAAATGGCAAATTATTATTTAATCCTTTAAGATTTTGTAAAATAATAAATTAATATAATAACAAAATTACACTTTAATCTCTTAAAAAATTAAAATTAAAATTAAAATTAAAATTTGACAACCTTGCCAATTTCCCTTAAAAAAAAAGTGGGTGATCCAAACATTTTGCCCTTGCCAGGATAAATAGATGATGGATTGATTTTTGTCCTTCAATTTAAAATTTCCTTTTCTTGTGGGAAATGATTAAAGATAGTGGACTCTTGGACAAGAATGAAGAGTCCAATTAGCAAGCTGGTAATTCATAATTCCATGTACTTGCCCCAAATCACTTTTTCCTAATAAGCCCATCATATGGTGGAATATTTGTCATATTTCTTATTATGTAAGCCCATGCCACTATTTGTCCTTACTTCTCACATTTTGTTCATGAATCGAGTTATTTTATCGAAAGTTTATTTAACAAGTTTGAATGAAAAAAAAGATTTAATTAAATTAGTTCCTCTACTATTAAATAAATCAATTTTAGTGCATTTAATCATTACAAACACTACACTACAAAATTAACTCAACAACTACTAGGCATACACATTTTACTACTACTAGCAATAACCCAAAATTAAGAACAAAACTATTAAATTCCCTTTGTTGCAGCTTGCATCTCATTCCAACAAAAACCAATCCCAGCAAAATATTTCCTTCTAGTTCTAAATTTCTTAACTTTTAAACATGTTCTTCTAACACGAAATCCCTAATCCTTGATATTTTAGGGCAGCACATGCATGATGTTGGCCTTCTTTTTGGTTTTGCATGCCATTTTTTCTCGTCTTCCCATCTCATTTTCAGTACCCCTTTGGCATCTATTTCGTATAAAACGACATCAATATTTGGAGCTGCTTGCAGTTGTTTCTTGGGACTCCATGAATTTGTTACCTTAGCAATGGCATCTTTGATCTTATTTTTCCATTTCGATTTCGAGCCAGGTTCATGTCTTGTGGTCTTGTTGTCTGAAGGACCAGGAGTTATGGTGGTGTCTGTTTCACCACTTGGTTCCATCCATGTCCTGAATGATGGTTCTGGTAAGCTTAATAAAAGGCATGCCTCTAGTTCAGTGTCTTGCTTCTCCAAATTAAGGCTCACTTCTACTTCTGGTTTTGCTGAGAAAAAAAATTCGAGCATGGAATATATGGTTACACAAATTGAACTTTGAGCCCAATACAAAAATGAGACCAGATTAATTCGAATTTACACTCAATAGCTCAAAAAATGAGTATAACCAGAAAGGATTCAAGTAAGTAACTTGAGATAAATTAACTTAAAAATTCGATTGACAAACTTGAATGATACAAATCTAATATAACCCGAACCCGAATATGAAATGACTCAAAAATTTTAGAACTCAAATTAATTAGATCTATATTGATCTAATTCAAAATCAACCTGCCCGCTCAAGTGACAAAGTAACTAAATTATCAACCTTACTACCTCCTTAATCAAATAGAACCCTTACAATTTTTTCTTTTTAATTTTCTCATTTGTATTCAACAAATTTGTAGAAACATATAAATGAAAATCGGGTATAAATAAAAATAATTATTTGGTACATTTTGGTTGAAATTTAACTTCACAAGCGAGGTTCAAATTTTGCTACATATTCTAATTTTTTAAATTTTTAAATATAATTTAAGGATAAGAATAATGTAAACGAAAAGAGATACCAATTGCTTGCAAAAAATAAAAAATAAAAAATTACGAGACAATACCTTCATTTGTTGGAGGGAGGTAGCCAATTTTAGAGGAAGAGGCATTGTCGACAACGGTGACACTTCGAAAAGAAAACGCATCGATATCTTCATCTTGTAAATCCATTAGGTCTCTCAGTGTATAGTATATCGGACTTATTTGTAACGTTTCAACCTTACTTGAATCAACACCTTCATCGGTTTCATCGCCACGGTCTACTTGATTTCCCTTGTGATTGTTAACCTGATGTTTATTTTCTTCTCGGAGATCTTCTATTGCTGCCGACAAACCCAATTCGTCTTTAATCAAACTTAAAACAAGACCTTGAATCATGGTCATTGATTTCTAAAGCAAAAAAGGACCCAAAATTGAACTCAAATAAGCTAGATTTAGGTTTTTCTTATGTGATTTGCCGTTTGTGTTAGTTTATATAAAGAGAAGCTTGATGTCAAAGGATTCTCGAACTTTGCTAAAGCAAGAAACAAATTAATACCTTTCCATACTTGAAAAATACTCTTTCCAAGCTATATTAGAATAAAAACAAAGAAGTTACAATAAATACATTAAAATCTGCAATAAATGCATTAGATTATCATATCAAGTAATTTTATTAGTAGTTCAAATTGGATACTTGGTATGTTAAATTCAAGGCTATGACATGTTATTTAAGAAGCAAACCCAGTTCTTCACATCATCCTAAATTCCTTAGTTTTGTTTATTAATTTAACTAATGAAAGATTTTGTTAAGAATCCATTATATCTTGATTGATGAGAAAGGATTGTATGAATCATGAATATTATTACTTTGTAATAGTTTAACGCCGCATCAGTAATTTTATCTTGACTTTCAGGATTTTCATTTAGATTTGATTTTTTTGTTCAAGATAAAAATGCTGATGTGGTATTAAATTATTGGTAAAAGGATACAGATGATGTGGTGTCACTGTTTCATACAATCCTTTCCCCTTAAATGAGTTGGTGTTATCCATCAATCAATTTCCAATTCAATTGAAAAATTATCAAAAACTATAAAAAATAGTCATCCAATTATGCCTTTGCTTCTAATTTGGTCACTCAACTATTAATTTTTTTGATTTAGTCACTTAATTTTTCAAAATTAAATATTTTTGCCACTGCCCTATTAGTTGCCTTTAGATGAGTGACAGAAAGTTGACATGGGCTCGTTTATATTGGCTTAATAACAAATTTAGCCTTTCAATATTTATACATTATATCGTTTTGATTCTAAATCTAAAAAATTCAACAAATTTAACCCTCAATGTTTACAAAATTTGTCACTTTAGTTTGAATTCTAAAAAATCAATAAATTTAGCTCTCAACATTTACATAATATGATAATTTAGCTCTAATTCTAAAAATTTCAAAAAGGAAAGGAAAAATATTTAAAAATGTTTATTTTTTAATATTCCTTAATGTACCTCTAAAACCTGCTGAACAAGAAGAGCATTTAACACCATTCGTGTTGTGCTCATTTTAAACTAATGCCATTTTCATGCTAAAGAATCAAGTTGGCTTAAATCCAACTAAGTTCTATATTTTAGATTAATATCATATTATTTAATTAAATTCCTCTGAAAAATAACAAAATTTTTTATGTTTCTTAAACACAATTTGACAATTTTAAAATTCTTTTCAATTATACATAAAACGCAATTAATATATTTATTTGAAATATATAATTATAAATGTTTATTAAAAATCTAATTAAACATTGATTTAATTACTCTTCATCTTCACTGAACATAATCAAATGTTAAATTATTTGTATTTTATAACTCTTAATATGTAATGATAGAAAAAAAAACTCAACTTGGAAATGTTAAAATGATAGCCAAAATTTTAAAAGTTTTAACAATACATAATAAGCAATAAATTTGTGAGAGAATGACATTGAAATTAGACTTAGGATTTTTTTATTTAATTATAAAATATGTAAAAGTATAATAAAAGACTATTTTAGAATTTAGAAGCAATGAATTTTGTTTTGGGTTTTAAATGGGTTAATATATATAGCTTATATATTCAAAAAGTATTATTTTTTAGACTTTTCGATATCCAATAAAATAAACTGAAATCAAATCAAAATAATATAGTTAAATAACGCTACTAATCGAAATCAAACCAAACTATAAAAAAATTGAACTAAATTAAATTATCATTTTAACTCAAATTTTCAATATTATCGAGTTTTTTACTCAACCTTAGCTCGTAAAGTCCACCACTCGCATGATAATTTTAGTCAGATCAGCGAAATTGACAAGAGGTGAGCAAGTACAAAACTATGTGTGTGTATATATAGAATAGTATTTATTTTACACCACTTCACTAGCTGTTTTTGTCTGGTGTGCTACCTAATTTTGGGGCCTTCTACTATAACAACCTGATAACAATTTTCATTTTTCACATTCTTTTATAATAGACACCTCTGTACCAACTCAATTTATCCTGCTGCTATAATTGTAATTTTGTTTCTACATTGTACACAATTAAGTCTAATTGTAATTCCAAAATGCAAATTGTACTTATAAAAAATCATTTCAAAACCACAATTAAAATAATTATTTTAAAAATTTTCACCCTATTTATAAAATCTTAAATCAATCAACAAATCACTGTAATGGCTAATTACTTTAAATAAATCATTAAATAAACTTTTACTCACTTTCATTTTGTTCCATACCTACCTAATTTTGGCTTAAATCCAACCGAGTTTCATATTTTAGATTAATATCATATAATTTAATTAAATTCTTCTAAAAATAATAAAATTTTTATGTTTGTTAAAACACAATTTGACAAATTTAAAATTATTTTTAATTATACATAAAATTGCAATTAATATATTTATTTGACATATATAATTATAAATGTTTATTAAAATCTAATTAAACCTTGATTTAATCACTCTCCATCTTCATGGACATAATCAAATATTAAATTATTTGTATTTTATAACTCTTAATGTGTAATGACAGAAAAAAACACTCAACTTGAAAATGTTAATAATGATAACTAAAATTTTAAAAATTTTAACAATACATAAGAAGCAAAAAGAGATGAACAGTTGAATTCTTAAAAGTTTTAACAATAATAATAAATAAGCAATGAATTAGTGAGAAAATGACATTGAAATTAGACTTAGGGTTTTTTATTTAATTATAGAATATGTAAAAGCATAATAAAAATTATTTTATTTTGGGTTTTAAATGGGTGCTACCTAATTTTGGGGCCTCCAAATACAATAACCTCATAACTATTTTCATTTTTCACATTCTAATATAATAGACACCTCTGCAGTCTGCCCTAACTCAATTTACCCTGCTGGTATAATTGTAATTTTGTTTATACATTGTACGCATTGAGTCTAATTGTAATTCCAAAATATAAATTGTATTTATAAAATATCATTTCAAAACTACAATTAAAATAGTTATTTAAATATTCTTATTTTTAAAAAATTCACCCTATTTATAAAATCTTAAATCAATCAACAAATCACCTAATTTCTTTAAATAAATCATTAAATAAACGTTTTCTCACTTTCATTTTGTTTCATACCTACCTAATTTTGTCCTGTTAAACTTTCCATCCGTCCTTCGAGATAACAAAATTTCCATGTGGTGGACAATATTAACCTTTTATTATAGATATAAATAGGTAGCCAAGCTCTTTGTGGTAAGCAAAACACAAGAGTGAAAGTTAAACACAACAAAGAGAATCATCCATTCAAATGGCATTGACCTTGCCCAAGTTTATCGTCCTCAAACCCAGCGACAATAATGGCTACTTAAGCTATGTACGTGAAGGCGAAAACAACCTTGGGTTTCTCAAATTCTTTGAAACTCAAGCCGTGAGTCCATATGCTAAGTTCGAAGTGGAGATTTCCGACACAAGTGGCTTGGTGCATATAAGAAGTTGCCAAAACAACAAGTATTGGCAACGAACCAAAACCGTTTCCATCGCTGGAGTCCCACCGGGGCAGTACTGGATTACCGCCACTGCCCAAAACAAGGAGGAAGATCAATCCAAGGAGACATGTACGTTGTTCAAGTTTGCCCCTATAGACCATGCTACTGGTCCGGTACGAATCGTGCATGTCCAATCAGGGTGCAATTTATGCTTATGGCTAGGGAGTGATCTGATACTTAATCGCTGCGTGTCGGCAAACTACCGGGAGTTTGATAGTAATGGCTTTGATATCTTCAGCATTATTGATTGTAAGTCGTTACTGGTTTTGCCAAAGTACGTTGCCTTCAAAGGATATAATAACAAGTACCTGTGTGTTCGTGAAAATTACATAACATTTTCAGCAGATGACATTGGTGACTCAACTGTGGCATGCGAGACTTTTGTTACTGATGATGGAAAGGTTCACATCAAATCCATTTGTGCTGGAAAGTTTTGGTGGGCCGACCCGAAATGGATTTGGGTAGGATATGATGACCCTAGCAACAATGATGGCACTACGTTTCGCCCTGTCAAAATTGACGATAAGACTATAGGTCTTATCAGCCTGGCCAACAAAAACTTCTGCACGACCCTCACAGGACAAGACCACGTGGAATGGCTTAGCCCAGCTGTCCCAACCATCACCAAAGAAGCCAAGCTAACGGTGGAAGAGCCAGTCTTGACAAGGGATATCTATGATGTCAAATATGATCTTGGTAATTCCAGGGTTTACGACGAAACAACCTTCATTATTGCCAAGAATTTTGCTAGTAACTATACCCAAGAACCCACCCATATGGACATAAAGCTTTCATATACAAATATCAAGACTAGTACTTGGAAGAGTAATTTTTCACTCAAGTTAGCAATGGAAGCTAAAATGGAATTCAACGTACCATTGATTTCTCAGGGAAATATTGAAATGTCCGGTGAATTTCACTCAGATGTCAAGTGGGAAGAGACCAAAGAATCGAAAACTTTAGTAGACGTTGTACACAAAATTGTTGTGCCTGCTATGACTAAGGTGACGGTTAACCTCATTGCAACCAAAGGTAAGTGCGATGTTCCCTTCACTTTCATGCAAAGCGACACTCTTTATGATGGGACCATTGTCACTACTGCAGTTCAAGGTGCCACTTACACTGGTTCCAATTACTACAGCATTCACTTTGAGACTGAAGAAACAAAGCTGAAGCCGAGAAAGAAGCCGGATCCTATGTAATCTATGAACACACAAAATTTCATTGCATTGTGTGTGTGCTTGTGTGGTGTGATAGCACGTGTGTGAGTAAAATAAAATCATGTTTCCTTCAAGGATGCATGCGTTTATGTTTTCCTATAATTAAGTACTATCAATAAATGTTGCATGCATAGCCTGGTGGCATTGTATCTCTCATGTTTAATGCGAGATATATAAATCATGTATGCTATCTTTATGTGGTGTGTATATCAAATATTTGTACTCCTGTTTTATATTATAATTTATGAGTTGTTGGTTGATAATATTGGTTAAAAATTTCCATCATTCGCATGTTTATTCTAATACATATCTTTATTTTACAAATAATAAATAATTACTAAAGGTGGATTTCTTGCTGATAATTCAATAATATATGAGCTAAGAATATAAAGTTGCAATATGGTAATCGGCACGTATCGTTTCAGTCCTAAATCAGTATCAATTAGTCTATGTTCCGTTCCAGTTAAAATTTCGATGTGCTTTGGCCAGTTCAGTGTATTTCAGTCCATTTCGGTAAATAATTAGTACGCGCCGGCCCAAATCGATTGATACAAAATATTGACTGTAATAGGCCAATTTTGACCTGGGCCAGATTCTAAAATAAAACAAACCAAATAAATAAAACAAGCCCAAATTAGCAGCCCAAATACAAATTAAAACCCAATAACCCAAAACTAACCCTAGCCCAATCAGCCCAACACTTAAACACAACAAAAAACCCTAGCCCCCTAAGCCTCCAGCGCCGCATGTTAGAACCACCTGCGCCGCACGCTGCCGCCGCTCGAGGCTCGCCTATCACCGGCCATCCACGCGTCTGACACCTGCAAGACAGCAAACAACACGCAAGCAGAGAAGACAACGAAAAAAACAAAGAAGCACAAGCAAACAATAGAAAAGAAAACAAAAAACGAATTTTGTATTTCGGCTATAAAGGCCTTAATCTGATGTTTGTAATGTTCTTCCCTTCTTTACGAACATAAGAAAAAAAAAAAAAAGACTTCAAAAGGAGATTTTCATTTTTTTTATTACTGTTTTATCTTATTCTTAGGTTTCTATTTATTCATTTCTATTTATTTTTTTATATACAAAAATACAAAGAAAAAAGAAAAGGTTCACCTGAACCACCTTCCGGTTTCGTCGTCGGCAGCCCCTTTTCCGGCGTTGAAATCGAACCAACGGGGTCAAGGCTCCTTCTCTTTTGTTTTAGGAAGGCTTCGCCTTCAGATCTAAAAAAAGGGGGTTAAAAAAGGTGGTTTGGCGTGGTCCCGACCACCGCTCATAGCGAAGCTACGCCAGTGGCCAGCTGATAGACGGTGGCCGATTGCCGGAGTCTCATGCCAGAAGTGGGGAGGGTGAGAGATACAAAGGGTTCTAAGTTTTTTTTTTTTTAAAAACTCTAGCAGAAAATGATTTTTAAAAAAAAAAATTTCAGGCTTGAAACGCCCCAAAACGGCGCCGTTTTGGAATAGCTTGAAACGCCCCAAAACGACGTCGTTTAGCCTTAACCCGCGTGCGACCCGACCCGCTCCTGGGGGATCCGCGTGTTTTCAATTTTGGGTTATTTATCTCCCTAGTCCTTCCACTGTCGGAGTCATTTTCAAATCAGTCCAAGTTGTTATATTTACCTTTTTGAGAATTTGACCTGTTAATTTTAGTTTGCTTTCAGCTTAGTCCCTCGTGTAGTTGAATTTATTCATTTAGTTGCTGTTATTATTTCTTTAATTTTTATTTTTTTTTTCTTTCGGTCATTTGCCCATTTATTTTTTTTATTATTATTATTTATTTATTTATTTCGTTATTTATTTTTCATTGATTGTTCATAGTGTATTATGTGATTATCGTTATTATATGTATTATGAATTGTTTTATTAGTATTCGTATTATTGTCATTTATTAGCCTGACATTTTATTCCTATATCATTTTCAAAATTGCGTTAATTTTCTTTCTAATTCAAAAAGAAAACTTTTAAAAATAGGTAATATTTCGCGTTTTGGAGATTCGAGAAATCGTACCCTAACTTACAGGGTTTTGATTTTCTCGTTAAACTGAAATAGCCAAATATCCTTTTAAAATTAAAATACATGAAATTTAAATAAAATTTTTTTCTAAAGGCTAGCTTGTTCTCGAGGGTTCAAAATGCTATGTCCTAACTTACAGGATGTGACATTTGTTATCTCGAGACGAGAGGGTCTTTGACATTCGTTTCAATTTATTCAAGCTTTTTTCTTAAAAAAATTTTAACATTAATAAAGAGGGATCGTATTTTAAATTCTTTTTGAATTTTTAATTTTCGACATTAAGACATTAATTAATCAACTAGGTACCAATTTTGGGCGTATTGAGGGTGCTAATTCTTCCTTGTGCATAACCGACTCCCGAACCCGTTTTCTGGATTTTGTAGACAAAATTATCGTTTTAGTAAATTTAAACTTTTATTAAAATGATTAAATTATGAGGTGATCCGATCAAACCTAAATAAAAAGGTTTGGTGGCGACTCTATTTTCGTTTTTAAATAAAAAAGTCAACCCTTTTTTACAAAAAAAATAGTTTCGATAGCTTGGCGACTCCACTGGGGATCCAAAATAAGAGAGTCAGGCCACAAGTTGATTACTTTTTATCTTTTTATCGAAAATTGAAAACTTGGTTTAAATATACGATTCTTTCGTTGCATTTCATCCGACTTTATTACGATATTCATCATTGTGGTTTATAATTGTTGTGTTGGTTTAACTTTTGGTATCTTTCTACACATTGCATCGCATGATCAGTCGATCTTACCCTTTTAAGTGAGAGTGAGAAACTATTCCTTTGTGAGGTCTTCACCTCCGTGTAGGATAGTGGATCGCTTTCGGGATACATCCGTACTTATGTCTTTATGAGATCTTCATCTCCGTGTAGCCATAGGGAAATATGTTCCCTTGAACTGAGCTCGATCCATATGAGCCTGTAATGGGTAAGGATCGAGGAATCTGTCGGTTTAGGTACCCTTATTTTAGAACCGTACCACATATAGTGAGCCCTAAAAGCCTACCCTAGGTAGAACCACACAGAACCCCTAGTGCTCATCCAAATAAGTGCTCTTTTTGTTATTTATGTTTTTGTACTAACGTGTTTTTCTTTTCTTTTGGTTATGATTGCATTGCATTTTCATCATAGAAAAGATGTGTTGATTCACATTCAGTTGCTAAATAGATAGCTTCTCATGGAAAATGGATTTCTTGATAAAGTGGAAGACAATGCGGTCGTCCAAATATGGTCCGAGAAAACGTAACGAGGGAAGGGTGATAGTTTGATGATTGAGTACATGACTTTGCTTTGTTTCCCGAAGATTAAAGCTGACAAAGATTATTCTAGAGCCGTCAATGTCCCGGCTATCCACAAAGGGTGAGTGAGCTTTATGGATACGAGTGTTACGAGTATTACGAGGATGAGTGAGCAATGGGTTGCAGCCTGGATCGAGCAAAAAGAAGCTAGTAGAGGCATCCATTGGAAAGTTCGCGAGATTTGATCTTAACATCCGAATATGAAGAAAGGGATCGATGTCTTCGCCTAGAGTATGAGGGTAAGGCTGTATAAATATACGTTTTATGTAAAATGATTTGTTTTCTAGAAAAGTTATTCTAATAGAATTGAATCAGAATCGACTCCTATTCTTTTTTGCATGAATGTAAGCATTCATTACATTTATTACATTCATGCATTAACATTACATTGCATCATATGCACTAAATCTTACAAAAGGACGCTAAAATCTTGGCAGTTATCCTAGAATATCGATACACGAGGAAAAACTAAAGAAATGGACCAAAGGTTGAAGAGATTAGAGCAAATGCAAATATAGATGTAAGAGCAATTAGCCAAAATTCAAGAGGATATGATGGGTTAGATGCTAGAATTTCAAAGAAATATTATGAGCCAGTTAACCTAGTCGCTGGCTGAAGGGTTAGAAAAAGGAAAGAGCCTTATGGTTAATTCTGGGGACGATAACGAGGACCCTTCTTATCCTCCAAGATTTACCCCAACAAACACCCAAGCGCAACCAAACGCGTATCCACAAAGGGTGTTTGTTAACATCAGACCCCAATACCAGACCGGTACCTCGACACCGGTGAACTTCCTAATAGGTTCAGGTTCTAACCCAGGGGATAATCTAACCAATCCTGTTGTCCTTAATTTGGATGATCTAGTGGAAACAAAACAAGAGAGAGTGGAGCTCCCAAAACAATTTGAAGATTGTTACAAACGAAAAAGGCGAGAGTGGAGCTCCCAAATCAATACTTTAAAGGCCCTGAGGAAGAGGGAAAATAAGGTGAATAATGCGGATATGTATAACAAGGGCTATTCAAATTCGATTATCGTAAGCCAGCCAAGGACGACAACTACTAGCCATTAGATCCCCCTATGGCAAGAACCCAATCCAAGACCAAACTCAGAAAAACTCCGGTTCACACCTATCCCAATCACGTATGGGGAGTTGTACCAAAGTTTGTTTGATGCACATGTAGTATCTTCTTTCTACCTAAAACCTATGTAGCCCCCATACCCCAAATGGTACGATGCAAACGCCCAATGTGAGTACCACGCGAGAATTACATGATACTCGATCAAGAACTGCACCGTTTTTAAAAAGATAATTGAAAGACTCATCAAAATGGGTATTGTTAAATTCGATGATCCATCTAGTGTAGAAAACCCGTTACCTAACCATTCTAAAAAATGAGTAAACACGATAATCGAGAGTGCAAGGAGGAGAATCAAGACAAATATAGCAGAAGTGAAAACCCTGCTGAGGGAGGTTCATGTCTTGTGATCATGTTGTCTGAAGGACCAGGAGTTATGGTGGTGTCTGCTTCACCACTTGGTTCCATCCATGTCCTGAATGATGGTTCTGGTAAGCTTAATAAAAGGCATGCCTCTAGTTCAGTGTCTTCCTTCTCCAAATTAAGGTTCACTTCTACTTCTGGTTTTTCTGAGAAAAAAAAATTCGAGCATGGAATATATGGTTACACAAATTGAATTTTGAGCCCAATACAAAAATGAGACCAGATTAATTCGAATTTATACTCAATAGCTCAAAAAATGAGTATAACCAGAAATGATTCAAGTAAGTAACTTGAGATAAGTTAACTTAAAAATTCGATTGACAAACTTGAATGATACAAATCTAACATAACCCGAGTGACTCAAAAATTTTAGAACTCAAATTAATTAGATCTATATTGATCTAATTCAAAATTAACCTGCCCGCTCAAGTGACAAAATAACTAAATTATCAACCTTATTACCTCCTTAATCAAATAGAACCCTTACAATTTTTTCTTTTTAAATTTCTCATTTGTATTCAACAAATTTGTAGAAACATATAAATAAAAATTGGGTATAAATAAAAATAATTATTTGGTACATTTTGGTTGAAATTTAACTTCACAAACCGAGGTTCAAATTTTGCTACATATTCTAATTTTTTTAATTTTTAAATATAATTTAGGGATAAGAATAATGTAAACGAAAAGAGATACTAATTGCTTGCAAAAAATAAAAAATAAAAAATTACGAGACAATACCTTCATTTGTTGGAGGGAGGTAGCCAATTCTAGAGAAAGAGGCATTGTGGACAACGGTGACACTTCGAAAAGAAAATGCATCGATATCTTCGTCTTGTAAATCCATTAGGTCTCTCAGTGTATAGTATATCG
Organism: Gossypium raimondii; assembly: GCF_025698545.1. Classification (NCBI taxonomy): domain Eukaryota; kingdom Viridiplantae; phylum Streptophyta; class Magnoliopsida; order Malvales; family Malvaceae; genus Gossypium; species Gossypium raimondii. The sequence goes on along the minus strand of NC_068567.1, from coordinate 2,169,071 downwards.
GACTTATTTGTAACGTTTCAACCTTACTTGAATCAACACCTTCATCGGTTTCATCGCCACGGTCTACTTGATTTCCCTTGTGATTGTTAACCTGATGTTTATTTTCTTCTAGGAGATCTTCTATTGCTGCCGACAAACCCAATTCGTCTTTAATCAAACTTAAAACAAGACCTTGAATCATGGTCATTGATTTCTAAAGCAAAAAAGGACCCAAAATTGAACTCAAATAAGCTAGATTTGGTATGGGGTTTAGTTAGGTTTTTCTTATATGATTTGCCGTTTGTGTTAGTTTATATAAAGAGAAGCTTGATGTCAAAGGATTCTCGAACTTTGCTAAAGCAAGAAACAAATTAATACCTTTCCATACTTGAAAAATACTCTTTCCAAGCTATATTAGAATAAAAACAAAGAAGTTACAATAAATACATTAAAATCTGCAATAAATGCATTAGATTATCATATCAAGTAATTTTATTAGTAGTTCAAATTGGATACTTGGTATGTTAAATTCAAGGCCATGACATGTTATTTAAGAAGCAAACCCAGTTTTTCACATCATCCTAAATTCCTTAGTTTTGTTTATTAATTTAACTAATGAAAGATTTTGTTAAGAATCTATTATATCTTGATAGATGAGAAAGGATTGTATGAATATGGATATTATTACTAATTTGTAATAGTTTAACGCCGTATCAGCAAATTTATCTTGATTTTCAGGATTTTCATTTAGATTTGATTTTTTTTTGTTCAAGATAAAAATGCTGATGTGGTATTAAATTATTGGTAAAATGATACAGATGATGTGGCGTCACTGTTTCATACAATCCTTTCCCTTAAATGAGTTGGTGTTATCCATCAATCAATTTCCAATTCAATTGAAAAATTATCAAAAACTATAAAAATAGTCATCCAATTATGCCTTTGCTTCTAATTTGGTCACTCAACTATTAATTTTTTCGATTTAGTCACTTAACTTTTCGAAATTAAATATTTTAGTCACTGTCCTATTAGTTGCCTTTAGATGAGTGACAAAAAGCTGACATGGGCCAGTTTATATTGGCTTAATAACAAATTTAGCCCTTCAATGTTTATACATTATATCAATTCGATTCTAAATCTAAAAAATTCAACAAATTTAACCCTTAATGTTTATAAAATTTGTCATTTTAGTTTGAATTCTAAAAATCAATAAATTTAGCTCTCAACATTTACATAATATGACAATTTAGCTCTAATTCTAAAAATTTCAAAAGAAAAGGAAAAATATTTAAAATGTTCATTTTTAATATTCCTTAATGTACCTCTAAAACCTACTAAACAAGAAGAGCATATAACACCATTCAGATTGTGCTCATTTTAAACTAATGCCATTTTCATGCTAAAGAATCAAGTTGGCTTAAATCCAACTAAGTTCTATATTTTAGATTAATATCATATTATTTAATTAAATTCCTCTGAAAAATAACAAACTTTTTATATTTCTTAAATGAATTTGACAATTTTAAAAATCTTTTCAATTATACATAAAATCGCAATTAATATATTTATTTGAAATATATAATTATAAATGTTTATTAAAATCTAATTAAACATTGATTTAATCACTCTTCATCTTCATTGAACATAATCAAATGTTAAATTATTTGTATTTTATAACTCTTAATATGTAATGATATAAAAAAAACACTCAACTTGGAAATGTTAAAATGATAGCCAAAATTTTAAAAGTTTTAACAATACATAATAAGCAATGAATTTGTGAGAGAATGACATTGAAATTAGACTTAAGTTTTTTTATTTAATTATAAAATATATAAAAGTATAATAAAAGACTATTTTAAAATTTAGAAGCAATGAATTTTGTTTTGGGTTTTAAAAGGGTTAATATAGCTTATATATTCAAAAAGTATTATTTTTTCGACTTTTCAATATCCAATAAAATAAACTGAAATTAAATCAAAATAATATAGTTAAATAACGCTACTAATCGAAATCCAACCGAACTATAAAAAAAATTGAACCGAATTAAATGATCATTTTAACTCAGTTTTTCAATATTATCGAGTTTTTTACCCAAGTCCACTACTCGCATGATAATTTTAGTCAGATCAGCGAAATTGACAAGAGGTGAGTAACTACAAAACTATGTGTGTATATATATAATAGTATTTATGTTACACCACTTCACTACCTGTTTTTGTCTGGTGTGCTACCTAATTTTGGGGCCTCCTACTATAACAACCTGATAACAATTTTCATTTTTCACATTCTTTTATAATAGACACCTCTGTACCAACTCAATTTATCCTGCTGGTTAATTGTAATTTTGTTTGTACATTGTACACATTAAGTCTAATTGTAATTCCAAAATGCAAATTGTACTTATAAAAAATCATTTCAAAACCACAATTAAAATAATTATTTTAAAATTTTTCACCCTATTTATAAAATCTTAAATCAATCAACAAATCACATCACTGTAATGGCTAATTACTTTAAATAAATCATTAAATAAACTTTTACTCACTTTCATTTTGTTCCTTACCTACCTAATTTTGGCTTAAATCCAACTGAGTTCCATATTTTAGATTAATATCATATTATTTAATTAAATTCTTCCAAAAAAAACAAAATTTTTATGTTTCTTAAACACAATTTGACAAATTTAAAATTCTTTTCAATTATACATAAAATTACAATTAATATATTTATTTGACATATATAATTATAAATGTTTATTAAAAATCTAATTAGACCTTGATTTAATCACTCTCCATCTTCACTGAACATAATCAAATGCTAAATTATTTGTATTTTATAACTCTTAATGTGTAATGACAGAAAAAAAACACCCAACTTGGAAATGTGAATAATGATAACTAAAAGTTTAAAAATTTTAACAATACATAATAAGCAAAAAAGAGATGAACACTTGAATTCTTGAAAGTTTTAACAATAATAATAAATAAGCAACGAATTCGTGAGAAAATAACATTGAAATTAGACTTAAGAGTTTTTTATTTAATTATAAAATATGTAAAAATATAATAAAAATTATATTTAGAATTTAGAAGCAATCAATTTTATTTTGGGTTTTAAATGGGTTAACATTTATGGCTTAAACATTTAATAGTATTTATTTTACACCACTTGACTACGTACCTGTTTTTGTCTGGTGTGCTACCTAATTTTGGGGCCTCCAAATACAATAACCTCATAACCATTTTCATTTTTCACGTTCTAATATAATAGACACCTCTGCACTAACTCAATTTACCCTGCCGGTATAATTGTAATTTTGTTTATACATTGTACGCATTGAGTCTGATTGTAATTCCAAAATATAAATTGTACTTATAAAAAATCATTTCAAAACTACAATTAAAATAGTTATTTAAATATTTTTATTTTAAAAAATTCACCCTATTTTTAAAATCCTAAATCAATCAACAAATCACTGTAATAGCTAATTACTTTAAATAAATCATTAAGTAAACTTTTTCATTTTCTTCCATACCTACCTAATTTTGTCCTGTTAAACTTTCCATCCATCCTTCGAGATGACAAATTTTCCATGTGATGGACAATATTAGCCTTTTATTATAGATATAAATAGGTAGCCAAGCTCGTTGTTGTAAGCAAGACACAAGAGTGAAAGTGAAACACAACAAAGAGAATCATCCATTCAAATGGCATTGACCTTGCCCAAGTTTATCGTCCTCAAACCCAGCGACAATAATGGCTACTTAAGCTATATACGTGAAGGCGAAAACAACCTTGGGTTTCTCAAATTCTTTGAAACTCAAGCCGTGAGTCCATATGCTAAGTTAAAAATTTCTATCATTCGCATGTTTTATCTAATACATATCTTTATTTTACAAATAAAAAATAATTACTAAAGGTAGATGGTAGAGAGTTAGAGGAATTCTTGCTGATAATTCAATAATATATGAGCTAAGAATATAAAGTTGCAACATGGTAATCGGTATGTATCGTTTCAGTCTTAAATCAATATCAATTAATCTATGTTCCGTTCCAGTTAAAATTTCGATGTGCTTCGGCCAGTTCAGTGTATTTCAATCCATTTGGGTTAATAATTAGTACGCGCCGGCCCAAATCGATTGATACAAAATATTGACTATAATGGGCCAATTTTCACATGGGCCAATTCTAAAATAAAACAAACCAAATAAATAAAACAAGCCCAAATTAGCAGCCCAAATACAAATTAAAACCCAATAACCCAAAACTAACCCTAGCCCAATTAGCCCAACACTTAAACACAACAAAAAACCCTAGCTCCCTAAGCCTCCAACGCCGCATGTCAAAACTACTTGTGCCGCACGCTACCGCTACTCGAGGCTCGCCTATCACCGGCCATCCACTTGTCTGACACCTGCAAAACAGCAAACAACACGCAAGCAGAGAAGACATCGAAAAAATAAAGAAGCACAACCAAACAATAGAAAAGAAAACAAAAAAATGAATCTTGTATTTCGGCTATAAAGGCCTTAATCTGATGCTTGTAATGTTCTTCCCTTTTTTACGAAAATAAGAAAATAAAAAAAAACTTCAAAGGTGATTTTTATTTTTTTATTCCTGTTTTATCTTATTTTTAGGTTTCTATTTATTCTTTTATATACAAAAATAAAAAAAAAGAAAAAAGAAAAGGTTCACTTGAACCACCTTGCAGTTTCGTCGTCGGCAGCCCTTTTTTCGGCGTTGAAATCGAACCAACGGGGTCAAGGCTTATTCTCTTTTGTTTTAGAAAGGCTTCGCCTTCAGATTTAAAAAAAAAGGGGTTAAAAAGGTGGTTTGGCGTGGTCCCGACCACCGCTCACGACGGAGCTACGCCGGTGGCCAGCGGATAGACGGTGGCCGATTGCCGGAGCCTCATGCCAAAAGTGGGGAGGGTGAGAGAAAAAAAATGGTTCTAAGTTTTTTTAAAAACTCTAGCAGAAAATGATTTTTTAAAAAAATTTCAGGCTTGAAACGCCCCAAAACGGTGCCGTTTTGGGATAGCTTGAAACGCCCTAAAACGACGTTGTTTAGCCTTGACCCGCGTGCGATTCGACCCACTCCTGGGGGATCCGCATGTTTTCAATTTTTGGGTTATTTGTCTCCCTGATCCTCCGTGTAGGATAGTAGATCGTTTTCGGGATACATCCGTACTTATGTCTTCATGAGATTTTCATCTCCGTGTAGCCATAGGGAAATATGTTCCCCTGAATTGAGCTTGGTCCATATGAGCCTGTAATGGGTGAGGATCGATGAATCTACCGGTTTAGGTACTCTTATTTTAGAACCGGACCACATATAGTGAGCCCTAAAAGCCTACCCTAGGTAGAACCACACCGAACCCTTAGTGGTCATCCAAATAGGTGCTTTTTTTTGTTATTTATGTTTTTGTACTGACGTGTTTTTCTTTTGTTTTGGTTATGATTGCATTGCATTTTCATCATAGAAAAGAGGTGTTGATTCACGTTCAGTTGCTAAATAGAGAGCTTGTCATGGAAAATGAATTTCTTGATAAAGTGGAAGACAATGCGGTCGTCCAAATATGGTCCGAGAAAACGTAACGAGGGAAGGGTGATAGTCTGATAATTGAGTACATGACTTTGCTTCATTTCCTGAAGATTCAAGATGACAAAGATTATTCTAGAGGCGTCAACGTCCCGACTTTTTTAAAGAAGCTAACGAGTATTACGAGGATGAGTGAGCAATGGGTCGCAGCCTGGATCGAGAAAAAAGAAGCTAGTAGATGTATTCATTGGAAAGTTCACAAGATTTGATCTTAACATCCAGGTATGAAGGAAGGGGTCGATGTCTTCACCTAGAGTATGAGGGCAAGGCCGTATAAATATCTGTTTCATGTAAAAAGATTTGTTTTCTAGAAAAGTTGTTCTAATAGAATTGAATCAGAATCAACGCCTCTTCTTTTTTGCATTCATTACATTCATTGCATTCATACATTAACATTGCATTGCATCATATGCACTAAATCTTACAAAATGACCCTGAAATCTTGGCAGTTATCCTGGAATATCGATACACGAGAAAAAACTAAAGAAATGGACCAAAGGTTGGAGAGATTAGTACAAATAAAAATATAGATGTAAGAGCAATTAGCCAAAATTCAACAAGATATGAGGGATTAGATGCTAGAATTTTAAAGAAATGTGATGAGCCAATTAACCCAGTCGCTGGCTGGAGGGTTAGAAAAAGGAAAGAGCCCTATGGTCAATTCCGGGGACGATAACGAAGACCCTGCTTATCCTCCAAGATTTACCCTAACAAACACCCAAGCGCAACCAAACGCGTATCCACAAAGGGTGTTTGTTAACGTCAAACCCCAATACCAGACCAGTAGCTTGACACCGATGAACTTCCCGATAGGTTCAGGTTCTAACCCGGGAGATAATCTAACCAATCCTGTTTTCCTTGATTTGGATGATCTAGAGGAAATAAAACAGGCGAGAGTGGAGCTCCCAAAACAATTTGAAGATTGTTACAAACGGAAAAGGTGAGAGTGAAGCTCCCAAATCAATACTTTAAAGGCCTCGAGGAAGAGGGAAAATAAGGTGAATAATGCGGCTATGTATAACAAGAGCTATTCAAAGCCGATTACCTTAAGCCAGCCAAGGATGACAACTACTAGCTATCAGATCCCTCTATGGCAAGAACCCAATCCAAGACTAAACTCGAAAAAACTCTTGTTCACACCCATTCCAATCACGTATGGGGAGTTGTACCAAAGTTTGTTTGATGCATATGTAGTATCTCCTTTCTACCTAAAACCTATGCAACCCCCATACCCTAAATGGTACGATGCGAATGCCCAATGAGAGTACCACACGGGAATCACAGGACACTCGATCAAGAACTGCATCGCTTTCAAAAAGATAATTGAAAGACTCATAAAAAAGGGTATTGTTAAATTCGATGATCCATCTAGTGCAGAAAATTCGTTACCCAACCATTCTGACAAATGGGTAAACGCGATAATCGAGAGTGTAGGGAGGATAATCAAGACAGATAAAGCAAAAGTGAAAACCCTACTGAGGGAGGTTTGGAAAAAGATGGTAGAATGATGATTAATCGCATAGGGTTTAGGGGAGAAACTCGGAGAAGCAAGGAACTACTGTGAGTTCCATGATGAAGAGGGTCACGATATTCAAAAGTGCAATGAATTCAGAGCCTTGGTGCAAGGCCAGATGGATAATAAGAAGCTAGAATTCTTTGAAAAATACTAAAAGCCCAGAAGGAATGTTTAGAAATTGGAGCATCAATGCTATATCCGAAGAAGGAATTAGAAGAGAAAATTTATCAGGCATTCGCTCTTATGTACCTGGAAGTGTTCTGAACAATTGGACTGTAGAAAAGATTCCTGTAGTTTTTAGAGTTGATTCAGAGTAATGTTCATAATACGCTTGTTGCTTTAAGCCTAGAAGCAATAAGAATCCTTTTGTGAAATAGGCTCATGTCTAACATCTTTATTTCAATAAAAAATATATTTTTGTGTCTCACTTCGAGTAAATATTCTTTTATTGTTTCCATTTCATTCATAATCATACTATACAGATAAATATTCTTCGATTCTTTTGTTCTTTGGATCTTCCTTCGTCCCTATAACAGGTCTCCAGATATCAATAATATGAGCGGCACTACTATTGACCCAGAATCTCCTTTCGAGCGAGACATGTATCTAGAAAGATCTCAGGACTTTGAAAATGACCGAGATTGTAGCTTATCTCCTGATTTGTTAAGGATGGTAGAACAAGATGAAAAACAAATCCTACCTTACAAAGAATCAATGAAATCCATGGCTTTTCTCTATGTGGGGCATGGATGTCATTGGGCCAATCTTACCAAAAGCTTTTGGCAGTTATCGATTCATCTTTGTGGTCGTCGATTACTTCACTAAGTGGGTAGAAGCTACTTCATATGCCAATGTCACAAAATCGACAGTCAGTAAATATTTGAAAAAAGAAATCATATGTCGGTATGGAATGCCAAAAATGATCATATTTGACAACGCACTAAATTTAAACAACAACACGATATCAGAAGTTTGCAGTATGTTCAAGATTAACACTATATCGCCCCAAAATGAATGGTGTAGTAGAGGCGAAAAAACGATCGTAGGGAAGATGATTGAGGCTCATAAAGATTGGCATGAGAAGTTACCATTCGCCCTCTATGCTTGTCGGACATCTGTCCAGACCTTTACCGGGGCAACACCTTTCTCATTAGCTTATGGATGGAGGTGATTTTGCCCACTGAAGTCGAGATTCCTTCTCACCGAGTGTCGGCTGAGCTGAAGATGGATGAAGTAAAATGGATCAAATCTTAATATGATCAAGTTAACTTGATTGAAGAAAAGAGGTTGAAAGTTATCCGTCATGGTCAAATGTACCAAAAAGAAAGATGCGAGCTTATGACAAAAAGGGTTCGCCCCAGAGAATTCCATGAGGGGGACCTGGTATCGAAGAATATATTTCCCATACAAAAGGACTTCAGAAGAAAGTGGATGCCAAACTGGAAAATACCTTATATGGTAAAGAAGGCCTTCTCTAGAGGAGCATCGATATTGACCAAGATAGATGGCAAAGAATCTGCCTAATCTTGTGAATTCAGATTCAATTAAGAAATACTCCACTTTTAAAAAAATAAAAAAGAAAAACAAAAAAAAAACAAAAAAGAAAAAAAAGGAGAAAAATGAAAGAAAAAGAAAAAGGAGAGGCCAAGGTGAAAACTCGCAAAGTGCGTCTTGAGACCAAAGGGGTTTTGAATTGAAAATCCAAAAAAGGGCAATTTAAATTTTGATCGAAAGTGGGGCATGCGGTAGTCTTGCTATGCCTGAATTAACAAGGAGAGGGGATGCTACGTCTTGGGGCATCAACAAAGTATTCTAGATCTCCTAAATACATGTTGAGCTCAAAATAGTCCTTAAGAAGTTCGTACAGAGAAGCTCAGGCTACAATATCTGAGGCACCTATTTTTCCTCTCAACTATTTTGTATTCTAGTAATGTTTGCTTTCTTTGATTAATCCATTCTTTTTAGATTTTGTTCCTGATAAATTTCAGTTTTGTCCATCATTATGATCTTTTTCAAGCATGTTGCATTGAAATAACGATTAATGGACTAATAATACTTTCATAAAAGGAGTTCTGCATATTACTCTGGAAGCTTCTAAATAGTACAAGAACCTGAAACATGACTATTATTTAGAACTAACCAAACCTAAGGGTTGGAAACATTTGGGAAATAATAGTCTAAATTGTGACTATTTCTTCAGGTTTTCTGTCAAAGATACCAGCTGAGCAAGAAAGGAGCGTAATACGTCAGTGATAGAACCTTGATGAACAATGAGCAATGACAACCTAAGCATTAAAGAGGGTTCATTCTCAAAAAATGACATCCTGCATTCATCAATTATACACATCTAGTTAGGAGCATAAATAGGTCCATGAAATGGACTCTACAGGTCATGTTCCCCAGAGAATAGATCAGTAAAACCATAAATCCTATACCGCTAAAGTTACAGTAGGATTGATTGAAGAAATTATGGCAGATCTTATCTTTCTGAAGTTGCAGTAGAGCAGATTGAAGCCACCAGCCTTATCTCCATGAAGTTGCAGTGTTGCAGACTGAAGACAGTGAATCTTATTTCCCTGGCATTGCAGTAGAACAGATTAAAGCTACTGATTATGGCGGATCTTATCCTTCTGAAGTTCCAGTGGAGTAGATTGAAGCCACTAGCCTTATCTCCCTGAAGTTGCAGCGGAACAGATTGAAGTCAGCGAATCTTATTTCCCTGACGTTGTAGTGGAACAGATTAAAGTTACAAATTATGGAGGATCTTATCTTCTTGAAGTTGCATTGGAGCAGATTGAAGCCACCAGCCTTATCTCTCTAAAGTTGTAGAGGAGCAAACTGAAGACAACAAATCTTATTTCCTTGGCGTTGCAGTGGAACATATTAAAGCTACAAATTATGGCAGATCTTATCTTCCTGAAGTTGCAGTGGAGCAGATTGAAGCCACCAGCCTTATCTCCCTGAAGTTGCAGCGGAGCAGACTGAAGACAACAAATCTTATTTCCTTGGCGTTGCAGTGGAACAGATTAAAGCTACAAATTATGGCGGATCTTATCTTCCTGAAGTTGCAGTGGAGTAGATTGAAGCAACCAATGTAACACTCCTAACTCGTATCCATCACCGAATTAGGGTTAAGGGGTATTACTAATCAAAACACAACTCAGAATAGACATTCGTTAAATTTCAAAATTTTTAACAGTTACATATGATAAACTAGGTCTTATATTAAACATACAAAATTCTAAGCTTTTCTTTTGACCATTTAAAACAAAACAAAGGCATTACAATCCAACTAATCCATAAGAAAAATAAGCCACTTTTGTATGGCTATTAATCTCATATACAATCTATATATCGAAGTACAATCTTCAAAACATTATCTAGCCTGTACATGCCATAAATTAAAAATTTAAACATTTTAATATCGAGATAGTAGATAGAATGATGATCTTACTAATGATCCTCGAGCTTGAAGCTTGATCTTTAAGTCTATAAAACAAGAAGACATAAACAAACAAAGTAAGCTTTTATAGCTTAGTAAGTCTATTGCATAACTAAATATATATATATATATATAGAAATAATATAACTTTTTAATTTAATTTCTTGAGATTGCAATTAACTCATATAATTAATATTTATACATTTATTGTACTCAGACCATTTTATTTATAGTCAAATATATGTACCTATCGAAATGCGTTCAGTTGAATATATATATTTTACCAAACAACATTACAACCAAATGAATATAATCGAGCATATATGTATGTTATACACATATCATATCCGACTGTATGTATACTCATAATAAACTTATAACCAAATACAAATCTAATACATGTGATCGAATGCATTCATCTCCATCAAATAATTATAAACAGAGGTATATACATTTCAAATGCATATGTAGATACTTTTCAAATACATATCTTGAATATTTATACATGTACATTTATCAACTACATAAATCAAAAGCATGTATGTATATTTTACAAATGCATAGACCGAATATGTACATATTCATTAAACACACTTAGTCGAAGGTATATATGTTCATCAATTAAAGATAACCAAAATCATATAACTATATACTTAATCACATACTTTAAACAGATTCACCGGCACTTAGCTTGCTAGGCTTAAAGCCTGATTCAGTACACTGGCACTTAGCCTGCTAGACATATAGTCTGAAATGTTTCACCGGCATTAAGCCTGCTAGACGTAAAGTCTGATATTGTTTCACTGGCATTAAGCCTGCTAGACGTAAAGTCTAATATTGTTTCACCGGCATTAAGCCTGCTAAACGTAAAGTCTGATATTGTTTCACTAGCAATAAACCTACTAGACGTAAAGTTTGAAATTATTTCACATACACAAAATAATTCCTCGAAAAATTTTTAATAGCAAACACATGTTCGTTGTAGTAAATGTTCAATCATAAAAGAATTTACAAATCATTCTTTCAATTCAATTCAAGTATTTATAAATTTATAAACATATATATATATATAATCGAACCTCACATATAAAAATATAAGATTTATATCTTTAATTCAATCCAAGAACCTATATACTAATATACATATAGATATATTCGAACTCCCATATACGTATTTAACATTTATACCTTTAGCTAAAATCATAAACTCATACATGTATATACATTTATATTCGAATCTTTATGTGTATATATATATACACATTCTTGTCTTTATCTAAGTTCATAATTTATTCATGTATATATATACATATATAATTACGTACTAAATTCAATACAAGAAATTTACATGTATATATACACGCTTATTCAAAATAACACATATATATTAAATTTCATACCTAAGTTCAATATAAAACATATACATGTATATTCATACATATTCAAAATCCACATGGTTACTTAACATTCAGGACCTTAAATATATTCAAGATTTATTCAAGTATTTTCATAGACATCCCAACCCACATATACATACTTATTCAAATTACCTATACAATTACAATATACATACCTTTAATTAAACCAAGAATTTATACATGTATATACATATATGTATTCGAACCTTGTGTATACATATATAACCCTCACACAATCAACTAAGTTCAAGAACATATACATATAGATACATATATAAATATTCGAACATTATATATATATATATACCATTCATACTTTAACTTAATTCAAAGATTTATAGAAGTATATACCTATATATTCGAACATTGTATATACATATATACCATTTATACTTCAATTTATTCATTCAAATTACTTTTATTTATAGCTCAACAAAATACAATAGATATACATACATACATACATACATACATACATACATACATACATACATACATACATACATACATACATACATACATACATACATACATACATACATACATACATACATACATACATACATACATACATACATACATACATACATACATACATACATACATACATACATACATACATACATACATACATACATACATACATACATACATACATACATACATACATAAATACATACATACTGATTTAATAACATTAAATAGCTAATAGACTTACCTCGGACAGTGTAAAATTGAAACCGGATGATTAGTCAACGACTTTAGCTTTTCCCAGATCTAACTCCAATTTCTTTGGTTTTTGATCTTAAATAAATTCAAAATGAACTAGTTTAATTATTATTTCATTCAATTTAGTCCAAAAACACATTAAATGGGTAAATTACCATTTTACCCTGACATTTACACTTTTTGCAATTTAATCCCTATTGCATAAAACACCAAATGCACAAAATTTGTCCACACTATATAAGGGCCGAATGCTCCTAGTGCTCATACAAGTCCACACATTTTAATATATAATTTATTTTTAACTAAAATAACAAATAATTTATAAACAAAATAAAAATTAGACTATAAATATATGTAAAAATATTTAAATGTATATAATTCATCAACAAACTAAAAATTAAACTAAATATATATATATATATATATATATATATATAAATATTTAAAAACATCGATAAACCTAAAATTATATATTCAAACAAAGCTGGAGCGGAGAAAGAAGCCGGAGCCAATGTAATCTATGAACACACAAACTTTCATTGCATTGCGTGTGTGAGTAAAATAGAATCATGTTTCCTTCATGGATGCATGCGTTTATGTTTTCCTATAATTAAGTACTATTAATAAATGTTGGCATTAATGTGAGAATATATAAATCATGTATGCTATCTTTATGTGGTGTGTAGATCATATATTTGTACTCCCTGTTTTATATTATAATTTATGAGTTGTTGGTTACAAATTTCTATCATTCGCATGTTTTATCTAATAAACATCTTTATTTTACAAATAAAAAAACATTACTAAAGGTAGATGGTTGAGAGTTAGAGGAATTCTTGTTGATAATTCAATAATATATGAGATAAGAATATAAAGTTGCAACATGGTAATCGGTATATATCGTTTCAGTCCTAAATCAGTATTAATTAGTTTATGTTTTGTTCTTGTTAAAATTTCGGTGTGCTTCGGCTATATCAGTGTATGTCAATCTGTTTTGGTCTGTAATCAGTATGTATCGGCCCAAATCGGTTGATACAAAATATTGACATTTTAAACTAAATTTTAAAATTTTTTCTTAACCATTTTAATTTTTCAAAATTATATTTAAAATGAAAAGTTAAATTGAATTATTCAACCTAATTAATAATTTTAAAACTTATATTTAAATATAAATATATTTATATGAATATAATTGAGATATATTTGTAAGTTAATATAATATATAATTTATTTTTAACTAAAATAACAAATAATTTATAAACAAAATAAAAATTAAACTATAAATATATGTAAAAAATATTAAAATGTATATAATTTATCAACAAACTAAAAATTAAACTAAAAATATATAAAAAAATATTTAAAAACATCGATAAACCTAAAATTATATTTTGAAACATACCGATGCCTATATATACCACTATTAACACAAAAATGATACACCCACTAACTACCTTAATTCCACCTTCACTATGTATAAAATGTCTAATCGTATGACGCTTTCATCAAAATGCATCAACTCCAAACCTCTTGGTTGTTGTGATGCTAATTTATCTAAAATTAATGCTATTAAATTTGTATTAGAGATCTTTATCAAGACTAAGTTATTCAGTTTTTAATTTAAGGGTAAATGTTTATTCGAATCAAATGAAAAAAATTTTGAGTTAATTACGTTAACGGGTCTTATTTTATCATCTTAACTCGATTTGAAAATTTTTGGAGTCGAGTGAAATGAAATTCAAGTCGAATTGAATAGAATCAAGTAAAATTTTTTGAGTTAAATATGTTAAATTAAAATCTTGTTACAAGATAACTTTTTTTATATATTCTATAGAATTCTTAATTTTTATAACTTTTTTAAAATATAAATTTTGAAATTTTTTATAAATATTTTAAAATTTAAAAATTATTTTGAATTATTTTGTAGTTTTTGTTGAGAGAGATCAATTTGCTCAATTTCAAAATTGATAAGGCTATAGAACCTCGTGTGTTGGCTTGATGGTCAGGGTGTTCATCATCTCAAGTGTGGCTTGGGTTCGAGTTTCGCTAGTTGTGTTGTTGTTAGGGTTTTTCCCTCTTCTTATAATTTACAAAAAAAAAAAAAATTGACAGGCTATATACACCAAATACCTTGAATAACTTGATTTGATTATCTCGAAATTCAAATTTTTTTTCCAAATTTTTGAGTAGAATTAAGTTTTGCTACCCTTATTTTCATAATTTAATTGTTGAATCAGACTAAATGTTGTTGGTTCATGGTGTTCTAAGTCACTCCCTCTACGCTAGAGATATAGAAAAAACTTTTAAAGTCATTGATGATTATATTACCTTGACTGCCATGTTAAAATTACTCATATCTTGCGAGAAGTTAATAGTTTGACAAATTCTTTGATTAAAATAAACATAAATAGAAATACTATATTTAATGGTCTAAAATTGACTGTAATGGTGGTGTATTGCGTTACTCTTTCTTGCAAGAATACTATATTTAATGGTCTAAAATTGACTGTAATGGTGGTGTATTGCGTTACTCTTTCTTGCAAGATCCATAAAAAAGAATCCTAGTTTATTAGAAATGCAATTTTTTATTGATTTGCTCTAACACTGTGATTTTCCAATTACAGTAACTGGTGTAAGACAAGAAGTGTGTTAGATGGGCACAAATACAAAGGATGATTGAAGCCAGGAGGGGACACTATTAAATTTATTGGCAACGTAATTTTAAACTTAAAAGGTAGACAATTATATATATATATATATAGCTTACCTACAATACATGTTGATTATGGATTTTTTTTTAATTTCATATAATTATTTATAAAAGAAGCACATCATAAGTTTTAATTTTATATAGTTACTTGTAAAAAACACGTAACTATTTTTTAATTTTACTTCCAACATTCAGAGCACGTATGCATGAATTATTCAAAGATTTAATATTCCATATGTATACAATTTTAATGTTTAATTTATAGCATTTTCAATTATAACACCATGGAAATGATCAAATCAAAGAGTTATCTTCTTAGAAGGTGAGAGAGAAAATGATTAAAAATAACAGTATGTCAAATTCTCCTACTATGATTAAGCTTTGAATTTAGAATTTATATTCTAATTTCTTTTAATTTTATATTTTAAAATTTTGAAATCTCAATATTTAAATGACTAATTAAATTTGTTAGGTAAAATTTTGCTATTAATTTTATATCATGTGTAAGTTGTAAAATTTGATCAATTTTATCTTTTATATTTTTTCAATTTAAAATTTTAGTCCTAACACTTAAATAGTAACTATTAAATCATTAATTAAAATGACATGACTTTTTTTTACAAGTATTATGTGGGAATAGCAAACCTGACGTCAGTATTATACATGTGATAATATATTTATTGCATAAAATTTGAAAACATCATAATTTAATTTAGGGTAAATTATACGAATGATCACTCAACTATGCCCGCATTCTTATTTTGGTCACCTAACTTAAAAATTTTCAATTTACGCATTAATATTGGGATTTGTTCCTATTCTAGTCATCCATCATTAAATTGATAACAAGATTTCTTTTGTAATTGGTATAATAACACATTTAGTCCTCGGTACTTAAATATTCTATCAATTGGATCCTAATTCTAAGTAATTTAATAAATTTAACACTTCACATTTACAAATTCTATGAATTTGATCCTCAAACTGCTTAACCAAAACTTTCAACTTTTAAAATAGAGACATTCCACATCTATTAATTGCTTTATTTATGGTTGAAATTTTCAAGTTTGACGTCACCCTTTTTTCCCTTTAAAATCCCCAAAGTGCACCTTGTTCCAAGTATCTTCCCATATTATAGTAAGTCAAGCATCCATATCTGTATGCAATAAGAAAATGGGTAAAAGTATTATGGAAGTCTTTTTATTAAGAGTTAAATTATATTATATTTTTAAAATAACAGACAAATTAGTCATTGTATGTTAAATCAATAAGCACGCCAATCTTTTGTGCTAAAAAAATCATACATTTGTATTGTTCAAAATTAGCGTCATTGACAAGATAATTAGATAGTGACAATGTCAGGGGCGTAGCTAGGGGGCCGGTAGGGCCCCAACCCCCTAAAATGGAATTTTCTATTTAGCAAAGGTAAAATTGCACTTTAACCCCCTTAAAAATAACAAAAGAATTGATTTAATCCTTTAAAAGTTATAAAGATATAGGCTATTAAAATGGTAAAATTGCATTTTTATTATTATAAAAATTACAATTTAATTTTGGCCCCCTCTAAAATATTTTTTTGGTTTGCCCGTGTGCAATGTTTACCTCATGTTAGTGTATGAGAACTAGCTTTTAATGGTAGAAATGTATGAATTTTTAATAGAAGAATCAATTTGCTCTTTGGTTTAACGTATAAAACTAATCTACTCATTTTCTTAATAGAAAGAACAAAATACAATCCGACTACTAATATAAAGGCTTCCACGAGACTTACCAAAAATTGTCAAATTGTTGAAAGATCTAATATTTCTCATCTCTCTTGATATTTATAATAATATATAGTTCTTCTTTCAACAACATAGAAATGATCAAACGAAAGATTTATATTCTTAAAGGCGACATATTAAATGAATATATATTATATTATATTATACCATATCATATCATATTTATTTCCCAATATTGAATTGATAATTTATTCTTGGTTTGATTACTATTTTAATCTATTTAAATAATACAGTATTAGAAGTACAGTTTGTGAATGGATTAAAGGTGTATTCAGAGGAAAGCCCATAGAGCCTGATTTAAATAATACATTTATTGTGCTCATCCTAAAAATAGCTCAACTTGAAGAGATATCCCAATTTAGACCCATTAGTCTTTGATCAGTTCTCTATAAGCTAGTTATGAAAGTTATTGCTAACAAACTAAAAATAGTTTTTCCTAAAATCATCTTACAAGAATAGGCAGGGTTCATTGCAGGACAATAATTTCTAATAATATCATCATTGCTCAGGAAGTTATGCACTCTATGCGAGGAAAGAGCAAAAATGGATGACAATCAAAATTGATCTGGAGAAAGCATACAACAAGGTTCGATGGGACTTTATTGATAGGTCTATTCAGGTTGCAGGCATTATGTCAGCCATTTCGACATCTACCATGCAGATTTTGTGGAATGGGGTCTCCACTAAAAAATTCCAACTAGCAAGAGGAATTAGGCAAGGATGTCCCTTATCACCCTACCTCTTTGTGCTTTATATGGAGTGGCTAGGTCATAGTTTCTAAATAGTTATTAATATAGGGGTATGGAGCCCAATACGACAATCCAAATCAGGACCAGGTTAACACACACAAAACCAATATTTTCTTTTCAAGAGGAGTGAAGGATACTATGAACAATAGAATAAGCTGACTTCTCGGTTTCTAGAAAGTCCAAGAGCTGGGGTCCTACTTAGGAATCTCACTTTTACATAGTCGAATTGCTAAAGCTACATTGGAGTTTGTTATTGAAAAAGTTAGAGCTAAATTATGTAGTTAGGATGTCAAGCAACTCTTAATTGCAGGAAGGCTCACTTTGGCCCAATCTGTCCTCCTCTCCATTCCAAATTACTTCATGCAATCCATGCAAATTCTAAAAGGAGTGTGCGAATAAATTGAACGAGTGGCGAGAAAATTTATTTGGGGATCCAATGCAACTCAGAAAATGGCCCTAGTAAAAGATCAAAATACCTCTTTCCTTTTAAAATTAAGATTCAATTTTCTTTCTAAAAAGGACACTTTGTGGGTACAAGTCTTAAGATCAAAATATCGAATGACAGAGGTGGTCCCAAAAAACATTATGCTCAAAAACTGCTTAGCTGTTTAGAGAGGAATTGCGAAAGTCTATCCATTACTAAAAGACAACCTATGTTGGTCCATTGGAACAGGAAACAATGTCAGATGTTGGGAAGATCCATGGATCCAAAAAATAAGTCCGCTCAAAGCACATGCATCACCAATGGAAGGATTAGTCTCAGAATGTTTAGTTAAAAACATGGTTACAGAAGAGGGCTCCTGGGACATTTATACATTTAGGAACTGGATGACAGAAGATATAATTCAGAAGATTACAAACATCCCTCCCCCACATCCCTCAGCCGGTCCTGACAAAATTTTTTGGACTCACACATCTAATGGGAAATTATTAGTAAAAAGTGCATACCAAATGCTAAAACGAAACACATAGAATGAGCAAGATAGTACATGGAAGAACTTTGGAAATTTCAAGGACCACAACGTATTCACTTTTTCTTATGGTTGGTTTACAAACACCTGTTTACTAACCTTGAACGAGTTAAAAGAGGAATCAACCAAACTAAAGCATGCCCAATATGATATTACGAGACATAAGACATTTTACATGTCCTTAGGGATTGCCCTTTTTTTTTGCTTCATTCAAGCTATATTATTGTCAAAGACAAACAGAACAACAACAAAGTTCAGAATTACAACATACAAGATTAAAAACGCATTCCATCGCAACTAAACCAATGATTACAACAATACAAAAAAACTCACCACCAAGCTTTAAACGTATTCTCCCTATTAAAACCTGTAATTACCAAGGAAGATGTCAATTCGTTACCTTTCTCATTGGCCACTGAAAATACAACATTTCTAGCCTTTAACATGTCTCTATGAATACTAGCAAAAATTGCTTGAAGAGACTATGGTCTCAGTACCTTGTTAACACACGAAGAAAACACCACCAAAGAACCAAGTTCAATAAATAAGGAATCATCAATCTTCCAATTCATAGCTAAAAATACTTCTAGAGCCACCTTAACTGCACCAGTCTCAGCCATATCAACATCATTAGCTGCCACAGAACTAGAAAATAATGCTCTTGCGACACCTTCATTATCTCTTAATACACCACCATAACCAACTCTATCTTCTTTTGCAACTCCACATACATTAAACTTTACCCATTCATGAGGAGGGGGCTGCCAAAAAGATGCAATAGAATTAGATATAATAGTATCAATCCTACACTTGTTCAGACAAATCCACCAAAAATTATCCTGTAATATAACTTCATTATAAATAGATCTAATCCACAACAGGGCCCTTGTATTTGATTGAAAAATTAAATTTTCCATAGACACCCTCCTACTTTCAAAAACCAACCCATTTCTTGCTAGCCAAATAGTCCAACAAGTCGCTGAAATTAATATCAACCAAAAACTTTTCCTAATTTCGACCATTTTCACTTTATTGCATAATGCGAAGAAGTCCTCAAAACCATCAACCTAATTCCAAACCACCTCCCACCAATCGAAAATTTTAATCCAAAAACCTTCAATATATTTGCATTTGAAGAACAAGTGGGATGTTTTCTCTAGCTCGCTTTCGCACGGTGGACAACTTACTGATATGTCATGCCAATTCACCCCTATTTTGACCAGAAATTCCTTAGAATGAATTCTGTCGATAGCTAGTATCCAAAGGAAACTACGCACTCTAGGTGGGACCTTAAATTTCCAGAATTTATAACAAGCAAAATTTATATCCACCTTTCATCCAAAATCAAAAATTCAGAACATTTTTTAAGTAAACTCCTCATTTTTATCATTAGCCTAACACGACTTATCCTCCATATTTGAAATCAACATCATGCCACTCACCCTCTCTGCCAATTCTCTGTGCATCACCTGCTCCCTACCCAACAACGATCTTGTAAAGAATTCATTCCAGTCATCTCTACACAACCCTGCAAATATAAAAAAATTAGCTACCGAACTTTTCTTATGTCTAGTAAGATAAAAAAGTATTAGAAAGCCCTATTTTAATGGCATATTACCATACCAAACATTTCTGTCCTTCCATTCCCAATCTGTAAATAGAAGGATTCCACCCCCACCCATTTAGGCATTATAGCATCTTTAAAGTTCTCAACAATGCCTCTACACAGATGACATATATTTTGGATTAGTCGTTTTAAAGTGCCACATTTGAACTTTCCACCCATATTTTACCAATATAATATTTAGCCACAATGCTTCTTTTTCAAATGCAAATCTCCAGCTTCATTTAGCCAATAAAGCTTTGTTTTTTACACCTAAATTCACCACTACCGCCCTACCTTTCACCTTTGCCTTACATACTATATTCCAATCAACCTTAGCCATTTTATTTTTCCCTTCCGTATTCCCCCAAAAGAAATTCCTCCTAATATTGTCGATCTTTTTTATAATAGTTACTGGAGAATTAAATAAAGACATGAAGAATATCGACAAAGAAGACAAAACAATTTTGATAAGCACAACTTTCCCAGCCTAAGATAACGTACAACCCATCCAACTAGATAACTTTTTTCTAACTCTGTCAACAATCGGTTCCCATGTGGAAATTCTCTTTGGGTTCACTCCTAATAGAATCCTTAAATAATTTATAGGCAAAAAACCAATTTTACATTTACAAATAGCTGCCATTCAGAATAATGTTTCTTCTTTCACATTAAAACCCACTAAGCAAGATTTTTTGAAATTAATATTAAGGCCCGAAAAGATCTCAAAACACCTTAAAATGTACTTAGCATTGCTCACCTCATTATCAACAGCTCTCAAGAATAAAATTGTATCATCCACAAATTGTAGATGAGAAAAAATCATATCAGGAATGACATTCTGAAAGCCTTCAATTGTTCCTAACTATATAGCTTTATCTAATGCTAAATGAAGAACATCTGTCACTAAAATAAATAAGAATGGGGATAGTGGATCTCCCTGGCGAAGACCTCTGTGCAATCTGAATTCATTTGGCATCGATCCATTAATAATAACAGCTGCTCGCGCCGTATATATGCATTCCATCATCCAGCCTCTCCATTTTACACCAAACCCCATCTTGAATAACACCAACTCAAGAAAATCCCACCGGACACAGTCATAAGGTTTAGAAAATCAAGTTTAAAAATCAGATAACCCCTACTTCTCCATTTCTTGACCGAATTAATTAATCTATTTGCTATCAAAACCCCATAAAAAATCTGTCTACCTCCGATAAAAGCACATTGTGTGTCACTCACCACCATTGTGACTATCTCCCTTAACCTTCGAGACAATACCTTTGCTACAATCTTGTACAAAGAACTCACCAAACAAATTGGCCTAAAATCTAAAATTTAATTTGTACATTGTGTGTCACTCATCACCATTGTGACTATCTCCCTTAACCTTCGAGACAATACCTTTGCTACAATCTTGTACAAAGAACTCACCAAACAAATTGGCCTAAAATCTAAAATTTAATTTGGATTTTCCACCTTCGGAATAAGTGTGATAAATGACGAGTTGATTTTTTCTCAGGCTTTCCCTATATGAAAAAATAAAAAATCACTAAAAACAATTCCATCTTCACTGTTTCCCAACAATTTCTAAAAAAACACAAGTTGAAGCCATCTGGACCAATCGCTTTTGATTCATCACAACTCTAAACTGCATCTTTGATCTCTTCCAACGAGAACGGTTCCTCCAATTTCAAAGTCTTTTCCTTGTTTAACATTCTGAAATTTAGATTTAAGTCCATATTCCATCTTCTTGCAGGGCAATCAAAATAATTATTAAAAAAATTATACAACCTTCTTTCATCTCCTTAGGTTCCTTGTACCACTGACCCTTAATTTTTAAGCTATACACTTAGCTCTGATTTTTACAGCTCTATGGAAAAAAACACTGTTAGCATCCCCGTCTTTTAACCATGAAATTCTTGATTTTTGATGCCAAATAGATTCTTTAAATTTTATTGCTTCCCAAAGCTTAATATTCAACTTTTTTAACTCCTCTATTTCTAGATCAGTCAACTTTCTTTGTTCACTTACTTCATCTATCTCCTTAATCCTATATTCGCTTTCAATAATTCTTTTTTCTAAAATATGTCCAGCTTGAACATTCCATTTCTTAAGAGCTCCCTTCAATGTACGTAATTTAACAGTCGTTTGCCCTCTTAAACCACTAATTCCCAACCATTCCATTTCAATTAATCTCCTACAGTCTTCCTTTTTGAGCCATGCATTAACAAACTTGAAAGGTCTTGGACCATAGTCAAAAGATTCGTTTACTAACAAGACTGGAATATGATCCGGTATCGACCTGTGAGGTCCTTGCTATTGTAAATCCTTCGAATAAACTAGCCATCTTCCTTAATTAAAAATCTGTTAAGTTTGCTATGTTTACTATCTGGACTAGTCTAAGTGAATCCCCAATAATTGCAGATCAACCAACTTACATATATCAATAAACTCTCAAAAATCCTTTGATCCCCTTTCAATACCTGAACAATTTATTCGTTCAATTCTATTTCTTACCATGTTGAAATTCCCACCAATTATCCAAGCTTTACTAAATATATTTCTCAATTTGAATATCTCATCCCACATAATTTTTTGATCTGAAAGATTATTGGGAGCATATACGTTAACTAGAACTACCTTATTCCCTTCATGCACCCATTTACCTTCAACTACAATGAACCTTATCCCACAAAACACTACATCGATCGAAAACCAACCCTTATCCCATATTGTTAATAATCTCCTGATCTTTTAATAGCGGCAAATAATTTAAAACAAAAATAGTTATCACCCCAATCTTTCTAACTAAATCTATTGACACCGTTTCTAACTTAGTTTATTGAAGAAAACATATATTAGCCATAGTCATTCTCACTAATCTATTGACTGCATCAATTTTAGCACCCGAACCCAGCTCTCTAACGTTTTACGTGACATTTGCATATTTTTGACTGAATTGAACAATTGAAAGGAAAACCAAAAGAAAAATAATTACTCACCAAAATCTCGAAACGCCAACCCTCTGCCTTTGAATGCTCCCTATTGCTTCTCTTCAACCCTCATTATTTCTTCGATAACAATCTCCTCATCACCTTGCACACTAAAACCTAGCCTCTTCCCCACCTCCCACGTCTTCTTCGCTTCTTTTAGGATAACTTTCCTTCAGTTGCTAATGTTTGAGTCCGATAAGGATAAATTTTCTATGCTTTCGTCAATCCTGGAATCCCTATTTCCTTTCGATTTTCTTACTTCCCTATCCCTCATCTACTTCTCCTTCATTGTGAGCACTATGTCCTGAATCTTTCACATAGATCTAATCTTCTTGTTCAGCATTTTCTTGTTTCTTTTATTCTGTCTTATTTGATGACTTTCCTCTTCTACTTCAACTGCTGTAACCCGATCCTTTGGTCCCTCTGAATATAATAAATGTGATGAAATTTGATTTAACTTTAGGCTCTCTACATTATCTTGACACTGCATAACTTTCTCATTGAAGCCAAAATCATTACCCACCGATATTTGAGTTTCCACCTCATTATTCTGATCCAAACTTATCACTAATGCCAAGCCCATATTGTTTAAATCTTCCAGGCCTCGATCAAATATGTCAATAATTACCCCCTTGCTACAGGAGCACTCATCACATTACAAAAAAGTTATCTTCCACATTAAATCCCTCTGGTGATAGTTCCAATTTTGATTTATTTGCCAACTTTACTTCTGATGATGCATCTTCTTCTCTCGCCATTTGATCTAGATTTCTTTTTTGAATTTCATTTGTTTTTTTTCCACCATACCTCTTTCTTTTATACAGATTGGAAATGTCTCATTACCTACCTCTTACATTATCATTTCTTCGAGTTTGTGAGCTTGCTTTATAAAAATCAAAATATCCATCTTCTTAAAGCCGTTCACCGTTGTTAGCTTTTCACCCATAGCAATTATCTTACCCTATAAATTAACCACTATCTTAAATGTTTGGTAATTCCATCAATGAAGAGGGATCCCAACAACTTCGATTTAAGCTGGCCTTTCCAAAACTTTAATTTTTTCGACCATGGTTCTATATTGATGAAAAATTCTTTCAGATATGCCAGTCTCATTGTTTTAAAATTTCCATAAGCTCATCGTCAGGAACCTCTATTAGAAAGTATCTACCCTGAATTCTCTGAACATTTAATTCTCTAAGGCCTAAACTAACTATTCTTTCTGACAAGCTATATGCATTACAAAAAGATGTCATCTCCTCAACCAAGCAACGTTGAAGCTTCTATAATTGTTCTTTCTCGACATGGCTTTCAACAACTTTTAATTTATTCATCTCTGTTCTTTCCATTTCAACAGATGTTAGCCTTCTATTTGACGTATTTCCATTTGATTTATCCCATTCCTCTTCCTGATACTCCATCTCTCTCGACTACAACACCTTCTTTTGGCTTAAAACTTTCTTTGCTTGGACTTTTTTCCATACCTTCCTTTTGCCACTGAATTTGGCCATTTTCACCCAAACCTTTTTTCCTAAAATCACAAAACTATCTAACCTTAAAATTGCCCTTTGAGCATCCTCTAGATTAGCAAACCTTACAAAGCTAAACCTCTTACCCTCCATGCTTCTCTTAACTAGAATAAAAGCATCTAATACATTCCCATGAAATTAGAATAACACCCATAATCCTTCCCAATACATGCTGTCTAGAATATTGTATACGAATATCATTCTTATTTTGCTTTAACGATCCTAATACCAACATCAACTTAATTAAGATATTAGGGATTGCCCAATTGCTTAGGACATTTGAAAATTAATCGTGCTAGAACTAAGATGGTCCCAATTCTTCTCCGGCAGTCTATTTGAGTGGATTAATGTAATGCCCCAAATTTTAGGCCTAGAAGTATTGGGCCTTGAGCTTGGAAGCGGATAGGAGACTGCTCTTAGATATTTTAGCTGTGCAAGTGAATAATACAAAAGTATGTCTACTTTAGTGGTTAAGGGTCCTGAGAAGTATTGGAGAAGTTTTGGGTTCAAACTTGGGCTGTAGCAAAAATTTTGGTTATATGTGAATAAAACCCTGGGAGTAAGTAAGTAGGCTTTAAAAATAAAATATGGTAAAAGATGACACAAAGAGAGTGGGTGGTCTAGTGGCAAGGTGGCGTTACAGCCAGAAGAGGTCTGACCAAAGTATTTTATAGCTATAAAGTATTTTATAGCTATAAATTTTGGTTTTAGGCTATAAAGTATTTTATAGCCCAGTGACTATGTTATAGTAGGATTCTGCTCAGGTGGTTGTGGAATTGGTCTTGGGGGAGTGAATCATAGGATAAGGATTTGGAGGAGTTTGAAAGTGTTTCAAATTAGGGGTCTTGAGAGATTTAGAGAGAGAAATTAGGGTTGTAGTAGTAGTTGGCCGAAAGTGGGTTTCCGATGGTGCAAATTTGGTCATATGACTTTTATTCTTGTGTCGAAATAGGTTATGCATTTTTTGCTCTTCATTTCAAAAACGTTTACCTTTTGTTGTGCTATTTTTCTCCCTTTTGTGTATTGTGTGTTTTGGTAGCCGAGTACCATTAGTGTCAATTCGGGTAATTGGGTTTTTGTTCTTCAAAATCGTTCTTTACTAGATCAACTTCCTTTCTCTCCCTCATTGGTACTTTGCTTTTACTTATTTTTAGTTTTGGGTAGCTGAACGTTTCTCCCTTGTTAGCCGAATATTGTTTGTGCCATCAACCCTCTCCCTTGTCCTTGATTATCGATTCTCTTTTATTCTCCCTCTCTCTCAAGCCGTGGTGGATGACCATCTCATATTCCTCTTGATTCTAACTTCTTTTCCCTGTCACTCAAATAGTTTCTGTTGGCAGAATATCAATTGGTAGGTCCCTGCATCTCTACTCTTCCGGCTTTTCTCTTTTATTTCCTTAGATGCTGATTATTATATTCTTTTTTACCTTTGTTATGGTGGTCTTTCGGGTTTAAGGAATTCGTGAGGAGTGGATGAGTTCTTTAGCATTGTAGAAAAGATTGGACCCTTCTCTTTCATTCTTGATCGAAGGTAATACCACTCGCAGTGAATAAACTGAACTGGAATATGTTGTCGTGGGTTGGTATTGGCCGAATATGCTTTTCCCTTGTTTGGGGTTTACGTTTTCTTTAGGCTAATAACCATAGATTCAACCTAAATGTATAAGCAATCTTGCTTACTAAATTCACTTTATATGCAGATAACTATCAAGAAAGGTTGAGATCCTATTGTCAAGCGATTGATAAATACCTTATTTTAATGGGCCACATGAGCATTTGGGCCCACTTGGGCCTAATAGCGGGTTTTGGGCCCAATTACATGAGTCGAAATGGGCCACGTAGGCCCAATTGGCTTATGGGCCCCCACGGGTAAAAATCCACGGTAAGGGATCATTGATAGGTTGGTTTATGAGGCTTACGATGTCGTATATAAATCTGGACTAAATAGGCCACACGAGCGTGTGGGCCCACTTGGGCCTAATAGTAATTTTGGGCCCAATTACACTGTTCTGGCCGTGTAGGTTATCTAAGTCGCTCGAAGCGACCTTTTAAGAGGTCGTAATAAGTACGGAGACCCCAATATTTGTAAAATGACCGTAATGCCCCTGTAGGGTAAAATGAATGTAATACCCTTGTAGGGTGAAATGACCGTAATGCACCTATAGGGTAAAATGACCGTAATACTTCGGTTAGGTGAATTGATCGATATACCCCCATAGGATAAAACGACCATAATACCCTTGTAGGGTAAAATAACCATAATGCCCCTATAGGGTAAAATGACCGTAATACTTCTGTTAGATGAATTGATCAATATACCCCTTTAGGGTAAAATAATCGTAATACCCCTGTAGCGTAAAGTGACCGTAATGCCTCTCCTAGGTGAATTGACCGATATACCCTCAAAAGGTAAAATGACTATTTTGCCCATTAAGGTTAATGTTTGAATTATCTATGATATAAATGATTGATTTGTCCTTGATGTAAATGACTGCTTTGTTTGTGTTTGGTATGACTGATTCTAAGCATGGCATTCTGTATACACGACATACTACATGGGGTTGGGATATTGTTATGGAGGAAGTACTGTACTAGTGGCTCTGCCACAATCACTGTTACTGGTGGCTTGACCACATATACTATTACTAGCAGCTTTGCTGTGATATTGCTGCTGGCAGTTTTGCTGCAATGCTACTAATGGCTTTGTGTCAATCATATTATTGTTACTGATGGCTTTGTGTCGATCATATTACCGTTATTGATGTCTGTGTGCCAATCATATCACTACTACTGATGGTTTTGTGCCAATCATATTACTGTACTTATGGCTTGTAGCCATTCTGTTTATAGCTTATAGCTATCCTATTTACGGCTTTTAGCCATTCGACTCTTCGGCGCCTCTCTTCACAAGAGTTACTACTTGGCGCCTATCTTTGCGATATTGGTGTAAGGGCTAGGTGGGTCGACTCTGTCCCCACATGGTGTGTTGGGTTGGTACAGGTGGTGTGTTGACTGGATTGGGATGGGTTTGTATACTTGCAGCATACTGATACTGTATCGGGCTTAGGCCCACACTATTTTGTATAGGGCTAAGGCCCACACTGTACTGTTATTGTCAAAGGGCTCAGGCCCAAACTGTTTCTGTTTCTGTATACTGATTGTTTCTTTATTTAGGGGATTACACACTGAGTTTTCGTAAACTCACCTTGTTTTTTTTATAACCTTTCAGGTAATCCCTAACGTTAGACAGTTTAGAGCTGCGAGAGACTCGGAGAGGGCCACACAACTGCACAAGTTTTATTCTATTTTGCTCATTCACTAAAGCAAATTTGATTTTGATTTGGGGTGTAATAAGGCCTCTATAATTTCTGGATTTTAAATTTGGGATTTGATGTGATTGTGATTTATGTCTGCTGAAAGTAGAACACGATTTTTCCAAAACAATAACTGTTTTTGGAATAACTGTTTTCTAACACTAAATTTCCGCACCTCAATTTGTAAATATCATGTTTTCGTAAATTATTTGCTTTAAATTAAGCTTCCACAACAATAAGGTTTTGAAGGTAATAACTTTTTAATAAACCTCGATTGAAAATAAAAAAACGCAAACTAAAGTTTTATACAAGTTTTAAATGGTAAGAAGTTTGAAATTTCAAGAAGGATTTTTAATGAAAACATGATTTTCGAAAAGCACTTCATTGTGACACGCCAGATTCGGGCCTAACTCTTAGGCTAGGTTTGGGGTGTTACAATTAAGACAAATTTAGGAACTTATGGTCAACTAACAAGGCACGAAGTCCTTTGGCCCACACTCTTCGGAAATTATGGAAAAACAGAAACCTTTTTGTCTTCCAATGACTCTCATGGAGTTCTATGGAAGTTATTAAAGCCTCAACAAGCTGGGCAAAACAGTACAACAAAGTTAGTAGTAGTGAATCATCTAGGAGTAAGACTTCAGATTATTTTCCGAGGAATTGTTTAAACATTGACTAAGAGAATGTTAGCTTTTGTAAAAGAATTTTAGTATTTTTTCTTTTCACCAAAAAAAAAATTAATAAATGTCGATTTCGTAAATATATTTTAATATTATATGAGTATTATTATTCAATTTATAATCTAAAAAATTCAATATTTTTGAATATTTGAATCCATAAAAAATTAAAATTGAACACCCTAAAATTATTTATCTATATAAAATCAAAATTATAAGCATAAGTAATGTGGATTCGAATAATGAATATTTATTATTTAAGGTATCTATCTGGATCCTTGAATCCACAATGGATAATAATTTTAAAATTTAAATTCAAATATTATTTCAAGTGGTAGTTTCTAAATAAAAATAATTGATATTATTATCAATATAAAAAAAAAACATAATTCTGTTGAGTATTTAAGAATAGGGATGAGATATTGTGTTTGGTTCACAAGTTACGACACCCGTTATAGAGAAATTTATTTTTCCATTGTTTTGGAATAATTTTGAGTGATTAAAAAACCCAATTTAATTAGACAAGGAAATGAGCAGCATGTGCCATTATTATATATGAACTGACTTCAATTACCTGGGTTTCTTGAACTTTGGTTCACATGGCGGCTCAAAGCATTGCCTCTATAAAAAAGGGGAATATCTTCCTGAAATCTTCACAAATTCATCACTTCCATAAACATGAAGTCCCTTCACCGTTCTCTGTCATTGCTTTTCATTGTTGTTTGCTCATTGTCATGGGTGAGTGCTTCAGCTAATAGCCACGATGATTTTCTTGAATGCCTTTATTCATATCATCCCAACGAATCCTCTTCCATTACTCAAGTTATCTACACTGAAACGAACTCTTCATATTTAGCACTTTTGAATTCTTCCATTAGGAATCTGAGGTTCTCTACGCCTAATACCCCCAAACCATTGGTTATTGTAACACCATTGAACATTTCCCATGTTCAAGCAACGATTTATTGCTCCAAAAAGCATGGCCTAGAAATTAGAACTCGAAGTGGTGGTCATGACTTCGAAGGTCTTTCCTTTGTCTCCCCTGTCCCATTTGTTGTTATCGATTTGGTTAATTTGCGATCAGTCGATGTTGATGTCGAAAACGAAGAGGCGTGGGTTCAATCAGGTGCAAGCGTGGGTGAAGTATACTACAGAATCAATGAACGAAGCACGAACCTTTCCTTCCCAGCAGCTGTTTTCCGCACTGTAGGAATTGGTGGGTCCATTAGCGGTGGAGGCGATGGTTCATTGTTCCGAAAATATGGTCTCTCGGCGGATAACGTGATCGATGCGCAGTTGGTCGATGCTAATGGAAGAGTTCTTGATAGAAGATCGATGGGTGAAGATCTGTTTTGGGCCATTCGAGGTGGCGGAGGGGGAAGCTTTGGGATCGTTATTTCATGGAAAATAAAGCTGGTTCATGTTCCTTCAAATGTGACTTTTTTCTCAGTGGGCAGGACCTTGGAACAAAATGCAACACAGCTTCTTCATCGTTGGCAATACGTTGCACCCAATCTTCCGAATGATGTATACCCAGTCGTTACGATATCAACGACGAACGCCAGTGAAAATGGGACTAAGACGGTTCTTGCCACCTTTATTTCATTGTTCCAAGGTGGTGCCGATGAGTTTTTTCCATTGATGCAGGAACGATTCCCGGAGCTTGGACTCGTTAAGGAAGATTTTATTGAGATGACTTGGATTGAATCTCTATTGTTAATGAACGGACTTTCAAATGAAACATCGGAGATTTTGCTCGATAGGAGCAACAGGTATACCATCCTTCCTCCTTTTGCCAAATCAAAATCTGATTACGTGAGGGAACCAATGCCTGAAATAGCATTACAAGGGCTATGGCTCCACCTTCTAGAGGTCGACGAAGGAGGCACAGCAGTTCTAAACTTTTTTGCTCACGGTGGAATAATGGAGGAAATCTCAGAGACAGAAACTCCATATCCACATCGAAAAGGCACCTTATACAAGATAAGCTACGTTATCGCTTGGCAAGAAGAGGAAAACAATAATTCTCAAAGGTATATAAGCTGGATGAGGAAACTTTATAGCTACATGGGTCCTTTTGTTTCGAAATCTCCACGAGAAGCGTATGTTAATTACAGAGATCTCGATATCGGAAGCAATAATTACTATGGCAAGACAAGTTATAAGCAAGCAAGCAACTGGGGACGTAAATATTTCAAGAATAATTTTGATAGGCTTGTTTATGTCAAGACGAAGACTGATCCAAAGAATTTCTTTAAGCATGAACAAAGCATTCCTCCTCTTCTTCATTATACGAGTTAAACTTAGTACTTAATAATTCATCATCACCGTTGTTTATGTAGAGTAAGTACTCTATACATTAATTCTGTTTTTCAGTTTTAGTTTAAGTTAATTTTTACGGTCTTATCAGTTTCATCATCAGTTTAGACGATTTGATCAATCAGCTTTAATAAAATCGATTAGTTCAATCTCTATGAGATCTACCTTATTTTTATACTGCAAATTTAATTTATTTTTTATGTACTCAACACCCATCAATAGTCCATACATCCTTAAATGCCATCACTAAGAAGATTTGATACTTTGAAAATGATTGTTCTCGTCACATGATAGGTAATAAACATTATTTGAAGTACTTACAAAGTTACAATGTAAAAAATGTCACATTGGGTGATGGCGGGAAAAGCAAAATAATTGGGATGGACATTCTCAATATTTAGGAATCCCTAGGTTAAAATTGTTCACTTGATGGAGAGACTTAAGGCTATTTTAATTACCATTAATAAATTATGTGATCAAGGATATCATGTCAACTTCATCAAATATGGTTACGAGGTTATATATTAAAAAAAAGGGTCCTTAATGAAAGGGAAAGGTCAATTCACAACTAGCGTAGAATGATTAGCCAAACTACATGCAACAAATCTTTCATTAGTGACTCAGACTTGTGGCATCACAGACTTGGACATATCAACTATAGATGTAACACTTCACATTGAATTTGATCACCGAATTTGAGTACAAGTGTCACATTACGAATGTGAACCATCTCAATTCTTTTCATTGACTTTAAGTGGAAAACATGACATAATTTCATATTTTCTTACTATGCTAATGTTTCTCATTTAATCATGATCGATTGGGCCCACACGACTTGGGTAGTAAGGGGTTAAGTGTAGAGTCTGGATGCAAATCTAAACTTGATTTATCAAAATTCAATAGTGTGTTTCAAGACAATGAAGCCATGTCTCAAGACATGTTTCTCCTATTTTCAACCTCTACTTTCAAAATTAGTTGTCTCGAGACAATGACTCTTGTGTCTCGAGACATGTCTTAAGGTTAGCTCCCTTATTTTGGACCTTTAGCTTTGATGTTTCCTGTCTTGAGACAATGGGCCTCACGCTTTAAAACCAGACAATTTATATCTTGAGACATGTTCAATATATCTTGAGACAATTATCTAGAAAGGCATGAAATAGTCATTTTTGTTCTTGATGTCTCGAGGCACTAATGCAGTTTCACCAATAATGCATACTTTATGACATTCAAATGATAACGCAGCCTGCCTAGTATATGGCCCAAGTCCACGGCCTGTAGCATCGCCTTTGAGCCCATATGGAAAGCCCAATCTGCGCGGCAAAAGGGGATAAACGTTGTTACCATAGTGAGGTCTTGGTCCAACACCATGTGGCCCAACTATGTGGCCTGCGTCATTACTAGGATAAGCGGGAAAAGGTTTTGCAACACTAGTAGATGGAGTAGACATGGAGAAACCATTCAGCAATCCCCCCACGAGGCACCGCACAGATACACGATCGGAGCCGCTATCGATGCACCAATATAAGGTCCAAAGTCACCAAAGGGAACCGAACCACCACGACCCGACGGAGACCAGCCATGCTCACCATAACCATTCTCGCGATATCCACGATCCGCACGACCAGAGAACACCGGAGGTAGATTCGAAGCCGGAGCAGATGGGCCGCCATAGTCACGATCGAACCTGTAGTAACATTTTTGTGCCAAATGGCCTTATTTACCACAGATTTGGCACTGAAGATGAGTCCTAAACCCACGACCACAAGCCATAGAAGACGACCGCCCATCACGCACACCATCCGTCCTCGATTTCCCCGGATCAGCCTTCACTAGATGGGCATGAAATGGCGTTTCAGTCACCGCACGAGCCTGCCGATTCTCAAACTCCAAGAGTACATTAAGAAGCTTCTAGAGAGGAAGTGATTCAGTCGAGAATGATGCCAACGTGAGGACAACATCATAGTCCGACGAGAGGCCGACCAATATGATTTCTACTTTCTCTACCTCCGGTACCACAGATCCCAATGCCTCAAGCAACGCGTAGGTAGTTTATATTTTAGCCACATATTCCTTCACCGATATCACACCCTTCTTGATGTAATTAAGTTCGTGCTTAATGCGCGACACCTTTGCTCCAGTGGCAGCGGCGAATAGTCGATTCACAGTGCTCCACACCTCATTTTCCGATTAAGCAGCTGTAAAAGAATGCAACAAGACAGAACTAATTGTTGATAATAACCAAGATGCAAGAAGTTTATCTTGCTGTACAAACAAAGACGAATCTGGATTCGAAGCCAGAACTCCATCTGGAGAAGTGATGAAGCGGGGCGGAACATGTAATGTCCCTTCGAGAAACCCTAACAATTCATAGCCTTCAACTATTAACCTAATATGTTGTTGCCATTGTAAGAAATTTCCTTCGTCTAACTTTACTGTATCATGACGAGGAAATGTTTGAAACAGACGAGATCCGGAGAAGGAGAGACTGCCATGATTAACAGCGATAGAATCACTCAAATTATCCATGAAACGACAACGAGAAGAACCTCCATGAACTTCAGGCGACTGATACCATGTTAGTAACTACAGAGAATATTGACTAAAAAATGATTGAACATTTTCTGTATTGAAAAAAATTCATCAATACACATATAGGACTTATATACTTGAATGAGATCACCTAACTGTTGCTAACTATATGCCAACAATATACCAGACTTACTAACAGAATAACAACCTAACTTATTCTTATACTCTAACAAAGAAACAAAGCTGGAGCGGAGAAAGAAGCCGGAGCCAATGTAATCTATGAACACACAAAATTTTATTGCATTGCGTGTGTGAGTAAAATAGAATCATGTTTCCTTCATGGATGCATGCGTTTATGTTTTCCTATAATTAAGTACTATTAATAAATGTTGGCATTAATGTGAGAATATATAAATCATGTATGCTATCTTTATGTGGTGTGTAGATCAAAATATCTATCATTCCCATGTTTTATCTAATAAACATCTTTATTTTACAAATAAAAAAACATTACTAAAGGTAGATGGTTGAGAGTTAGAGGAATTCTTGATAATTCAATAATATATATGAGATAAGAATATCAAGTTGCAACATGGTAATCGGTATATATCGTTTCAGTCCTAAATCAGTAATAATTACGTTATGTTTCGTTATTGTTAAAATTTTGGTGTGCTTCAGCTATTTCAGTGTATTTCAATCTGTTTTGGTCTGTAATCAGTACGTATCGGCCCAAATCAGTTGATACAAAATATTGACATTTTAAACCAAATTTTAAAATTTTTTATTAGCCATTTTAATTTTTCAAAATTATATTTAAAATGAAAAGTTAAATGGAAATATTCAACCTAATTAATAATTTTAAAATTTAAATTTAAATATAAATATATGAATATGAATATAATTGAGATATATTTGTATGTTAATGTAATCTATAATTTATTTTAACTAAAATAACAAATAATTTATAAACAAAATAAAAATTAAACTATAGATATATGTAAAAAATATTTAAATGTATATAATTTATCAACAAACTAAAAATTAAACTAAAAATATATATAAAAATATTTAAAAACATCGGTAAACCTAAAATTATATATTGAAACATACCGATGCCTATATATACCACCATTAACACGAAAATGATACACCCACAAACTACCTTAATTCCACCTTCACTATGTATAAAATGTCAAATCGTATGACTCTTTCATCAAAATGCATCAACTCCAAACCTCTTGGTTGTTGTGATGCTAATTTATCTAAAATTAATGCTATTAATTTTGTATTAGAGATCTTTATCAAGACTAAGTTATTCAATTTTTAATTTAAGGGTAAATGTTTAATCGAATTAAATGAAAAAATTTTGAGTTAATTACGATAACGAGTCCTATTTTATCATCTTAACTCGATTTAAAATTTTTAGAGTCGAGTGAAATGAAATTCAAGTCGAATTGAATAGAATCAAGTAAAATTGTTTGAGTTAAATATGTTAAATTAAAATCTTGTTATAGTATAACTAACTTCATGTTGGAGGACATAAATTTGAAGTTATATATATATATTTAAAAACTCTTGCAAAACAAAATAAGAAAAAAAATTACTTTAGTACGATAAACTTGAATTGGTAATTAATTTATTTAGGTTTCAAAATTATTATTTTAAATTATTTTAACTTTATTTATATATTCTATGGAATTCTTAATTTTTATAATTTTTTAAAATATAAATTTTGAAATTTTAAAAATTATTTTGAATTTTTTTATAGTTTTTGTTGAGAGAGAGATCAATTTGCTCATTTCAAAATTGATAAGGCTATAGAACCTCGTGTGTTGGCTTGATGGTCAGGGTATTCATCATCTCAGGTGTGGCTTAGGTTCAAGTTGTGTTGTTGTTAGGGTTTTCCCCTCTTCTTGTAATTTATCCAAAAAAAATTGACAGGCTATATACACCAAATACCTTGAATAGCTTGATTTGACTATCTCGAAATTCAATTTTTTTTTTCCAAATTTTTGAATAGAATTAAATTTTGCTACCCTTATTTTCATAAATTAATTGTTGAGTCATTTAGTTCATGGTGTTCTAAGTCACTCCCTCTACTCTAGAGATGTAGAAAAAACTTTTAAAGTCATTGATGATTATATGTTAAAATTACTCATATCTTGCGAGAAGTTAATAGTTTGACAAATTCTTTGATTAAAATAAACATAAATAGAAATTACTCTTTCTTGCAAGATCCATAAAAGAATCCTAGTTTATTAGAAATGCAATTTTTTATTGATTTGCTCTAACTGTAATTTTCCAATTCCAGTAACTGGTGTAAGACAAGAAGGGTGTTAGATGGGCACAAATACAAAGGATGGTTGAAGCCAAGAGGGGCCACTATTAAACTTATTGGCAACGTAATATGAAACTTAAAAGGTAGACAATTATATATATATGGCTTATCTACAATACATGTTGATTGTGGATTTTTTAATTTCATATAATTATTTATAAAAGAAACACATCATAATTTTTTAATTTTATATAGTTACTTATAAAAACACGTAACTATTTTTAATTTTACTTCAACATTCAGAGCACGTATGCAAGAATTATTCAAAGATTTAATATTCCATATGTATACAATTTTAATGTTTAATTTATAGCATTTTCAAAGAGTTATCCTCTTAGAAGGTGAGAGAGTTATCCTCATATTACTCTAATGTGAGAAGTTAATAGTTTGACAAATTCTTTGATTAAGATAAACATAAATAGAAATACTATGTTTATGGTCTAGAATAGACTGTTATAGTGGTCTACTGCTGTTACTCTTTCTTGCAAGATCCATAAAAAAAAAAATCCGAGTTTATTAGAAATGCAATTTTATTTCAACCTTGTTCCAAGTGTTATGATGAGTCAACATTCAGAGCACGTATGCAAGAATTATTCAAAGATTTAATATTCCATATGTATACAATTTTAATGTTTAATTTATAGCATTTTCAATTATAACAGCATGGAAATGATCAAATCAAAGAGTTATCTTCTTAGAAGTTGAGAGAGAAAATGATTAAAAATAATAGTATGTCAAATTCTCCTACTATGATTAAGCTTTGAATTTAGAATTTATATTCTAATTTCTTTTAATTTTATATTTTAAAATTTTGAAATCTCAATATTTAAATGACAATAATTAAATTTGTTAGGTCAAATTTTGCTATTAATTTTATATCATGTGCAAGTTGTAAAAATTTGATCAATTTTATCTTTTATATTTTTTCAATTTAAAATTTTAGTCCTAACACTTAAATAGTAACTATTAAATCATTAATTAAAATGACATGACTTTTTTTTACAAGTATTATGTGGGAATAGCAAGTGACGTTTGTATTATACATGTGATAATATATTTATTGCATAAAATTTGAAAACATCATAATTTAATTTAGGTAAATTATACAAATGATCACTCAACTATGCCCGCATTCCTATTTTGGTCACCGAACTTTAAAAAATTCAATTTAGGCATTAATATTTGGATTTGCTCCTATTCGGTCATCCATCATTAAATTGATAACGATAATTCTTTTTGTAATTGGTATAATAACACATTTAGTCCTCAGTACTTAAGTGTTCTATCAATTGGATCCTAATTATAAATAATTTAATAATTTTAACCCTTCACATTTACAAACTCTATGAATTTGATCCTCAAACTTCTTAACCAAAACTTTCAACTTTTAAAATAGAGACATTCCACATCTATTAATTGCTTTATTTATGGTTGAAATTTTCAATTTTGTCACCTTTTTTTCCCTTTGAAATCCCCAAATTGCACCTTGTTCCAAGTATCTTCCCATATTATAGTAAGTCAAGCATCCATATACGTATGCAATAAGAAAATGGGTAAAAGTATTATGGAGGTCTTTTTTTTTTAAGAGTTAAATTATATTTTTATTTCTAAAATAACAAACAAATTAGTCATTGTATGTTAAATCAATAAGCACGCCAATCCTTTGTGCTAAAAAAATTATACATTTGTATTGTTCAAAATTAGCGTCATTGACAAGATAATTAGATAGTGACAATGTCAGGGGTGTAGCTAGGGGGTCGGTAGGGCCCTAAACCCCTAAAATGGAAAATTTTCTATTTAGCAAAGGTAAAATTACACTTTAACCCCCTTAAAAATGATAAAAAAATTGATTCAATCCTTTAAAAGTTATAAAGATATAGGCTATTAAAATGGTAAAATTGCATTTTTATTATTATAAAAATTACAATTTAATTTTGGCCCCTTCTAAAAAATTTTTTTGGTTTTGCCCGTGTGCAATGTTTACCTCATGTTAATGTACGAGAACTAGCTTTTAATGGTAGAAATGGATGATTTTTAATAGAAGAATCAATTTACTCTTTGGTTTAACTATAAAAACTAATCTACTCATTTTTTAATAGAAAGAACAAAATACAATCCGACTCCTAATATAAAGGCTTCCACGAGACTTACCAAAAATTGTCAAATTGTTGAAAGATCTAATATTTCTCATCTCTCTCTTGATATTTATAATAATATATAGTTCTTCTTTCAACAACATAGAAATGATAAAACGAAAGATTTATATTCTTAAAATTAAATGAATATATATTATATTATATTATATCATATCATATCATATTTATTTTCCAATATTGAATTGATAATTTATTCTTGGTTTGATTATGATTTTAATCTATTTAAATAATACAGTATTGGAAGTACATTTTGTGAATGGGTTAAAGGTGTATTCAGAGGAAAGCCCATAGAGCCTGATTTAAATGATACATTTATTGTGCTCATCCCAAAAATGGCTCAACTTGAAGAGATATCCTAATTTAGATCCATCAGTCTTTGATCAGTTCTCTATAAACTAATTATGAAAGTTATTGCTAACAAACTCAAAATAGCTTTTTCGAAAATCACCTTACAGGAATAGGCGGGGTTCATTACAGGACAATAATTTCTAATAACATCATCATTGCTCAGGAAGTTATGCACTCTATACGAGGAAAGAGCAAAAAATGGATGACAATCAAAATTGATCTGGAGAAAGCATACAACAAGGTCCAATAGGACTTTATTGATAGGTCTCTTCATGTTGCAGGCATTATGTCAGCCATTTCGACATCTACCATGTAGATTTTGTGGAATGGGGTCTCCACTAAAAAATTCCAACTAGCAAGAGGAATTAGGTACGGATGTCCCTTATCACCCTACCTCTTTGTGCTTTGTATGGAGTGGCTAGGTCATAGTTTCCAAATAGCTGTTAGTACAAGGGCATGGAGCCCAATACGACAATCCAGATCAAGACCAGGTTAACACACGCAAAACTAATATTTTCTTTTCAAGAGGAGTAAAGGATACTATGAGCAATAGAATAAGCCGACTTCTCGGTTTCTAGAAAGTCCAAGGGCTGGGGTCCTACTTAGGAATTCCACTTTTACATAGTCAAATTGCTAAAGCTACATTGGAGTTTGTTATTGAAAAAGTTAGAGCTAAACTATGTAGTTGGGATGTCAAGCAACTCTTAATTGCAGGAAGGCTCACCTTGGCTCAATCTATCCTCCTCTCCATTCCAAATTACTTCATGCAATCCATGCAAATTCTAAAAAAAGTGTGCGAAGAAATTGAACAATTGGCTAGAAAATTTATTTGGGGATCCAATGCAGGAAATAAGAAAATGGCCCTAGTAAAAGATTAAAATACCTCTTTTCTTTTGAAATTAAGATTCAAATTTGTTTCTAAAAAGGACATTTTGTGGGTACAAGTCTTAAGATCAAAATATCGAATGACAGAGGTGGTCCCAAAAAATATCATGCGCGAAAACTGCTTAGCTGTTTAGAGAGGAATTGCGAAAGTCTATCCATTGCTAAAAGAGAACCTATGTTGGTCCATTGGAATAGGAGACAGTGTCAGATGTTGGGAAGATCCATAGATCCCAAAAATAAGTCCGCTCAAAGCACATGCATCACCAACGGAAGGATTAGTCTCAGAATGTTTAGTTAAAGACATGGTTACAGAAGAGGGCTCTTGGGACATTTATTCATTTAGGAACTGGCTGACAGAAGATATAATTCAGAAGATTACAAACATCCCTGCCCCACATCCCTTAGCCGGTCCTGACAAAATTTTTTGGACTCACACATCTAATGGGAAATTCTTAGTAAAAAGTGCGTACCAAATGTTAAAAGGAAACACATGGAATGAGTAAGATAGTAAATGAAAGAACGTTTGGAAATTCCAAGGACCACAACATATTCAATTTTTCTTATGGTTGGTTTACAAACAAAACATGCTTACTAACCTTGAACGAGTTAAAGGAGGAATCAACCAAACTGAAGCATGCCCAATATGATATTATGAGACATAAGACATTTTACATGTCCTTAGGGATTACCTTTTTTTTTTTTGCTTCATTCAAGCTATACTATTGTCAAAGACAAACAGAACAACAACAAAGTTCAGAATTACAACATACAAGATTAAAAACGTATTCCGTCGCAACTAAACCAATGATTACAACAATATAAAAAACTCACCACCAAGCTTTAAACATATTCTCCCTCTTAAAAACTTGTAATTACCAAGGAAGATGCCAATTCGTTACCTTTCTCATCGGCCACCGAAAATACATTTCTAGCCTTTAACATGTCTCTATGAATACTAGCAAAAATTGCTTAAAGAGACATAGTTTCATTACCTTGTTAACACACCAAGAAAACACCACCAAAAAACCAAGTTCAATAAATAAGGAATCATTAATCTTCCAATTCATAGCTAAAAATACTTCCAGAGCCTCCTTAACTGCACCAGTCTCAGCCATATCAGCGTCATTAGCTGCCACAGAACTAAAAAATAATACTATTGCAACACCCTCCTTATCTCTTAATACACCACCATAACCAGCTGATGAAGTTGGTTCAGCATGCAGCAAACACTCAACAACATGCAGGCCATGAAGACCAAGCTGTGCAGGAACTGCTGCAACAAGCTGTTTTTACTCATTTTGTAATTTTTAGTTAATGAAATGTATGTTAGTTCATTTCTAACTAAGTTAGTCCTATGATTGATGTAATTAGCTAGAGTGTGAGCTGTAAACACATCTTTGTTCAAGCTTACAAGTTTAAATTTCAAGTTTCCATGTAATTAGTGGAGGTAGGTAATGTTTAGGTAATTACTTGCTGATTTTAATAAGCTTTGTGCTTGATTTATGTACTGGTATTATGCCATTGTCTTGAATATGAATGAAATCAGTTTGTTCATCAAAATACTCTCCAATTTCCTTAGCTTATTTTCTTTTTTCTTTAGCTCGAAATTGTTTGTTTGCTCAGCAAGTCTCGAGGCTTGCTCGATAAGAAACTTGCTGAGTCTGCTTGGCTCTATTGTTGCACCAACAATTGGTATCAGAGCCTATTTCTTAAGGGATCTGTTATACAAATCCATGGCTTCATCAAGCTTTTCACCAGCTGCACCTCAAGTCTTCAATGGTGAAGGCTATCACATATGGGTGGTCAAAATGAAGACCTACCTGTAGGCTTACGATCTGTGGGAGGTGGTCAACTCAGATGTTGAACTAGAGCCACTTAGAGGCAATCCAATAGTGGCTCAGGTCAGGCAGCATGCTGATGAGAGGACCAAGAGGCACAAAGCCATGTCTTGCATCCAGAACTCAATGTCAGATGTGATTTTCACAAGGATTATGACCTGTGAATCACCAAAACAGGCCTGGGACAAGTTGCAAGAAGAGTTTCAAAGGACAGAGAGGACAAGGCAGCAACAGTTGCTGAACTTGAGAAGAGATTTTGAGAATTTGAAGATGAAGGAAGAAGAAACTGTCAAGCAATATTCTGACAGGATTATGGCTGTGGTTAACAACATCAGGCTCCTTGGAGAGCAGTTCAATGAAGCTAGGATAGTGGAGAAGGTTATAGCAACTTTGCCTGAGAGGTATGAGGCAAAAATCTCATCTTTCGAGGACTCAAGGAATCTGTCCACCATTTCTCTGATTGAGTTGATCAATGCTCTATATGCTCAAGAGCAGAGGAGAGCAAGCAGACTGGAAGAGCATCAAGAAGGTGCATTTCAGGTAAGGACAAATACTGCCTACAAAGGCAAGAAAGCCTGGAGAGACAAGCCAAAGAATGATGCTACAAGGAGAGAAGGTCAGACTTGCAAGCACTGCAGAAGGGCTGGTCATCTAGAAGAAAAATGCTGGTTCAATCCAGATGCTGAATGTCAGCATTGTAAGAAGAAAGGTCATGTTGAGAGAGTCTGCAAGAGCAAGGCCAAATCAAGGCAGAATCAGTTTCAACAATTGAAAGCTGAGGCTCGAGTAGCTAAAGAGGACTGTGACCAAGAGGAGCAAGTCTTTGCTGTGTCATGCTCAGCTGCTCAAGAAAAGCTCTCATCTGGTTGGCTTCTAGACATTGGATGCACTAACCACATGACACCTGATGCTGCTATCTTCAAGTCCTTAGACAAAAGCTGCAGAACCAAAGTGAAGATAGGTAATGGTCATCTTATCCAAGCTGAAGGCAAGGGTGATGTGCTGATATGCACTCCCTCAGGTGCCAAAGTAATCTCAAATGTGCTCTTGGTGCCTGAAATTGATAGAAACCTACTCAGCATAGCTCAGTTGCTAGAGAAAGGTTATTCTGTTGTGTTCAAAGACCACCAGTGCCA
Source organism: Gossypium raimondii (assembly GCF_025698545.1). NCBI lineage: Eukaryota > Viridiplantae > Streptophyta > Magnoliopsida > Malvales > Malvaceae > Gossypium > Gossypium raimondii. The sequence goes on along the minus strand of NC_068567.1, from coordinate 2,126,504 downwards.
AATCAGTGATCCAAGTGGATCCAAACTGATGGCAGTACCTATGGTTGATAAGAGCTTTGTGGTTGACTGGAAAAAGAAGTTTGACATTGCCTACATAGCCACATCAGATGAATCCAAGTTGTGGCATCAAAGGCTGGGACATGCCAACTTCAGATCGATGGCCCGAATGGTCAGAGATGACCTGACTGAAACCTTCATCAACTCAGTGGACCATGATGATGTGTGTGAGGTGTGTCAACTAGGAAAGCAGGCCAGACTGCCATTTCCCTCGAATCAAGCCTGGAGAGCTTCTGAAAAACTCTAACTGGTGCACATTGATGTGTGTGGCCCTATGAAACAGGCTGCAAGCTGAAGACCATAAGGTCTGATAATGGGACTGAGTACACCTCAGCTCAGTTCCAAGCCTTCTGTGATAAGGCAGGCATCAAACATCAGCTTACCAACACTTATACACCTCAACAGAATGGTGTAAGTGAAAGGAAGAATAGGAGCTTGATGGATATGGCCAGGTGCTTGATGATTCAGAAGAATCTGCATAAAGTACTATGGACAGAAGTAGTTAACACTGAAACATACATTCAAAATAGACTTCCAACCAAGGCTTTGGATCAGAAGACTCCATTCGAGGCCTGGTTTAGCTTCAAGCCATCACTGGCTCATCTGAAGGTCTTTGGATGCATCTGTTATGCACATGTACCTGCTGTTAAAAGGGACAAATTGTCTGAAAGGGCTCAACCTGGTGTTCTGGTGGGCTACAGCACTGTTAAGAAGGGCTATAGGATTTTGGATCCTTCAACAAACAAAGTGTCAGTAAGCAGGGATGTGGTATTCAATGAAAGGTCATGTTGGAACTGGGAAAGGCATGAACCTGAGGAAGTTTCTGATGAACTTGCAGCAGACCAAGCTGAGCTAGAACAAAATGCTCCTGAAATGGACATTGATGATGAACCAGTCAGAGGAACAAGATCATTAACTGAGATTTATGAAAGGGCTCATGTAGCCATAGCTGAACCTAGCAACTTTGAAGAGGCTGAAGCTCAGCAAGGATGGAAGCAGGTAATGGCTGAGGAGATCAGCATGATTGAGAAGAACCAGACCTGAGAATTGGTTGAAAGGCCAGTCAAAAGGAAGGTAATTGGGGTGAAATTGGTGTACAAAGCCAAGCAGAATGCTGATGGAACCTTGAACAAACTGAAGGCAAGGTTGGTTGTCAAGGGGTTCAGTTAGAGGTATGGCCTGGACTACCTGGAGAACTTTGCACCAGTGGCTAGGCCCGACACCATCAGACTGCTGATTGCCTTAGCAGCACAGCTCGAATGGAAAATCCATCAACTTGATGTGAAATTAGCCTTTCTAAATGGTTTCTTAGATGAAGACATCTATGTTGAACAACTACAAGGGTTTGAAATAGCTGGCAGAGAGCATAAGGTCTACAAATTGAAGAAGGCCTTATATGGCTTAAAACAGGCTCCAAGGGCCTGGTACAGCAGAATTGATGGCTACTTGACTGATCTAGGATTCGATCGAAGCAAGAGTGAGCCAACACTGTATGTCAAGAAGCAAGGGACACAAACACAACTCATTGTGTCCCTATATGTTGATGACTTCTTGGTGACAGAGGAGATCGAAAATCTTGGTTGATTTCAAGACCAAGATGCAAGAAGTGTTTGAAATGTCTGATCTTGGGGAGATGTCCTCTTTTCTTGGAATTGAGGTGACTCAAGCACAAAATGGAATATTTCTAAGTCAGAGGAGCTTTGCCATAAAGATTCTGACCAAGTTCTCCATGCAAAACAGCAAGGCAACTAAAACACCTGTTGCTGTTGGAGAAAAATTATCGAGCCAAGGTGATTTTGAGAAGGTATGTGAAACTACCTACAGGAGTCTAGTTGGTTGTTTGCTATACTTGACTGCCACTAGACCAGACATAATGCATGCTGTAGGATTGCTCTCAAGGTTCTTGCATTTTTGCAATGAGAAGCATATACAAGCTGCTAAGAGAGTGCTCAGATATGTCAAAGGGACTTTGGACTATGGTCTATAGTACAGCAAGGAAGGAAATCTGAAGCTGGTTGGCTACACTGATAGTGACTGGGCTGGCTCGATAGATGACATGAAAAACACTTCAGGGTATGCTTTCAACCTTGGTTCAGCCATGTTCTGTTGGAGCTCGAAGAAGCAAAGCCTGGTGGCTCAATCTACTGCGGAAGCAGAGTATGTAGCAGCAGCAAGTACTGTCAACCAAGCCATTTGGCTAAGGAAAATTTTGGCTAATTTGAATGTGCATCAAATGGAAGCAACAGAGATCTTCTGTGATAACCAATCTGCTGTTGCAATTGCTAAAAATCCAGTTTTCCATGGAAGAACAAAGCATTTCAACATAAAGTTGCATGTTGTTCGAGAAATGGAGCAAGCTCAGGAAGTGAAGCTGATCCACTGTAACTCAGAGGATCAACTTGCAGACATTTTGACTAAAGCTCTCAATGTCACAAGGTTCGAATGTCTAAGAAGGAAGCTAGGTGTTTGCACCATGCAAACCAAGGAGGAGTGATGAAGTTGGTTCAACATGCAGCAAACACTCAACAACATGCAGGCCATGAAGACCAAGTTGTGCAGGAACTGCTGCAACAAGCTGTTTTTACTCATTTTGTAATTTTTAGTTAATGAAATGTATGTTAGTTCATTTCTAACTAAGTTAGTCCTATGATTGATGTAATTAGCTAGAGTGTGAGCTGTAAACACATCTTTGTTCAAGCTTACAAGTTTAAATTTCAAGTTTCCATGTAATTAGTGGAGGTAGGTAATGTTTAGGTAATTACTTGCTGATTTTAATAAGCTTTGTGCTTGATTTATGTACTGGCATTATGCCATTGTCTTGAATATGAATGAAATCAGTTTTGTTCATTAAAATACTCTCCAATTTCCTTAGCTTATTTTTTTTTCTTTAGCTCGAAATTGTTTGTTTGCTCAGCAAGTCTCGAGGCTTGCTCGACAAGAAACTTGCTGAGTCTGCTTGGTTCTATTGTTGCACCAACAAAAAGACATGGAAGGTAGGGAAGAAGCTAGGTTTTAGTGTGCAAGGTGACGAGGAGATTGTTATCAAAGAAATAATGAGGGTTGAAGAGAAGTAATAGGGAGCATTCAAAGGTAGAGGGTTGAGGGTTTCGAGATTTTAGTGAGTAGTTTTTCTTTCAGTTTTCCTTTCAACTATTCAATTCGGTTAAAAATATGTGGATTGTCACATGGAACATTAGAGAGCTGGGTTAGGGTGCTAAAATTGATGCAGTCAATAGATTAGTGAGAATGACTATAGCTAATGTATGTCAATAGATTTAGTTAGAAAGATTGGAGGTAATAACTATTTTTATTTTAAATTATCTGCTGCTATTAAAATATCAGGAGATTATTAACAATATGGGATAAGGGTTGGTTTTTGATCGATGTAGTGTTTTGTGGGAAGAGGTTCATTGTAGTTGAAGGTAAATGGGTGCATGAAGGGAAGAAGGTAGTTCTAATTAACGTATATGCTCCCAACAATCTTTTAGGTCAAAAAATCATATGGGATGAGATATTCGAATTGAGAAATATATTTAGTAAAGCTTGGATAATTGGTGGGAATTTCAACGTGGTGAGAAATAGAAGTGAACAAATAAATTATTCGAGCATTGAGAGGGGATCAAAAGAGTTTTGAGAGTTTATTGATATATGTAAGTTGGTTGATCTGCAGTTATTGGGGAAAAAGTTCACTTGGACTAGTCCAGATAGTAAGCATAGTAGACTCGACAAATTTTTAATTAAGGAAGATTGGCTGGTTTTTTCGAAGGATTTACAACAGTAATGACTTCACAGGTCAATACCGGATTATATTCTAGTCTTGTTAGTAAATGAATCTTTTGACTATGGGCCAAGACCTTTCAAGTTGTTAATGCATGGCTCAAAAAGGAAGACTGTAGGAGATTAATTGAAATGGAATGGTTGGGAATGGGTAGTTTAAGAGGGCAAACGACTGTTAAATTGCGTACATTGAAGGGAGCTCTTAAGAAATAGAATGTTGAAGCTGGAAATATTTTGGAAGAAAAGAATTATTGAAAGCGAATATAGGATTAAGGAGATAGATGAAGTAAGTGAATAAAGAAAGTTGACTGAGCTAGAAATGGAGGAGTTAAAAAAGTTAAACATTGAGGTTTGGGAAGCAATAAAATTTAAAGAATCTATTTGGCATCAAAAATTAAGAATTTCATGGTTAAAAGAAGGGGATGCTAACAGTGCTTTTTTCCATAGAGCTGTAAAAATCAGAGCTAAGTGTATAGCTTAAAAATTAAGGGTCGGTACTACAAGGAACCTAAGGAGATGAAAGAAGGGTTGTACAATTTTTTCAATAATTATTTTGATTGCCCTGCAAGAAGATGGAATATGGACTTAAATCTGAATTTCAGAATGTTAAACAAGGAAAAGACTTTGAAATTGGAGGAACCGTTCTCGTTGGAAGAGATCAAAGAGGCGGTTTAGAGTCGTGATGAATCAAAAGCGCTTAGTCCAGATGGCTTCAACTTGTGTTTTTTTAGAAATTGTTGGGAAACAGTGAAGATGGATTTGTTTGGATTGATGTCTGATTTTTTCATATAAAAGAAGCTTCAGAAAAAATTAACTCGTCATTTATCACACTTATTCCAAAGGTGGAAAATCCAAATTAAATTTCAGATTTTAGGCCAATTTGTTTGGTGAGTTTTTTTGTACAAGATTGTGGCAAAGGTATTGTCTCGAAGGTTAAGGGAGATAGTCAAAATGGTGGTGAGCGACACGCAATGTGCTTTATGGGGTTTTGATAGCAAATGGATTAATTCATTCGATCAAGAAAGAGGGAAGTAGGGGTTATTTAATTTTTAAACTTGATTTTTCTAAACTTTATGACTGTGTCCAGTGGGATTTTCTTGAGTTGGTGTTATTCAAGATGGGGTTTGGTGTAAAATGGAGAGGCTAGATGATGGAATGCATATCTACGGCACGAGCAGTAATTATTATTAATGGATCAACGACAAATGAATTCAGATTGCACAGAGGTCTTCGTCAAGGAGATCCATTATCCCTATTCTTATTTATTTTAGTGACAGAGTTCTTCATTTAGCATTAGATAAAGTTGTAGAGTTAGGAACAATTGACGGCTTTCAGAATGTCATTCCTAATATGATTTTTTCTCATCTACAATTTGCGAATGATACAATTTTATTCTTGAGAGCTATTGATAATGAGGTGAGCAATGCGAAGTACATTTTAAGGTGTTTTGAGATCTTTTCGGGCCCTAATATTAATTTTAAAAAATCTTGCTTAGTGGGTTTTAATGTGAAAGAAGAAACATTATTCCGGATGGTAGCTTAAATGTAAAATTGGTTTTTTGCCTATAAATTATTTGAGAATTCTATTAGGAGTGAACCTGAAGAGAATTTCCACATGGGAACCGATTGTTGACAGAGTTAGAAAGAAGTTACCTAGTTAGATGAGAAAAGTTGTGCTTATCAATGTTGTTTTGTCTTTTTTGTCGATATTCTTCATGTCTTTATTCAATACTCCAGTGACTATTATAAAAAAGATTGACAAGATTAGGAGGAATTTCCTTTAGAGGAATACGGAAGGGAAAAATAAAATGGCCAAGGTTGATTAGAATATAGTATGTAAGCCAAAGGTGAAGGGTAGGACGGGAGTGGTGAATTTAGGTGTAAAAAATAAAGCTTTATTGGCTAAATGGAGCTGGAGATTTGCGTTTGAAAAAGAAGCATTGTGGCGAAATGTTATATTGGCAAAATATGGGTCGAAATTGCAAAGGTGGCACTTTAAAACGACTAGTCCAAAAGATATGTCATCTGTGTGGAGAGGCATTATTGAAACGTTAAAGATGTTATAATGCCTAAATGGGTAAGGGTAGAATCTTTCTATTGGCGGATTGGGAATGGTAGGACGGTATTGTTTGGGATTGACATTTGGTGTGGTAATATGCCATTAAAACAGGGCTTTCTAAGACTTTTTCGTCTTACTAGATATAAGGAAAGTTCGGTAGCTGATTTTTTTAGATTTGCAGGGTTGTGTAGATATGACTGGAATGAATTCTTTACAAGATCATTGTTGGGTAGAGAAGAGGTGATGCGCAGAGAATTGGTAGAGAGGGTGAGTGGCATGGTGTTGATTTCAGATATGGAGGATAAGTTGTGTTGGGCTAATGATAAAAATGAGGAGTTTTTGGTTAAAAAATGTTCAGAACTATTGATTTCGGATGAAGGGGTGGATATAAATTTTTCTTGTGATAAATTCTGGAAACTTAATGTCCCACCTACAGTGCGTAGTTTCCTTTGGATGCTAGCTATCGATAGAATTCCTTCTAAGGAATTTTTGGTCAAAATAGGGGTGAATTTGCATGATATATCAGTAAGCTGTCCATGGTGCGAAAGCGAGTTGGAGAAAACATCCCACTTGTTCTTCAAATGCAAATATATTGAAGGTTTTTGGATTAAAATTTTTGATTGGTGGGAAGTGGTTTGGAATCAGGTTGATGGTTTTGAGTACTTCTTCGCATTATGCAATAAAGTGAAAATGGTCGGAATTAGGAAAAGTTTTTGATTGATATTAATTTCAGCGGCCTGTTGGACTATTTGGCTAGCAAGAAATGGGTTGGTTTTTGAAAGTTGGAGGGTGTCTATGGAAATTTTAATTTTTCAATCAAATATGAGGGCTCTGTTGTGGATTAGATTTATTTATGATGAAGTTATGTTGTAGGATAATTTTTGGTGGATTTGTCTAAACAAGTGTAGGATTGATACTATTATATCTAATTCTGCTCATCTTTTTGGCGGCCCCCTCCTTATGGATGGTTAAAGTTTAATGTATGTGGAGTTACAAAAGAAGATAGAGCTGGTGTTGGTGCAACAATAGAACCAAGCAGACTCAGCAAGTTTCTTGTCTAGCAAGCCTCGAGTCTTGCTGAGCAAACAAACAATTTCGAGCTAAAGAAAAAAGAAAATAAGCTAAGGAAATTGGAGAGTATTTTGATGAACAAACTGATTTCATTCATATTCAAGACAATGGCATAATGCCAGTACATAAATCAAGCACAAAGCTTGTTAAAATCAGCAAGTAATTACCTAAACATTACCTACCTCCACTAATTACATGGAAACTTGAAATTTAAACTTGTAAGCTTGAACAAAGATGTGTTTACAGCTCACACTCTAGCTAATTACATCAATCATAGGACTAACTTAGTTAGAAATGAACTAACATACATTTCATTAACTAAAAATTACAAAATGAGTAAAAAGCAGTTGTTGCGGCAGCCTCGCATGACTTGGTCTTCATGGCCTGCATGTTGTTGAGTGTTTGCTGCATGCTGAACCAACTTCATCACTCCTCCTTGGTTTGCATGGTGCAAACACCTAGCTTCCTTCTTAGACATTCGAACCTTGTGACATTGAGAGCTTTAGTCAAAATGTATGCAAGTTGATCCTCTGAATTACAGTGGATCAGCTTCACTTCCTGAGCTTGCTCCATTTCTCGAACAACATGCAACTTTATGCTGAAATGCTTTGTTCTTCCATGGAACACTGGATTTTTAGCAATTGCAACAACAGATTGGTTATCACAGAAGATCTCTGTTGCTTCCATTTGATGCACATTCAAATCAGCCAAAATTTTCCTCAGCCAAATGGCTTGGTTGATGATGATTTGTCGTTGCTACATACTCTGCTCATGAGAGATTGAGCCACCAGGCTTTGCTTCTTCGAGCTCCAACAGAACATGGCTGAACCAAGGTTGAAAGCATACCCTGAGGTGCTTTTCATGTCATCTATCGAGCCAGCCCAGTCACATCAGTGTAGCCAACCAGCTTCAGATTTCCTTCCTTGCTGTACCTTAGACCATAGTCCAAAGTCCCTTTGACATATCTGAGCACTCTCTTAGCAGCTTGTATATGCTTCTCATTGCAAAAATGCAAGAACCTTGAGAGCAATCTTACAGCATGCATTATGTCTGGTCTAGTGGCAGTCAAGTATAGCAAACAACCAACTAGACTCCTATAGGTAGTTTCACATACCTTCTCAAAATCACCTTGGCTCGATAATTTTTCTCCAACAGCAACAGGTGTTTTAGTTGCCTTGCTGTTTTGCATGGAGAACTTGGTCAGAATCTTTGTGGCAAAGCTCCTCTGACTTAGAAATATCCCATTTTGTGCTTAAGTCACCTCCATTCCAAGAAAAGAGGACATCTCCCCAAGATCAGACATTTCAAACACTTCCTGCATCTTGGTCTTGAAATCAACCAGCACTGCTCAATCTCCTCCTGTCACCAGCAGGTCATCAACATATAGGGACACAATGAGTTGTGTTTGTGTCCCTTGCTTCTTGACATGCAGTGTTGGCTCACTCTTGCTTCGATCGAATCCTAGATCAGTCAAGTAGCCATCAATTCTCACTGCATGCAGCCCTTGGAGCCTGTTTTAAGCCATATAGGGCCTTCTTCAATTTGTAGACCATATGCTCTCTGCCAGCTATTTCAAACCCTTGTGGTTGTTCAACATAGATGTCTTCATCTAAGAAACCATTTAGAAAGGCTGATTTCACATCAAGTTGATGGATTTTCCATTCGAGTTTGTCTTGCTAAGGCAATCAATGATCGATGGTGTCGAGCACGCCATCGGTGCAAAGGTCTCCAGGTAGTCCAGGCCATACCTCTGACTGAACCCCTTGACAACCAACCTTGCCTTCAGTTGTTCAAGGTTCCATCAGCATTTTGCTTGGCTTTGTACACCCATTTCACCCCAATCACCTTCCTTTTGACTGGCCTTTCAACCAATTTCCATGTCTGGTTCTTCTCAATCATGCTGATCTCCTCAGCCATTGCCTGCTTCCTTCCTTGCTGAGCTTCAGCCTCTTCAAAGTTGCTTGGTTCAGCTATGGCTACATGAGCCCTTTCATAAATCTCAGTCAATGATCTTGTTCCTCTGACTGGTTCATCATCAATGTCCATTTTAGGAGCATTTTGTTCTAGCTCAGCTTGGTCTGCTGCAAGTTCATCAGAAACTTCCTCAGGTTCATGCCTTTCCCAGTTCCAACATGACCTTTCATTGAATACCACATCCCTGCTTACTGACACTTTGTTTGTTGAAGGATCCAAAATTCTATAGCCCTTCTTAATAGTGCTGTAGCCCACCAGAACACCAGGTTGAGCCCTTTCAGACAATTTGTCCCTTTTAACAGCAGGTACATGTGCATAACAGATGCATCCAAAGACCTTCGATGAGCGTTGATGGCTTGAAGCCAAACCAGCCTCGAATGGAGTCTTCGATCCAAAGCCTTGGTTGGAAGTCTATTTTGAATGTATGTTGCGATTGTTAATCGCTTCGCCCATAGTGCTTTAGGCAGATTCTTCTGAATCATCAAGCACCTGGCCATATCCATCAAGCTCCTATTCTTCCTTTCACTTACACCATTCTGTTGAGGTGTATAAGTGTTGGTAAGCTGATGTTTGATGCCTGGCTTATCACAGAAGGCTTGGAACTGAGCTGAGGTGTACTCAGTCCCATTATCAGACCTTATGGTCTTCAGCTTGCAGCCTGTTTCAGTCTCAGAAGCAGTTTTAAACTTCCAAAACACTGAGGCCACCTCTGATTTCTGTTTTAAGAAGTAAATCCAGCAATATCTCGAGAAATCATCAATGAACAGAATGAAATACCTGTTTCCACTTAATGACTCAATCTTCATAGGGCCACACACATCAGTGTGCACCAGTTAGAGTTTTTCAGAAGCTCTCCAGGCTTGATTCGAGGGAAATGGCAGTCTGGCCTACTTTCCTAGTTGACACACCTCATACACATCATCATGGTCCACTGAGTTGATGAAGTTTTTAGCCAGGTCATCTCTGACCATTCGGGCCATCGATCTGAAGTTGGCATGTCCCAGCCTTTGATGCCACAACTTGGATTCATCTGATGTGGCTATGTAGGCAATGTCAGACTTCTTTTTCCAGTCAACCACAAAGCTCTTATCAACCATAGGGACTGCCATCAGTTTGGATCCACTTGGATCACTGATTTGGCACTGGTGGTCTTTGAACACAACAGAATAACCTTTCTCTAGCAACTGAGCTATCTTTGCCGAGTTTCATCAATTTCGAGCACCAAGAGCACATTTGAGATTACTTTGGCACCTGAGGGAGTGCATATTAGCACATCACCCTTGCCTTCAGCTTGGATAAGATGACCATTACCTATCTTAACTTTGGTTCAGCAGCTTCTGTCTAAGGACTTGAAGATAGCAGCATCAGGTGTCATGTGGTTGGTGCATCCACTGTCTAGAAGCCAACCAGATGAGAGCTTTTCTTGAGCAGCTGAGCATGACACAGCAAAGACTTGCTCCTCTTGGTCACAGTCCTCTTTAGCTACTTGAGCCTCAGCTTTCAATTGTTGAAACTGATTCTGCCTTGATTTGGCCTTGCTCTTGCAGACTCTCTCAACATGACCTTTCTTCTTACAATGCTGACATTCAGCATCTGGATTGAACCAGCATTTTTCTTCTGGATGACCAGCCCTTCTGCAGTGCTTGCAAGTCTGACCTTCTCTCCTTGCAGCATCATTCTTTGGCTTGTCTCTCCAGGCTTTCTTGCCTTTGTAGGCAGTATTTGTCCTTGCCTGAAAGGCACCTTCTTGATGCTCTTCCAGTCTGCTTGCTCTCCTCCGCTCTTGAGCATATAGAGCATTGATCAACTCAGTCAGAGAAATGGTGGACAGATCCCTTGAGTCCTCGAGAGATGAGATTTTTGCCTCATACCTCTCAGGCAGAGTTGCTATAACCTTCTCCACTATCCTAGCTTCATTGAACTGCTCTCCAAGGAGCCTGATGCTGTTAACCACAGCCATAATCCTGTCAGAATATTGCTTGACAGTTTCTTCTTCCTTCATCTTCAAATTCTCAAAATCTCTTCTCAAGTTCAAAGAATTCTGTCGCCTTGTCCTCTCTGTCCCTTGAAACTCTTCTTGCAACTTGTCCCAGGCCTGTTTTGGTGATTCACAGGCCATAATCCTTGTGAAAATCACATCTGACACTGAGTTCTGGATGCAAGACATGGCTTTGTGCCTCTTGGTCCTCTCATCAACATGCTGCCTGATCTGAGCCACTGTTGGATTGCCTCTAAGTTTTTGGTGGATTTGTCTAAACAAGTGCTCACAATGAAGGATAATTTTTGGTGGATTTGTCTAAACAAGTGTAGGATTGATACTATTATATCTAATTCTGCTCATCTTTTTGGCGGCCCCCTCCTTATGGATGGTTAAAGTTTAATGTATGTGGAGTTACAAAAGAAGATAGAGCTGGTGTTGGTGCAACAATAGAACCAAGCAGACTCAGCAAGTTTCTTGTCGAGCAAGCCTCGAGACTTGCTGAGCAAACAAACAATTTCGAGCTAAAGAAAAAAATAAGCTAAGGAAATTGGAGAGTATTTTGATGAACAAACTAATTTCATTCATATTGAAGACAATGGCATAATGCCAGTACATAAATCAAGCACAAAGCTTGTTAAAATCAGCAAGTAATTACCTAAACATTACCTACATCCACTAATTACATGGAAACTTGAAATTTAAACTTGTAAGCTTGAACAAAGATGTGTTTACAGCTCACACTCTAGCTAATTACATCAATCATAGGACTAACTTAGTTAGAAATGAACTAACATACATTTCATTAACTAAAAATTACAAAATGAGTAAAAACAGGTTGTTGCAGCAGTTCCTGCACAGCTTGGTCTTCATGGCCTGCATGTTGTTGAGTGTTTGCTGCATGCTGAACCAACTTCATCACTTTTTCGCTTCTTTTAGGATAACTTTCCTTCAGTTGCTGATGTTTGAGTCAAATAAGGATAAATTTTCTATGCTTTCGTCAATCCTTGACTCCTTCTTTCCTTTCGATTTTCTTGCTTCCCTGTCCTTTTTCTACTTTTCCTTCATTGTGAGCACTATGTCCTAAATCTTTAACATAGATCTAATCTTCTTGTTCAGCACTTTCTTGTTTCTTTTATTCTGTCTTATTTGATGACTTTCCTCTTCTACTTCATACGCTGTAACCCGATCTCTTGGTCTCTCTGAATCTAATAAATGTGATGAAATTTGATTTAACTTTAAGCTCTCTACATTATCCGGACACTGCGTAACTTTCTCATTTAAGCCCAAATCATTACCAATCGATATTTGAGTTTTCACCTCATTATTTTGATCCAAACCTATTGCCAATGCCAAGCCCATATTGTTTAAATCTTCCAGGCCTCGATCAGATATGTCAACAATTACCTCCCTTGCTATAGGAACACTCATCACATTATAAAAAGAGCTATCTTTCACATCAAATGCCTCAGCCGACATATCTTATACCCTATTATTATTTCTTTCATTCTTGAGGCCTGTCTCAATAACTCATTCAACCCCATCGTTTTATCTTCTCTCCGGTGATAGTTTCAGTTTTGATTTATTTGCCAACTCCACTTCGATGATGCATCTTATTCTCTCATCATTTGATCCCATTTCTTTTTGAATTCTATTTATTTTTTTCCACCATACCTCTTTCTTTTATACAGATTGGAAAATGTCTCATTGCCTACCTCCAACATTATCATTTCTTCGAGTTTGTGAGCTTGCTTTATAAAAATCAAAATATATATCTTCTCAAAGCTATTCACCATTGTTAGCCTTTCACCCATAGCAATTATCTTACCCCATAAATCAACTACTCTCCTAAACGTTTGGTAATTCCATCAATGAAGAGCAATCCCAGCAACTTCAATTTAAGCTAGCCTTTCTAAAACTTTAATTTTTTCCAACCATGGTTCTATATTGATGAAAAATTCTTTCAGATATGCAAGTCTCTTTTCTTTAAAATCTCCATAAGCTCATCGTTAGGAACTTCTATTAGAAAGTATCTACCCTGAATTCTCTGAACATTTAATTCTCTAAGGCCTAAACTAACTATTCTTTCTAACAAGCTATATGTATTACAAAAAGACGTAGTCTCCTCAACCAAGCAACGCTGAAGTTTTTATAGTTGTTCTTTCTCGACATGGCCCTCAACAACATTTAATTTATTCATCCCTGTTATTTCTATTTCAACAGACGTTGGCCTTCTACGTATTACCATTTAATTTATCCCATTTCTCTTCCTGATACCCTATCCCTCTCGACTACAACACCTCTTTTTGGCTTAAAACTTTCTTTGCTTAGACTTTTTTCCATGCCTTCCTTTTGCCACTAAATTTGGCCATTTTCACCCAAACCCTTTTTCCTAAAATCACAAAACCATCTAGCCTTAAAATTGCCCTTTGAACATTCTCTAGATTAGCAAACCTTACAAAACCAAACCTCTTACCCTCCATGCTTCTCTTAACTGGAATAAAAGCATCCAATACATTCCCATAAAATTAGAGTAACGCTCATAATCTTTTCCAATACATGCTATTTAGAATATTGTATACGAATATCATTTTTATTTTGCTTCAACAATCCTGATACCAATATCAACTTAATTAAGATATTAGGGATTGCCCAATTGCTAAGGACATTTGAAAATTAATCGTGCTAGAAATAATATGGTCCCAATTTTTCTCTGGCAGTCTGCTTGAGTGGATTAATGTAACGCCTCAAATTTTGGGCCTAGAAGTATTGGGCATTGAGCTTGGAAGTGGATAGGATATTACTCTTAGATATTTTAGCTGTGCAAGTGAATAATACAAAAGTATGTCTGCTTTAGTGGTTAAGGGTCCTGAGAAGTATTAGAGAAGTCTTGAGTTCAAACCTAGGCTGTAACAAAAATTTTGGTTTTAGGTGAATAAAACCCTGGGAGTAAGTAAATAGGCTTTAAGAATGAAATGTGGTAAAAGGTTACACAAAAAGAGTGGGTGGTCTAGTGGCAAGGTGGTATTACAGCCAGCATGAGGTCTAAGGTTGAAGTCTTGGGATGAGTAAGGGAGGTTTTATTTTGCAGTTGTGATGCCTAGTGGCTATGTTGTAGTGGGATTCTGCTCAGGTGGTTGTGGAATTGGTCTTGGGGGAGTGATTCATGGGATAAGGATTTAGAGGAGTTTGAAAGTGTTTCAAATTAGGGGTGTTAAGAGATTTAGGGAGTGGAATTAGGGGTGTTGTAGTAGTTGGCCGAAAGTGGGTTTTCGATAGTACAAATTCAGTCATATAACTTTTATTCTTGTGTTGAAATAGGTTGTGCATTTTTTTCTCTCCATTTCAAAAATATTTACCTCTTTTTGTCCTATTTTTCTCCCTTTCGTGTATTGTGTGTTTTGGTAGCCGAGTACCATTAGTGTCCATTCGGGTAATTGGGTTTCTGTTCTTCAAAATTGTTCTTTGCTGGATCAATTTCCTTTTTTTCCCTCATTGGTACTTTGCCTTTACTTATTTTAGGTTTTGGGTAGCCGAACGTTTCCTCCTTTATTAGTCAAATATTGTTTATTCCATCAACCCTCTTCCTTGTCCTTGATTGTCGATTCTCTTCTATTCTCCCTCTCTCTTAAGTCGTGGTGGATGACCATCTCATATTCCTCTTGAACTATCTCATATTCCTCTGGATTCTAACTTCTCTTCCCTGTCACTCAAATAGTTTCCATTGGCAGAATATCGATTGGTAGGTCCTTATATCTCTACTCTTTCAGGTTTTCTCTTCTATTTCCTTAGATTTCGATTCTTATCTTTTTTTTTACTTTTTTATGGTGTTCTTTCGGATTTAAGGAATTCGTGAAGAGTGAAAGAATTTCCTAGCACTATAGAAAAGATTGGACCCTTCTCTTTCATTCTTGATCAAAGGTAATACTACTCGTAGTGAATAATCTGAACTGGAATATGTTGTTGTGGTTTGGTATTGGCCGAATATGCTTTTCTCTTATTTGGGGTTTGTGTTTTCTTTAGGCTAATAACCATAGATTCAACCCATATGCATAAACAATATTGATTACTAAATTCGATTTATATGCAGATAACAATCAAGGAAGGTTGAGATCCTATTGTCAAGCGATTGATAAATACTTTGTTTTAATAGTGCTCGTAGGCTGTTCGCAAGAGTTCGTATTCAGGTATGTGTAATTGTACACTATAAATCATTACTGTCATAAAGCTGAAAGTGTGTGTAATCACACTGTCTCTTCTGTAATTCGACAAATGCCAAAAAGCTAGAAATATGATGTATGATGCCACACGAATGTTCGATCATGCGTGTGGTGAACCAAGCCCGCAAATAGGAGCGTTAGTTTGTAGAGGCCACCACGAGTGCTCGTGTGGTTTTGGGCTGTTCTAGGCCTTATTTGGCCGAAATGGGCTATGTGGACCCAGTGGGTCACACAGATAAAATGTATGTGATGTGGTAAGTATTGTTTAGACTGTGACGTTTGCATAGCTGGGGCCGTTATGGGCCTCGATGAGTCGAAATGGGTCGCGTAGGCCCAATGGGCTAAAATCCATGGTAAGGGATCATTGATAGGTTGGTTTATAAGGCTCGCGATATCGTATGTGAATCTAGACTAAATGGGCCACACGAGCGTGTGGGCCTATTTAGGCCTAATAGCGGGTTTTGGGCCAAATTACACTATTCTAGCCGTGTAGGTT
Organism: Gossypium raimondii; assembly: GCF_025698545.1. NCBI lineage: Eukaryota > Viridiplantae > Streptophyta > Magnoliopsida > Malvales > Malvaceae > Gossypium > Gossypium raimondii. The sequence continues at coordinate 2,110,873 of NC_068567.1, read as the reverse complement.
ATCTGAGTTGCTCGAAGTGATGATAGACCTTTTAGAAGATTATAATAAGTATCGAGACCCTAATGTTTGTAAAATGACCGTAATGTCCCTGTAGGGTAAAATGACCGTAATGCCTTTATAGAGTGAAATGACCATAATACTTTAGTTAGGTGAATTGATCGATATACCCCCATAGGGTAAAATGACCATAATACCCTTATAGGGTAAAATGATCGTAATACCCCTGTAGGATAAAATGACCATAATGCTCTATAGGGTAAAATGACTGTAATACTTCTGTTAGGTGAATTGATCGATATACCCCCATACGGTAAATAATTGTAATACCTCTGTAGGGTAAAGTGACTGTAATGCCTCTACTAGGTGAATTGACCGATATACCCTCAAAGAGTAAAATGACTATTTTACCCTCGAGGTTAATGTTTGAATTGTCTGTGATATAAATGATTGATTTGTCCTTGATGTAAATGATTGCTTTGTCTGTGTTTGGTATGACTGATTTTGAGTATGGCATTCTGCATACACGACATACTGCATGGGGTTGGAATACTGTTATGGAGGAAGTACTATATTGGTGGCTCTGCCACAATCACTATTACTGGTGGCTTGGCCACATATACTATTACTGGTAGCTTTACTGTGATACTACTGATGGCTTTGTGCCAATCATATTACCATTATTGATGGCTTTGTGTCGATCATATTACCATTACCGATGGCTTTGTGTCGATCATATTACAGTTACTGATTACTGTGTACTGATTTCAAGAAGGGTTTTTAATGAAAACATGGTTTTCGAAAAATACTTCAATGTGACATGCTAGATTTGGGCCTAACTCTTAGGCTGGGTATGGGGTGTTACAATTAAGACAAATTTAGGAACTTATGGTCAACTAACAAGCAACAAAGTCCTTTGGCCCACACTTTTCGGAATCCTAATATGGCAATTATGGAAAAACAGAAACCTTTTTGTCTCCCAAGGACTCTCATAGAGTTCTATGGAAGTTATTAAAGCCTCAACAAGCTGGGCAAAGCAGTACAACAAAGTTAGTAGTAGTGAATCATCTAGGAGTAAGACTTCATATTATTTTCCAAGGAATAGTTTAAACATTCACTAAGAGAATGTTAGCTTTTGTAAAAGAATCTTAGGATTTTTTCTTTTCACCAAAAAAAAAAATTAATAAATTTCGATTTCGTAAATATGTTTTAATATTATATGAGTATTAATATTCAAATTTATAATCTAAAAAATTCAATATTTTTGAATATCTGAATCCATAAAAAATTAAAATTGAACACCCTAAAATTATTTATCTATATAAAATCAAAATTATAAGCATAAGTAATGTGGATTCGAATAATGAATATTTATTATTTAAGGTATCTATCTGCATTCGCTTGAATCCACAATGGATAATAATTTTAAAATTTAAATTCAAATATTATTTCAAATGGTAGTTTCTAAATTAAAAAAAAAAGAATTGATTGGGTCCTAATTTAATTAATATTGATATTATTATCAATATAAAAAAAAAAACATAAATACGAAAGTGTTGAGTATTTAAGAATAGGGATGAGATATTGTGTTTGGTTCACAAGCTACGACACCAGTTATAGAGAAATTTATTTTTTTTACCATTGTTTTGGAAAAATTTTGAGTGATTAAAAAACCCAATTTAATTAGACAAGGAAATGAGCAGCATGTACCATCATTATATATGAATTGACTTCAAATACCTGGGTTTCTTGAACTTTGGTTCACATGGCGGCTCAAAGCATTGACTCTATAAATAAGGGGAATATCTTGTTGACCGCTTCGAATCCACAATGAATAATAATTTTAAAATTTAAATTCAAATATTATTTTAAGTGGTAGTTTCTAAATTAAAAAGCAAAAAGAAGAAGGAATTGATTGGGTCCTAATTTAGTTAATGTTATATTATTATCAATATAAAAAAAACATAAATACGAAAGTTTTGAGCAGCCTGTGCCATTATTATATATGAATTGACTTCAAATACCTGGGTTTCTTGAACTTTTGTTCACACGGCGGCTCAAAGCATTGCCTCTATAAATAAGGGGAATATCTTGCTGAAATCTTCACAAATTCATCACTTCCATAAACATGAAGTCCCTTCACCGTTCTCTGTCATTGCTTTTCATTGTTGCTTGCTCATTGTTATGGGTGAGTGCTTCAGCTAATAGCCACGATGATTTTTTGAATGCCTTTATTCATATCATCCCAAGGAATCCTCTTCCATTACTCAAGTTATCTACACTGAAACGAACTCTTCATATTCAGCACTTTTGGATTCTTCCATTAGGAATCAGAGGTTCTCTACGCCTAATACCCCCAAACCATTGGTTATTATAACACCATTGAACATTTCCCATGTTCAAGCAACGATTCATTGCTCCAAAAAGCATGGCCTAGAAATTAGAACTCGAAGTGGTGGTCATGACTTCGAAGGTCTTTCCTATGTCTCCCATGTCCCATTTGTTGTTATCGATTTGGTTAATTTGCGATCAGTCGATGTTGATGTCGAAAACGAAGAGGCGTGGGTTCAATCAGGTGCAACCGTGGGTGAAGTATACTACATAATCAATGAACGAAGCACGAACCTTTCCTTCCCAGCACCTGTTTTCCGCACTGTAGGAATTGGTGGGTCCATTAGCGGTGGAGGCGATGGTTCATTGTTCCGAAAATATGGTCTCTCGGCGGATAACGTGATCGATGCGCAGTTGGTCGATGCTCATGGAAGAGTTCTTGATAGAAGATCGATGGGTGAAGATCTGTTTTGGGCCATTCGAGGTGGCGGAGGGGGAAGCTTTGGGATCGTTATTTCATGGAAAATAAAGCTGGTTCATGTTCCTTCAACTGTGACTTTTTGCTCAGTAGGCAGGACCCTGGAACAAAATGCAACACAGCTTCTTCATCGTTGGCAATACGTTGCACCCAATCTTCCGAAGGATGTATACTCAGTCGTTACGATATCAACGACGAACGCCAGTGAAAATGGAACAAAGACGGTTCTTGCCACCTTTATTTCATTGTTCCAAGGTGGTGCCAATGAGTTTAGTCTATTGATGCAAGAACGATTCCCGGAGCTTGGACTCGTTAAGGAAGATTTTATTGAGATGACTTGGGTCGAATCTCTATTGTTAATGAACGGACTTTCAAATGAAACATCGGAGATTTTGCTCGATAGGAGCAACAGGTATACCATTCTTCCTCCTTTTGTCAAATCAAAATCTGATTACGTGAGGGAACCAATGCCTGAAATAGCATTACAAGGGCTATGGCTCCACCTTCTAGAGGTCGACGAAGGAGGCATAGCAGTTCAAAACTTTTTCGCTTATGGTGGAATAATGGAGGAAATCTCAGAGACAGAAACTCCATTTCCACATCGAAAAGGCACCTTATACAAGATAAGCTACAATATTGCTTGGCAAGAAGAGGAAAACAATAATTCTCAAAGGTATATAAGCTGGATGAGGAAACTTTATAGCTACATGGGTCCTTTTGTTTCGAAATCTCCACGAGAAGCGTATGTTAATTACAGAGATATCGATATTGGAAGGAATAATTACCATGGCAAGACAAGTTATAAGCAAGCAAGCATTTGGGGACGTAAATATTTCAAGAATAATTTTGATAGGCTTGTTTATGTCAAGACGAAGACTGATCCAAAGAATTTCTTTAAGCATGAACAAAGCATTCCTCCTTGTCTTCATTGTACGAGTTAAACTTAGTACTTAATAATTCGTCATCACCGTTGTTTATATACAGTAAGTACTCTATACAATTTCATTACTTAATAATACATTAATTCTGTTTTTCAGTTTATGTTGATTTTTACGGTCTTATCAGTTACGTCATCAGTTTAGACGATTTGATCAATCAGTTTTAATAAAATCGATCAGTTCAATCTCTGTGAGATTTACCTTATTCTCTATATTGCAAATTTAATTTATTTTTTATGTACTCAACATCCATCAATAGTCCATACGTCCTTAAATGCCATCCCTAAGAAGATTTGATACTTTGAAAATGATTGTTCTTGTCACATGATAGGTAATAAACATTATTTGAAGTACTTACAAAGTTACAATGTAAAAAATGTCCATTTTTCTAAATTTCGTTGACCAAAACTGTTGTTTTAATAAAATTAAATTATTTATAAAAAACAACCGCTTTTCGAGGTGATCCGATCACACCTCATCAAAAAGGATTAGTGGCGACTCCAGTATTTTTTTTTTGTTTTCAAAATCCAGGTCGACCATGTTTTTATCCAAAAATGGTGTCAACAAGTAGAAGTGTCACATTACAAATGTGAACCATCTCAATTCTTTTCATTGACTTTAAGTGGAAAACATGGCATAATTTCAAATTTTCTTACTATGCTAACGTTTCTCATTTAATCATGATCGATTGGGCCCACACGACTTGGCGTAGTAAGGGGTTAAGCGTAGAGTTAGGATGCGGATCTAAACTCGATTTATCAAAATTCAATAGTGTGTTTCAAGACAATGAAGTCATGTTTCAAGACATGTTTCTCCTATTTTCAACCTCTACTTTTAAAATTAGTTGTCTCGAGACAATGACTCTTGTGTCTCGAGACATGTCTTAAGGTTAGCTCCCTTATTTTGGACCTTTAGCTTTGATGTTTCCTGTCTTGAGACAATGGGCCTCATGCTTTAAAACCCGACAATTTATATCTTGAGACATGTTCAATATATCTTGAGACAATTATCTATAAAGGCATGAAATAGTCATTTTTGCTCTTGATGTCTCAAGGCACTAATGCAGTTTCACCAATAATGCATACTTTATGACATTCAAATGATAACCAAAACTTGCGTAACTTATGCTAACATAATATCAATCCAATATTCATAAATTAAACCATCATAAACACATTTAAAACATGCAAATCCATAGCTTCTAATGCATCATACCAACACATGGACATATAAAAAGTTATACACCTATTAACATATATAAATTCATCATGATCAAGATTCAAAACTCGAACTTTAGGACCCTTCTAGGTCCAAAATATATCCAAGTCTACCAAAGTAGACAAAATAACATATAAGACCCATAATGACATTAACAACCTATAGACAAAAGAATATAAACATTGTCTTAGCTGGGTTGCAAGGGTTAGGATGTGTCCGAAGTCCCACAATGTAACAAAGTATCTATTGATTATCGGTGCATGGAAACAAACGCATCCACATGTTGAGCATTGCAAGCTTAGTGATACTAATATAATTTGATTCAAAGATAATAATTTTAAGTAATGAAAACATAACTTAAGCATTAGAATATGTCATCAATTAAGTACCAAACTCTACAATAATCCAATATTAATGGATCATTGTATCATAAACACATTTAAAACATGCAAATCCATAGCTTCTAATGCATCATACCAACACATGGACATATAAAAAGTTATACACCTATTAACATATATAAATTCATCATGATCAAGATTCAAAACTTGAACTTTAGGACCCTTCTAGGTCCAAAATATATCCAAGTCTACCAAAGTAGACAAAATAATATATAAGACCCATAATGACATTAACAACCTATAGACAAAAGAGTATAAACATTGTCTGATCTGGGTTGCAAGGGTTAGGATGTGTCCGAAGTCCCACAATGTAACAAATTTATACATTATATCAATTTGATTCTAAATCTATAACATTCAACAAATTTAACCTTCAATGTTTATAAAATTTGTCATTTTAGTTTGAATTCTAAAAAATTAATAAATTTAGCCCTCAACATTTACATAATATGACAATTTAGCTCTAATCCTAAAAATTTTAAAAATATTTAATTTTTAATATTCTTAATGTACCTCTAAAACCCGCTGAACAAGGAGAGTATTTAACGCCATTAATATTGTGCTCATTTTAAACTAATGCCATTTTCATGCTAAAAAATCAAGTTGGCTTAAATCCAACTGAGTTCCATATTTTAGATTAATATCATATTATTTAATTAAATTCCTCTAAATAATAACAAAAATTTTTATGTTTCTTATACAATTTGACAAATTTAAAATTCTTTTCAATTATACATAAAATTGCAATTAATATATTTATTTGAAATATATAATTATAAATGTTTATTAAAAATCTAATTATACCTTGATTTAATCACTTTCCATCTTCATTGAACATAATCAAACGTTAAATTATTTGTATTTTATAACTCTTAATGTGTAATGACAGAAAAAAAACCCAACTTGGAAATATTAATAATGATAACCAAAATTTTAAAAATTTTAACAATACATAATAAGCAAAAAGGGATGAACGCTAAATTCTTAAAAGTTTTAACAATAATAATAAATAAGCAATGAATTAGTGAGAGAATGGCATTAAAATTAGACTTAGGGTTTTTTATTTAATTATAAAATATGTAAAAGTATAATAAAAATTATATTTAGAATTTAGAAGCAATGAATTTTATTTTGGGTTTTAAATGGGTTAACATATATGGCTTATATATATAATAGTATTTATTTTACACCACTTTACTACCTGATTTTGTCTGGTGTGCTACCTAATTTTGGGGCCTCCAAATATAATAACCTCATAACCATTTTCATTTTTCACATTCTAATATAATAGACACCTCTGTACTAACTCAATTTACCCTGCTGGTATAATTGTAATTTTGTTTATACATTGTACGCATTGAGTCTAATTGTAATTCCAAAATATAAATTGTATTTATAAAAATCATTTTAAAACTACAATTAAAATAGTTATTTAAATATTTTTATTTTAAAAAATTCACCCTACTTTTAAAATCTTAAATCAATCAACAAATCACTGTAATAGCTAATTGCTTTAAATAAATCATTAAATTAATTTTTTCTCACTTTCATTTTGTTCCATACCTAGTTAAACTTTCCACCCAACCTTCGAGATAACAAATTTTCCACGTGGTGGACAATATTACCCTTTTATTATAGATATAAATAGGTAGCCAAGCTCGTTGTGGTAAGCAAAGCACAAGAGTGAAAGTGAAACACAACAAAGAGAATCATCCATTCAAATGGCATTGACCTTAGAGATACAAAACAACTTTCAAAGTCATTGATCATTATATTACCTTGGGTTCATCGTCTCAAGTATGACTTAGGTTCAAGTTGCGCTAAACGCGTTGCTGTTGGGGCTTTGCCCTCCTCTTGTAATTTATCAAATTAAGTTATTTGAATTGTAAAATTCAACTTGAATTACTTATTTGAGTTTATTTGAAAAAAACCAAATACCTTGAATAACTTGATTTGATTATCTCGAAATTCAATTTTTTTTAAAATTTTCAAATAGAATTAAGTTTTGCGTACCCCTAATTTTTAAAGTCATTGATCATTATATTACCTTGACTGTTATGTCAAAATTACTCGTATAATGTGAGAAGTTAATAGTTTGACAAATTCTTTGATTAAGATAAACATAAATAGAAATACAATAGACTGTTATAGTGGTGTACTGCTGTTACTCTTTCTTGCAAGATCCATAAAAAATCCTAGTTTATTAGAAATGCAATTTTTATTGATGTGCTCTAATTAAAACCCCATCACTAATATACCATTAGAAATTTACGAACTTTTGTTTTCTGGATTCAATTAAATCTAGTGACTATGAATAAAAAGAATATCTTTCTCAGTTTTCTAACCTTTAAAGTTTCTTTCAAAGTACATCTAAAAGAAATAAAAGAACGAAAGAAAGGAACTTTTTCAATTTTATTTCAACCTTGTTCCAAGTGTTATGATGAGTCAACATTCAGAGCACGTATGCAAGAATTATTCAAAGATTTAATATTCCATATGTATACAATTTTAACGTTTAATTTATAGCATTTTCAATTATAACAGCATAGAAACGATCAAATCAAAGAGTTTTCTTCTTATAAGGTGAGACAGAAAATTATTAGAAAAATAATAGTAAGTCAGATTTTCCTATTATGGCTAAGCTTTGAATTTGGAATTTATATTCTAATTTCTTTTAATTTTTATAGTTTTAAAATTTTGAAATCTTAATATCTAAATGACAATAATTAAACTTGTTAAGTAAAATTTTCCTACTAATTTTATATCATGCGTAAGTTGTGAAGATTCGATCAATTTTATCTTTTATAGTAACTATTAAATCATTAATTAAAATGATGTGACTTTTTTTTTACAAGTATTATGTGGGAATAGTAAGTTGACGCTGTATTATACATGTGATAATATATTTATCGCATAAAATTTTAAAAACATCATAATTTAATTTAGAGTAACTTATACAAATGATCACTCAACTATGCCTGCATTCCTGTTTTGGTCACCGAACTTTGAAAATATTCAATTTAAGCATTAACATTAGAATTTGTTCCTGTTCTGGTCATCCACCATTAAATTGATAATGAAAATTCTTTTTCTAATTGGTATAATAATACATTTAGTCCTTAGTACTTAAGCCTTTTGAAATTATCCTATAATTAAGTACTATCAATAAATGTTGCATGCATAGCCTAGTGGCATTGTATCTCTCATGTTTAATGTGAGATATATAAATCATGTATGCTATTTTTATGTGGTGTGTAGATCAAATATTTGTACTCCTGTTTTATATTATAATTTATGAGTTGTTGGTTGATAATATCTGGTTAAAATTTTTATCATTCGCATGTTTTATCTAATAAACATCTTTATTTTACAAATGAAAAATAATTACTAAAGGTAGATGGTTGAGAGTTAGAGGAATTCTTGCTGATAATTCAATAATATATGAGATAAAGTTGCAACATGGTAATCGGTACATATTGTTTCAGTCCTAGATCAGTATCAATGAGCCTATGTTTCATTCCTGTTAAAATTTTGGTGTGCTTCAACCATTTCGGTGTATTCTAATCTATTTCGGTCAATAATTAGTACGTGCCGGCCCAAATCGATTGATACAAAATAGACATTTTAAACTAATTTTTTTCTTAACCATTTTAAATTTTCAAAATTATATTTAAAATGAAAAGTTGTTAAATTGAATTATTCAACCTAATTAATAATTTTAAAATTTATATTTAGATATAAATATAGTTGAGTTATATTTGTATGTTAGTATAATATATAATTTATTTTTAACTAAAATAACAAATAATTTATAAACAAAATAAAAATTAGACAATAAATATATGTAAAAATATTTAAATGTATATAATTTATCAAAAATTAAAAGTTAAACTATAAATATATATATATATATATATATATATATATATATATATATATATATATA